>NC_037352.1:3750000-4375000 GCF_002263795.3 Bos taurus | reverse complement strand
CTCTTCGACTTCCATAGCACAGACATATAACAACAACACAATTTTAAAATGAAGCTTTGACACACAGGACATACATCAGATTCGCTGCCTGTCTGCAGATGGGAGTCAGCTGGGGCCAAACTCTGATATCTGAGCACCGCACCCCCCCCAGCTCTGATTTCAGATTGGATGGGTCTGGGGTGGGCCCAAGAATGGCTCAATTTGAAAGCTCTCCTGGGGGACTCCAATGAGCTGCCAGAGCTGAGAACCACTGCCTGCTAAGAGCAGTATTACCTTCCTCCTAATGTCTTCCATCTCTTAAATGTCCCAACCATCCCTGCAACAGCTATCTATTGAGTACCTCCTGTCCAGACACTGGGGATCAGATGGTGGACAACAGCTTTACCAAGGGACTCACTGTGCAGAGAGGATGGTGCAGGAAGTCATTCAGCAAACGACTAACTCATTCATTCATTTTTTTTATTTAAATTTATTTTAATTGGAGGCTAATTACTTTACAATATTGTATTGGTTCTGCCACACATCAACATGAATCCGCCACAGGCGTACACGTGTTCCCCATCCTGAACCCCCCTCCCACCTCCCTCCACGTACCATCCCTCCGGGTCATCCCAGTGCACCAGCCCCAAGCATCCTATATCGAACCTGGACTGGCGATTAATTTCTTATATGATATTATACATGTTTCATTCATTCACTTTTCACGGCAAATGCTACACAAAGAAGAAAGGGTATGAGAAAACAATGCATTATTTTTGTACATCAGGAGGAAATGGATATTTTTAAATCCACCTTTTTTTTTTTTTAATCCGTTAATGATTCTGCCCCTCCCTTTCCCAGAGACTGGAGGTCAACAGCTCCGTCCTTCCTGAAGACGCCATCAGGAGCTATAAATCCATCTCCAAGCAAGGGCTGGAATCCTGCCCCTTAAGCCATCATGAGCTACAACCATAAAATCCGTGTCCTGCCACCCTGGCAACTGGCCAGAGTGACTGCATGCTGCATGCACGTGGCTTAAATTCTCACCCCCGGCAAGGAGTGGAAAGAGCAGACAGCAAGCATGAATGAGGACCTCTCACCCCCAAAAAACATGCCTGCCTCTAGTGAGGTTCTGATATGACACCAGCTTGCAGTCAGGGTTTCTTTTTGAAATTTCCACGGATTCCTCCCCGGCCATAACAACCATCCTAGAGAGCCAAGGAAGCAATGAAAAATATGGATCTCGTTAATCCAGGGATAGCTAAAGGGGGGCGTCCATAAAATTGGGGCTCTGGACATCCACAGTCACCACCCCCTGACCCGCCGTGTTCTCACTTTGAAAAAAGCAAAGTGATTCTTTTTGTTTTGCCAGTTTATTTTTGCTGGAGGGGGAAAAAAATACAGCGAAAACTAAGAAAAATCTCCCTGGTTGTAAACTACAAGTATAAAATGGGAAATCAGAGAAAATCAGCGCCCTTAACTTAATCCAGAACCAATAAAGAGCAATAGAGAAGGCTAATGACCAACAGTAAACACAGGTACATCCTACAGTTGACTCACAGGGGCCGGACAGAGACTGAGGCGGCCGGGAGCTTACCGCCAGGGCTATTACAGGCTAATTTGGTTAGCAGCAATGACAGGCTCCTTGTAGCGAGCACCTGCCTCTTTCCATTTCATCTCATTTTTATCGTAACCATGTTTTTATTTTCACAGGCCAATTCGATTCTGCCCCACGCTTGCAGAATTGAGTTTTTCAGATTTATGACATGAAAGCTTTCAAGTGGTCATGATGTCCAGGCTTCCTCATGCAGATCCCCACAGCCCTTCTCTAGATCTGAGACCACACGGTCCTACAAGGGGCTCCCTTGCCCGGAACCCCAAGGTCTCAGGGCCACAGAGGCTCCAAAAGAAACATCGTTATTCCCTTCATGAGAGAACCATCTGTGGTCATAACTCCCCTCCTTCCCCCTCCCCATGCCAATAGGCTGTATCTGTAGACATTTCCTGTCCCCAAACTCCCTCTATTATTATAACTCATCAGGACTTGAGTCCTAAGAGAATTGTGGCCCTGGGTGGGAGAAGGTGCTGCCCCCTAGAGGGAGCTCTGGGAATTTGTAGGGTTGATTTTGGTCCTCAAGGTGGTTCTGGGGACCCATCTGGCCTTTAGGGAGCAGAGAAGCTAGGGACAGACCTACACACATTGTCCTGTACATCTCTGGATCGCAGCCTCAGTGGAAAATGAGAATAATAAAGAAGCCTGTTTAAAATTATCTTCACTTATAGGACTTCCCTGGTGGCCCAGTGGCTAAAAGTCCATGCTCCCAAAGCAGAGGGCCTGGGTCCCATCTCCAGTCAGGGAACTAGATCCCACATGTGGCAACTGAGAGTTCACGTGCCACAACTTAGACCCAAATAAATAGTAAATACATAAATATTTTTTTAAATGATCTTCACCTAGAACCTAACTCAATTTCACGTGTAGATGCAAAGTATGTTTGCACGGTTGAAATACACACTGTTCAGACACAACATTAAAAGACTGTACTTTATGCCATTTAGAACTTGACCAATGGCTGTTCAGTATTTTGGGGAGTCAAGTCACCAAGAAAAATACAACCTGTGTTTCCAAGTTCCCAGGACAATGGGTCAGCATTGGTAGATGTCACAGTCAGAGTAGCTCAGAGTACCTATGCTTTCTTATATACTTACAGCATTCTGATGTGGCTCCCGTCCCAAAACATCATTTAAAGAAAGGGCATAACTACTACTCATTTGGACATTGTCATCTTAAATCCCAATATCCATTAGAAGTAGATTTGAGAGCAGTTATTCATCATGTCTCTGCCATAATCGATCATTTACATATTGAAGTACCTCCTTATTATAAATCTCCTTCTTTCATTTCTCCTTTATATTACGGCAAGATTTCTTTTGATGCTGTGTGTAAAGGTGAGTTTACACACCTTACACACCTTTATGTTCTTCAGGATAGGAAAGGGTTGAGGCAAAGTTTTTGTTCTAAAACAAGGGCATTCACTGTGATCATTTTTGCCTCACAAACAGCCTGCAATGCTTACATGCAGACACCTTGGCCAGGTAAGACTGGCCTGGGCTCTGACCACTAGGCGCCTGGAGTCACCCTACCTGAAAGTCCAGATTTCACACCCGAAGCTGGGCTTGCCCTTTGAGCCCAGGACAGGGTCTTGAAATCCCTTCCCACTCTTGCATGCGCTGCCTCCCCTGGCCCATGCCCAGCCCACCCGTCCATCCTCACCTTGCCTCCCTGGCTCACCACACCCTAGTCAGCTTTCCCTCTGACTATTTCTCAAACACTATGCTTCTTCCAACTCAGAACCTCTCCATAAGCAATTCCCCCCTCCTGGACTGTTCCTAGATGAGTGAGTGAGTGTGTTAAAGTCGCTCGGTCATGTCTGACTCTTTGTGATCCCATGGACTGTAACCTGCAAGTCTCCTTTGTCCATTGAATTCCCCAGGCAAGAATACTGGAGTAGGTAGCTGTTCCCTTCTCCAGGGAATCTTCTCAACCCAGGGATAGAACCCAGGTTTCCTACATGACAAGTGGCTTCTTTACCGCCTGAGCCACCAGGGAAGCCCGTTCCTGGCTAGCTTCCATTTTCCCTCAGCTATCACCCTCTTTGACAGCCTTCCCCTGACTCTCAAACCCAGGTCAGGTCCTACCACCTGCCTGCATTTCTTGCAGAGCAGTGACCACGACTGTAATATGATTATCTGCATGACATCTACCTTCCTCTGCAGCTCGGTGCCCCATGAAAGGGACTTCCTCCTACTTTCTTCCTCACTGTGTGTTGAAAGTGTTAGTCACTCAGTCGTGTCCGACTCTCTGCAGCCCCATGGACTGCAGCCTACCAGGCTCCTCTGTCCTGGATTCTCCAGGCAAGAATACTGGAGTGGGTAGCCTTTCCCTTCTCCAGTGGATCTTCCTGACCCAGGGATCAAACCCGGGTCTCCAGCATTACAGGCAGATTCTTTACCATCTGACCCACCAGGGAAGCCCCTCCTTCCTCAATGCATCTCCCTAAATGGATGGTGACCAATCTATAGTTGGTGCTCAATAAATACTTCCTCATGTGTGAAACCCAAACTCACCATGAAACGTTCCTAAGATAATAACAGCCTTCTACCTCCCTGTGTGGTCAGTGCAATGGAAAGCTGCCCCAGATGCCCACCGGATGAAGACTTTCTAGGAAAGTCTTCACAGGGACATTGGCCTCCTGAGCAGGGACCTGGGTATGCTCCCGTCACTGATGCAACCCCAGCAGCTGACACAGTGTGTGACCCAATAGGGACCCAATAGATACTCATCCAACCAACTGATCAACCACCCCAGGCTAGACGCTGGCACTGGTTTCTTATCGATAACACCAGAATTACCCTGCAGTGGGGCATTTGAGATGGTTTCCACTGCCCATCCCAGGCAGGGCTGAAACTTCCAGGCCTTTGTGGTTCCCATCCCTCGTTGCCATGGGCTCCGTGCAGGACCACGGACTGTCGACATGTTCACCCCACCCTCGTCAGAGATAACACCTGCTGAAGTGCCCAAGAACCCCCATGCCCCCCAAATCCTCCTGAAACCCCCAGATGACTGAGTCTAAGGATCCTTGCCACTTCGGAGCTATCCTTCAATAAATGCCCAGAGCCTGAGCATCTGACCAGCACAAGGATTCATGGGGGCAGACTGACCCCAGTGCAAGCAAATCCTAACAAATCACAAAGGACCAGGAGCCGCAGAGAGCTCAATACACCCCCCGCCTCCTGCCCACTCCCCAGAGCCACTGCCTTAAGCAAAGAGATTACTGTGGGTAAATCATTATGAAAAGGCTCCCGCCGGAGACGATGAAAGGAGAACAGAGAGAAAGCAGTGCTTCGGCGGTCAGACAGGGGCAGGAGGCTGATTTTCCTGGCCCCTCCCCACCCGGAGAGCCAGGAGTGGCTAACTCCTCATTGCTAAGCAGATCCTCCTCAAGGCTTCCCATTAAAAAAAAAAAAAACAACACACACTGACGGTGGTCCTGAAGTAGAGGAAACCTCCTGCTTCTCTCACACAGGGACAAGCCAAAAACAACCTTGTCGAACAAACAAAACACTGAGGGTCCAGAAGAGATGCTTCCGTGTAACTCTGTCTGGGCATATGGTTTTCAACTTGGCTACACTCCCAAAAAGTCATACATCACTACAAATTGTTATATGCGCACGTGCTAAGTCACTTCAGTTGTGTCTGACACTGCGACCCTATGGACTGTGGACTCCCCTGTCCATGGGATTCTTCAGGCAAGAATACTGGAGTGGGTTGCCATGCCCTCCTCCAGGGGATCTTCCCAACCCAGGGATCAGACCCAAGTCTCTTATATCTCACTGCATTGGCAAGAGGGTTCTTTATCACTAGGGCCACCCGGGAAGCCCACAAATTGTTATATATTGAATTCTATTCAACAGAATAGTAGAGACATCATTTTGCCGACAAAGGTCCATCTAGTCAAAGCTATGGCTTTTCCAGTAGTCATGTACAGATGTGAGAGATGGACCATAAAGAAGGCTGAGCACTGAAGAATTGATGCTTTCAAACCGTGGTGCTGGTAAAGACTCTGGAAAGTCCCTTGGACAGCAAGGAGAACAAACCAGTCAATCCTAATGGAACTCAACCCTGAATATTCATTGGAAGGACTGATACTGAAGCTGAAGCTCAAATACTTCGGCCACCTGTGAAGAGCTGACTCCTTGGAAAAGACTTTGATGCTGGGAAAGACTGAAGGCAAAAGGATGAGATGGTTAGATAGCATCACCAACTCAATGGATGTGCATTTGAGCAAACTCTAGAAGATAGTGAAGGACAGGAAAGCCTGGCGTGCTGAAGTCCATGGGGTCACAGAGAGTCAGACATGACTTGGTGACTGAACAACAACAAAATTCAACTTCTCTTGAACCCACCAAGATCTCAGCTTCCTCTCCACCTGGTGCCCCATCTCCCTAAAGAAATCTTCCCAGTTCCTCCTCTCCCATCAAGTTTCAGCTTAAATATCACCTCCTCCCAGAAACCTTCCCAGACCTCCTTCTCCTGGTCCCTCTATCTCAGTAGGTTGTTTGCTTCCTTCATGGCTCTCAGGATAATCTGAAAGCTTTTAACTGAACTGCTTGACAACTGTCTTCCTGCAACTTTCCTACTAGAATGCAGCCAGCAGGAACCGTGGGGGCAGGAACCGTGTCTCTCAGTCACCCTGGAACGTCGTTGGCTCAGCTCAGTGTCTGGCACTTCACAGGCACCCACTCAGTTGTGATTGAGTAAAGGACTGAAGCTCTGTTGGGGACACTTGCTACTTAATCCAGCCATGTATTCATCCACGTATTCACCCTTACAGGGGTAACCACACTGTGCAGGGGCTGTGCTGGGTGCTCGAGCCATATTGTGAGTCATTTCACCAAGCCAGAAGAGACACGTCCACATCTGTTTGGCTCAAGAAGTGTGCCCAGGGTTGTTTCTGAAGTAGGGACAGTGCAGGTAAGGCGTCCCACCATCTACACACACACACACACACACACACACACACACACACACACACACACTCAGGAAGCCTATTGCAGCACCCAGGGCTCCCCTGCTTCTACTCCCCAGGAGACAGCACCCTCAGGCAAAACCACCTCTGCAGCCTAACAACACTGCAAACCCCTGAGTCCCACAGTGTCCGTGTGGAGGGCAGCAGCTTCTAGTCAATGGTTTCCACTCTGGGCTGACTCTACTTGTGCTTGTTAATTTTAAGTGTTAACTTGGCTAGACCATGCTGTCCAGATATGCAGTCAGATGTTATTCTGGATGTTTCTTCTATGAGGATGTTTGTAGATGGGATCAATGTTTACATCAATGAACTCTGAGTAAAGCAGATTGCCCTCCATAACGTGGGTGGGCCTTGCGAAATCAGCTGAAGATCTAAGTAGAACAAAAGAATGACCTCCCCAGAGCAAGCATTCTGCGCCAGACGGCTCTTGAACTCAGACTGCACCATTGGCCCTTCTGGGGCTGCAGCCTGACAGTCCACCCTGCATACTGTGGGCTTCTCACCGTCCATCAGCATGTGGGCCAATTCCTTAAGACAAATCTGTTTACACACACATATACAGGGAGACAAAGACAGGCACACCCTGCTGGCTCTCTGGAAACCCTAATACCTCTCAAGGGCTCCAACCTTCCCTCCAAGTCACAACTGGCCCCAGACACATCAGGAAGATCAGGGACGTGGGGAAGGGACGGCTGGCCCCCAGGCCTGCATGAGACACACTCCCAGGGGGAGAGACAAGAAAACAGGGAAGCACCCATGAACGGAGGCAGGGTGCTGAGGGGCCCTGGGACTGGCCCCAGCTGGATACCAACGTGGATTTGAATACAGGCATTAACCACTCACTCAGGAATTAACTTGGTCCAGTTTCCTCATCTGTAAAAAGGGATTATTTCAGCTTCTGGGCCCTTGAGTTGCTTGTTTCCCACCTGTCCTGGTCCCCATCCCCAGAACTATCTGATGGTAATGGGGTCTGAGAGGACACCTCCTCGCAAATGCAGAGCCCTTGGCTGGTGAGTAACTGCTCCTCTGGGGTCAATCAGGAGAAGTTTCTCTGCCCTCCTCCCTGGAGCAAGAACAGAAAAGGCTGCCGGGTAGCTCTTTGCTCTCCAGAGAGCCCACGTTAGTAGCAAACAACCTGGTAAAAAGCCACCTCAGGACTCAACGCCGAGCAGGTAACAGCTGCTTCCTCCAGCAAAGAATTCAGTAATGAAAAGGCAGAATCGTGTTTCTGCATCATCTGTAGTATCTCCGGAGAGGAGGCAGCTCAGAGCACCTTGCTGACTCGAGGAGCTCCTCCCACAGACCTTCCATTACTCACAGCTACCCTGGCAGCGGCTGCAAACACTGGGTCCAATTTGAGTCTTTTAGGTTCAGTGTAATTGCTTCTTTTATCTGATGGTTTTAAATTAGTTATTCCTTTCCAAAGAAATATGCAGCAATTCTCTTCTTTACAGATGTCCTAATCAGATCGGGAATTCGGGGATACGCCACACACCCCTATGAAGGTGTGGGTCCCTGCAAGTTCCCTCGGACACACAGCAAACCAATTCCTCAGGTGGGACCACAAAGTAAGTCCTCCTGTGTGTATGCAGGCTAAGTCACTTCAGTCATGTCCAACTCTGTGTGACCCTCTGGACTGTAGGCTCCTGTCCATAGGATTCTCCAGGCAAGAATACTGGAGTGGGTTGCCATACCCTCCTCCAGGGGATCTTCCCGATCCAGGAATCGAACCAGCATTTCTTTACATCCCCTGCATTGGCAGACAGCTTCTTTACCACTAGCACCTCCTGGGAAGCCCCCGAGCCACAAGTGAAGCCCCAAGTAAGTCCACATGTGTCCTAAATAGAAGTGGGTGGGTTTGGAGTCACTGTAACTTCATCTGTTAAGAAGGGACTCATTTCAGGGAAAAAGAATCTTTGAATTTCACTTGAACATTAAATCAGATGTACAGAAGCGAGGAGGCACAAAGAATTTCGCTTTGGCGCTTTAAGCCTCGCTGCTTTCTGCCGGCACCACTCCAGCCCTCACACCCACCCCCTGCCCTCTTCTCCCACAGGTGAAATGAACTCGAGGCAGCCACCAGGTTTGCATTAAGGCCCAGGAAGGCACGCACTGCTGCACCCAGGGGAGGTTTGGGTTTGGGATTCCTCAAGGAGCAAAAAGCATGTCACTAAGAGCTGGAGTGAGCCGACTCAGGTCTTACCAACCCCTCTTTCAGGAATGAGGCAAGGAGTTTCAAGACCAGCTGCGAGGGGTGGATAGCAGAAACGAGCGAGTGAGTATGTGGTTTCACTCCACGTATGCACAGATGCTCCACAGAAGCCCTTTCATGTCTCTCCACTACTCCTGCACAGACCCCCCTGCTCTACACAAACACTGCTCTGCTTAGCCAAACACATTTGCCATATTCAAAAAGAACAGACATAGTCTCCGTTTCTTGCATGTGGGAACCACGATGAAGCAGGGGAATCCCACGGTTGACTTTGCACCAGGGTCCGCTTTGATAAGGAGCACCACTGCATCCTCTTTTCCTGGGAGCATCGTCAATGCAACAAGAGATTTGGCGGCTGCAGCAGGGAAGGCCCGTCATGCAGCAGGTCAGGGGCCCATACAACACTGACTGTAGACCCTGGACCCACTTTCCTCTCCAAACCCAGATTCTGGCATGGCATGCATCTTCCCAGTTGGTGCAATTATGGTCCTTGAGAGTATCAACTCCACCCCAATAAAGCTAACTGAAAGTGCTCCATAGTAAGAGTGTGTCTGCGTGCCAACTCACTGCAGTCGTGTCTGACTTTTTGAGATCCCGTGGACTGTAGCTCACCAGGCTCCTCTGTCCATGGGATTCTCCAGGCAAGAATACTGGAGTGGGTTGCCGTGCCCTCCTCCAGGGGATCTTCTCCACCCAGAAAATGAACCCCATCTTCCACATCTCCTGCTTTGGCAAGCGAGTTCCTTACCACTAGCACTACCCACGGAGAAGGCAATGGCACCCCACCCCAGTACTCTTGCCTGGAAAATCCCATGGACGGAGGAGCCTGGTGGGCTGCAGTCCATGGGGTCGCTAAGAGTCGGACACGACTGAGTGATTTCACTTTCACTTCTCACTTTCATGCATTGGAGAAGGAAATGGCAACCCACTCCAGTGTTCTTGCCTGGAGAATCCCAGGGACGGGGGAGCCTGGTGGGCTGCCATCTATGGGGTCGCACAGAGTCAGACACGACTGAAGCGACTAAGCAGCAGCAGCAGCACTACCCAGGAAGCCCAACAGTAAGAGCACAGGGAGAGAACACTTTACACAAAATTCCAAGGGACAACTCTGTAAGGCTGTATGAAATTCAACCATCTCTTCTCAAAGACTCAGACAGCCCTTTCCTCATAAACAAAGTATCATCTCACACACACACACACACACATCCAGTGATCGCAGGGGAAAGCATTCAAAATAGAAAACTAGTTTCACTTGGCTAGCAAAGAGGTGTTTAGTTTCTTTACCCATCTGACCAAAATTTGCAGAGTGTCCACTGTGGATAAGCCATTGGGTGAGAAATCCAGATGGATCAGAACCTCATGGAAACAATGCTCCATCATCGGGGGGACAAAAAGGCGGGGCATGAGCAAGTAATTTCAAGCCATCATCCAGTAGGAGATGAGGTTGCTAAGGTGGAGATAGAGATATTTACTGCCAGCATCTCCTGGGAGAAAAAGGCAAAACCAGCCCTGAGGAAAGTCCATCAGAATTCTAACCTGCCTGATGCAAGCACCAGCAGCCCCAAAAGGCATCCAGAACCTCCATGAAATGGGATTTTGCACAGTCGGTATTTTTAGAAATTTCTCATTCCTTTTTGCAGTCCTGATTTGGCACAGAGAGATGCACACCTTTTACTCTCCAGACGAAAGGAACACAGGGCTTCTCAGGTGGCGCCAGTGGTAAAGAATCCACCTGCAATGCAGGAGACACAGAAGATGTGGGTTCAGTCCCTGGGTCGGGAAGATCCCCTGGAGGAGGGCATGGCAACCCACTCCAGTATTCTTGCCTAGACAATCCCATGGACAGAAGAGCCTGGCGGGCTACACTCCATGGGGTCACAAAGAATTGGGCACGACTGAAGTGACTTAGCACAGCACAAAGCAACGCAAGTGGAACTTCAAGTTATATGGTAGAAAACCCAGGACTTCCTGTGACCCTGTACCTTAAGTGCAGAATGGACACATAGCAGGGGAAGAGGAAGGTGATCCTGGTGTGGCCATTCCCCCACTCCCCAAAGAGCCATCCAGGGGGTCCTTAGCATATACCTGGGGATAAGGCTGGCCCACGCTGAGTCCAGGCTGCTGCTGGACAAAGGCATGTTTTCACTGCAGGTCAGTTTTTGAGGGCTTTCTCCATCATTTTTTCAGCTCTGTTCCTATGGAATTGATATTAGCAAGAGTTATCACCCCTACTTTATAGACGTGGGAACAAGCACACCCTTATTTCCTACATGGAAGGCAGCACAGGGCACTGATTGGGTCGATGGACTCTGGCCCAAGACTGCCTGGATTCAATAACCAGCTCCGCTGCTTCCTAGCTCTGGAGTCTTGGAAAGACGCTTAACCTCTCTGTGCCCCTGTCCCCCCATCCAGACCCACAGAATTGCCAAAAATGTCAAGCACTGAAATTATCACCTGGCAATGTAAAACCTCTCCATAAATGGGAGCTACTGCATGCATGCTAAGTCATTTCAGTTGTGTCCCACTCTTTGAGACTCTATGGACTGTAGCCCGCCAGCTTCCTCTGTCCATGGGATTCCCCAGGCAAGAATACTGGAGTGGGTCAACATTTCTTCCTCCAGGGGAGCTTCCCAACCCAGGGATCAAATGTGCGTCTCTTATGTCTACTGCATTTTTAAGCAGGTTCTTTATCACCAGTGTCACCTGCGAAGCCCAAATGTGATCTATTACTTTACCCACCACCGAATAGGTTACCCTGCTTTCCAAAATCACATTAGGTAGCGGCGGACTTAGCCAACAGTCCAAGTTTCATACTACCCAACTCACTGGATTTTTTAAATTGAATTCTGCTGCTTCCTTTCAGTCCTCCTTTAAAGGAATGTGGTAACCCCCCTCTCCCATGCACAGGCTCAGCCATGCCTATGCAACATAAAGGCACTTTCCAACCACAGGTGTCTGGTCACCCGGCTAAAACTGAGCCAATCTGATTCCCTAGGAATTTGGAGTTGAAACAAGAGCCCAGTTTTTCTGGCTGCTGTCTTGAACGGGGGCCATGAGAACTTGAGGGCTGTTGATGGCAGCTGTTTCCTGTCATATAGACAGGAAAATGACAAGTTAGCCTTCGACGAGAGAGGGAAATGTGCTCAGTGTATGGAGGGCGGCAGTGATGCAGGGTGGAGGGAAAGAGGGGCAACCTGGGTCTCCAGGAGCTCTGGTGCTGGCTCCTCAGACCCAGCTGCGCCCTGACTTCAGGGTTCCCAACACATTCCCCGTAGTGACAACAAAGCCTGTCCTTTCCTTAGGCTACCACAGTCTGGTTTCCATAGTTGCAACCAGAGTCCTAGGGCATACCCGGAGATGCCCAATTACCTACTATGTGTGCATAGCTCAAGAGTCACAAGGATCAGGAGATGACAGTCTGAGCACCGAACAGGAGCAGATGCCTGGACCTCTCTGGACATCAGTCTCTTTTTCCCCTGCCTGTGGCATCATTAGAAATACCCTAAAAGTCCTGAAAAGAACATCAGTGTGGTGAAACGATATGAAACTAAAGTCTGGGAGTCCCTGAGGAGGCAGTGTGACCTAGAAGAAAGGGTACAAGCACTAGAATAAAAATATCCACTGTGTGACCTCAAGAAAGTTACTTAATCTCTCTGGGCTTCAGTTCAGTCGCTCAGTCATGTCCAACTCCAGAGAACGCAATGGCACCCCACTCCAGTACTCTTGCTTGCAAACTCCCATGGACGGAGGAGCCTGAAAGCCTGCAGTCCATGGGGTCGCTAAGAGTTGGACACGACTGAGCGACTTCACCTTCACTTTTCACTTTCATGCATTGGAGAAGGAAATGGCAACCCACTCCAGTGTTCTTGCCTGGAGAATCCCAGGGACGGGGGAGCCTGATGGGCTGCTGTCTATGGGGTTGCACAGAGTCGGACACGACTGAAGCGACTTAGCAGCAGCAGCAGCATGTCCAACTCTTTGCGACCCCATGGACTGCAGCACGCCCGGCCTCCCTGTCCATCATCAACTCCCGGAGATGACTCAAACTCAAGTCCATCGAGTCAGTGAGGCCATTCAACCATCTCATCCTGTCGGCCCCTTCTCCTCCCATCTTCAATCTTTCCCAGCATCAAGGTCTTTTCAAATGTGTCAGTTCTTTGCATCAGGTGGCCAAAGTATTGGAGTTTCAGCTTCAGCATCAGCCCTTCCAATGAATATTTAGGAATGATTTCCTTTAGGATGAACTGGTTGGATCTCCTTGCAGTCCAAGGGACTCTCAAGAGCCTTCTCCAACACCACAGTTCAGAAGCATCAATTCTTCAGCGCTCAGCTTTCTTTATGGTCCAACTCTCACATCCACACATGACTACTGGGAAAATGATAGCTTTGACAAGACAGACCTTTGCTGGCAAAGTAATGTCTCTGCTTTTTAATATGCTGTGTAGGTCGGTCATAGCTTTTCTTCCAAGGAGCAAGCATCTTTTAATTTCACGGCTGCAGTCACCAACTGCAGTGATTTTGGAGCCCCCAAAAAATAAAGTCTCTCACTGTTTCCATTGTTTCCCCATCTATTTGCCATGAAGTGATGGACCTGATGCCATGATCTTAGTTTTCTGAATGTTGAGTTTTAAGCCAAATTTTTCACTCTCCTCTTTCACTTTCATCAAAAGGCTCTTTAGTTCTTCGCTTTTTTGCCGTAAGGGTGGTGTCATCTGCACATCTGAGGTTTCTGATATTTCTCCCAGCAATCTTGATTCCAGCTTATGCTTCATCCAACCTGGCCTTTCACATGACGTACTCTGCATATAAGTTAAATAAGCAGGGTGACAGTATACAGCCTTGACATACTCCTTCCCTGATTTGGAACCAGTCTGCTGTTCCATGTCCAGTTCTAAGTGTTGCTTCCTGACCTGCATGAAGATTTCTCAGGAGGTAGGGAAGGTGGTCTGGTATTCCCATCTCTTTAAGAATTTTCCACAGTCTATTGTTATCAACACAGTCAAAGGCTTTGGCATAGTCAATAAAGCAGAAGTAGATGTTTTTCTGGAACTCTCTTGCTTTTTCAATGATGCCACAGATATTGGCAATTTGATCTCTGGTTCCTCTGCCTTTTCTAAAACCAGCTTGAACCTGCCAGGCTCCTCTGTCCATGGAATTTTCCCTGTGAGAATACTGGAGTAGGTAACCATTCCCTGCTCCAGGGGATCTACCAAACCCAGGGATCAAACCTAGGTCTCCTGCATTGCAGGCAGATTCTTTATCATCTCAGCCACCAAGGAAGTCCGATAAACCACACAGCCCTTCATCAAACTCTGGGTAATTGGGGCTTGCGTGGACAGGTTATAATATGTGTAATTTGGCCACAATTAGGTGGTATTAACTTTCAGTGCAATTCAGCAGATATTCACTGAGCACTTAGCACTGTGCTGAGTCACTCCCGAACTCCTTAGTTCCTCAGCATTTAGTGAATATTGAACACCTTCTAAGTTAGAGGCACACAGTGAGCAAGTGTGGAGAAGGCAATGGCACCCCACTCCAGTACTCTTGCCTGGAAAATCCCATGGATGGAGGAGCCTGGTAGGCTGCAGTCCATGGGGTCGCTAAGAGTCGGACACAACTGAGCGACTTCACTTTCACTTTCCACTTTCATGCATTGGAAAAGGAAATGGCAACCCACTCCAGTGTTCTTGCTTGGAGAACCCCAGGGATGGGGGAGCCTGGTGGGCTGCTGTCTATGGGGTCGAACTGAGTCGGACACGACTGAAGCGACTTAGCAGCAGCAGCAGTGGGCAAGTGAGACTAGAGGACGAGGAAATGCATGTTGTTGAAAGTGGCTAGTGGGCCCGAGCAGGACCAGAAGGACAAAGAGAGGCACAGGGCGCCCCTAGACAGTCAGGATTAGTTGAATTGCCTGAGAAATGGGAATTGTAGAACCCCTGAGCTTTGGGTAAGAACACCCAGACTTCTCAGGGTTGTCAGAAAAATGCATTTTATTTCATAAACTACTGTGATATGCTTGGAAAAAAAAAAAAAAAGACAATGCCCAGTCCAAGGGAGTCAGGGCACTGTAGCTCCATAGGATAACAAGAACCCTTCCTGCCCAAACCAGGCCGGATACAGAAACCTGAGACAGAATGATGGGCAAGACTAATGAATGACCAGGGCCAGTTTCACAAGATGAGTCCAGGAGCTGCTCAGAACCACAGCCATCAAGGGAAGGGGGACAGAGCAACATCACAACAGATTTGCACAGCCAGGATGAGCCGCCCCTGGGCACAGGGAGGGGTGGGGAGGGACTCGGAGCAATAGCAGGCCTGGCATCTGCAGAACCCTTACCAGGACACAGTGGGGAGCTGAGGTTTCTGCTCCCATGATGCTTCTTATGGGACGACAACGGGAGGGTCCTTTATAGGAATGGGTCAATCTGTATCAGAAAGGTGGTGGTTACACAGATCTATACACGGGAGAAAATGGCATGGAACTACAAACACACACACACGAGTGCGTGTAAAACTGGAGATAACTGAATAGGGAGGGTCTGTAGGGCAGTCCACAGATTTCGTCAATGTCAGTTTCCTGGTTGTGACACTGCTACAAGCTGTCACTCCTGGGGTAAGCTGGGGAAGGGGTCACTGAACTCCACTTACTGTCGTTGCCTTCCTGAGTGTCTACAGTTGCTTCAAAATAAAAAGTTTTTTAAAATATGTTCCTCATTGTCTTTGCCTCTTCCCCTCCTTCTCCTCCTCTTTCCCCTCCCCCTCCTACCCCCTCCCTCCTCATCTTCCTCCTCTCTCTCTCTCTCCCTCTCGCTGTGAGCTCAGTCCCTCAGTCGTGTCCAACTCTTTGCAACCCCATGGACTGTAGCCCGCCAGCCTCCTCTGTCCATGGGATTTCCCAGGCAAGAATACTGGAGTGAGTTGCCATTTCCTACTCCAGGGACTTTTCCCAACCCAGGGATCAAACCTACATCTCTTATGTCTCCTGCCTTGGCAAGTGGATTCTTTACCACCTGGAAAGCCCTCTCACTACTGAGGACAATCTGACAATGTCACCAGGATAAAAAGGCCTCAGTGGATTACAACAATTACCCTGTTCAGTGGGCTTCCCTGTTGGCTCAGACAGTAAAGCGTCTGCCTGCAATGCAGGAAACACAGGTTCAATTCCTGGGTCGGGAAGATTCCCTGGGGAAGAAAATGGCAACCCACTCCAGTATTCTTGCCTAGAAAATTCCACGGACAGAGGAGCCTGGTGGGCTACAGTCCATGGGGTTGCAAAGATAGGGCTGAGCACGCACACATCAGCAGGATGACTCATCCCTTTGGGGTCATGTGTGTCTGAGCTTCATGTAATAACATTCCTGCACCTTCTGGCATTCTTTACTCACTCAACAGTATTTCAGAAATATCCATTTTCTTGATCCATTCTTTTCAATGACAGAAAAGTTTCCCTAATTCATTCATTAATTTAACCATTTCTCCAAAGTGATCTTTCACAGTCTTTCCCTCCCTCTCTGCCTCTGCCAACAATGCCACATTAAACATCCTTGGACACATATTCTTGCTTATGCTTATGCCTTCAGTTACACAGGCTGGACTTCCAGGAGTAAGAGAGCTCAGTGGAAAGGTTCGCATATTTTCATTTTAACTAAAAGCTACAGCCTGCTTTTCAAGGAAACCCTTCACTTCCTGGCAGCAAGGTATGGACATCCTTTCCCCGAATTTCCACCTGCAGCAGGCAGTCGCTTTATATTTTAGACTTTCCGAAGGACATAAACTGATACTGGATTTTTGTTCCTGCATCACTAACTGTGAGTGTGCTTCCAAGTTGTCTGTTGGCCTTTTGAATTTGCTCATCTGTCAGCTGCCTCCTCCTGCCCATTTTTCTAGTCAGCTTCTTAAGCTCGTCTGGATGACTTCTAAGATTCCCTTGCATATACTTGGCGTAATATTTTCCAAGTCTATGATTCATCTGTTGACTTTATTTATGATATGTTTTGCCATTCAAATGTCTTTTCGAATCATTAAGAACTGAATTTGCCTGACTCTTCTGTATGTCTGCGTGTTCCCAGGTTCTGATAGACGGGGCAGGGTGTATCTTTCTTAGGCTCACTGGGGCAAGATGCTGCTCTCCACTCTCCCTCCAGAGCTTCACTTCTCTCCTAGGGACCATGATCTACCCAGGGCCCGTGGCATTCTGAGCTTGCGTTGTTCTCCCTGCTGGGACTCCGAAGCCAAAGACCACGCCTGCATCCAGCCACCCGCAGGGCCCTGCAGCCATGTGACTCGAGATGGATTAGTGTTGATATCCCAGGAGAAAGAAGTCAAATTCGACCTCCATCTGTACAGCATCCCATTTTTTTAATTTAAGGAAAAGGTAAATGCAAAGTCTATATGAGGGTTGTGTATGTGTGTGTGATAAATTCAGCTGAAATTCACCAAAAAAATCTTCACTGAATTTTTAAATGGCTTCCAATAGAATGGAAGTGTGCATATTGAAGGGTTTCTATTTCCTTATTATTCCCTGTTTATCTAAGGCAACCAAGCCATGTTAACCAGAAGTAAAATATAAACGTTGGTGGCACAGTGGTAAAGAATCTGCCTGCTGATGCAGGAGATGTGGGTTCGATCCTTGTGTCAGAAAGATCCCCTGAAAGAGGAAATGGTAACCCACTCCAATATTCTTGCCTGGAAAATTCCATTGACAGACGAACCTGGCAGGCTGTAGTCCATGGGCTCAGAAAGAGTCAGACATGACTGACCAACTGAGCGCAACACACACAAAACATAAACTTACCTTGTTTATTTAAATCCACCTCAGTGCCCCGATCTAGACTTGCATTATGCAAATTTAGGTATGAATCTGGTCAAATCAGGCCCAGTGTGTTAGTCTGCTGTGGCTGCATAGCAAATTCTGGTAACTTTGGCAGTTTAAAGCCACACCCAGTGATCACCTCACAGGTGGGGACTCCAGTAGCCTCCACTAGGCCCTCTGCTCAGGGTCCCCCAGGTCTAAGTCACAGTATTGGCTGCCCTGAGCTTGTATCTGTGGAGAACTGGGGATGATTCTGCCACCCAGCTCACGCAGGCTGACATTCCTGTGACTGTAGGACTGAGGTCCCTCTCCGCTCCAAGATGCCGCCCGCACACTTTCTGGCCCTGCGGCATCTCCAGCCTGATTCTGACTTCAGCCAGATGCGCTCCAGGCCGCCTGGGGCTAATCCGTTCCACATTGTTTGCTTGCAACACTGTACAATCGACACTTTGTGCAGCTCTTCCATAGCATGTGAAGTCGCTTCAGTCGTGTCAAACTCTGTGCGACCCTATGGGCTGTAGCCCACCAGGCTCTTCTGCCCATGGGGTTCTCCAGGCAAGAATACTGCAATGGGATGCCATGCCCTCCTCCAGGGGATCTTCCTAACAGAGATCAAACCCCCATCTTTTATGTCTCCTGCACTGGCAGGCGGGTTCTTTACCACTAGCACCACCTCTTCCATAGACGGGGTTCTATTTTGCTAAGAGACACAGCACTACTGTAAGTTCTCCATAAATAGTGAGGGAGGAAGGGATGGGAGAAAGGAATAAAAGGAGAGGGAATCATAGGAGAAGGGATGGAAAGAAAGGCAAAAGGGAGGGGAGTAAGGAGGCATAGGAGGTCGAGCAGGAACCTCTCCTTGGCTTATACAGTTTAACTGGTTCACCTTCTCTCATGCAGGCAAAGCCCAAGCATTCTCTGATGGCCTCTCTCTCTCTGTACATTTTATTTTTTTAACTTACTTTTATTTATGTATTTTTGGCCGCACTGGATCTTCGTTGCTGCACTGGAGCTTTCTCTACTTGCTGCGAGCTGGGGCTATCTTCACTGAGGCGTGCGGGCTTATCACTGCGGTGGCTTCTCTTGCAGAGCATGGGCTCTGGGGCACACAGGCTTCAGTAGTCATGGCTCCTGGGCTCTAAAGCCCAGGCTCCATAGTTGTGGTGAAAACGCTTAGTTGTTTTACCACATATGGAAGTTTCCCCTGTGTAGCATACAGAGGGATCAAACTTGTGTCCCCTACATTGGCAAGTGGACTCTTATCCACTGTATGCCACAAGGGAAGTCCTCTCTGTACATTTTAACACCTGCAGAAATCTCTCCAGAGTTCATCTCCTGGCCTCTGGGCTTTGGTCTTACCCAGTCTCACCCAGTCATTACCTGTGGCTTGATCACGTCGGACCTGATGCCTCACACTGTGCCCGGCTCCACTGGCTTCTCCTGGGAGGCCTCCTGAGCTCCCCCCTTGTACCCCACTGACACCTGTGGGCCCACCCCACCTCACTCCCTGACACCACCCAGGGCCAGACCCCAGCCCACCCACCCCACACCCCCTGCCTTGCCACAGTTTCCCAACACCGGCATCATAAGCAGATAACGTCTGCTGCATTTGCCACTAAACTACTGACCATTTACTATTCCTGCACTTTTAACTGGGCCTGGAAGAAGGTTTCGGGGCAGTGACATCATGTAGAATATTCAAGGACATTTCTGCATATTTTATTGATCTTAGTGGGGAACATCGGGCACTCTCTGAAGACACATTCACATCAATGCACCTGTCCATTATTTAAGTGCCTGCTTCTTTCCAACTGGGCAGGCCTCCTGCAAATAGCAGTCCTCACCAGATACAACCTGAAAACACCTTGCAAATAAGATCCCACCTGTCCACTCCATGCTTGCCCACCTGCACTCTGTTAGGGTTCCTTCTTCATCTCAAGCCAAGAATGCAAACTCCATGATTGATGAGACTTGTCCAGAAGCCACACACAAGGTGGGGAATGGGCACTTCATTAACCCCATTCTTGATTCTCACCATGCTCCTTCACCACTGAAATCTTAATTCATTGTCAGAAATGTGCTTTCTATCCCTTGGTGGAAGAAATAATGACTTTGTCAATCACTCCTCTTTTGCTGGCCTTAACCGAATTACCTAAAATGTCAAGATAATGTCTCCCCAGCCTGTTTTCACTATGGTACCAGTTTCTTCTCATTAAATTATGTTCAGATACATTGATTTCCTTCAACAGGGAGTAATGGAACCCTGCCAGAAATTAACACTAATCTTCTAATTCAGTAAGAATAAAATATGTGACTGATTTAATCTTAATTAACAGTTCACAAAAGGCTGCTTAATGTCAGGTGGCATATGCATCTTAATTATATAGCAGTGCTAATGCCGTGTGCAAGATAAGGTAGGGGTCTTTCAGAATTCTGTAGGGTTGGTTGTGTGTGCTTTTTTCTTTTTGTTCCACAGAATCTTCCTCCTTACTACCCCTCCATCATTGTGGTTATTAGTGGGTTAGGTTTACATGCAAAAACTTCTATTACTGGGCTTTCTCCCACAAGTCATTCCTTTATTTCATCTGAAGGAAAGTGATAGAGTCTATTAGACAGGGTAGGCTGGGTTGTGCTACAATAACAAACATCCCTTAAAACTTGATAGCCAGAAAATTTATTTACTGCATGCTACATGCTCATGATGAGTCAGCTGGAGTCATTGGTCCACCCTGTCCTCACAACAGAACCTGGATCTAGAGAGTATCTTAAATGTTGTTTCCACTTTCCATGGGCAGTGGGAGAGAGAATATGGGAAAGTCTGTAAAGTCTCTTGAACCTTTGTTCATGTTCCACTGGCCAAAGCAAAGTTTCTTGGTCCTACTTACACTCATATGCCAGGAAGGAAGTTCAGTCCAACCATGACCCCAAAAGAGGAGATCAAGATAAAGTCCTGAAGACAACCAGAGAAAAAGGACACATTACATCCAGGGAACCAAGGATAAATATTTTTTAATTTATTTATTTGGCTGTGCTGGGTAGTTGTGGCATGTGGAATGTAGTTCCCTGACCAGGGATAGAACCCGGACCCCCTGCATTGGGAACTTGAAGTCTTAGCCACTGGACCACCAGGGAAGTCCCAAAGATAAGTATAAGAGACCTATAGTTAGAAACCACACAATCCAGAGGAACATGTAGAGACAATTTAAGGTGCTCAAAGAAAACAACAACAACAAAAAAAAACTGTCAAATCAGAATTCTATACCTTTCAAATTCTATTCTATTCTAATTCAATTCTATATCTTTCAAAAATGAAGGCTTCCAGTCCAGCATGGAAGGAGCTTGAAAGTCATCACTCTCATCCAGACAACAAGGGGGGAAAAAAGAAGAAAAAATCCACAACTCTTCTTAGATCCATCAGAGAACTGAGGTCAAAAGATCCATCAGAGAACTGAAGTCAAAAGAAGAGAAACAGAATATGTATAAGCAGCTCCAAGGATTAACCATGATGGAGATGCTAAGAGCAGGGTCTCTGGGGTCACGCTTCCTGCATGTACACCCTGCTCCACTGCACATAAATGCGTGGCTTAGTCAGATAACATCCTTCCAGAGCCTCAGTGTCCTCATCTGTAAAGTGGGAACCACCATGTCCAGGGGGATGTCGTCAGGATTCAATGAGATGCCGAGTATCAGTGGCTGGAACAAAGACCTCATGTCAACTCTTATTTAAAGAGATGTACAGGTGTTTTCCAGGGAGAGTTAAAATTTGGTCCTGCCCTGCATGGCCACAATTGAGCCTCCAGTTTCTAAGACTTTCTAGAGAAGTCTCCCATCTCCAACATCAATGCATTCCAACTTTCAATTCCACCACAGTGGTCCCCAAGCACACACACACACACACACACACACACACACACACAAATACACACATGGGAGGGCTCAGCATTTCACCTTCTGAATGCCCAGAAGCCCCTCCTATGATGCCCTGAAAATGAAAGTGTTAATCGTTCAGTCATGTCTGACTTTTTGTGACCCCAGGGACTATAGCTTGCCAGGCTCCTCTGTCCACAGGATTCTCCAGGCAAGAATCCTGGAGTGGGTAGCCATTCCCTTCTCCAGGGGGTCGTCCCAAACCAGGGACTGAACCCATGTCTCCCACATTACAGGCAGATTCTTTACTGTCTGAGCCACCAGGGAAGCCCTTTGCCCTAGGAACCAACAAATCAGTTGCCTTGCGTCTCAGCCTTCCCAGGAGGTGTGGGCATTCTCATGCCCCTGTCACTACCTTTGCCACATCCACAGCACATTTAAATTACTCTCTTCATATTTTTATTTAAGTAGGACCACTTTTTTTTTTTTTAACATAGAATACCTTGACGTTTAGAGGAAACTTTTATCACTACTGTAAATTGGAAGCCAGTATCATTTCAAGTGAAAACAAAAGCAATGAAAACAAACAGTGATACTGAATTCCGGCAGGGCACTATTTGCCTGCCAAGCCTCATCTCCTCGGCGTTTTCTGTTAAAGGCATACCCACCCCAGTGAGGAGAGTCGGTTCTGGATCTGGGCTCCGATACCGCAATCATCGTCTATGGCTCCATCACCCTGTGACTAGACATTATCTCAAACGTCTGACCTTCAGCTTGCTCGCCTGTAACGTGGGCAAGATGAATGGGGCCAAACGTACAGCACCGTTACAAGGACTGAGACAGACAACCTGGAGGATGGGACATACGGCCTAACACATAGTAAACACACCACAAATAAAAGCTATGAGACAGAGAGAATGAACGTCTCCACCAAGGGTAAAGAACAGGCACAAATCATTTCCCCAGATCCCACACTCCTTACATAAAACATAATCACAGCCTCCACTGGCTCCATAATTCCCTCCAGGAATGCCACCCAGGATTTTGATTGCAACAAGATACCCCAGCCTTTTTTGCCACCTTGTATCCTGTCAGTTGCCCAACTTCATCCATGATTTTCAAGCAGTAATCCTCTGCTCTGACTGATGGTGAATAAACAGCCAGAGGTCATTTCAAATTTCAGTGTTTTAAGTCGGAAGACATGATATCGCTGACTCCACTGTGGATATTAGAAGAAGCTGTGGGGGTCCACCTGTCACCTCCAGCTAAGCTCTCTGCAATTGGACACCAGCTGGAAGCAATGATTTAAGACACAATGCCCGGAGTGCCCCCCAACCACTGACCAACCCTCATCCAGGACCCTACCCCCCTAGGCAGAAGGAGACAGATGTCCACTGTAACCCTTCATTCTGTTGGTTGGAGGTAATAAATCTCCTCTCATCAGTGACAAGTCGCTTTGTTGCTTTAGGCAAGTCCTTCATTGTTTTAGTTACTATGTCGTGCTCAACTGTTTTGTGACCCCCATGGACTGTAGCCCACCAGACTCCTGTCCATGGGATTTCCCAGGCAAGAATGCTGTAGTGGGTTGCCATTTCCTCCTCCAGGAGATCTTCCAGACCCAGGAATGAAACCCGAGTCTCCTGAATTGGCAAGAGGGTTCTTTACCACTGAGCCCCCTGAGAAGCCCAGGCAAGTCCTTTATAAGGAGGAAAATGTCAATCCATGGTGTTGGGGGGTGGAAGAAGGTCCACTATAATATAAAGCTGGACTCTAATTCCTTAGCAATTAAGTGGTAACTGGGAAAGTCTGTGCTTTAGAGCAGAGACCACACCCACCACGTGACAACACTCTCTCTTCCCCTCAAGGGAAAGACCTGACACTCTGCCTTCACCAGCCTCTCAAGAGGTGATACACAAGCCCGCAGAGAGGAGAGGTCACCATTCCAGGGACACACCTGTTCATTCCCCGAAATCTGAGCAAGCACATCTGGACCAAACAGTGGGGAAGTCAAGAGCTTAGGGACACGGGTCAGCACTCACCTTGTGCTTGCTTTCCCCAACCACACCTATGACTGCCACTCACCATCACTCTGCATTTCCTCACCTTTGCTGGTTTCCTCGGGGCTCTTTTTGTATTCTGCAATGACTTTTCTGTTGATTGTCTCACCCACCATGGAGGTCACTCTGTAAGGGAAGAGATTTGCTTTTCCTTTTTTTTTTTTTTCTTTTTTTTTGGCCATGCCGCATGGCATGTGGGATGGTAGTTCCCCGACCAGGGATCAAACCCGGGCCCCCCTGCATAAAAAGTTCAGAGTCTTAATCACTGGACCATCATGAAAGTCCCGAGACTTGCTTTTCTTGTTTGACCATTTACTTCCCAAAACCTGGAACAGGGTCTGCCACAGAGCAGGTATTCAGTTAAGGAAGAGCTGAATGAGCCAATGAACGAATGCCCCAGACCCAGCGCTATCCAATAGAACTTTCAACGATAGAAATGCTCTGTCTGTGGGGGCCAGTGTGGCGGCCACAGCTGTTGGTCACATGGCTAGCCCAGTGGTAAATGATCATTGGGGATATGGCTCCTGCCACTAAGAAGCTGAGTTTCTCTTTTATTTTAACCAATTTAAATTTCAAAAGCCACAAGGGCAGTTCAGATACAGTATTGAATGCTGCAGTGGCAGACCAAGGTGAAGACGGAGTCCCTTCAATAGCAAGAAAGAGGGAAGAAAGAACAAAGGAAAAAGAAAGAGAGAGAAAGCTGCATGGTGCTCTCTGGGGAGTGCTGTGGACACCTTGTCAATGTTATAAGGAGCTCTAACAGTTGGGGCTCTTGGTAGAAAATGCCAGTATTTTTCTCTTCTTAGTTAAGAGGCACCCCACTTTCTGGAGCATGAAGCAATTTGGCGGCTGCACTAAGGACTCCCGAGGCTCAGGGACCAGAAATGAAGAAACTGTAAGCGTCGTGATGGGAAACATCAATAGCACAGCCTCTCTTCTACGCAGCCCCCTGGGGCAGCCTCGCTTCAAAACACACGCCCCGGTGGCGCTATCCGGAGCTGTCGCCAGGAAGGCTCTGCCAGCTCCACTCCTCCTCCTTCCACGGGGAGCACGGGGGCTGCGCTGTTTCAAGGGGAAAGCTGTGGTCCTGGGTGGGCTGCATCTCTTCCCTGGGGCATTCCAGCAACCGTTCACAGCCGTGGTGCCAGGCACTCCTGGACCCTCCCCCAGGAATGTGAAGTCCTGGAGGCATCAAGGCGGGGTAGGCTCTGAGCGTGTTCAGGTGCCAGACCTGGGGCGAGCTGCTTGACCTCCTTGACCTCTGGGGATGCTAATTCCCACTCTGCAGAGGGCTGTTAGGGACCATGAGTCAGCAAATGCATGCAAAGCCCTTAGCACTGGGCAGAGTGAGGGCTCGGTGTTACTTATTATATCAGATAGCCTCACTGCCCCACCCAAAACTCTCTTGAGGGACAGTCTTGCCCATCCCTCTGTATTCCACTCCTTTCTACATACGTGTGAAAAGTGTTAGTGGCTCAGTCATGCCCGACTCTTGGCGTGACCTCATGGACTGCAGTCTGCCAGGCTCCTCTGTCCATAGCATTTCTCAGGCAAGAATAGCGGAGTGGGTTGCCATTCCCTTCTCCAAGGGATCTTCCCAGCCCCTTCCCAAACCCAGGTCTCCTGCATTGCATGCAGATTCTTTACTGCTGGAAGCACCAGGGAAGCCCCTACATATGTGTAACAAATCGTCCATGTGTGTGCTGTGTGGAGCATCAAGCAATAATATTTGGGATTTCTTAGGACGACAGCATCTACAATCCTTGAAAACTCACAAATTGCCCTAAAACAGTCACAAGCCTGTGATCGCATCAGAGTAAAAAAAATAACAATTAAGGATAATAATAACAACCACTAACAGGTACTGAGTACTTGCTATGGAGAAGGAAGTGGCAACCCACTCCAGTGTTCTTGCCTGGAGAATCCCAGGGACGGGGGAGCCTGGTGGGCTGCCGTCTATGGGGTTGCACAGTTGGACACAACTGAAGCGACTTAGCAGCAGCAGCAACTTGCTACGCACCAGGCATGGCACTGAGAACTGTATACACAGTGCTTCCTATATTCTTTAGAACCATCCTGAAGTAGTGTTTTTCCTAATTTATAGATGATGTGAAACTGGAGACGGGTAGTCACTTCCCCAAGACCTCACGGCAATTTAGGGGCCTCCCAGGATTCAAACCCAGGTCTGTGTGGGTTCAGAGCTCAGGCCTTTGACCTCTGGCCTCTGTCAGGTACTGCCAAGTTGTTCCACCTCTACAACGCAGACCTCCTCAGACGTAAGCAAGGCAAGAAATTCCTGCGCATCTAGGTGGAAAGTGCCCCACGGCTTTCACGCTAACTAGAAATACTGACTAGATAGTAATAACCTCCATGGAATCTTTCTGGTTTACCAAAGAGCATGAATCCCTGAAGATGGTTGAGCATTCAACATCACTCATTATCATAGAATTGCAAATCAAAACCACAATGAGGTACCATCTCATGCCAGTCAGAATGGCTGCGATCCAAAAGTCTACAAGCAAGAAATGCTGGAGAGGGTGTGGAGAAAAGGGAACCCTCTTACACTGTTGGTGGGAATGCAAACTAGTACAGCCACTGTGGAGAACAGTGTGAAGATTCCTTAAAAAACTGGAAATAGAACTGCCTTATGACCCAGCAATCCCACTGCTGGGCATACACACCGAGGAAACCAGAATTGAAAGAGACACGTGTACCCCAATGTTCATCACAGCACTGTTTATAATAGCCAGGACATGGAAGCAACCTAGATGTCCATCAGCAGATGAATGGATAAGAAAGCTGTGGTCCATATACACAATGGAGTATTACTCAGCCATTAAAAAGAATACATTTGAATCAGCTCTAATGAGGTGGGTGAAACTGGAGCCTATTATACAGAGTGAAGTAAGCCAGAAAGAAAAACACCAATACAGTATACTAACGCATATATATGGAATTTAGAAAGATGGTAACAATAACCCTGTATGCGAGACAGCAAAAGAGACACAGATGTATAGAACAGTCTTTTGGACTCTGTGGGAGAGGGAGAGGGTGGGATGATTTGGGAGAATGGCATTTAAACATGTATAATATCAGATAAGAAATGAATCACCAGTCCAGGTTCAATGCAGGATGCAGGATGCTTGGGGCTGGTGCACTGGGATGACCCAGAGGGATGGTACAGGGAGGGAGGTGGAAGGGGGGTTCAAGATGGGGAGCACGTGTACACCCGTGGCGGATTCATGTTGATGTATGGCAAAACCAATACAATATTGTAAGGTAATTAGCCTCCAATTAAAATAAATAAATTTAAATTAAAAAAAGAGAGATGGTTGAGCATTAGTTTTCTATTGCTGCAGTAAAAAATCATCACAAACTTGGTCTCTTAACACAATTTGTTATCTTTTGTTGTTGTTGTTCAGGCACTAAGTCCCGTCTGACTCTTTGTGACCCCATGGACTACAGCACACCTGGCCTCCCTGTCCCTCACTCTCTCCTGGAGTTTGTCCAAGTTCACGTCCGTTGAGTTGATGATGCTATTGAAGCATCTCAGCCTCTGCCGCCCTCTTCTACAGCCCTGTAAATCGGAAGTCTGCAATGAGTCTCACGGGGCAAAAATCAAGGTGTCAGCCAGGCTGTGCTCCTCTGGAGGCCCCAGGGGAGAAACTGTTTCTTTGACTTTCCCAGCTTCTAGAAGATGCTTGCTTTCCTTGGCTCATGATGGTTCCTCCATCTGAAGCCAGTAGAGTCTCATCTTCCAATCAGTCCCTGACTTCAACCTTCCTGTCTCCCTCTTATGAAGACGTTGTAACTTCATTAAACCCACCCAGATAATCCAGGATATCTCCCCATCTGAAGATCCTTAACTTGACCACATCTGCCAAGTCCCTTTTGCCAAGTAAGACAATGTATTTACATTTTCCAGAGATTAAAAAGCTGATGTCTTTGAAGGCCTTTTTTTTTTTTTTTTTTGTCTACCACACTCTACCCTTGGGCCCCAGAAGACTCATCAACGTGCAAAATATGTTCACCCCATCCCAACATCCCCAAAGTGTCAGCTCATTACAGGGGGAAGTAACCATGGCTCACTCTTAATGACCGCTTGCTATGTGTTACCCCATTAACCTTCATACCAACCCAGTACACAGATAAGAAATCAAAGGCTCAAAGCGGCCAAGTGATTGGCCCAAACTGAGGCAGGCCTTGAAATCAGGTATAATTGACTCACTCTGAACTGAGTTCAAATACTGTAAGTACTTACAGCTGGAGTTGGTTTTTTGTTTGTTTGTTTTCATTTCGCATCTAGTTCCCTGACCAGGGATCAAGTCTGGGCTCCCTGCATTGGGAGAACTGAGTCTTAGCCCCTGGATCACCAGAGAAGTCCCTGAAGTTGGGTTTCAAAAGTAGACTGAATTCAGAAAGTCCGAAAGGAGAGGAGAGGGCATTCTAAACAGGAGGAAGGGCTAGAGCGAAGGCTTGGAGGCAGGAAAGCACACTCCACGTGCAGGAGTCCACAGATCGGCTTGGTGTGACAGGGACATGGAGCTCATGAAGGGAAGGAGCAGGGACAAGACTTAGACAGGCACGTGGAAATCACAGTGAGGACCTTGAGTGACAAGTGACAGGAACGGATCTTCTCCTGCATGAACGTACAAGAACTGAATCTAGGGTTCAGGATGGGGAACACATGTATACTAATTAAATAATTTTCTATTAAAGAAAAAAAAAAGTGAAAAAAAAAAAAAAAGAACTGAATCTCAGACTGGGCCACTCCGGTTGCTTTTCAAGAGATGCTCCATGAGGATAAGACAAGACGAAATTTTGAACTAGTCATTCTGTGCCTTTCTGTTTTACATCTCCCACTGGTCAAGGAGTCACATATTTTTTTACCTCTCCAGATTGGAATACGAGTTTCATGAGGGCATGGAGGTCTGTTTTATTCTCTGCTATACTCCCAGCACTCCGAACATCTTGCACATAACAAGTTCTTGATAAATACTTGCTGGGCGAGTATAAAGAGAAGAAAAAAAAAAGTTCCTTTTTTTTTTAACTTTTAAAGAGGACTCTTGATGCTACCTCAAAATCCATCATTTGGAAGTTCTAAACTTTTGATTTTCAAGATGACAGCTTGTGGGAAAAGAAAGAGCCTCTTAGGACTTAAAAGTCCATAAAAGCAAATTTGGAAAGTATCAGTTAGACTGGAAGAGGGTAGAGAAGGGGAGGAGATGCCACCTAAGGGGCTCAGTGGGGTCTCTGAGGGGACCAGACCTGGGGGTGGGGGGCACAAGGGGAGGAGTCATTGTGGAGAGGCAGCTGAACTCTGTCCACCAGCCCCAAGGATACACAGGGAGGCCAGCCGATGCCTCCTGTCCATCCCCGGCCATTTTTTTAATTAATTAAGTTATTTTAATAGGAGGCTAATTACTTTACAACATTGTGATAGTTTTCGCCATACATCGACATGAATCAGCCACTGGTGTACATGTGTCCCCCATCCTGAACCCCCCTCCCATCTCCCTCCCCACCCTATCCCTCTGGGTTGTCCCAGACCACACTGAAACATCTATACTACCACATGTAAAATAGATGACCAGTGCAAGTTCGATGCATGAAGCAGGGCATCCCTGGCCATTTAAACAGACTTGTCACATGTCCCCTGCCCTGAAGACCCTGTGACTATGGCCTGTGCCATCTGTCGAAGGCATCCTTCCTGCTTCCTCCTTCCTTCTGCCACAGACGGTCCAGCAGAAGTTACATCCACTCCACCGAGACCCTTTGCACAACCCCATCCAAATGCCAACAGTGCAGGACATCCACAGGTCTTAGCTACCCACCCAAAGCCGGAAGGACTTTCCCTGATATGTGGAGGATTGTCCATGAGGAAGAGATATTTCTCAGAAACCAGGCTTGAGCGAGACAGGAGAGGAGCAAAACCCACTCCCACCACAGAGCACAGGCTGCAGCTTAAGGCCCTGGACAGTTCAGATGCTCTCCACACCCCAGTGGCCTCCCGTTCTGCCCACAGCCTGCCTTGCTTTTTTAGAACATGCATTCGAATACCGTGAGCAGCAGAAAATACACCACCATTCTCCTCAAACAGAAGCCGTAGTGGAAAATAAAGGAGAGAAACAAATCTGTGCCAAATCAAAGATAATTCACTGCATCAAAATAAGCAACCACATTAAACACATAAGCACACAGAGTTCCCATCGGGGCCACATGGGGAGGCAGAAAGGGGCCCACAGCCCTGCCGCGATTTCAGAAGTCATTGTACCGCAGGATCGTGCTACAGCTTTTCAATCCACATGGTGGTTCTGTGCAATGATCTTCCAGAAATGTGGATCTGATCCCATCAAACCACTGCTTCAGTGACTCCCAGGGGTCTTGGGACAAAGTCCAGAGTGCTTGGTATGACACCCGCGGTTCCAAGTAGGCCAGCCCTTCTCGGCTTCCCTCCTGAGTCTGCACATGATAGTTAAATTTTACGTGTAAACTTGACTGGTCTAAGGCATGCTTAGTAAAACACTTCCGGGTGTGTCTATGAAGATGTTGCTGGAAGAACTGGCATCTGAGTCCATAGACTGAGCAAAGAAGGTCACCCTCACCCTCACCCACCAGTGAGGGCAGCTGGGCACCAACCAATCCATCTAGGCAGGAAGAAAGCAAATGGCACAGAAATGGTGAATTTGCTTTCTTGCTTCAGCTGAGACATCCTCCCACCCTCGGACTTCAGTGAACCTGGTTCTTAGGCCTTCGATCTCAGACTGGGACTTACACCACCGGGCCCCCTGGTAATCTGCTACACAGCCACAAAAAACTAGCATATCATTTGTTGTGCTTTTCCCTTGTTTAAGCAACACATACATGCATACATGCAGACTCCCTGATCCTACAACAGAAGCCTGCACCCCTGCCCAGCCTCATCTCACCTTGGTTCCATCTCCAGCCCCCATGTCCTTCCCCCAACCCCTGAAGACTCGAGCAAGACAAGCTTGCTTCCATCTGCTCTTTCCTCTATGTGAAGCTTTCTTCCCTCCCACCCCATGCACTTCCCTAATCTGCACACAGTTGGGCGTTCTTGTCATTAGACGTCCTTCCTCAGAGGCATCTTCCCAGTGCACCTGACTAGAGTCGTGACCAGGTTACTCTCTTTCACTCTGCTCCTTGGCACAGTATGTTACACGGACTCACCCGTCCTGCCACTGCACATGAGGACCCAGGAACCAGGCATGGAATCATTTGAGTGAAAGCAACCAATAGGGTTTTCTCTTTTCTCTCTCTCTCTCTTTATTTTTAATTAATTTTTATTAAAGTATAGTTGCTCTACAATGTTGTGTTCATCTCTGCTGTACAGTGAAATGAGTCAGCTATATGTATACATATATCCCCTTTAGGACTTGCATCTCTTTCAGGCCACCACAGTGTGTTAGGAAAGCTCCCTGTGCTAGAGTGTGTTCCCATTAGTTACCTATGTTATATATAGTATCGATAGTGTATATGTATCAATTCCAATCTCCCAATTCCTCCCACCCACCACCTTCCCACTTGGTATCCATATATTTGTTCTCTACGTCTGTGGCTCTATTTCTGCCTTGCAAATAAGATCATGTATACCATTTTTATAAATAAAGTGAATTAGAATAGAAAATATCAGAGCACTTTTCATGCGCTGCTGTCCACATAATGAAAATTTAATGAAACTTTTGTTTCTGTGTGTCTGTGGAGACACAATATCAAATTAATTTCCTAGCGTGGGATGAGTTCACAAAGTTTGAGAAATGCTGCTCTGATATTTTTATTGTTCTTTTTTGCTTGTTTGCTTACAGCCTCTCTTGTTTGCCACTGAAGTGCCCAGTGCTTGAGGGTGGTTGGCACTTAAAATATTAGATGGATGGTTGAGGGGAGGGAGGGGAAGAAAGAAGGACAGAAGGAAGAGGAAAGGGAGACTAAGCCATAGGTTGCTCATGACGCTCAGAGCTGAAATTAAGTCTCTTAAAAGGGCATCTTTAAAACCATATATGACTTTATGGCAGCTCAGCTCCTACACTAGAAACAGGAAGTGAAATACACAACCATTGGAAGCAGGAAGACAAAACCATTACTTGTAGCTCATATAACAACACAGTGGGAATACCCAAGGGAACCAACTAGAAGATTCTTAGAATTGGCAAGACAGCAAGAATTTAGAAAAACATTTGGGTAATAGAATGAAGATAGAAACATCAGTTGCTCCTGGACAAATACGGATGGTATAGATGGTGGGGGAAGAACACGGGCTGGGGGAAGGTTGCTAGGTGGGTATCTTCCATCTGTCTCCATGCCTTCTCTCCTCTCATCTCCATCCGTTCCGGAAGCTGGTCCATGCGGACTGCATCGATGGGCCCCTAGATCTCTAGCTTCCAGTTGGGTTTAGCCAAAGGAGAACACCAGCAGAATGTCAAAGGGAGGGAAGACAGCTTGAAGTATTCACTCCCCAACTCCCTTCTCTCCCAGTGTCCTCTGATAGGCTGGGTAGCATGCTTAGTCGCTCAGTAGTGTCCGACTCTTTGCGACCACCAGGATTATAGTCCACCAGGCTCCTCTGCCCATGGGGATTCTCCAGGCAAGAATACTGGAATGGATTGCCATGCCCTCCTACAGGGCATCTTCCCAATCCAGGGATCGAACCCAGGTCTCCTGCATTGAAGGCAGATCCTTTAGCATCTGAGTCACCAGGGAAGCCCAGATAGGCTAGGTATCCCAACATAAGGTTCCAGTTCCTGTGAAGGGGGCCCTCTCCACAGGACTCGCCCTTCCGTGTTCTCATCTTTGCTGCCTCTTCTTGCCTCTTCAAGTTGGAGTGCAAACTGCCCCCTATTAAGGGATTCTCTAATGCCTTATGGTTTTCCTATCGTCTCCCTACCCCACATCTTGGTAAACAGTCCATGTATAAACTCCCTTTGAGTTACCCACCTTGAGTGTCTTTTGTCTCCAGCCAGAACAGCAACCTATATTGGGTGCGAGGGTTCCATTCCCAATAGCAATAAAAATCGATGAAACAGAAACAGCGAGTGAGAGAGAAGCAAAACAATAGTCAAAAATGAATTGGGCCTACACAAGCTTGCCTGGGTGGGAAGACTAAATAGGTAAGGAAAAATATCAATTCTGCCCAAATTAATGTATACGCTTAAGACAGTCCCAACCAAAATTTCAATTGCTCTTACGGGAAGAGTGACAAAACTACTCTGAAATTAAGAATCACGCCAACAATGCTTAAGAAACAAGCAAGAGTGCTTAAGAAACACAATACAAAGGAGGACAAATGCAAAACAGATTCTTTCTATCATAAGGCTTGACATAAATACACTAAAATATGTGTAAAACAGATAGCTAGGAGAACCTGCTGCATATCACAGGGAGCTCAACCCAGTGTTCTGTGATGACCTAAATGGGTAGGATGGTGGGGAGAGGTCTAAGACAGTGGGGACCTAGGTATACTTATAGCTGATTCACTTCACTGTAAGCGGAAACGAGTGCAACATTGTAAAGCAACAATAAAAATTAAAATTAACTAAAATATTATTTTAAATAAAATAATAAAAGTAAAAAAAAATAAGGCTCTAGCCATGGGATCAGGTGAGAAGTGGAAGAGTTGATGGGAAACAAAGTTAAATTATAGAGATGCCTGAACCACACCAGAGCACAAACAGAAACATCTATCATATGTTAAAGGAGGCATCATAAGCCAGTGGGATAAGGAAAACTACTCACAAATCAGTCTCTAGAAAATTGGTTGTTTGTGGGAATATAACCCAGTTAGATCCTCAAACATATATCAAAACAAATTCCAAATCTATATAGGATTTAAAATGTAAAAACTGACCCATAAACACTTAAAGAGAATCTAGATAAATTTTTAGCTGATGTTAAGAACGGAAAGGCTTTTCAAAGCATAAAATCAATGAGTGAAAAAAAAAAAAAATCACCAAAGAAGAGACTGAATGAACTGATTACCTAAAAATAAAAAAAAATCTCTATTTCAGAACCATAATAAACTCAACTGAAAAGCAAATGACAAACCTGGAAAAAACCCAAAATAACTATGACAGATTAGGAGTATCTTCTTTTATATACAAAGACTTCTTCCAAATCGATAAGAAGAACATTAATGCCCCAGTAGAAAAAATGAGCTATGGACACGGATGGAGAATTCACAGAAAAAAAATATATAAACAGCCAATAACACATGAAAATATGTGTTTTTTAAAAATAAGTTTAATAGCACTTTCCCCATATCACGCTGGCAACATTTTTAAAAAGACTTGCTGGGAGTGAGGGACACAGTGGGAGGCAGAGAGCGATGTTTTTTACAACCTTTCTTAAAAGCAATTCAACAAAATACACTGAGAATCCTTCAAAAGTTTATATGGCATTATTTGCAACAGAAAAGAAATCAATTGGGAGTTTAGGATTAGCAGATGCAAAATATTATATATAGGATGAATAAACAACAAGGCCTTACTGCAGAGCACAGGGAGCTATATTCAATACCCTGTGATAAAGCATAATGGAAAGGAATATGAGAAAGAATATATATGTATAGCTGAATCAGTTTGCTGTACAGCAGAAATTAACACAACATTGTAAATCAACTATACTTCAATAAATTTTTTAAATAAAAATGTTTAAAAATGGGGAAAAAATCAATCAAAAATGCCCAAGTAGAAGGGGAAATTACAAATAAATGATGGTCCAGCCACAATATGGAATATTATGCAAGTATTACATTTTCTATTCCCAGAGACTTTTTAATGAGAAAGGGATTTATTCAGGAGGTAATGCTTTTTAATCAGGACCCAAACACCTACCTTACGGTATGATATCCATTTTGTTTTAAAAGAGAATTGTATGAAAACTGGAAAAAATAAATATCATGCTTTGCAGAAATATATATAGATGCAAAAAAAAGAAAAGCAAGCAGTGCATGCTGGTTCCAGGTGATGGGTGTCTGGTGGGGAGGGAGGCATGAAGGGCAGTTGGACAGAAGTCCTTGTCGAGGACATAGTTCTTGTTTGGGGTGGTGGGTCTCATTACACTTCAAAACTGAAATAACTATTAAGATAAACCATATGAGATTGCTAACAATCAACTGCTTCTGATCTTCAAAAGTGGCAGAGTGAATATGCAGATGACAGACGGACAAAACTGGCCACAATAGAACCCAGGCTGAGATTATGTCATGACTAAGGGCTGTGATTAATTCAATTTTAAGAAGAGAAAGATTCGGGAGGCAATTCAGTAAAAATGTTAGTGGTACTCATCTCCCAGTGGGATAATTAAAAGTAATTATTCTTTTCTCCTTTATTTTCTACTTCTCAAATTTTCTGCCAGGAAAATGGAATATTTTACAGACTTCGAAATACATGTCAGTTTCCGTGCCCTTCTATCCTGCTCTAATATCTAGCCCTGGCTCAAGAAGACAAAAATCACGGTTTGAGCCCTTGACCCCACCTATGGTTAAGGTCCAGATCCTGGAGTTGTATAATGATTGTTAATAATTAAGTAAAATTGGCAATAATATCATGATTATTGGCCATGCACATGCTCTGTTTAACTCACTGACTTCTCCTAATCACCTGTGAAGGAGTGACTATAATTGTCCTCTTTTTACAGATGGAGAAACTGATGCTCTGAACAGTCAGGTAGCCTGTCCAAGGTCACAGAGTGAGTGAATGGCAGAGCTGGGAGTTGTACCCAAGACTCCAGAGACCTCTGTCTCTCCTGGCACACAGACCTGCTAGTCCCCTAAGGATAAATAAAAAGCCAAAAGCGTTTATTCTTATCAAACAGCAAGTCAGAGAGGCTCTGAGGAAGGGGCTAATCCCCTAGAGAGCAGCTGTCACCGAGGCAGGGCCCGGAACATGGGCTGAGAAGGAGAGCGCCCCAAGCAGAGAGCAGGGTGCCATGTCTAACACCAACTGCGGCCGCCTTTCTGGTTCAGGGCCTCGCCTGTGCAATGAAGCATCTAATAGGGTCCCTGGACACTGTGAGTCATGCCCGAAACATTTAACTTGAATCAGACTCAAATTCAATTCCTCAGAAACGAGCCCAGGGCTCTCAGGGTGCTGCTGCTCTCCAGAGTTGTCTTGAATATCCTCCCATGAACCCCTGGCATCATCACTCACTCCAACAGGAGACCAGACCCCAGCCTCCTCCCCTCCACCCTCTCTACTCACTCCCCTTCCACTGGCCACCCCTCAACACTGAATGTGCCTCCTATTTTTGCACAGCTGTTATTCTGTCCCCTGGTTCCTTCCCAATACATGCAAATACACACACACACCCATGTGCAAACACATGCACAGTCATACGTGTTCATGCACAAACATGCATACATTTGTCCAAGCTACCATCCTTCAAGTCTCAGCCTGCACATCAGGAAAACAGGAAAGCCTCTGTGATATCTGAGTCTGGGTCAGATCTCCCTACAACCATCTCTTACAGCACTGTGTGGTTTTCCTTTGCAGCTCTGACCACAGTTTAAGTTAAATGTTTCCCTGGGAAAATGTCTATTTAACATCTGTCTCTCCCACCAGGCGTGAGTTCCATGGGGGCAGAGACCCTCTGCCTTGCTCACTAAGCACACAGCACACATAGATACGGTGCCTGGAAGCCACTGAAGAAAACAAGGAGAAAAGGAGGTGTTGCGCCCATTTGGAAGATGGAGACACTGATCCCAGCGTGAATCAGCAGTCCCCAGGACTCAGCCTCCTAAACCCTAGGAGGTGACAGACATTTACTTCATTCACATTTGTTAAGGACATTTTCAAACACACACAGAAAAGCGAGCACCACCAGACTTCACGTGGCCATGGGTCAACTGCAACCCATCTTCTGCAGTTCTCTCATCTGCCCATCCTTGCCACTTTGGTTGGTTGGCTAGTTTTCTTAGAATATTTCAAAGCAAACCCCAAACATTATGCCATTTACCCGTAAATACTTCATTAGGTATTCCTAACAAGGAAGAGCCCATAACCATGACATCATTGTCACCCTCAACTTAATTGACAATGATTCCTTAATAAAATCAAATTAGTTCAGGTCTCAGAAATACCTTTTCAAAAAAAAAAAATTGGTTTGATTTCTAAATGGACTAAAGACCTAAATGTAAGACCAGAAACTATAAAACTAGAGGAAAACATAGACAGAACACTCGATGACATAAATCAAAGCAAGATCCTCTATGATCCACCTCCTAGAGTAATGGAAATAAAAACGAAAGTAAACAAGTGGGACCTGATTAAACTTAAAAGCTTTTGCACAGCAAAGGAAACTATAAGCAAGGTGAAAACAGCCCTTAGAATGGGAGAAAATAATAGCAAATGAAACAACTGACAAAGGATTAATTTCCAAAATATACAAGCAGCTCATACAACTCAATACCAGAAAAACAAACAACCCAATCAAAAAGTGAAAAAAAGACCTAAACAGACATTTCTCCAAAGAAGACATATAGATGGCTAACAAACACATGAAAAGATGTTCAACATCACTCGTTAGAGAAATGCAAATCAAAACTACAATGAGATATCACCTCATACCAGTCAGAATGGCCTTCATCAAAAAGTCTACAAACAATAAATGCTGGAGAGGGTGTGGAGAAAAGGGAACACTCTTGTACTGTTGGTGAGAATGTAAATTAATATGGCCACTATGGAAGACCGTATGGAGATTCCTTTAAAAAGCTAGGAATATAACCACCATATGACCTGGCAATCCCACTTCTAGGCATATACCCTAAGGAAACCAAAATTGAAAGAGACACATGTATCCCATTGTTCATTGCAGCACTATTTACAATAGCTAGAACATGGAAGCAACCTAGATGTCCACAGACAGATGAATGGATAAAGAAGTTGTGGTACATACACACGATGGAATATTACTCAGCTGTAAAAAGGAACACATTTGAGTCAGTTCTAATAAGGTGGATGAATCTAGAACCTATTATACACTGTGAAGTAAGTCAGAAAGAGAAAGATAAATATGGTATTCTAACCCATATATACGGAATCTAGAAAAATAGTACTGAAGAATTTATTTACAGGGAAGCAGTGGAGAAACAGACATAGAGAATAGACTTATTATGGACAGAGTAACGTGGAAACTTACATTACCGTATGTAAAACAGATAGCCAACAGGAATTTGCTGTATGGCTCCAGAAACTCAAACAGGGGCTCTGTATCAACCTAGAGGGGTGGGATGGGGAGGGAGATGGGAGGAAGGTTCAAAAGGGAGGGGATATATGTACACCTATGGCTGACTCATGTTGAGGTTTGACAGAAAACAGCAAAATTCTGTAAAGCAATTATCCTTCAATTAAAAGATAAATAAATTTTTTAAAAACTGGTTTGATTTCTGCCATATGTCAACATGAATTAGCCATAGGTATATATCTTCCAGTGGTTTTGTGTGTGTGTGTGAATCAGGGTCCTAAGAAGGCCCACACATCACATTTCGGTGATGAATCTCTTAAATCTCTTTTCATCTGTAACAGTTCTTCTCCTGTTCTTCATGCCCTTCATCCTTTGATGAAACTGGTTCATTTGTCGTCCTACATTTAATTTTCAGGAACAACTTTCCTATCTTGAATCAATGCCTTTAGCAGGGACCCACAGTGGGGGATTGCTGACATGGCATCTTCCCCCTGCCAGGACCCCCGGGGCAGCGCCCTGCCCTCTAGACTCTGCACGTGTCACCCTCCTTACATCTAGCCTTTGTTTCAGGTCAGCTCAAGGCAGAGAACAGCCGTCTGATCCTGTTCTGATAAAGTGAACCCCAACACTCCATCTGGGAACTGTCCAGAGTTGGGACCCAGAGGCCTGACAGCTCCAGAAGGTATTGAGCTCCCAGGTATTGAGCACCTGGATTAGAGAGGACACCGTGGAACCAGAGGAGGTACAGGGTTTCAAGAAGATGCCCTTGAGAATCCTCCTCTTTTCTCTGTAGATTGGAGAGTTAATCCAGGGGCGGGTCTAAGTAACCAGATGTCTGCAGTCTGACTGCTCCTACTCTGGCTACTGATCCCCCATATGCTCTTACCTAGATGGCCCAGAAAACCTAGACACCTTGGTCCTTACAAGAAGCTGGTATGAGCTACAGAGGGGCTGGAAGGTGGAAACACGTCCAGAGCTGTTGACAGGACTCTGGCCAGGGAGGCTGAACACTCCCTTCTAGCTGAGGGGCTCTACAAATCATGGTGGAAGTTTACCTCTTTGAGACAAGTGAGTCCAAGAAATCAATCTACTCTCTCTGCTGGAGTCTCCAGACTTCATAGAGATAATAAAATGTTCCAACTAAATACAAATCACATTTATCTTTGGTTTTCCTAGGTGAAGCTGAGATCCCAATGAGCCCATGACTGCAGGGACACCGAGTGAAGCATTTTCACTCGTTAATTCATCCGTTCGGCCACCTACCAACCATCCTTATTGTCTGTTACAAGGTCAGGTCTAGTGGACATAGGGATGATGACAGTTGCGATGACATCTAACCGCATTCACATTTTACCACGTGGTATCATGCTATATCCTTCAGATGCTTCATTTCATTTACCCATCACAATGAGGACCGCCCACTTGGGGTAGATGCTGACACACTCATTGTATAAGTTCTCTCTGCCTCGTCACAGATTCTCATAAATTTAAAATGACCGTATTAGGATTTCCGTGGCGGTCCAGTGGTTAAGAGTTTGCCTTCCATTGCAGGGGTTGCAGGTTCGATCCCTGATCAGGGAGCTGACATCTCACATACCTCGTGGCCAAAAAAACCCAAAAAACATAAAACAGCAATATTGTAACAAATTCAATAAAAACTTTTTTCTTTAAATGCTCCATGTTAAAAAAATAATTTTTTTTTAATAATCTGCCTCATAAAACAAAGGAATTGATAAATGACTCACCAACGGCAGGAATCCGAAATAGTCTGGATAGAATCAGAACTCAAACCTTAGTTCTTTTGATTCCACATATTGTGATCTCTTACTGAACACAAACTTTTCCCCACACTCTTCCCTTTGTGGCTCCAACAGTAAAGAATCTGCCTGCAATGCGGGAGAGCCAGGTTCAATCCCTGGGTCAGGAAGATCCCCTGGAGAAGGGAATGGCAACCCACTCCAGTATTCTTGTATGGAGAATCCCATGGACAGAGGAGCCTGGTGGGGTCCATGGGGTCACAAAGAGTCAGACATGAGTGAGTGAGTGACTGACACTTTCACTTTCTTTCAAAATGAAAATACAGGTACTGTATTTATTTTTTTAAGTGGCGTATAAATGGACCTACACAATTCAAAAAAATTAAAAATTAAATAAAACAACAGCATTTAATATCCCACAGTTCCTGTAGGTCTGAGCACAATGTAGCTGGACCGCTACATCTGGGTCTCACCAGGCTGTGACTCAGATGTCAGTAGGGATGTGGCCTCATCAGAGACTCAACTAACGAAAGACCTGTTCCCTCACCCCCTCAGGCTGTGGGCAGAATGTACTTCCTTGTGGCTACAGGACAGAGGGCTTCAGCTTCTTGCTTCAGAGCAGCTTGCTTCTTCCAGGGCAGCAAGTCTGCTGGCAAATGGAGCTTTGTAGAACATAACATAATCATGGGCGTGGCATCCCATCTGTGAGTTAGAGGCAAGTCATGGGTACCATCCGCACGCAAGGGGAGGGCACCCCACAAAGTCAGGAACATGAGGAGGCTGAGATCATAAGGGCCACCTGAAAGTCTGTCCACTGTGTGTATTACACAGACCAGGAAAGAGAAAAAAAAAGGCTCAGAGGGTACATAACACTTCCCTTCTGTCACAGAGCCAAGTGACCTGGAATTGGAAGCCAAGTTTAAAGCACTTCAAGGCCCATGATCTCATCCATAAGTGCATTATTCAGAGTCATCACTACCCTTAAGGAGTCATGGTCTGCCTCACCTACAGTAGAGACAGCAACAGATCCTGCTGATCCAGTTTGGCAAGAATCTAACAGATGAATAAACAGAGAGCTTGGTCTGGGGGGAAGATCGGTTCTGCCACGGACCCTTTATCCCTGGTCTTAGGACAAGTTAGATCAACAGAGAAGAGATGTGAGAGAACTCCGAGTAGATGTAACGAAAAATATGAAAATGAAGCAGTCTGAGATGCTGGCGTCTTCCAACGCCTCCAGAAAGCTTTGTGTGATTGAGATCTTAATAAAATGAAAGAGGCTGGACAGGACCTGACAGGGAAAGGGCAGGTTGTAAAGAGTGTGGACCTCTTCCACCTGGAGTGGAGAGGGTCCTTACATCTCTGACACCATAGTAGCAGCAGCGGTGCCCATCACATGATGGATTTTTAAAATTTGTAGTTACACCAAGCAGGATGTGAAATCTTAGTTCCCCAACCAGGGATTGAATCCGCACCCCCTGCAGTGGAAGCATGAAGTCTTAACCACTGGATTGCAAGGGAAGTCCCTCACATGATGGACTTTTAAACTTTAAAAACCAAGAAGGTTTGACCAGCAACTTGAGAATGTTCTCTTTGGGCAAGGCTACTCTTTGCTGATCTAATAGTTCTCCAGAGATCTTGAGAAACGTGTTCCTACCATGGTCAGGCTACTTAACTCTGGGTTAGCAGGGATGTAAAACTATGCAGCAGGCTGAGGAAGTGAAGGGAACAAGGCCTGTGACAGTCCCAGGAGTAACAACGTTCAGAGCAGCCCACCTTGGCCACCACCGCCAGAAGCACTGCCCACTAGCTTTGTGTTCCAACAGCTCAGGGCCTAAGCAGGCAACTGATACCCAGATTTTGGTTGGAAGGACTGACTCTGCTGCTGCTGCTGCTGCTAAGTTGCTTCAGTCGTGTCCAACTCTGTGCGACCCCATAAACGGCAGCCCACCAGGCTCCCCTGTCCCTGGGATTCTCCAGGCAAGAACACTGGAGTGGGTTGCCATTTTCTTCTCCAATGCATGAAAGCGAAAAGTGAAAGTGAAGTTGCTCAGTCGTGTCCGACTCATAGAGACCCCATGGACTGCAGCCTACCAGGCTCCTCCGTCCATGGGATTTTCCAGGCAAGAGGACTGGAGTGGGTCTCCACTGCCTTCTCCTGACTCTACTGAGAACCAAGTCAAAGAAAGGTATGCCTCAACTACATCTGGACTTTCTTTCGTCTCCTCTTTGCTGGGAACAATAGTGTGATTAATCTATCATTGGTTTGGATGGTGTTATTCCTTTATTGGCTTATTAAGAGATGTTATCCTCTATGTTATTGATTTGTGAAAAATTATCATTATAAATCATAATTCCTACAGAGAACCTGTGTCAAATAAATTACTGGCAAAGACAGCCTCAGTCTCTGAGCATAATTTGCCCTGAACAGAACATGGGGGCACAGTGCCTCCTGCTGTGCCAAGGAACCCAGGGAAGGCAGAGAACGGAGAAACACGGGCTCCCTGGAAATCGTTCAAAAGACATTGTTAAACTCCCTGTGCTAAGGGAAAAAGCCAGACCCAAAAAGATTTCCTGGTGGCTCGGATGGTAAAGAATCCCTGGATTGGGAAGATCCCCTGGAGAAGGGAATGGCTGTCCAGTGTAGTATTCTTGCCTGGAGAATTCCATGGACAGAGGAGCCTGGTGGTCTATAATCCATGGGGATGCAAAGGGTCAGAAACAACTGAGTGACTAACATTTTCACTTTCAAAAAGACTCCATTTACATGAGGTACCTAGAATAGGCAAATTCATAGAGATAGAAAGTAGAATGGTGGTGACAAGGGCCTGAGTGGGGGAGGGGCAGTGGGTAGTATTGAATTAGTGCAGGGTTTTTGTCTGGAAGTTGAGAAAGTTCTGGAAATGAGTAGTAGTGACACAACATTGTAAATGAACTTAAAGCCACTGAATCATACACTTAAAATGGTTAAAATGATCATTTTATGTTGTGTGTATTTTATCCCAGGTATAAAGGGGGGGTGGTATGGAGAAGGCAATGGCACCCCACTCCAGTCCTCTTGCCTGGAAAATCCCATGGGTGGAGAAGCCTGGTAGGCTGCAGTCCATGGGGTCACTGAGAGTCGGACACAACTGAGCGACTTCACTTTCACTTTTCACTTTCATGCATTGGAGAAGGAAATGGCAACCCTCTCTAGTGTTCTTGCCTGGAGAATTCCTGCTGTCTATGGGGTCGCACAGAGTTGGACACGACTGAAGTGACTTAGCAGCAGCAGCATAAAGGGGGGAAAGATCCTTTTCTTTTGGGAAAGGCGACAGGCAGGCGTTGGAAGGAAAAGCACAACTGAGCATTCTCCAAACGCCGGCGCCCTGTCTGCTCCCCTCCAAGGGAAGCCACGGTCACAGGACAAAACCCCCAGGTGCCAGCTTTCAGAAAGAGCCATTTATCAAAAGTGACAGTCTAATGGATATCCCTGGTTGTCAGCTCCCTACCCACTCTCTTCCAACTTTGTCAAAATCAGAAACTAGACGTACTTGCTTAATGACTTAAGGGGCAGGAATAAAAGCAGAGAAGGGGAGGGTTATCTCCTTGCAAACCCTTCCCACAGAGCTGCCCTGCTTCCCTTAGACACATCCAGGCAGACAAGTATCGGCCACACTCTTTGAGGAAGCCAGGCCCAACCCCCAAGCACTCATTCAATTGATTGATTGAGTGAATAGCTGTGGGGCTTCTAGGTTCTTTCTGTGCCAATGCTCGGGGCCAGAGACTCAGAACAGCCACCGCCTGGAGCTCAGAGTCCAGGGGCTGGGGAGACAGGAAGAGAGCAGAGGCCATTCCCACGCAGAGACTGCAGATCCAGGGCCCTGCCCTGATCACTCTCCTGGATCCTGGGCTCTCTCTCCAGCTGACTTTGTACCATTTGCCCCTGAAGGCCTAACCTGCCCCTCAGGGTTACAGTGTCCTGTTCGACAACTCTTCATTGCTCCATTATATTTGCATGAAAGAATGAGATCAGCCTGGCCCATGTGTTGCAAAATGAGTAGATAAAGGCAAGGTTATAAAGGCTGTGGACATGTGAACTGGCGGGCAGAGGAGCGTGCAGGCTCCGTGAAGTGTTCCCGCTCTCCACACAGGCTCCGGGGGTGATTCCCCAGCCAACAGGCTGAGGATGAGCTATATTTGTTCACATGGATTCATTTGTTTCCGGACCTGCATTTGTTTCTCTCCCAAAAGTATACAAATTGAGGATTGAGGGAACTTCAGAAACATCTTGAGATGACATAGAGAACAGACTTACGGATCCAACAGGGGAAGGAGATGGTGGGATGAATTGAGAGAGCAGCACTGAAATAGAGAGATTATCATGTGTAAAACAGAAGCTAATGGGAGGTTTCCGTACAGTGCAGGGAGCTCAGCCTGGTGCTGTGTGACAATGTAGAGGGGTGGGATGGGGTGGGAGGTGGGAAGTGGGAGGGAGTTTCAAGAGGGAGCGGACATGTGATTCATGTTGATGTACAGCAGAAACCAACAAAGCATTGTAAAGCAACTATCCTCCAGTTAAAAAGAAATTTTAAACCGAAAAAAAAAAAGCAAATATTGAACTAATTAAAAATTTAAATGATCAACTAAAACAAAACATCCTGAGACATACTCCATCCCAAATGCACTAGAAAGAACAATAACCCTCAAAGACAGCACTATGGTTTGAACCGTGTTCCTCAAAAGATGTCCAAGTCCTAACCCCCACACTTGTGAACATGATTTTATCTGGAAACAAGGTGTTTGCAGACGACCAAATCAAAGTGGGGTGCTTAGGGTGAACCCTAAGCTAATATGCCTGTGTCCTTATAAAAATGAGAAATCTGGAAAAGGAGACAGATGTGTATAGAAGAAAGATGATGTGAAGGTAAACGGAGACTGTCATCCACAGGCCGAGGCACCCTGGAGACTAGCAAAAGCTGGCAGAGAGTCATGGAACATATTCCTCCTCGGCCCTCACAGGGAAACAGATACCTGCTGACACCTTCGTTTTCAGCCTTCAGAACTGCAAGAAATACATTCCTGTTGTCCATAAGGCTCCCAGTTTGTGGTATTTTGCTAGAGCAAACAAATTCGTACAGAAAAGTGGGGTGCCACAGTAACAAATACCTAAAAATGAGGAAGTGGCTTTGGATGTGGGAGATCAAACCATTCAACCCTAAAGGAAATCAATTCTGAATATTCATTGGAAGAACTGATGCTGAAGCTCCAGTACTTTGGCCACCTGATGCAAAGAGCTGACTCATTGGAAAGGACCCTGATGCTGGGAAAGATTGAAGGCAAGAGGAGAAGAGGGTGACAGAGGATGAGATGGTTGGATGGCATCACTGACTCAATGGACGTGAGTTTGGGCAGAATTCGGAAGACAGTAGACGACAGAGAAGCCTGGTGTGCTGCAGTTCATGGAGTTGCAAAGAGTCAGACATGACTGAGTGACTGAACAACAAGTAGAGACTAGAAGAGTTTTGAAAGGCAGGTGTATGTGTCTATGAACAGACCATTGAGGGCATTTTGGTTTGAGCTCAGAAAGAAAACAGAAGAGTTTTACAGAAAGCCTCCACCTTCACAGAGAACAACTAAGGACTCCTGACAGAAGGTTGGTAGAAACAAGGATGGCAAAGGCCATTCTGATGAGGCCTCAGACAGAAATGAGGAGCACATGGCTGGAAAAGAGGAAACTAACTGAGAATTTATTTTCTTAACCTCTTCCAGCTTCTAGAAGCTGGCTGCATTCTTTAGCTTGTGGCCCCTTACTCCATCATCAACTGTGGCAGCAACTGGTAGAGTCCTTCTCACATCACATCACTGTGACTCTGATTCTCCTGCTTCCCTCTTCCCTGTTTAAGGACCTCAATGATTTGGGCCCACTTGGATAATCCAGGATAATCTCCTCATCTCCAAAGTCAGACAATCAGTAACCTTAATTTCTTCTGTTACTTTAATGTCCTTTGCTGTGTAACAGAGCATATTCATAGGTTGCAGAAAGTAGGGTGTGGACATCTCCAAGGGTCATTATTCTGCCAACTATATCAGATCTCTACTCCTCTACCCCTCTGAAAGAACTTCAGCCTCCCTTGCAGCTAGATGTCTGCAGGATATTATGTATCCTGTGGGTTTTTTTTGCAATTTCCAGAAAGTCTTCTTAAAAGGAGAGGATACTCCCTTCATTGCACCGCCTCAATTCTGCTATCCAAAATCAGATGTGATGGCTGGAGCTGCAGCAGCCATGCTGGGTCAGGACAATAGCACCTCATAGGCATGACGGAAGAGATAGCTGAAAGGAGCCTGCATCTGTGATGACGTTATGGAGTCACCACATCAACCTAGAGGGTCTGCCTTGCACCTGTTTATATGTGGGAACATAAAAGTTTGTGCTTAAACCTCTATGGGGGTGCGGAGGGTGCAGGTTCTCTCACAACAAGAAGAACATCCTCAACATTGTCAATCAACCATGTGTGGCAGTCACACTCAGTCGTGTCTGACTCTTCTCAACCCCATGGACTATAGCCCACAAGGCTGCTCTGTCCATGGAATTCTCCAAGTAAGAATACTGGAGTGGGTTGCCATTTCCATAAAAATTTTTTAAAAAGGGATGATGAGAAACCAAGAGAGGGTTTTGAATGGAGATTCAAATGAAACAAAAAGATAAAAAATAAAAATGAACTTCCTTACAGATTCTGAGGATGAAAACATTAATTTATTCATTTATTTTTCAACATGCATAAAGAGCCTACTGGGTGCAAGCAGAGTGCTAGATGTTGGATATACAAACAGAAACCTGCCATGGGCAGGTCCTTGGACCCCGTGGGTTTATGGCTTCGTGGAGAGAAAGTTTAAACATCAGTTGCCACACAGTGTGGTACTTGCTCCTTAGAAATAGGACAGGTGGGCTGGGGAGGCTTCAGCTCTGTCTGGGGAAAAAAGGACGTGTAGGAGCTGCAGCTGGTAAAGGGGAGAGAGCCATCCGAGCAGCAGGAACATCGTGGACAAAGGTCCAGTGCGGGAGACAATGACACATCAGTGGATCAACAGCCAAGTGGGCAGAGTGGGGAGGGCAGGACCAGCAATTTGCGGGGAGGCTATGGTTTTTCCTGTGGTCATATATGGATGTGAGAGCTGGACTGTGAAGAAAGCTGAGCGCCAAAGAATTGATGCTTTTGAACTGTGGTGTTGGAGAACACTCTTGAGAGTCCCTTGGACTGCAAGGAGATCCAACCAGTCCATTCTGCAGGAGATCAGCCCTGGGATTTCTTTGGAAGGAATGATGCTAAAGCTGAAACTCCAGTACTTTGGCCACCTCATGCGAAGAGTTGACTCATTGGAAAAGACTCTGATGCTGGGAGGGATTGGGGGCAGGAGGAGAAGGAGAGGACAGAGGATGAGATGGCTGGATGGCATCACTGACTTGACAGACGTGAGTCTGAGTGAACTTCGGGAGTTGGTGATGGACAGGGAGGCCTGGTGTGCTGTGATTCATGGGGTTGCAAAGAGTCGGACACGACTGAGCAACTGAACTGAACTGAACTGAGCAGAGTTTAGGTGTGTGAAGCTAAAGAGCTTGGCTTGTATGTTGGGGCCACTAGGAAGGACCAACTGGGAGGCTGAGCAGCGAGGGGACATGTATTAAGTATCTGAGCCCATTTCCCTGTTCCTGTGAGCCCCCGTGATGCAAATGCTCTCAGGACCCTTCCCCACCCCCACCCTCCCCAAGCCCCACCCTACCCCCCATAGGTCTGTCCGTGAAGGAGGAAGATGCCCTCGCCCCCTCAGGCTTCCAGAACCTAGTTCTTATCACTAAACCTTCCACATCACAGCTGCTGATTTTATTTCCTATTTAGGTTTCCCATTGGTAGCTTCGACCTCTCAGTTGGTGATTATTAATAAACCTAGATAAGACAAACAACTTTTGACCCCCACCCCCTCCCCCCCCAAAAAAACTTGCAGATTTTCAAAGTTCAAAATGGTATCTATAAATGATTCGTCTTGGCAAACACAGTCCCTCCCCTAGGCAACGTGAACTGTTGGCAGCAGCTTAAAAAGAGGCATTCATTTCCTCCTCTCTTTGCATCTGTGGTTTAGATGTGCAAAAATATGGTTCAGCATTTTTACTCTAACGCGGATCTCGCCACACTCCTGCCCCCACTTGTCTCACTGGCAGAGGACGAGGCCAATCAATCAGGCATTATATCAGTCGGGCTCGCCTGACAATTTCAATAGTGGTGCTGATTGAAGGATTCGCAGAAAACAGACAAGGTCATTGCTGAAGTGCAGGGTCAAGGGTGGCCATAACAAATAGCCCATTAAATGGGATGGTACTCACCTCTCTTCCCTGAGCAAAAAAAAAAAAAAAACCGGAGAGAAGCTACAACCATACAGATAATGGGATGGAGTGGTGAGGAGCCTTCCAGCAAATTGTCATGTACATGTCATTTTGGCTTGTAAAGGACACTGGCAGCCCATTAGGCAGCTGATCCAGGTAATTTAAGGGGGAAAAGCAGCACGGCTCTGTGAGGACAGCGTTCTCTGATTGACTTTCTCTGTGTCACTTTATGGATAAAGACCTCCTCACTGCCTAGTGTCACTGCTGGTAGTGTTTAAGCATGCTCTGCTCAAAGGCTGGTTTTCATAACCCATAAAGTACACCAGGGGTCAAGGGAGGCTTTGATTCAGTATCTTTAGTATCTCTGGGAAACACTGTATATTCTCTCTACCTTCAAGTTGGACATTTCCAGGTTGAGAGAATATACAATATTTATATGTGCACATGTGACTATAAAGGCTCTGAGAAGGCCTGCAGAAAAGCATCATCGTAGCCTTAGAAGTAATAACTAGGTATCTGGAGTGATTGCAGCCATGAAAATAAAAGACACTTGCCCCTTGGAGGGAAAGCTATGACAAACCTAGACAGCATATTAAAAAGCAGAGACATCACTTTGCCAACAAAGCTCCATATAGTCAAAGCTATGGTTTTTTCAGTAGCCATGTATGGATGGGAGAGTTGGACCATAAAAAAGGCTGAACACCGAAGAATTGATGCTTTTGAATTGTGGTGCTGGAGAAGACTCTTGAGAGAGTCCCTTGGACTTCAAGGAGATCAAACCAGTCAATCATAAGGAAAATCAACCCTGAATATTCATTGGAAGGACTGATGCTGAAGCTGAAGCTCCAGTACTTTGGCCACCTGATGTAAAGAGCCAACTCGTTGGAAAAGACCCTGATGCTGGGAAAGACTGAGGGCAGGAGGAGAAGGGTGTGGCAGAGGATGAGATTGTTAGATAGCATCACCAACTCAGTGGACATGATTTTGAGCAAACTCAAGGACATGATGAAGGATGGAGGAGAAAGGCGTGCTGCAGTCTGTGGGGTCATAAAGAGTTGGACACAACTGACCAACTGACCAACAACAATCCAGTGGCCTTGCCACTTGATACTGTGTAACCCTGCAGGTTGTAAGAATTAAATTAGACGGGAAAAACATGTAAAGCACACTGCCTAGTACATGGTAAGCATATAACACATATGTACTAGAATAATAATTATTAATATTGAACCCAGTGTTTAATACAACTGACTCTCCTATCCATTTCTCAGGCAACACCTTTTATAGCCTATGAAACTGGTTTTCCTCAAAACACGATTTGGGAAAGACTAGAACAATCTCTAAACCTTAACTGAGGTCTTTGAAAATTAACCCTGTGTAACTCATCTTCCCAGTGCCTGAGGCACAGTCTAAAATACCCTGCAAACATATGTCGAAATCAATTTGGAAATTTCAACCTGTTTCCCTGAGCACCAGCTCAGTTGATCCTGGGAACTTCATGTGCAGTCTTAACCCATTTCACAGATGGGGACAGTAAGGCCCAGAAAGTTTAAGAAACTTGCTCCACATAATCATAGAGCCCATCTGTGCTTTGCCTTCAACAATTCTCCTGCTGTTTTCCAGTGTGTGCACAGTTGGTGCTTCATCAGGGCCAGTTGCTCTCGCGCTGGCATTCTGCTGTCCTGGTTCAGCAGAGACTGACTGAGTTCTGGCAAGCGAGGCGGTGCTGGCTCAGATCTAAATGGCTGTCATCTTTCAGGCCAAGCACCTTTTCCTTCCACCCCACCTTCCTGGAGGGCCTAGAGCCTGAATGAATGAACACAGCCTACTTTTTGCCTCAAACCACCGCCACCGCCCCTTGCTCCTGAGCCCACTTGAGGAAGACTCACATGTATGTACTCTGGCACCATATATCCACTTGTGGATTTCAGATTCCACCAGGCCCTCAAGGTTGTGTGAAATCCTTCTGTTTCCCTAAGAATGAATGAAGACGTGTTGGCTGTATCTCTGTGGCTTTGGATATCCAGCTATTTCTCAGCAGTTGGAGTGTGAAATTAGGCAGATGGAACATCCAGATAACGGACGGCGCTGCATCTGGAAACCGTGGCATCAAACAGACAGTCGGAGCTGGTTGCTTTAGTGCGTGGGCAGAGAAGGCATTAATTCCAGCCCATTCCTGACTGCTAAATGCAGGCGTGCAAAGCAGAAAAGAGCATGAACCCTGTGATCTTTGGGCTCAGATCCCACCCCTATCACTTATCCTCTGTGTGATCATAAGTGGAGACTTAAGATTTGGGTTTTGCCCATAAAATAGGCATAAAATACCTCCAAGAAATGTTTGGAGGATTCAGAAAAATAAACCACCGTGGCACATTGCAAGCACTCAATAAATTATCTGATGTTTGCTCTTTAATATTCTTAAACATAAAAAGACACCCAAACCCTTGCCAACTGCATCAGAACATGGGTTTTACAAATAATTAAATGAGGTCAGCGTGATTTCATTGAAGGCTGTCAGGCAGCTTCCGTGATAAATAAGGCAAATTTTTACAGGCGCATCTATTAGACCCTTAAATTAGTCAAACATAAGGGAGCACACTAGGAAAACACAGACTAGGAGGTGGATCCTGCTTGCAAATCAGAACAGTATAGAAATGGCCACAGATTGCAAATCATAAATTCCATTTTCCAGAAGCTCCATTATATGTAGATACCAGAAGGCAAATAAAAGCATACTTAAAGATGGTGTTGGCAACATCTATTTAAAAAAAAAAAAGACGAAAATGGCATGATTTCACAGCACCAAACTCAAACCAGCGGTAATATATAATATCAGACCCCAAATTTTTCAATGCGCACTGAATAATGATTGAATAACCGCTGAATTGGAACCATTCAAGCATTTAAAAAGAAAAAGCTGTGACTCCTGCAGTCACTGCATTAGAGATGATTCTTTCAAATACCACGTGTCTCCATTAACCCTTAGATGGCCTGAGTGTCAATATGACGTCTCCAAGATGCCCTGGAAAAAAGCCTGAACCTTTGGGGTCGGGGGGACACAACTCAGGCTAGAGCTGATGTTCCCAGTTGTGGGGTGGGGGGTGATCTTGCCATCCCAGGGGCATTTGGCAACGTCTGGGAACAGTTTTGATCATCACAACTGGGGGAAATGGGAACGCTACTGGCATCTCTTAAGTAGAGACCAACAGAGTAGAGACAGGATGCTGCAAAGTTTCCTAGGGTACAGGATGTTCTTGTTGCTGCTGTTGCTACTGTTTAGTCACTAAGTCATGTCCGACTCTTTTGCAACCCCACAGACTGTAGCCCGCCAGCCTTCTCTGTCCATGAGGATTTCCCAGACAAGAATACTGGAATGGGTTGCCGTTTCCTCTTCCAGGGGATCTTTCCACCCCAGGGATCAAACCTGAGTCTCCCACATTGGCAGGCAGGTTCTTTACCAACTGAGCCACCTGAGAAGCCAGGGACACAGGATGGCCTCTGTAAAGATTGATCAGCCCCAAATGTCAGCAATGTTGAGAAGGGGAAGCCCTGCTCTGGAGTTAGCCAGAATGCTTTTTTTTCTTCAGTTCAGTTGCTCAGTCATGTCCAACTCTTTGCAACCCCATGGACTGCAGAACGCCTGGCTTCCCTGTCCATTACCAACTCCCAGAGCTTGCTCAAACTCATGTGCATCAAGTCAGTGATGCCATCCAACCATCTCATCCTCTGTCATCCCCTTCTCCTCCCGCCTTCAATCTTTCCCAGCCTCAGAGTCTTTCAAATGAGTTAGCTCTTGGTATCAGATGGCCACAATATTGGAGTTTCAGCTTCAACATCAATCCTTCCAATGAACACCCAGGACTGATCTTCCTTAGGATGGATTGGTTGGATCTCCTTGCAGTCCAAGGGACTCTCAAGAGTCTTCTCCAACACCACAGTTCAAAAGCATCACTTCTTCAGTGCTCAGCTTTCTTTATAGTCCAACTCTCACATCCACACATGACTACTGGAAAAACCATAGCTTTGACTAGACAGACCTTTATTGACAAAGTAATGTCTCTGCTTTTTAATATGTTGTCTAGATTGGTCTCATCTCACATGCTAGTAAAGTAACGCTCAAAATTCTCCAAGCCAGGCTTCAGTAATACGTGAACCGTGAACTTCCAGATGTTCAAGCTGGTTTTAGAAAAGGCAGAGGAACCAGAGATCAAATTGCCAACATCCACTGGATCACTGAAAAGCAAGAGAGTTCCAGAAAAATATCTATTTCTGCTTTATTGACTAAGCCAAAGCCTTTGACTGTGTGGATCACAATAAACTGAAAAATTCTGAAAGAGATGGGAATACCAGACCACCTGACCTGCCTCTTGAGAAACCTGTACGCAGGTCAGGAAACAACACTTACAACTGAACATGGAACAACAGACTGGTTCCAAATCATAAAAGGAGTATGTCAAGGCTATATACTGTCACCCTACTTATTTAACTTATGTGCAGAATACATCATGAGAAACGCTGGGCTGGATGAAGCACAAGCTGAAATCAAGACTTCTGGGAGAAATATCAATAACCTCAGATATGCAGATGACACCACCCTTGTGGTAGAAAGTGAAGAAGAACTAAAGAGCCTCTTGATGAAAGTGAAAGAGGAGAGTGAACAAGTTGGCTTAAAACTCAACATTCAGAAAACTAAGATCATGGCATCTGGTCCCGTCACTTCATGGAAATAGATGGGGAAACAGTGGAAACAGTGACAGACCTTATTTTGGGGGGCTCCAAAATCACTGCAGATGATGATTGCAGCCATGAAATTAAAAGACACTTACTCCTTGGAAGGAAAGTTATGACCAACCTAGACAGCATATTCAAAAGCAGAGACATTACTTTGTCAACAAAGGTCCATCTAGTCAAGACTATGGTTTTTCCAGTAGTCAGGTATGAATGTGAGAGTTGGACTATAAAGAAAGCTGAGCACCAAAGAATTGATGCTTTTGAACTGTGGTGTTGGAGAAGACTCTTGAGAGTCCCTTGGACTGCAAGGAGATCCAACCAGTCCATCCTAAGGGAGATCAGTCCTGGGTGTTCATTGGAAGGACTGATGTTGAAGCTGAAACTCCAATACTTTGGCCACCTGATGCGAAGAGCTGACTCATTGGAAAAGACTGATGCTGGGAGGGATTGGGGACAGGAGGAGAAGGGGATGATAGAGGATGAGATGGTTAGATGACATCACCAACTCAAATACATGGGTTTGGGTAAACTCTGGGAGTTGGTGATGGACAGGGAGGTCTGGTGTGCTGTGGTTCATGGGGTCGCAGAGTCGGACACGACTGAGCAACTGAACTGAACTGAACTAGGTTGGTCATAGCTTTTCTTCTAAGGAGCAAGCGTCTTTTAACTTTGTGGCTGCAGTCACCATCTGCAGTGATTACGGAGCCCAAGAAAATAAAGTCTCTCACTGTTTCCATTATTTCCCCATCTATTTGCCATGAAGTGGTGGAACTGGATGCCATGATCTTCATTTTTTTAAAGTTGAGCTTTAAGTCAACTTTTCCACTCTCCCCTTTCACTTTCATTGAGAGGCTCTTTAGTTCTTCTTTTTCTGCCATAAGAAAATTTCTGCCATAAATTTTCTTAAGATTTATTAATGTATTTATTGATTTATTTTTGGCTGTTCTGTGTCTTTGTTGCTGGGCACAGGCTTTCTCTAGTTGCTGTGAGCGGAGGCCTCTCTCTGCTGTGCTGCGGGGACTTCTCACTGCAGTGGCTTCTCTTCTTGTAAAGCATGGGTTCTAGGCACGCAGGCTTCAGTTGTTGTGGCACATGGGCTTAGTTACTCCAAGACATGTGAGATCTTCTGGCACCAGGGATCGAACCCATGTCCTCTGCCTTGGCAGGCAGATTCCTCACCACCACACCACCAGAGAAGCCTACCAGGATGTTTTTTAGTGGCGTGAGACTGACAGGCCGTTTAACCTTTCCAAGCCTCACTTCCCTCATTTGTGAAACGAGGGGAATATCATAAAACCTGCCTCTTAGGGTTGCAGAAGGTTTTGATGAGATATTAATAATAATAATCACTCCCATTCAGCAAGCTCTCACTGGGCACCAGGCACTGAGCCAAGAGCCTGTATGTGAGTTATTTGATTCAATATGTGTGACAACTCTATAAAGTAAATAACATGGCTAAGATTTCGCTAGCAAGAAGAGATAAGAAAGCCTTCTTCGGCGATCAATGCAAAGAAATAGAGGAAAACAACAGAATGGGAAAGACTAGGGATCTCTTCAAGAAAATCAGAGATACCAAAGGAACATTTCATGCAAAGATGGGCTCGATAAAGGACAGAAATGGTATGGACCTAACAGAAGCAGAAGATATTAAGAAGAGATGGCAAGAATACACAGAAGAACTGTACAAAAAAGATCTTCACGACCCAGATAATCATGATGGTGTGATCACTGACCTAGAGCCAGACATCCTGGAATGTGAAGTCAAGTGGGCCTTAGAAAGCATCACTATGAACAAAGCTAGTGGAGGTGATGGAATTCCAGTTGAGCTATTTCAAATCCTGAAAGATGATGCTGTGAAAGTGCTGCACTAAATATGCCAGCAAATTTGGAAAACTCAGCAGTGGCCACAGGACTGGAAAAGGTCAGTTTTCATTCCAATCCCAAAGAAAGGCAATGCCAAAGAATGCTCAAACTACTGCACAATTGCACTCATCTCACACTGCTAGTAAAGTAATGCTCAAAATTCTCCAAGCCAGGCTTCAGCAATATGTGAACCATGAACCTCCTGATGTTCAAGCTGGTTTTAGAAAAGGCAGAGGAACCAGAGATCAAATTGTCAACATCCGCTGGATCATGGAAAAAGCAAGAGAGTTCCAGAAAAACATCTATTTCTGCTTTATTGACTATGCCAAAGCCTTTGACTGTGTGGATCACAATAAACTGTGGAAAATTCTGAAAGAGATGGGAATACCAGACCACCTGACCTGCCTCTTGAGAAACCTGTACACAGGTCAGGAAGCAACAGTTAGAACTGGACATGGAACAACAGACTGGTTCCAAATAGGAAAAGGAGTTCGTCAAGGCTGTATATTGTCATCCTGTTTATTTAACTTATATGCAGAGTACATCATGAGAAACGCTGGACTGGAAGAAACACAAGCTGGAATCAAGATTGCCAGGAGAAATATCAATAACCTCAGATATGCAGATGATACCACCCTTATGGCAGAAAGTGAAGAGGAACTAAAACGCCTCTTGATGAAAGTGAAAGTGGAGAGTGAAGAAGTGGGCTTAAAGCTCAACATTCAGAAAACAAAGATCATGGCTTCCGGTCCCACCACTTCATGGGAAATAGATGGGGAAACAGTGGAAACAGTGTCAGACTTTATTTTTCTGGGCTCCAAAATCACTGCAGATGGTGACTGCAGCCATGAAATTAAAAGACACTTACTCCTTGGAAGGAAAGTTATGACCAACCTAGATAGCATATTCAAAAGCAGAGACATTACTTTGCCAACAAAGGTTCGTCTAGTCAAGGCTATGGTTTTTCCTGTGGTCATGTATGGATGTGAGAGTTGGACTGTGAAGAAGGCTGAACGCTGATGAATTGATGCTTTTGAACTGTGGTGTTGGAGAAGACTCTTGAGAGTCCCTTGGACTGCAAGGAGACCCAACCAGTCCATTCTGAAGGAGATCAGCCCTGGGATTTCTTTGGAAGAAATGATGCTGAAGCTGAAACTCCAGTACTTGGGCCACCTCATGCGAAGAGTTGACTCATTGGAAAAGACTCTGATGCTGGGAGGGATTGGGGGCAAGAGGAGAAGGGGACGACAGAGGATGAGATGGCTAGATGGCATCACTGACTCGATGTGGCTGGATGGCATCACTGACTCAATGGACGTGAGTCTCAGTGAACTCTGGGAGTTGGTGATGGACAGGGAGGCCTGGTGTGCTGCGATTCATGGGGTCACAAAGAGTCAGACACGACTGAGCGACTGATCTGATCTGATCTGATCTGAAGATTTCGCTGCTGGGGGAGGGGGCAGGCTTCAAACCTCAGCAGTATATGTCTTGACCTCTTTATTCATCATGCAGTCCACAGACTTGCTAGAGATGTAGAATCTAAGGCCCCACCCAGACCAACATCGTCTGAATCTGCTTTTTGGGCGTATTTCCAAGTGATTCATGTGCATGTCAGAGTTTGAGAAGCAGTATGCTAAGGACAGTGCCTGGCTCCTTAGTAAACACTAAATAAATGTTCATCATTTGCTCTGTCATCACTGTTCGTGGCCTACAGAGAAATCTGCTAAAGTCAGACTCTGAGTCACAACAGACATGGACGTGGCAAAAGATCTCACGGAGGAACCTTGTCAACACCAGGCACCCCCAAGGGCATCGGGTCTGCCCTGCCCTTTAGGAAGTCTCTCTCTATATGAATGAAGTCTGGCTGTCACAAGAGGGAAGAGCTGCAACCCCAGTCCAGCCCTTCTGATTCCTCAGCCATCATTCTTCCCTCCATGCCTCTCTCCTTGGCTTATCTATTTCACACTATGGTGTGAGTGACTCACAGCTGCCTGTCCCAGGGATACCTGCAAAACTCAAATCAAGAACCCAGAGCTCTGGCAGCAAACCTCAAGCACTGAGCTGTGCCCTTCTCGCATTAGCTGCCTCAGGGGCCTTAGAGGGTGACATCAAAAGGCACACTCCATCTCTCTAGCTTTGTTTCCTTTTTTTTTTTTTCTTCTTCTTTTTTTTCTTTTTCTTTTTTTTTTTAATTTTATTTTATTTTTAAACTTTATTTTATTTTTTTTACATTGGATATAGATTTTACTTTTTCTAAAAAACAGCTTTATTGAGGTATAATTTACATACCATAAAGTTTACCCACAATAGTTGTATAATTCAATGGCTTTTAATACATTTAGAGTTGTGCAACTATCACCACAGTCTAACTTTAGAACATTTTATGATGTTTAAACTTTACAATATTGTATTGGTTTTGCCAAATATCGAAATGAATCCGCCACAGGTATACATGTGTTCCCCATCCTGAACCCTCCTCCCTCCTCCCTCTCCATACCATCCCTCTGGGTTGTCCCAGTGCACCAGCCCCAAGCATCCAGTATTGTGCATCAAATCTGGACTGGCAACTCATTTCATACATGATAGCTTTGTCTACTTTTAAAATTATATAAACAATGCATGTGCATCCTCAGTGTAAAATAGTCAAATTATACACAACTGTACTGTATATTCTGCTAAGTCACTTCAATCGTGTCCAACTCTGTGTGACCCCATAGATGGCAGCCCACCAGGCTCCCCCATCCCTGGGATTCTCCAGGCAAGAACACTGGAGTGGGTTGCCATTTCCTTCTCCAATGCATGAAAGTGAAAAGTGAAAGTGAAGTCGCTCAGTCGTGTCTGACTCTTAGCAACCCCATGGACTGTAGCCTACCAGGCTCCTCCATCCATGGGATTTTCCAGGCAAGAGTACTGGAGTGGGGTGCCATCGTCTTCTCCGGTACTGTATATAGTACAAAGCAAAAGTCCTTTTCATCAGAGAAGCCATCAAGAGTTCAAAGTAGAGACTCTGGACCCAGACTGCTTGGATTTGAATTCCAGCTCCACTCCTTAATAGCTGTGTGTCCTTGGACAACTTATTTAACCTTTCTTTGACTCAGTTTTCTCATCTGGGCCTCAAAGATTGGTTCAAGGATTAAATGTGACAATGCCCGCGAGATGCTTAGCTCAGAGTCTAGCACACATTATGTGTTAATGATCCCTGTTGCTCCCATGTCCCTCCTCAGAGGAAAGCCCTATTAAAGGCTTGGTGTAAAAATTTCCTACAAATGGGACTTCCCATATGGCTCAGCGGTAAAGAACCCACCTGCCAATGCAGGAGCCGCAGGAGACATGAGTTCTATCCCTGGGTCAAGAAGACCCCCTGGAGAAGGAAACGGCAACCCACTTCAATATTCTTGCCTGGAGAATTCTATGGACAGTGGAGCCTGGTGGGGTATAGTCCATGGGGTCGCAAAGAGTCGGACAAGACTCAGCAATTAATCGAGCAGGTAAATACCCTAAAAATACAAGTGCACTTTCGGCATAAAGATGACCACACCAGACCTTGGTTCTGCAACTTCCTTTACAGCTGAACCAAACCATGGGAATATTTTAATACTAGTCACACAGACATATCCCTCGTTCTCCTTAACAGCAAGCATCCTTTGGGTGGATGCAGCAAAGTATACTGAACCATTCCTCCTATTGGTGGGCATTTAAGCTGTTCCCATTTCTCCCTGCTGGAAGTGAACTGGATATGCAGAGGCAGCCGAGCTCTGAGCACGTCAGACTCGGGAAGCAGCACAGCCAGGAAGCAAAGCCAGGCGGAGGACGGGCTCATCAGCGTCTCTGCCAAGGACGGGAAGGATGACGACAATCTGTGGCACACTCAAAATAAGTCACTGCCCCCAGCCCTCCCCAAACTGAGAAATGCATCATTACTCTCCTGTCGGCTTCCTGTCACAGCTGGCGGCTGTGCCGCCCCTCACCCCCAAAACCTCCCACTAACAGGCCACGCCCAGGCCTCCAGGTTTCCATCAGCAAGGGCCCTGCTCCCTGAAACTTCTCCCTCCTACAGCGCCCCAAGTGCTCATCCTCCCCGGGACATACAAGATGCCCGTGTACAGAAGTTTCAAGGCTTGGTTAACACAGGACACTGAAACCTTACTCAGAACCCTAACTGCTAAAGCAGAGGCCTTGGTTGGACAGAGCTGGGTGCTCAGAGGAGCTAATGAAGAGCCTCATCTTCTGCCCAAGACCCCCATGTTCCTCTGGAACGCAACTGGTAAACCACTCATCTGGTCTGATCTGTTCTCCAGATTTGGTAGCTAGAGCTCATGGAGGAGAAGTAATTCAGCAAAGGCCACACAGAAAGTAAAGTAGCAGAGTCCTGGCCTTGATATCCTGACTCCTGACTCCCAGGCCACTGTGCTTTCTGCTACCCTCTGCAGCTACTCTAATGTTTGGGCTTGTTTAGACTAGGGGGTGAACGACTGCCTATCAGAGATGATTTTCTTTTCATGGACATTTTTCATGAGAGCCAGACTTCTCAACCCCAGAGCACAAGTATAACCTCCAGAATAAAACAGATCTTCCTGGATCAGGGGTTTCAGTGTGCAAAAGCTAAATATCAATTAGGGAAAAAATTATAAACATTGTTTTTATTTTTTTTTTAATTGATAGAAATCAGAAATGAACATGCAATTTACTGAACTTCTATGATTAAACTAGAAAGTTCAAATAAATCTTGCATGACAGACGGTGAAATGGTTGGATGGCACCACCAATTCAATGAATATGAACTTGGGTAAACTCTGAGAGATGGTAAGGGATAGGGAGGCCTGGCGCGCTGCAGTCCATGGAGTCATAAGGAGTCAGACATGGCTTGACAACAGAACAACAACTGTAACCAGTGCCTTCAGGCCAATCCTCTGGCTCTAGCCCCTAATGATATGAAGTCACTCTCCTCTGTCACGGAGGTACTTTGGTGGAAAAAAATCTGAGAAACCCTGAGCTAAAGGAATGACTCTCTAATAGCAATATTATAGGCAGCAGAATAAAGGAGAGATTTTAAATGGGTGGAAGGTCATCCTAAGCCCCTGAAATCTCATGTATAACTTCCACTCTACCTAATACACAATTATAATAGCAGTAAACATTTATTGAGCACTTACTTCATGCCCACCACTAAGTGAAACACTTTACGAGGATGAGTCAGCACTAACATCATCTCCCATTTTACAGACGACAAAACCGAGGCTCTGCAAGCATACATCACCCAAATCCCAGTTCATCAGTGGTACAAACAGGATCCTTCCAGAAGGATGACCAGCCATCCCAGTTTAACCAGGACTGTCCCACTTTGAGCCCTAGAAGTACCACACCCTAGAAATCCCATGGACAGAGAAGCCTGGATGGGCTACAGCCCATGGTGTCTCAAAAGAGTCGGACACGACTTAGCAACTAAACAACAAAACTTGGAAATCCCAAATTCCCAATCTAACTGGGATAGCAGTTCACCCTAGTGGAGGGCTGGCTTGAGGCTGCTCAGAGAACAGAAATGTTTACTGTGAATGGTAAAGTTTTTCGCTAAGGGGTGCCTTTGGCAAAATTCCATGGGGTTTTTCCTGGGGAGTTAGGAGAGGTGCAAACTGCTGCTTCTGGGCTGGGTGGGATGAAAATAAAGATTGCAAGTGTGGATGCAGGCGCTGAAGAATGACCGTTCATCTGAGTGACACATTTCTGATGCATTGAGTGGGGTGACCAGCTAGCCTCGTTCTGCCAGGGACTTCCCAGGTTTAAGCTCCAAAAGTCCCTGTGACTCCCTCAGCTGAGGCAAGCCAATCACACACCCTACTTCCCTACTCACCATTATGGCAGAAAGTGAAGAAGAACTAAAGAGCCTCTTGATGAAAGTGAAAGAAGAGAGTGAAAAAGTTGGCTTAAAGCTCAACATTCAGAAAATTAAGGCCATGGCATCCAGTCCCATCATTTCATGGCAAATAGATGGAAAAACAGTGGAAACAGTGGCTGACTTTATTTTGGGTGGCCAAAATCACTGCAGATGGTGACTGCAGCCATGAAATTAAAAGACACTTACTCCTTGGAAGGAAAGTTATGACCAACCTAGCCAGCATATTAAAAAGCAGAGACGTTACTTTGCCAACAAAGCTCTGTCTAGTCAAGGCTATGGTTTTTCCAGTGGTCATGTATGGATGTGAGAGTTGGACTGTGAAGAAAGCTGAGCGCCAAAGAATTGATGCTTTTGAACTATGGTGTTGGAGAAGACTCTTGAGAGTCCCTTGGACTGCAAGGAGATCCAACCAGTCCATCCTAAAGGAGATCAGTCCTGGGTGTTCATTGGAAGGACTGATGTTGAAGCTGAAACTCCAATACTTTGGCCACTTGATGCGAAGAGCTGACTCATTGGAAAAGACCCTGATGCTGGGAAAGATTGAGGGCAGGAGGAGAAGGGGACGACAGAGGATGAGATGGTTGGATGGCATCACGGACTCGGTGGACATGGGTTTGGGTGAACTCCAGGAGTTGGTGATGGACAGGGAGGCCTGGCATGCTGTGGTTCATGGGGTCACAAAGAGTCGGACACAACTGAGCGACTAAACTGAACTGAACTGCACTTCCCTATTAGAAGCTGTTGCTGAATATTCCAGAAAATGCATACAACTTCAGCAACTATGTGTTCCACATCTCTGTCTCACTTCAATTTATTTTCCTTTAAAATTTTTTTTTTTTAGTTTTCTTCCCCACTTAAATTGGCAGGCAAAGTGACACTGTGAGCTGTTGTCTTTCTCTCACCGTGAAAGACTATAGAGAGAAAAAAATCGTAAAGGTCACGGTGCTTTTAAATGAGTCTTCTTAAAAAAAAAATGAGAGAAAGCAAAGAAAATTGCCTGAATGGGTTCCTATCAGTGGAAAGTAAGAAAAGGTTCCAAGTGGAAAACTGTTCTCAAGAGAAAGCATGTTGACCCTGTTACTGTATTTTAAACTTGTGTTTAAAATGTTCCCTGAATGTTTCAAAAGTCTCTTTTTGCATATTTATTTTCCCTTCCCTGCTAAAAGTCAGCATTAGGAGCACTTAATGACTAACAGGGAGACAGGTTCCCATCTTCCGTCCCCCTCTGACACTGCTAAATCCTCCCCAGGGCGGCAAACCCCGTCAGGAGAGAGGCAGGCCCCACCATAAACAGCCGCCCATCTGCATTAATCTCAGCGCTCCCCTCCCTGTCTTTCTCCCCCTCCTCCCCACTCCTTGCTTCTCCTTCTCCCTCCCTCCGAACAGCCCACGCTGGCTTTCTTCCAGTTCCGGCTTCTCATCAAGCTCCCTCTGGCCTCCACAACTTTGCACTTTCTGCTCCCTCTGTTCACACGCTCCTCCCCTTGTGCGCTGCCTGACTGGCTCCTTCTCCTCCTTCAGGTCTCAGCTGGTGGGCATCCATCACCTCTCTCAAAAGGACACCCCACCCCCTACTCCCCACCAGCTCTGCTTCCTCCAGGCACGCACTCTACTCCTTATAATTACTTCATGTTTGTTTGTTTAATTGAACTATATTAGTTTGGGGTACATAACCCGGAGATTCAATGTTTCTATAGATTGGTCAGTTGTTAAGTCATCTCCAATTCAATTGCAACCCCCTAGACTATAGCCCGTCAGGCTCCTCTGTCCATGGGATTTCCCAGGCAAGAATACAGGAGGGGGTTGCCATTTCCTCCTCCAGGGAAATCTTCCCAGCCCAGGGATGGAACCCATGTCTCCTGCATTGGCAGGTGGATTCTTTACCACTGAGCTACCATTTATAGATTACAAACCATTTCAAATTATCATAAAATATTGGCACTATTCCCTGTGATATACAATATACTTGTAGTTTATTTATTTTACATGGTAGCTCTTATTTCATAGGTTTGGTGTGTGCGTCTCCATCATCAGGCCTTCTAGTCCACGGTCCCACAAGAATGTGAGCTTGGTGAAGGCAGGCACTGTGTCATTGCTCACATTTGTACCCCCAGGGCCCGTCGCTGTGACTAGCAGACACAGCAGTGCTCCATGGGGATCTGCAATTGCATGATTGAGTGAATGACTCCCAGCCTCTCTCCCGACCTGCTCTCTGGATGGTGAGCGCAGGTAGCTGATCCCAGACAGGAGAAGGGAGGTGGGGAAGGGAAGGAGGCCAATACACGGAATGCAGTTTTTCCAAGTAGTTATGTATGGATGTGAGAGCTGGATCATAAAGAAGGCTGAGCGCTAAAGAATTGATGCTTTCCAATTGTGATGCTGGAGAAGACTCCCGAGAGTCCCTTGGACAGCAGGGAAATCAAGCCAGTCAATCCTAAAGGAAATCAGTCCTGAATATTCACTGGAAGGACTGATGCTGAAGCTGAAGCTCCAATACTTTGGCCACCTGATGTGAAGAGCTGACTCACTGGAAAAGACCGTGATGCTGGGAAAGACTGAGGGCAGGAGGAGAAAGGCACGACAGAGGGTGAGATAGTTGGATGGAATCACCAACTCGATGGACATTAAGTTTGAGCAAACTCCAGAAGATAGTGAAGGACAAGGAAGCCTGGTGTGCTGCAATCCATGGGGTCACGAAGAGTCAGATACAACTGAACGACAAACAACAACCACCCATGTGGGCAGGCGGGGCTCAATCAGGGGAGTCGGGAAGAGAATGCAGAACATGCCTCAGAGTTACCTGCTCCCCTGCCAAGTCCAACACCACTGACTGAGAGCTGGAGCCCCACAACAGAAGACAAAGCCAAATAAATAATAAGCACATAAATAAATGGGCTTCCCAGGTGGCGCTAGTGGTTTAAAAAAAAACCATCTGCCAATGCAGGAGACATAAGAGACTCGGGTTCGACCCCTGAGTCAGGAAGATCCCCTGGAGGAGGGCATGGTCACCCCCTCCAGTATTCTTGCCTGGAGAATCCCATGGACAGAGGAGCCTGGCGGGCTACAGTGCATGGCATTGGGAAGAGTCAGACAGGACTGAAGGGACTTAGTAACAGGTACGGTTTATAGCAGCGTGGTGTGGGGTTGAGAGCACACTCTTGAGGTCCAGCCAGCGTCCACTCCTCACCAGTTCTGGGCTTGGACAAGTCACTGACTCTCTCAGAAAAGGTGGATAATGAAAGCCCCACCAAAAGGGCAGCTGTGGGCTTTGGACAAGCTCAACTCCAGTAGACTGAAGTGTCCATCGTAGAGCAGGGGTGGGTGGACTACAGCAAGCAGACCAAATCCACCCGCCCGCTGCCTGGTTCTGTAAATAGGGTCTTAGAACAGCCTCGGCCCTCAGTTTACAGACAGCAGCTGCTTCCACATTACCACGACAGATCTGAGTCATGGGGACAGGGACTGGACAGCCCCGCAATGCGGAAGATATTTGCTATCTTGTCATTTACAGGAAAAGTTTACCAATGCCTGGCACACTGCCTGGCATGTGGCTACTGGTGTTTAATGAATATTGGATATCACAGTATTAGTATTATTTGTACTCCTATTAGAATTTGCCAGGCGCTGTGCTAAGCACTTCACACGTGTTATCTTATTTTCAGTCCTCATAAGGCTGAACATTGTGAACTCTTGTTACCCTCATTTTACAGACGAGGGCAGCGGCCAGGAGTCTCTGCCTCACACGATTCTTGCCCTTTTACAGTGCACCCCTTCCCCGGTCACTGCCACCGTCAGCAGCTCCAGAATCTCAGGCTGGGAGCCTGGAAATCCTTTTTCACTCGTCCTCTCACAAGTCCTGGAGATCCAGCCTCTGTGTGACCACATCCATTCCTTTCCTGCCATTTCCACTCCCTTCACCCACATTTCCCAAAGCGGGCACCCTGGTCCCCCCAAAAGGGGTTCCACAGTCAATTAACTTTGGGAAAAACCCATGTCATATGCCCTTCCCCGAGAGTCACAATGAACTAATGTGGAATGAACATGGAAAAGGCTCTGAGAAGGCTCCTGCAGTGAGATCTGTTTGATTCTTTGTAACCCAGCATTTGGGACTCTCCTGGTGGTTTTGTGATAAAGAATCTGCCTTCCAATGCAGGAGATGCCAGTTCAATCCCTGGGTCGGGAAGATCCCCTGGAGAAGCAAATGGCAACCCACTCCAGTATTCTTGCCTGGAGAATCCCATGGACAGAGGAGCCAGTCCGTGGGATCACAGTCCGTGGGCTACAGTCCGTGGGACCACAGAAGAGTTAGACATGACAGAGTGGCTAAACAACAACAACAACCCAGCATTTAGAAAACACACGTGCTACACAATCCTATTTTTCCCAACTTGAAATCTGTTTCCACGCCAGGACACAGACTGGGAGCTGCTGCTAACGTCTCTCACAATGTCAGCCCCTCTGGAATTCCTGACCAGGCTTCTCTTCCCTGTCATCCATTCCAGGAATTCACAAACTTCTTCTGTGAAGACGTAAATATTAGGGAGTATTTTCAGTTTTGTGGGCCAAGAGGCAAAGCTGAGGAATAGCACATCAGTGCTTATGTAACAAGACAGAAAACACATTTCCGTGTACTTTTTACCGGCAGGGTTCAGAACTTCATTGATGAGCACTGAAATTTGAACCTTGTATGATTTTCACATGTCACAAAATATCATTCTTCTTATTTTCTTTCCATCAACTTTTTAAAAGTGTGAAAGCTGATCACACGCAACAAGGCAGTGGGTGGAACTGGGAGCAGCCTGTAGTTTGGCCAGCTGTGACCTCCCACACAGCACCAAGAAGTCACATCTCCTGGAGTCCAGTTCCTAGAGCATCTGTGCTGAAGGACTGTTCAGAGACTCTGCTTGCCCTTCCAGAGTAAGTACCAGCCTACCCCAGGCATTCAAAGCCTCTTAGCCTGACCCCCACCAATCTGTTCAGTTTGATATCCCACCTCCCCCTCCTCACCCACACTGTGTTTGATCCAGTTAATCTCGCTCACTGTTCCTCATGTCCCATCCTTCCTGCTCCTATGTCTTCGCTCACACAGCTCCCTCCTCCTACAATTCCTCCTCACAGTCCCTGCACATTCAAACTCTTATCCTTCAAGGACTGATTCACAGGCCACCTCCTCCAGAAAGCCTTCCCTGATCTTCACAAGTGGAGCTGACATTTCTTTTTTCTCAACCTCGAGGCCTTTTTATCTGCATATCACACAGGGCTCCGGTCACTATCTAGCTAAAACAGTGAGTACATGTCTCCCTGACGCAGTAATCTGTGCACAACACAGCACCTTGAAGCTGCAAAAATGGGTGCCCGTGAGTAATTTCAAAGCTGGGGGTTTCAGGGGTGATGATTCTGCCAAGAAAAACTCTTCTCAGCCTCCTCCCCACTCCATCCCTTCCCCTAGTTGCCCCATGAAGGCCCCTACATAAATGGGGAGGGCTGGTATAAGGACAGGAAAGATATTTCTTTAAACTCCAAAACACTTTGAAAGTTGAAGTGGAAAATGTAGAGCAGAGGTTGGCCCGAGTCTAGGAACTTCTTCCACTGGTGGTTCATCTCCCCAGCTTTGGAAGTGTAATGAAGCCAAAATCACAGTAATACACAAGATTGAAATAGTGAGTATGCCTAAACTCCAGAGGGATTCTAAAATGTTATCTTGCGGGTCAGCACGACCCAGCCTGAAGAATGTTCTCATCTGCTAATCTCTCCTCCCTGTGTAAGATAAAGTGGTTGAGCTAATGAGACATGACCTGGGTCTTAGGGGAGAGCTACCAGATGGGCGTGCAATGGCCTTCGAGAACTCAACTCCACGACTCTGTACAAAACCCTTCCTGTTTTGACTGACAAGAGAATAGGAGCTGAAGCTCCACTACTTCAGCCACCTGATGCGAAGAGCCGGCTCATCGGAAAAGACCCTGATGCTGGGAAAGATTAAAGGCAAAAGAAGAAGACAGTAGCAGAGGATGAGATGATTAGATAGCATCACCAATTCAATGGACATCAATTTGGGCAGACTCTGGGAGATGGTGAGGGGCAGTAAGCCTGGTGTGCTACAGTCCATAGGGTCACAAGGAGTCGGACCCAACTTAGGGACCGAACAACAGGAGGGTCACGCCACAGCAGGCAGATGTGAGCCCAGCTCCCCGCTCTGCCTGGAGCATCACATCCAGCCCCAGTGCACAGAGACGCACGGGCCGGCCTGTGGACCACAGAGGGAGCAGCCAGAGTGTCGGCGGCTGGGTCCTTTCCAGCTTCTCTCTTTCATCCACACACCCAATTTGTAGGTCTCACTCCCCACCACCACCAGCTTTTTCAGTGACTTGTATTAAGAGGGCTTTACTTGGTTGACTCCTGTGGGTGGATGCAGGGAAAACTGAGATAAAGTTCTGCAGTTTATTACAGTAGCCCACAAACCCTTCTGATCCAGCGTATCGTCCCCAGCCAGTCTCAGCTGCCACCAGTGCGGCCTAACCCACGTTAAAGCTGCTTTCAAACGTCTTCATAGATGCCCTGAAAGGAGACAGCTGAGGTCAGCACCCAGGCCCACCCCGTCTGGCTTTCACAAAGCCGTATCCTGACAGATGTGGTCACTTCCGAGGGCAGCACTGCTGGCCATTTAATCCATGAAAACCCTGAGTGGAAAGACTGGGGTGGGAGGGAGCTATAACAGGAAGGGGAAGCTGGATGGGGGCCGATTAGCCACCTTCGCCCTCAGGCAGCGCCCTCTCCCAGTTAATGGCACCCACAGCTCACAGCATCGGGCGCCAAGGATGCACTCGGATATTTGAATAACTGAAGAGAAAGAAAGGAGACAAAATCCTTGACAGTGCCGGAGACCTTGTGCTCGGGGACTGGGTCTGTCTCAGGGGTGGTTCTCCAATGCTGGGCTGTGCTGAATGGGGAGCACACAGAGGGTCCATCTCTGGGTTCTATAGAAGTGATGCTCTGAACTTCACCCAAGGGTGGGCAGGGGAGCACCCAGGAACTCCATGAGGAGGTGAAACGCCAACAAGAGCAGGTCTTTTCACCTCATTCCTTCCCTGCTGTATCTCTAGTGAGTAGAAGAGTATCCAGCCCAAAGCAGGTGTTCGGTGAGCTGAATGGGTGCACAGAAGGACACCCCGAGGAGGTTCAGAGCCACACTGCCCGCCACTATGATCCCACCGCATTGCTCTTGCTTACATGATCCATCTTTTATATCCCATTATTTTAAATGACCATTTCTATGAGCAGAACCTTCCTACCTAACTAGAAGAGAGGGTAGGATATAAGGGAAGGAAAAGGATGAGAGGCAGCCAAACCCAGTGTTCTGACTGAGACCCATCTTCCAAGCAGGTATGCTCTGAAAATACCTGTAATTCTCTTAAAGGTTGGTCCAGCTTCCTAGGAGAGTGGTTCCCCAGGAGGTCAGGGAGGATGGATTCTCAGCATTGGGACTTTGTAAGTGTATGAACATTTAGGCACATTGCTGAACAATTCTACACCTCAGTCTCCTCCCTAAACCGGAGGATCACAGCACATACCACTGAGGGTATCCAGGCCTTCAGTGAAGCCACGCACGTAGGCACTTCAGCATGCTGCCTGACACAGAGCAGCTTCTCTGTAAATGCAAGTGACCCGTGGAAACACGTCCACCTATCAGTTGCTTGTCCCTGGCTATTTCAAGCATCCTCATCGACCTTACAAAGAGAAAGAGGCTGGAGAATAGATAGAAACTAGCTGTTCATTTAAAACTTTAGCCCTTGTGTTCTTTGCTTCTTCAGTGCTGTTGAGAGTATACAAGGAAGGGCTTTTCCTGGTGGTCCAGTGGCTAAGAATCTGCCTTGCAATGCAGAGGACGTGGGTTCAATCCTTTGTCAGGGAACTAAGATCCCACATGCCTTGGAACAATCAAACCTGTGTGCTGCAACTAAAGGGCCCAAGGACCACAACTGAGAGCCCATCAGTCGCTCAGTCGTCTCCGACTCTTTGTGACCCCATGGGCTGCAGCACGCCAGGCTTCCCTGTCCTTCACTATCTCCTGGAGTTTGCTCAAACTCATGTCCATTGAGTCGGTGATGCCATCCAACCATCTCACCCAACCTTCTCCTCCTGTCCTCAGTCTTTCCCAGCATCAGGGTCTTTTCCAATGAGTCAGTTCTTCACATCAGGTGGCCAAAGTATTGGAGTTTCAGCTTCAGCATCAGTCCTTCCAATGAATATTCAGAGTTGATTTCCTTTAGGGTGACTGGTTTGATTTACTCATAGTCCAAGGGACTTTCAAGAGCTTTCTCTGGCACCGCAGTTAGAAAGCATCAGTTTTTTGGCACTCAGCCTTCTTTATGGTCCAACTCTCACATCCATACATGACTACTGGAAAAATCATAACTTTGACTAGATGGGCCTTTGTTGGCAAAATGATGTCTCTGCTTTTTATATGCTGCAACTAAGACCCTATGCAGCTAAATAAATAAATATTTTCAGAAACATCAGTAAAACAAAAAAGAACATATGAGGAATGTGGGCTAAAGTTACAGCCGTAAGATTGAGGGTAGAGGCCAGGAAACCCCTCCCAGCTCGTATTACTAAAAATGGGACTGTCACTGCCATGGGATGGCCTTCCTTGATGATAGACAACACATTTGGAGGTCTAGGGAGGGAGAAAGATCCCAGAAGACTCTGAATTCAACTCAAAGGGAAGAAATCGACACTAAGACCCCCTGGTTGGAGAGGTCCCATGGAACCATGGCAACAAGAGACAACTTCTTCCTGCCCCCTGTGACAGCCAGATTTCTTTAAAGGAAGAGATTTGGGCTTTGATTTCTTAAACAGAATTCAGAAATGTGCACAATGGTGACAGTTCAAAAAAAAAACATGTACTGCAGCTTGTTAAATCATTGGAAATATAAGCTAAGCAAGAGTTGCTGAATTAGATTATCCAATATGAAGGAAGCATACTTTCATCTAAAGTTCCTCTAAATAGATGTTCTTTTCCCTTGCTGTAAAGGTAAGCTATTTCCCTTATTACTCTTTACTCCAGAAAAACAAGGAAGAGAGGAGGGTACACACACCCACACGGATCAGCTGCCTCCGTGTTACAAAAGCAATTCTTATCAGCATTAAAGTTGCAACAGCCACGCAGAAGACACTGGGAGGTTTTCCTTGTACAAGAACAAAACTGAGAGATGAAAATACCGTCGCAAGCATAAAGAAAGTTATTATGAAATCTGCTCGAGCCTCATGTTTCTCTAGTGATTCAAGATAATCGCATTAGTGGCTTCAAACATTATACAGTGACATCATTCCACAAGATAGCTCCCAGAGGTTGGATATCAGAGCAGGGAATTACCATCTGTCACATGTCTGTGACACACCTGACGGTCTGACCTGATTTGTTACCACCAGGAGCTCGTGTGGGTCTCTCCAACTGTGGTCACCTTTCTTGCTTAACGATCCTGTCTGACTATGAAGGACCCCCGTGGAACCCATAACCTCTCATTGGAATAAGGGATGGGGAACTCCTTACGACCCAAGGTCAAGTGAGCGAGGTGTTGACCTTCTCATTGCCCAGGGTCTGTCATTCACAGAGCAAGTGGGAAAACCTCCCTGCATCTCACAGACTGGTTTGAGCCTCACTAGACTGCAGGTGAAGTACTGCTATTCAGGAAACAGGCCCAGGTTGGCTAACCTGTTGTGCTTCTTTCTGGATATGGGACGCTGCTCACTTCCAACATCATGATAAAAATGGCCTCTAACTCTCAGGGTGGTTGTGAGAATTACATGAAATAATGTACGTAAAGTATTTAACACAATGCTTGGCATAGAGCAAGTATTTAATAAACATTAGCTAGGAGGGTTATTAAAATTTGAAATAACGCAGGAGCACCCATGAGGGAGGGTTTGCAGGAATCTAATACTCCCATGACTGTCTCAGTGTCACTCTGGGCTCCTCCTTCTCTGCTGTCCATGGAGCAGATATATGTGGGGCCCATACTGCTCAGGCCAACTCAGCTATCACAGCAGCTTCAGCAGACAGTTCCCACCCACACTCACTGGCTCCCTTCTCCAGCCCGGGTGCATGGTCAGCCTGTGTTCTGGGCAGCCTGGGAGTTGCAGAGTGACACCCCCTGGAGTGCCCTCAACCAGTGAGAAATGGGAACAGCTGGACCTAGATGGGAAAGCTCTTAGGGGTGTCCTGGGCCATCCCCCCAAGGTCCCCCAGGGGGCAGAGCACAGGCTGCCCTCAGAGGGAAGCTGCTCACTGGCCTTGTTCATTCCCCCTCCTCCCCACTCTCTCATCATGCTGTTGCTGTTCAGTTGCTAAGTTGTGTCAGACTCTGCAACCCCAGGGACCGCAGCACTCCAGGCTCCCCTGTCCTCCACTAGCTCCCAGAGTTTGCTCAAATTCGTGCATTATTCTGTACAGCATCGGATTTCACTTTCACCACCAAACACATCCACAACTGAGCATCACTTCTGCTCTGGCCCAGCCACTTCATTCTTTCTGGACATGGGATCACCCCAAATAAAACCCTGCATCCAAATCCTTGTCTCAGAATCTGCTTTTTGAGGAACCCAAACCAAGACAAGCCAAAAGAGGCTCCCTCCTCCTCGGCGTCTCCGAGCTTCTATGCAACCCCGTCCATCAACAAGGCATAACAGAGGGACCTCCTTGGGCAGTGGCGTTTGACAGACTGGGTTCAGATCCCAACTCTCCCGCTTACTAGTGGTGCAAGCAAACTAAACCCCTTCTCTGGACCTCCATCTCCCCATCAGAAAAGCAATACCAGGACTTCCTTAAGAATCTGCCTTGCAATGCAGGGGAGGTGGGTTCAATCCCTCATCAGGGAACTAAGATCCCACATTGCCTCAGAGCAATTAAGCCCTCGAGCTGCAACTAGAGACTGTGCACCGAAATGAAAGATCCCTCACGACACAACAAAGATCCCATGAGCCGCAAGTAGGACCCAACGCAGCCACATCAGTAAATAAATACTTTTTAAAGAAAAAAAAAAAAAGGAAAGCAATACCTACCTCATAGGGCTTTTAGGGAGGATTCTGGCACAGAGTGGGTTCCATCTCTGTCACTTTTTATTACCTGGTTGGAGCATCCTAAAGAGAAGTACCCAAGGTTTCCAAAGATGCTGGGAGACCTTGAGAGCTTGGCACAAAGGAATGAGTGCCAAGGAGTGACATTGCAAGGATTCACTGGGGAGACATTTTTAGACAGAGAACAAGGTGACTATCATCATAGGGAGAGAAGCCTTCTCTAGGAACATAAAAGGCTGGTCCCCCTGCCAGACCCTTAGCACCAGGGGCCAGAGAAGCTGGTTCCTTGGCCGAGACCACACTTCCGTTGGCAGCCAGTAATTGGAGCTGGAATGTTCCTTAGGTTTTGCCAAGTCAATCGGCAATTGATTTATTTTTCTAGGAAATGAGTGACAGCTGCAGAATAACTTGTAAGTCTTCAGGAGGGAAGGAAAAAAGCACAACGCAGCGGCTCTGTGTCCTCCCTGCTCACCCTAGGGGACCACTGGTAACTTCAGGTCTCAAATCGGCACACATCCAAGTTAAAACTTAGCACTTGGTTGGAACTTCTGGAAGGAGCTGTCCTTAAATAAATGTGAAGGAGGCTTAAAAATTAATAGAGGTATGGGCAACCTGAGCACTGACATTTTTCAAAACGCCCTCCAACGCTTTCCTAATTAAGGGGATCTGGCCGCCGGCTTCTGCGTCTGGTAACCTGAGTCGGGGAATTCCTGAGAGAGGGAAGGAAGAACTACCAGCTCTAGGTTGGGTTTTTGTTTTTTTGGGTTTTTTTTTTTTTTTCTCCTTCTCTTGGAAAAACCAACAGTGCAACTGTGAATTCACTTGTGGACTCTCTGGATGAAGGCTCTGACTAGGATGACAAAGGAGACCATTTGGGAGCTATGATTCCAGGGGAGAGCCCCATGCATATGCATGGCCCAGCTGAGCAAATATCTTGGCAGAAAAGTGAGTAGACAGAATCATTCAAGCAACCGAGAAATGGAAGTTTCCTGGGAGCCTGTGACTGCCCAAGGGAGGTGCCCCTGCCTCTTCTGATCCTGGTGAAATAGCAATCAGACAGATAGGGTCTCTGCCCCAAGGACATGCACATGTAGGGGGACAGACAGGCAGACAATCAGCAACTAATCTCCTCCTGTGTACAGAAGAGCCACAGTCCCAAAGCATAAGGTGTTACCTAGTCTTGGGGGTTGCAAAGTCAGATCAGCTGAGACCCGAAGGGTGAGTTCTGCAGGGATGGAGAAGAAAGGAAGACTGTTCCAGACAGAGCAAAGAGTCTGCTTGGAAGCACTGAATTCCATAACCAGTCCATTCTGAAGGAGATCAGCCCTGGGATTTCTTTGGAAGGAATGATGCTAAAGCTGAAACTCCAGTACTTTGGCCACCTCATGCGAAGAGTTGACTCATTGGAAAAGACTCTGATGCTGGGAGGGATTGGGGGCAGGAGGAGAAGGGGACGACAGAGGATGAGATGGCTGGATGGCATCACTGACTCGATGGACGTGAGTCTGAGTGAACTCCGGGAGTTGGTGAGGGACAGGGAGGCCTGGCGTGCTGCAATTCATGGGGTCGCAAAGAGTCAGACACGACTGAGCGACTGATCTGATCTGATCTGGAGGATCTGAAAGAATGCTCTCATAACTGAACCTGGAGAGGGAGGGTAGAGTTAAACAAGATAACTCCTGCACTGTGCCTGGCACGTTGTAAGCCCTCAATGTTAATTGAGATACTGACTGTGGTGGCATCTTTACTGGCTCTGCTCAGGGGTGCTGTCTGGACACTCTCCATTTGTTGTTAAAACTGCTCTCAGAACATTGAGATGATTCCTGTGGTCACTCATGAACTCTGAGTTGGACAGAGGCCATCCTGCAGCCCCAGAAGTACCTTCTCTATGCCTCAGTGGCCTCCCTAGCTCTGCAGGTAACTGGGATAGCCCTTCTTTTTTTTAATGAGATTCAGTGTTATTCAGGGTCTTACTGAGGACTACAGCTGGGGAGACAGCCTCTCAGTAGCTCTGAGGAAATTGCTCCAAAAAAGTAGGGGAGGAGTATATTTGATTTTTTAACACTTTATTTTATATTGAAGTATAGAGAAGAATCTTGACAGTCCTTTGGACTGCAAGGAGATCAAACCAGTCCATCCTAAAGGAAATCAACCCAGAATATTCATTGGAAAGGACTGATGCTGAAGGTGAAACTCTAATACTTTGGCCACCTGATGCAAAGAGCCAACTCACTGGAAAAGACCCTGATGCTGGCAAAGATTAAGGACAAAAGGAGAAGGGGGTGACAGAGGATGAGATGGTAGGATGGCGTCATCAACTCAATGGACATGAGTCTGAGCACACTCCAGGAGATGGGGAAGGACAGGGAAGCCTGGCGTGCTGCAGGCCATGGGGTCACAAAGAGTTGGACACGACCTAGTGACTGAACAACAGAAAGCCAATGAACAATGTTGTGATAGTTTCAGGAGGACAGCAAAGGGGCTCAGCCATACATAAACTTGTATCCATTGCCACTAAACTCCCCTTCCAGGACGGCCCTTCTTGATCAGGTTCAGCAACAGTCATCCATCATCCCAGGCCCAGGGCTGGATTCACAGGTTGTGCAACCTGAGTGGTCACATGTGCTCCACTGCTGCCTTCTAGAAATTCTTCACTTTTAAACAGGAGGCCTCACATTTTCACTCTGCACAAAGGAACCAGGCCACTTCCTTCTAGCATACCTCTGGGGCTGTTTTATAACCTGGCCCTCTGGGCAGCTACCCAGTTGGCCCACTCTTTAACCTATTTCTGGGGCCAAGAACTGCTGGGATCCCTGGGCAGCAACTGTGCTCATGTTTACAGCTCTTCTTTTCACCATGTTGGGAAATCTGGCAGCATCAGAAGCCAGAAGCTCATCACCAATAAAAGTAAAAACACCGGACCTGTAGTGTGTGTGTGTGTGTGTGTGTGTGTGTGTGTGTGCATGCGCGTGCGTCCGTGTTCTACTCAGTCGTGTCTAACTCTCTGCAACCCCACGGACTGTAGCCCAACCAGGCTCCTCTCTCCATGGGATTTCCCAGGCAAAAGTACCAGAGTGGGTTGCCATTTCCTCCTCCAAGGGATCTTCCCAACCCAGGGATCAAATCCATGTCTCTGTGTCTCCTGCATTGCCTGGCAGATTCTTACCAGTATCACCTGAGAAGCCCATGGACCTGCATAGACTTGGGTCCAAATCCCAGCTCTGCCTTTGACTCACTGAGTGACCTGCGTAAGGCACTTAACCTCTTCTCAAGCCTCCACTTCCTCTAAACCTCTAATGCTGACGTCTTTTCAGACGTCAGAATCCCAGGACTGTCACGGAGGTTAAGTGAGACCAGGACGCAGTGTGTCGCACACATAGATAGTGCTCTGTGTTCACCACCAGCCTGTCTTGAGTTGCCATTGTCTCTCCCCACAGGGTGCGTGGTCCTGGCATGAACATCCGTCGGGATACACATCTCCTCATCCCAGAAGCCAAAAGCGGGCTCTGGACACCTCAACCACTAAATCTTCCTCATGAGGTGCTTGTACCGCTGGGGAAGAGGCTATAAACTATGCCGATCATACTCCTGTCTAAGTGAGCTAGAGTGATAAAGATGGAAGACCTGGGAGCACGCTTTCATTGATTATACCATCCACCGATCCCAGACAAGACTGCTGGGCCAGGTCAACCATGGAGACCTTCTGGATAGACCTTCTGGAGCTGTCTCCAGCCTTCCCTTCGGCCCTGGGAGCTCCCCTGCATCCTTCCAATAAGCCCCCTTCTTTCTTACATTAGTCACAGTGGCTACTGTTGCTGGCAACCAAACACTGTAACTCAGGCACCACTCACTCTTGGGGGAGTGAGGGCAGACATCCAGATTTTCAACTCGCTCAGAGCATCAGGCACAGCCCAAGGCAGCGCAAAGCTGATCACTGGAGTAAAGGAGGATGCGTTCACTCCCAGTACCTGTGCAGGTGGGAGGCGTGTGTGTACCTAGCCCAAGGGAAGGCTCTGGCAAGCCAGCCAGCCCAGGACCCTTCCTCCCATAGGAAAACACTTAGCGGGTTGAGTCTTGAGCCGTAGAACACAGCAAACAGGCAGAGCTGCTTGGCGCTGACGTGCTCCCCGAGCACAGGGCCCTGGACTCTGCAGCAGTGACCTCAGGAGGGAGGGGATATATATATATATAACTATGACTGATTCACGCTGCAGTGCAGCAGAAAGCAGCACAACATTGTAAAGCAAGTTTCCACTCGTTAAAAAATAAATAAAATTAATTTTAAAAACCAAGATCTCTGTTATAGGTTAAATTGTGCCTCACCCTCACACACATACACAAATTCCCATGTTGAGGTCCTAACCTCTCTCATTACTTCAGACGGTGACTTATTTGAAATCAGGGTCGTTGTAGACATAATTAGTTTAGATGGGGTCATACTGGAGTAGGGTGGGCCCTACTCCAATATAACTGGTGTCCTTCTGAAAAGGGGAACTTGGAGACAGACATGAACACAGGGAGAATGGGATATAAAGATGAAGGCACAGATTGGGGAGATGCATTTTCAAGCTAAGAAACACCAGAGACTGCCAGCAAACCAGCAGAAGCTAGGAGAAAGGCATGGCACAGACTCTTTCTTCCTCACAGCTCTAAGGAGGAATTAGTCCTGCTGACACCTTGATCTTGGAACTCCAGCCTTGAGAACTATGAGATAATAAATTTATGTTGTTTAAGCCCCAGAGTTTGTCTGGCAATCTTAGGAAACTAATAAAGTCTCCTGGCAACTCTTCATGTATCCCAAAATCATTATTATTGTTACTCATTGTCATTTTTATATGATTTATATCCCATCTCATTCCATTAAGGATTTCAACACCATTTAAAGAACAGATGAAAAATACACATATATAAATAAGAAAAAGTACCAGGAAAAATAAAAAATGAAACAAATCAAGAATAGAGGGTAAAATGAGACCCACGAAGTCCTACCCAAGTACTAATTAAACCGCAAATTGGACTATAAGCTTCCTATCAGGCAAAGGCAAAACAGAAATATGATCAAGCAAGCAAATCTTTCTGAGTGCCGAACAATGTAAAGATAAAAGGATGCTGAGAAATCCAATGGGTCATGTTCTCAACAACACCCCTATAACAAATGGCATAACAATTTTATGAAGCAAAAGATTTATCCAGAAAGTCCCTGCTGGACTCAGGGTTTTTCCCATGGGATTCCTGCATCCTATGTGATGCTCTTTCATTCAACAAACTCCCTTACTTATCGCCTGTGTGCCAAGTGCAGGGCACACAGCGATGAACGAGATACAACATGGCTGCAAGAGGCCCATGACCCGGGCTCTGGAGTCTAGTGGGAGTGGGGTCAGACATACAGACAATGATCACGCTCTGAGACAATAGCTGTGGGTCCACAACCCCAGTACAGAGGTTCTGCCTGGTACACGATGGTTGGGAATCTTGGTTTCAAAGAACAGAAATTCTCTGTGAGAACTCACAGAAAAGTTGCTGAATCAGAATCTGCATGTTTACAAGATCTTAGGGGGTTCCCATGAATGAACACTGAAGTTTGAGATGCGCTGCTGTGGGACTTCAGAATTCTCTTTCTCTCTCTTTCTCATGCACGTGCGCGCACACACACACACACACACACACACCCCTTCCAATATCTACTGGCCACAAACCAAGCCACAGAGCCCTGAATGACCCTCTAACTATGCCAGCCAATGCCACCATACAGCTGCCCAGCTCACGCTGACAAGTGGCTCAAGTGACAAGAGTCTGAGAAGCTCTCCTTAGGTGGGGTTGGACTCTCCACTCCTTCCAACCTTCCCTGGTACCTTCCAAATCAATGAGATTCCCTGAGGTTTGTCCTGTGGACAGGGCTGCACTCAAAAGACAGCGTGCTCCAGAAAGGCAGAAGTGTCCTACCCAACGGGGACATGCAGATAAAGGGCTGGCACACACACTTTGTACAGAGGATGAGGCCTGGAAAGCAGCTCAAGATTAAAGAGAAAAATATTAACTGTGCAAATGCATTGATCCCTTCTCCGCCAGGCCCCACACAACATGTACTGCCTCACTCCATCACCACGCTGTCCCTGTTGGGGGAGGTGCCACTGTAACTTTATCCCCACAGGAGAAAACTGGGGTTGAGCAAGGTGAGACAACTTGCCTACGGTCACACAGCCCACAAGGGGTGCAGGCAGAGCTGTAAATCAAGTTTATCACTTTTCATGGTTGGACCAGGTTACAAAGAGAGGGAGACTGAGAAACGGTGGAGACAGAAAAGGTGGTAGGTCCAGAGTCAGTCCTAAGGTCTGACGAGAAACAAGGAGACTCATCCTTCAGTGCTCAGTGAAGTGAAAGTCGTTCAGTCGCATCCGACTCCTTGCAACCCCATGGACTATATAGTCCATGGAATTCTCCAGGCCAGAATACTGGAGTGGGTAGCCTTTTCCTTCTCCAGGGATCTTCCCAACCCAGGGATTGAACCCAGGCCTCCCACACTGCAGGTGGATTCTTCAACAGCTAAGACTACGACAGGCACCCAGGGCCCCCGTGTCCATCCTGCCCCGGGCACACCCTCAGTCTCACCACCTCCCCTGCTGCTCTGGGCTTATGTGTCCCGAAGCTGCTCCCTCCAGATGCTAGTCCCTCTGGGACCAGGGGCTGTGTCTGTTCACCTCACTCCCCCAGCACCTGGAGCCGTGCAGAGCTGGGTGTGAGCAGCAGCACAGCATCGCCAGCCGTCCCACACAGGTGCTCAATGGCCCACGCGGCATTCTGGCCCTCAACAGGAAATCAGTTTCCAGCCTGGGTTTCAAGCAAGGAGTGACTCTTTCTCACCGGAGTGACTTTTAAAATGCCTTAACATGGGGGATAATGTCACACGCTGACATCATGCATCTCTTGATGTGATGCACCGGGAAGGACATGGCATGGCTTATGAAAGACTCCGGCCAAAACGGCTCACCTGAGGCCAAGCAAGAGGCAGCAGGCGGATAAACCCACCCTGCATCTGCCAGCAGGACGTTCTGGCAAACACCTGACCTGGACTGTTTAAAAACGTGGATGGCCTGAAACACAGATACAGACACACACACATACACACATACGTACATATATACACATGCATACCCACACACATACACCACTCACACACAAACACACATACATATTGTTGCTGTTCAGTCGCCCAGTCGTGTCTGACTCTTTGCGACCCCGTGGACTGCTGCACGCCAATAATATATATAATTAAATTTCTCAAGTGTGGTCATTGCATTGTGGTCATGTAGGAGAATGCTCTTGATCTGAGGTGATACGTGATCAGGTGTTCAAGTGTCATGGTGTCTACTAGTTACTCTCAATTTGGTTTAATAAAAATTGTATATGTGCATGCATGTATAGAGAGGTACAATGATGGAAAATACCTGACCCCTGGAGAAGGGTATATAGATACTCATTAAACTGTGTTAGCAACTTTTCTCGGAGAAGGCAATGGCACCCCACTCCAGTACTCTTGCCTGGAAACTCCCATGGACGGAAGAGCCTGGTAGGCTGCAGTCCATGGGGTCGCTAGAGTCGGACACGACTGAGCGACTTCACTTTGACTTTTCACTTTCATGCATTGGAGAAGGAAATGGCGACCCACTCCAGTGTTCTTGCCTGGAGAATCCCAGGGACGGGGAAGCCTGGTGGGCTCCCATCTATGGGGTCGCACAGAGTCGGACATGACTGAAGCAACTTAGCAGCAGCAGCAGCAGCAACTTTTCTACAGGTTTAATATTTTTGAGATTAAAAAAAATTGGATGTGTTAGCAACAAAATCAAATGGAGACCCATCTAGAAACTTCCCTGGGCAGAAAAAAGCAGTTCAGTCACACAAGCAAAGTTTCTTTTAGCTTATTTTGCAAGACTAACTTGACCTGGGTCATTTCTGGCTTGTGCCTCTGGAAATGATGAGTGAAACTTAAACTGTTTCCTGAGGTGAATACACGGTGACCACTGGCCAATTCCCTATCATTTAATAAAAGCCTAATATTATAACCAATCACTGTGAAGAATAAACCACCACTGCTTTTTCACTAAGAAGCTACTTCCGAACAATATACCCCGGAGCCTCATTCTACATGTTAGTTTGAATGCTCTTGGTTTGCAGTCTTTTTGGCATGTGCACAATAAACTTGTACTAATTACCACTTTGGTGACTCACTGGTTTTGCTTCTGTTATTTCCAAACTTTTGACAAAAGAGATGCCTAGAAGTGGAATTGCTGGGCTATATGGTAACAGTATGCTAAAGTTTTTTTTTTTTTAACTCCAAACTGTTTTCCACAGCAACTGAACTATTTTACATTCCCACCAGCAATTCATGAGCGTTCCAATTTCTCCACATCCCCACCGGTGCCTGTTCGTGTTCATCTTCCTTATCACAGGCAACAAAGGTCTGTCTGGTCAAAGTTATCTTTCCAGTAGTCACGTACAGATGTGAGAGGTGAACATAAAGAAGGCTGAACACTGAAGAATTGATGATTTCAAATTGTGGTGATAGAGAAGACTCTTGAGAGTCCCTTGGATTGCAAGAAGATCAAACCTGTCAATCCTAAAGGAAATCAACCCTGAATATTCACTGGAAGGACTGATGGTGAAGCTGAAGCTCCAATACTTGGGCCACCTGATGTGAAGATGTGACTCATTGGGAAAGACCCTGATGCTGGGAATGATTAAAGGCAAAAGAAAAGGGGCCAGCAGAGGATGAGATGGTTGGATGGCATCACTGACTCAAAGGACATGAATTTGAGCAAACTCTGGCAGATAGTGAAGGACAGGGAAGCCTGGTGTGCTGTAGTCCATGGGGTCACAAAAAGTCAGACACAACCTAGCTTGTGTTGTTGAACAACAACAAAAAGAGCCACCCTAGTGCTATCTCAGGGTGGTTTTGATTTGCATTTGCCTCATAGACTGATGATGCTGAGCATCTTTTCATATGCTTATTGGCCATTGGTATAACAGTTCAAAACGGGATCTTGATGATGGTCACACAACTCTGTGAACTTAGTAAAAATCACTGAATTGTGTCCTTATGTCGTGTGAATTTTACAGTATGTAAAGTGTACTTCAGGCTTCCCTTGTGGTTCCTGGTGGTAAAGAATCCACCTGCCAGTGCAGGAGACACAGAATCCATCCTTGGGTCGGGAAGATCCCCTGGAAAAGGAAATGGCAACCCATTCCAGTATTCTTGCCTGGGAAATCCCATGGACAGAGGAGCCTGGTGGGCCACAGTCCATGGGGTCGCAAAAGAGACATGACTTAGTGACTAAACAAGAACCACAGAGAATATTTCAGGGAAGTTTTTTTTCTTAAAGAGAGGGAAATAAATCAGTCAATACCATTTCCATCCCAGGAGAAGACTACAAAGCACCGATAACAGCAGGGCCACAGTAGCTGTGTTCTCACGGACACCAGTGACGCCACTGAGAGGCGTGACAAGGGGCATGCAAGCCGGGTCCCCAGGCCTGGGAGATGCAGGGGCCCAAGCTGACTCCCTCCCTCAGCCCCGGTCAGTAGCTGGAGGGTTTCATCAGCTCCTAAGTTCACAGGCATAAAGTTAGCTGCACACAAGTCCCACTAGAGGGCAAAGGCTTACCCATGTTCAACAAAATCTTATGTCATCATCATAACACCTTGGGTTGAATGTATGCCATCACATGTAAGTTGGAGGGCTGTGTGACCATCCTGAGCCCCATCTTTTTTAATATTTATTTGTTTTATTTTTTATTTGTCTGCTTTGGGTCTTAGTTGCAGTGTGTGGGATCTTTAGCTGCGGCATGTGAGATCTAATTGTTTCCTGACCAGAGATCGAACCCGGGCCCCCCCCCTCACATTGGGAATGTGGAATCCTAGCCACTGGACCACCAGGTAACTCCCCGGAGTCTCATCTATGAGAATAGTTTGACAAAATGGTTAAAACCCTAGCATCACATAGTCCCAAGTTCAAGTCCTGCCTTTCCCTTCCACTAGCCATGCGACCCTCATCACTTCTCTGAGCCTCACTTACTTTCCTTATCTCTAAAGGGGGTATAATCAATGTACCTACTTTATAGGGTGGTTGGAAGATAAAGTGACACCATGCACATTAAATTCTGGTTCAGAGCTCGATAGATAACCACCACCATCATCTATTGAACTAGTACCTGGAAGGTGCTTGGAGCCATGCCTGCACATAATAAGGGGAAATAAATCAGTAACCCAAGACTGACGCAGGCAAGATCCTGACTCACATCATGGGCAGACTCAGGGCAGCAGGCTCCCCTGAGAGATTCTCATCTTAACAAGGTGTGAGCCTGTCAGTCCCCACCAGCACAGTACCTGCTTCATGGTTGTGCTGCGTTGTGCTTAGTCACTCCGTCACGTCTGACTCTTTGTGACCCCGTGGACTGTAGCCCGCCAGGCTCCTCTGTCCATGGGGATTCTCCAGGCAAGGATACTGGAGTGGGTTGCCATGCCTTCCTCCAGGGGATGTTTCCAACCCAGGGATCGAACCCAGGTCTCCCACTTTGCAGGCAGATTTCTTACCATCTGAGCCACCAGAGAACCCCAAGAATACTGGAGTAGGTAGCCTATCCCTTCTCCAGGGGATCTTCCCAACCCAGGAATCGAACTGGGTTACTGCTTAACAAATGCTGGGTAGGTGAGCAATGGCTTCTGATACAGACATAAACAGCAGCTAATGTTTCTGTCATTCTTTTTTTTTGGAAATTCACTGAACACATTTTTATTGAGCACCTACTATGTACACCAGACACTGACCCAGATGCTGGTGGTACAGATACAGCAGAAGACAAAACAAAAACCCCAGCCCTTACAGAGCTCCTGGAGCTTACATTCCTGTGAAATTAAGGCAAGAAAACTAATACATGGAGAAAAGGACAAGTTATGGGCCAAAGAACAGTTCCTCTGAAGAATAACAAAATGGATCCCTATTGTTGAAGTCAGAAGAAACAATGAAGTCCCTACAGGGTGACCCAAAAACACAGGGCCCTGCTGAGCTCCCTGCCCCAAGCCTGAGAAAGAAAGGGTCACAGTCTCCCCTCTGCCACATCTAAGGGTGGAGGTCAATGCACAGTGCTCCCCAGCAGGGCCACAAGGCCAGTGAAGAGTCTGTCCACAAACCAGAGGAAAGCCATGGTTGTGTAAATTCGTTTCAATCAAGACAACAGTCTCTCAAATATGAAATTCAATGAAGATGAGCATTAACTGCAGGTAATAAAAAAAAACAAAAAGAACCATGAAACAAACATTGTTTACAGCATAATAATTAATGATTTCTTCAGGGAAAGAAAAGATTTTTTTGCCTAAGAAAATATTTAATCCTTAGCCCAGAAGTAATAAAATAGAAAATTACTATAAACTAGTTTGGCAGTTTGAAATGCACTCAGATAATTTTGATTTTAAATGTTCCGCTTTTCTAAGGTAAGACAAACTTTAAAGTATTTGGTCAAACTTGGTTTTCTGAAATGGTTTAATGTACAAAGCTTCCTAGAAGTCTCTGTGTCTTCACAAAACACAACAGGGCTCACTGGCTTTAAGAGACTATAAATGAAAGAAACTACTTGAAAACCAAAATGGAAACAAGCAGACTACAGCAAGACTCAGACTCAGCAAGATGCACTGAGAGAAAAATAAGCTACAATAAAACCTCATTAATTAAAAAGTCATTAGTGCAAGGCAAGTTTGATTAGGTGAAAATTGTTCATAAATTTAAAAGAAAAAATACTTAAATCCTCCATTAAATATGTGTGTATATCTATCAGGTATAAAGAGCAAATTCAATCTATCTAAATAAAGGTGTGGCCGGTATTTTAATATAATTGATGAGAGTGATTAGAAACTAGGCATATCAAGTGGTGTTTCTGTCATTCTTGACACGTATGGGGCAGTCTCCTGAGCTCATTTACTTCTCAACCACAGTCCCGCAAGGCCGTCCATTTTACAGAAGAGATTGAGCTTCCAGTGGATAGAGCAACTTGCAGAAAGACACATACATCTACCAAATGCAGAGGTGACGTGAGAACCAGACAGTATTGGACCCAAAACCACACAGGCCCCTTAACCATGGCACAGTCCTGGAGGCACCTCACCTCCTGTCCCCACAGTGCGTCAGGCAGACACAGTCCATGAATCACTCAGAACCAAGAGCCATTTACCAGAACCTCCCCCTGGAGGTCAGAACCCACAGCCGACAATATGCTTTGAGCCCTATTTCCCTCCAAAGTTACAACCTTCCTGTCAAAACTCAAGAGCTGGTCTGAGTTTCTCATGACAAAAGGACTCCCAAGTTATTCTCCTCACCAGACAGCTGCTGTTTCCTAGTTAATTCTTTTTTTTTTTTAATTAATTAAGTTATTTTAATTGGAGGATAATTACTTTACAGTACTGTGATGGTTTTTGCCACACATCAACATGAATCAGCCATGGGCGCACATGTGTCCCCCCAGCCTGAACCCCCCACCTCCCTCCCTCCCCACCCCATCCCTCTGGGTTGTCCCAGAGCACCGGCTTTGAGTGCCCTGCCTCATGCATCGAACTTGCACTGGTCATCTATTTTTGTTTCCTAGTTAATTGTGACAGTGAGTGCGGACATTATGCACACACACAGGGAAACAAAACCCCCTGAAAAAATTATTTTTCTTGAAAGTTAAAAGATCCCACTTCTACCCGGGGCTTTCATTTCCTCTCACTCAAGCGGTGGTTCTATTAAAGCCAAATTACAGCACAAAAATGACTGTGGAGTGTACATCAGCAGATCAATTTATTTAATTAGCCTGGGTAATTATAGAGGAGTGAAAAATGCCTGGTGGTGGGAACGAACGCAGGGTGAATAGGAACTGGAGGGCGCTACACGTGTGCTCCCGGCCGGTGAGGGCTCTGCGGAGCAGGCTGCTTCCCCAGCCTCTGAGCGGCGCTGGCGGCGGGGACCACGGCAGCCATGGAACAGCTCAGCTCCCAGGGTCTCTGCCAGACCACCCAGACTTTCACAGCGGTGGTTTCCGAACCAGTCACAGGCTGGGAGGTTTTCTCTTCATTCTTTCTGTCTTTTGATCAGAATACACAAGGTCCACCCTCTTAACAAAATTTTAGGTGCACAATATAGTATCTATAGGCATCACGTTGTAGAACAGATGTCTAGAACTTACTCATCTTGTGTAACTGAAACTTTCTGCCCACGAACAGCAACTCCCCATTCCTCCTCCCCCAGCACCTGGCAACCAGCATTCCACTCCATGTAACAGAAAGCGGGGTCCGGCTCCTTGCCACTGAAAAGCCAATAAAGAGACAAGGTCAGTGGAAATGAATGTTTGCTTTCTTTTGGAAGCTGGCAACCGGGGGGGACAGGAGAGGGCAGACTCAAGAATCCGCCTGCCAATGCAGGAGACTTGAGTTTGACCCCTGGGTCAGGAAGACCTCTTAGAGTAGGAAATGGCAACCCACTCCAGTACTTTTGCCTGGGAAATCCCATGGACAGAGGAGCCTGGTGGGTTACAGTCCATGGGGTCACAAAGAGTCAGACAGGACTGAGCGACTAACACACACAGACACACACACTGCTCCACTAACAGTCAGTGGGCAAGAGCTTTTAGAGACAGAGGGAGGGGGTCACATGCAGAAACAACACACTCAGCTCTGACAGTCATCTTGAAATTGGTCATGCGGTGGCCTGACCAGTGTCATCTGGATGGTTCTCAGTACAGTTAATCTTCAGTTCCAGCGTCGGCTTATTCCCGTCTCTTGAGGGCAGTTCTCAGAATTGTGGTGATTTATGTCACGGCTACAGTCTGGTCATCATGCAGTTAACTTCTTCCACCTGGTGGGGGTTCTAGTATCTATAAGGCAGCTCACAGGACATGGCTCAGAACATTATCTATAGCCCTCAAAAGGAATAAAGGTCTTTGACTATTCTTACTTACTAAACTATTACTGTTTTGTCCTTTTTGATTATTTTCCTTTGTTTCTGTATTTTCTCATTTCTCTGATTAAACATACTCTTTGGCTAAAACTTTTCCACAGACAAAAGGCAGATGGAGGACATGGAGAGGAAGGACCATCGGGTCCTGCTCCATTTCATCTGATTCTATGAGTTTGACTATTTTTGGTTCCATGTCATGTAGAATCGTGCACCATTTGTCCCTCTGTGACCATTATCTCACCCAGCATGTCCCCCAGATCCATCCATGTTGTCACAAAGGACAAGAATCCCTTCTTTTTGAAGGCTGAACAATATTCTATTGTAGACAAGTGTTGAGGAGAATGTGGAGAAACTGGAACCCTTGCTCCCTGTTGGTAGGAGTATAAAATCCAGGTGCAGCTACTTGGAAAACAGTACTGAGGTTTTTCAAAAAATTAAAAATAAAACTACTATGTGATCCAGCAATCCTACTTCTAGGTATTTATCCGGAAGAACTTAAATCAGGATCTCAAAGAGATGTCTGCACCTCCAAGTTCACCGTAGCGTTCCTCACAACAGCCAAGATACAGAAACAGCCTGAATGTCCATCCACACATGAAAGGGTAGAAGAAAAGCATCAAGGGTGGGAATCTTCACAAACTGGCCCTCTGCCCAGAAAGGGAGCCTCCATTCTTAACCAAGGTTCAGACAGCACACGTCCATTAAATACATTTATTGAGTGCCTGCTGTTTGCAGAATTACTTGTTCCACATCCATCTTTATTGTCAAGCTGTGAACTCTGTGTGAACAGGGACACAGAGGGGTTAAGGAAAAGTGAGGGTAAGCTGCCAACCTCAGTCTAAACCCAAGCTCTTCCTACACGGGTGATCGGGGGCAAGTTGCTAACCTCTGAGTGCCTCGGTTTCCTCATCTGTAAATGGGGCATGTGTCTACTTCATGAGGCTGTTGAAATACAATATTTTTTGCAAAATGCTTAATACAGTGTGTGGCATATGGTGAGTTCTCAGTAACTTTTGCCTGTTAATTTTGGTCATTAGTATTATTCCAATGCCTAGTAATCAATACACATCCAATAAGCATTTATTGCTGATGGACGGATGGATGATGGAACAGGATGGAATGAGATGGGTAGATGAGTAGATGGATGGGTGGATAAATGAATGGGTATATGGATGACAGATGAACGAATAGATGGGTGGGGTGAGTGGATGAGTAAATGGATGGATGAACGGAGAATGGGATAGAATGGAATGAGAGAGGTGGGTGAGCGGATGGATGGAAGGACATATGGCTGACTAGGAGAGTATGTGGGTGAATGGAGGGATGAATGGATGAGTGGGTGGGTGGATGAAGGGCTGGGTGGGTGGGTAAGTGGATGGGTGAATAAATAGTAGTTTTTTAAGTTTATAGTGTCAATAAGAAAACAAACAACATGATCCTTGCCTTCAAAGATAGTTATCTAGTCCACATATCTAGTACTTTGTTACTTATAAAGCAGCATATTATAGTCTATCTGACATAGGCTAATAGTTCTATTTTAGAGGATAAAAGTATGGCTCAAGGAGAGTGCTCATCCAACGAGTATTTATTGAGCACCTATGTGTCATACACTATTCAACACGTACAGATCCGGCACCAAACTAAACAGATAAAATCCCTGCCTCCATGAGACTTATACTCTATTTTGGAGAGACAGACAATAACGGGCAACTAAGGAAAACACACATATCAAGAAACATGAAGGAGGAAGAGAAGTTACAAGGTGCCATGAGGTAGTTTCTGGTTTTTAATAGCGCAGCCAGGTAAGGTCTCACTGAAAAGGTGCACTTGAGCAAAGACCTGAGGGAATGAGAAAGCGGGCCCAGTGGGGAAGTGCTTTCCAGGCAGAGGGAGAAGCCAGCGCCAAGGGCAGACATCGCCACCGGTGACAGGGCGCTTGCCCTACGTCCAGTCCTGATCCAAGTGCTGAACGTGTGATCAGGTATTTAACCCACAACAGCTCCTGAAGAGGTGCTGTCATCACACTCACCTTGCAGACGGGAAAACTGAACAGCAGAGAGACAAGGTCACCTGAGGAAAGAGCAAGGAGTGGGCTGGGGCTGCTCGGGTCCAGAGACCAGGCTCTGTGCTGTGATACCCTTGACAAGGTGGGGATCACACCTTAGGAAACAGCAGAGCCAGGACTTGACCCACCGTCCCTGGCAGGCCATGTTCCACTCCACTTCAGGGCATTTAAAACCTAGGGGAGATGGTGGGACGTGCACACGGGGAAAAAGCAAGTGACAAACTCAAGAGCTGAGTGGGAGCACCAGGCCAAGCAGGGCCTCGGGAGCACCTGGTGAAAGGGATGAAAGGCCTCTGCTCCAGCTCTCACCCCTCTCTGCACGGCACCCTCTCCTTCTCATCCATCACGTGACAGACATCCGATGCAGCCCTTGAGTTGTGGTTCAAATGTCTTCAATTCCCCATAATTCACTACAAAATTAATTCCTCCCTCTTTTTTTTTAATCCTGTGACAATTTATATAATGATAATGATTTAAATCAGACACTTTCTGAGCACCGAAGATGTGCTGGGCATGTGCTCACTAATTCTCATCACAGCCTTCCACGATGATACTGTTTTTATTCATCTTACAGCTGGGCATCCTGAGACCAGAGGCTGCAACCTGCAGGAGGTCACACAGACAGTAAGGACCCAATTCAGGATCTGACTCCCGTCTGCCTCTAGAACCCAGGAGCTCTGCCGACATAACACAGTTTGCCAAAGTGGTCTGCATGCATGCTTATCTGTCTCCTCTGCCACACTCTGGGTTGCTGGAAGGCATAGAGTCTTTGAGTTTCCCAATTCCAGCACCGATTCCAAAAGGCACCAATCAAGCATTTGGTGACTGTCCTCTAAACCACATTGTTTCACATGTCTTGAGAGAAGCAAGTTTCTCTGGTAGTTTCACACGGGCATAATTAGCAGGGTTTCTCCCACGCAATACGGTGGGGGAGCTCCCGGAAGTTCAAGCTCTCCTAAAATATCTCCCTGCAGCCCACTCATCATTCAAGTCTAGGCATTAGGTCCAGGAGACCCCTTGCTAAACCATTAACCTGGAGGGGGGTGGGGTGGGGTGGTGTGTGCTGTGCTAGCCCATCAGCTCCCACCCAGCTCTCCCACACATGGAAGGAAATTCCTCCTCTGACTGAGGGGCTAAATGCAGACGGTAATTAAATTTTCCTAATGCTCCTGCTTCACACGAACAGAAATCCTCTGCTGAGAGTCAGGGAGACAGACAGAGCTGTGCTTCATGGTTTGGGAGCTGTAGTCCCTCAAGGCTATCTCAGCCCTCAGCCTTTGACAGAATCACTCAAAACCTGAGATTTGTCACATGGCAGATTTGAGTTTCCGAAGCCAGAGCTGCTAAGCCTCCTCAAGTCTCCAGGGATTGTGCAGAGCCCTTCCTTTGGAGCTGCTGGTCACCCCAGGCACCAGCAAAATAACGGTGTTGGGGGAAAGGGTGGATAGGAGGAAAGCAATCAGAAGGGGGAAACTATGCTTGTCCAGTAAGTCAGTGTGTACTGTCCATCCTGAGCTTTGGAATAAAAATGAAGACAAAGGCCACACTAAAGGCCATAACCAGCACCCTGCCCGCCACCAACCTCTTTTCTGTGCAGATGGTGGGGACAAGACATGGCGTATCCTCTTCTCAAAAGGCCAGTTCAAATCTCACCTGTTTCAGAATGACCTCCATGACTCTAGTCCTGACCAAGAGCCTTTCCCTTCTGAAGACTCTTCTAGACAACTATCTCAGCAGCTCCACTGGGGTGCCTATCCAGCCTCTCAAACTGACCATGGTCCAAACTCCATATCCTCCCCCAGATGTCCCTCTTCCGGCCCCCTCTATCTTCATAAACGGGGCCACCATTCACCTCCTGGCTCAAGCAAGGCCAGCTGCATAATTTTCAGGACTGAATGCAAAATAACGTGCAAAAGCCTCTGTTCAGAATTATTGTGAATCTCAAGATGTCAGCGCAGAACACTAAACCAAGCACAGGGCCCCTGTAAGTCCTGGGCCCAGGCCACTGTACAGAAATTGCTTGTCCATGAAGCTGGCCCTGGGCTCAAGCAAAAAAATCCTATGAGCTATCTCAATTTCGCTCCACAGCCCATGTCTAACCTATCAGTGTGTGCTGTCAGCCCCAATTCTAAATATATCCTGAACCCACCACTTTCCATCAGCTCCATCATGACTACCTCGTTCTCGCCACCACAATCTCTCCTGGACAATACTGCCGCTACCTCCTAAGGGAGCACCCTGGTTCGCTCTCATCCCTCGAGAGTCTAGTCTTCAAATAGCACCCAGTGCAACTGTTCAACATGAATCAGACCGTGTCATTCCCTATGCAAAACCCTCCAACTGCTTCCCATCCAGCTCAAAGCAAAACTCTCAACTCCTCACCATGATCTAAGAAGGCCTGCACGCGGTGTCCCTTGCCAGCCTCTCCAACCTCACCTCCCTATACTGTTCTGTCACTCACTCTGCTCCAGTTACCCTGACCTCCTTGTTACACCTCTAATGCACCAGGTTGGTTCCTCCCTTGGGGTCTCTGTACTTGCCGCTCCCTCCACCTGGAACAATCTTTCCACGGACCTTTGTGAATATTTTTGTTTATTTGGCTCCCTCATATCACACAGATCTCTGCTCAACTGTCATCTTTTCTGAAAAGATATCCCTGAAACCTTGTCTAAAATAGCCATACAGCTCCCTCTGTTTCTTCCCACTCATCCAGCTGTACTTTTCTCCTGAACACTTGTCACTACCTGGACTTATATAATTTGCTTGTTTTTGCTTGTTGCCATTTTGTCCCCCACTCTAAAGTAGGAATTTGATCTGTCTTGTGTATGCATCACTGTGTCTCCAGCACCATGGACAGTGCTTGGCACATGGTAAATATCCTGTGTGAACTGATTAATCCTTGGACTATTAGTTGCTGCTATTTAAACTATTAGGTCCTGTTCCATGTCTATACGCTTGATTTATATCAATTTTAAGTTCTCCAAGCCAGACTTCAACAGTATGTGAACTGTGAACTTCCAGATGTTCAAGATGGATTAGAAAAGGCAGAGGAACCAGAGGTCAAATTGCCAACATGTGTTGGATCATCAAAGCAAGAGAGTTCCAGAAAAATATCTACTTCTGCTTTATTGACTATGCCAAAGCCTTTGACTATGTGGATCACAACAAACTGTTCAAATTCTTCAAGAGATGGGAATACCAGACCACTTGACCTGCCTCCTGAGAAATCTGTATGCAGGTCAGGAAGCAACAGTTAGAACAGGACATGGAACAACAGACTGGTTCCAAATCGGCAAAGGACTACATCAAGGCTGTATATTGTCACCCTGCTTATTTAACTTATATGCAGAGTACATAATGAGAAATGCTAGGCTGGATGAAGCACAAGCTGAAATAAAGATTGCTGGGAGAAATATCAATAACCTCACATATGCAGATGACACCACCCTTATGGCAGAAAGTGAAGAGGAACTAAAGAGCCTCTTGATGAAAGTGAAAGAGGAGAGTGAAAAAGTTGGCCTAAAGCTCAACATTCAGAAAACTAAGATCATGGCATCTGGTCCCATCACTTCATAGCAAATAGATGGGGAAACAGGGAAAACAGTGGAAACAGTGGCTGACTTTATTTTGGGGGGCTCCAAAATCACTGCAGATGGTGACTGCAGCCATGAAATCAAAAGACACTTGCTCCTTGGAAGGAAAGTTATGACCAACCTAGACAGCATATTAAAGAGCAGAGATATTACTTTGCCAACAAAGGTCCATCTAGTCAAGGCTATGGTTTTTCCAGTAAGAGTTGGACTATAAAGAAAGCTGAGGGTCAAAGAATTGATGCTTTTGAACTGTGGTAGTGGAGAAGACTCTTGAGAGTCCCTTGGACTGCAAGGAGATCCAACCAGTCCATCCTAAAGAAAATCAATCCTGAATATTCACTGGAAGGACTGATACTGAAGCTGAAACTCCAATACTTTGGCCACCTGATGCAAAGAACTGACTCACTTGAAAAGACCCTGATGCTGGGAAAGATTGAAGGCAGGAGGGGAAGGGGATGACAGAGGATGAGATGGTTGGATGGCATCACTGTCTCAATGGATATGAGTTTGAGTAAACTCCAGGAGTTAGCAATGGACAGGGAGGCCTGGCATGCTGCAGTCCATGGGTCACAAAGAGTCGGACACAAGTGAGTGACTGACTGAATTGAACTAGTGGAATTTTCCTAGAGGCAAGGGCCAGTACACATCTCTAAAACCTTTACATCACTGACCTCAATTCCACCCATAAACTAGATGTTTCATGAATGTGTTCATTGACTATTACCAAAAATTTCTCCAGGAGTTGAGGAATGAAAAATGCCAGCAGTCCCTATTATGCGTCTGTGGCAGGCATCACTAATATATCACAGAATTCTTTCCCACTAAGCCTAGACACAGTCTCAGAATCCTTCTCAAAACAGCCTTCCAGGAAACCTTAACTAATAATAAAAGTTCATGCTTAAAGCAACATTCTTAGCACCATTATAGGATCTCAATGATAGGAAGAAAAAGATTTGCAAATCACTACTCTGGTCCAATTGTCTCCCTCCACCCCACTTTTTAATACATAGTCTACTTAATAGTCTGAAGACAGTACATTAATGCAGCCATACAATGTACTCTGGGTTTATGGGCAAACACAGAAAACCCTGTATGTGGAAAATTGCCTTTTGTTATAATTCAATCTAGAGTAAGTTAGACCTTTGCAGAAGAAATGCACTTAAAACAGAATACCAGGAAAAAGAAGGATAGATTAAAGCTCAGATTCCTTTGTTGTTGTTCAGTCGCTCAGTCATTTCAACTCTTTGTGACCCCATGGACTGCAGGTCCTTCACTATCTCCCGGAGTTTGATCAAATTCATGTCCATTATTCTAAGGTAATTCAAATCTAGTCCCGTGTTGATTTAACTGACACTGCTCACTGGGTAAACAGGCCATTTACCTTTCTCCACTCATTTCTTAACAGCTTGAAATTTAAATCTGGCACCACCCCCAAGGGCTGATGTGATTCCCAGGGTCACCTGAAATTTGGGGTATGGGTCCTCACCTTCAGCCTCCTACATCCTACAGCCTCCTTGGGTCCTGTGGCTTCTTCTCAGTCCCCAGGCAAGGAAAGGTCTCCTACTTGGCTCCCAAAGCATCCTTGTCTTAGCTTCAAGGCACCACACTGGCAGGTTTGTTATCACCTCTGACCCATTTTCTCTGGCCATTTTTCTCTGAGGACTCTACTACCAAGGCTGGCTCTAGCCTTTGAAGACATCTAAATTCTTCACCAAAAACTAACTTGAGATTTGTCTCTTAATGATCATTGCCTTTGTTGAGGTCATTTTAGTTGAAAGTGACAGATGTACACATAAACTGGTTTAAACTCTCATGTTATAATGGGATCTTCCCAACCCAGGGATTGAACCTGGGTCTCCTGTATTGCAGGCAGATTCTTTACAGTCTGAGCCACCAGGGAAGCCCAACAGTAATTATAACACACTAAATATTACAGTAACATCTCATCTAACCCAGTAGCAGGAGGAGCATACAAGACTCCAGGGGAAGCTGTCACCAAAGTTACTCTCACCATCTCTCTGGGATCAAATGACCTTAGCTTCCACTTCTCTCTCCAGGTCTCCTTCACCTTCTTTCTGCAAATCAGTCGTCCCCACCTCTCCTTGACAAGAAATACCCAACTCACAGCTCTCAAGTTCACACAGAGAAGCAATGGTGGAAATTAACAAGCATGCCTAGCTCCCAATTATAAATTCCCAGGAGACAGAATCTGATTGGTCCAGATTTGGTCATGTGCTCATCTCTTATCCAATCAGCTTTGGCCAACTTTTTCTGCATGAAGAAAAATAAAAAATGAATACCAAGGCCTACCATGAGGTTTTCTGTTCTCAGAGAAGAGGAGCTCTTACCTGAAAGACTCTTCAAAAAGGGTTAGTAACAAGTACAGTGGCCAGCACCATCATCTCCAAAGCTTCTTGGCCTATGTCACACTCTTTGCTTAAAAGAAGGCTATAAATTATTTATATTCTAAAAATTCATCCCCCTTCTTGCCTTCCCAGTGATTCTATCTTCAGTCAGCAGGCCACTTCTGGTTCTCAACTATGTAGTCAGGCACAGAGCTCATAAGCCTAAAGAAAATTCCATCTCCTCCAGAATCATATTATCAATTTATTCTTTAACTTACATAACAAAGGAGTAAGATGATTCCCAAACCAGATACTCAAGGATATTTATTAGGCAAATATTGATTGAGTACCTAACTCTATGCCAGATAATGTTCTTGGAACCAGGCTACAACAAAACTAACAGAGATATTAGGTTGCATAGTCTGATGAGGGGCTATTTTTAATTTCTGCACTCATTTATGCAAGAAAAGAAAGCTTTTAAAGGGTCTATAAACTAATCCATGCATGCATGCTAAGTCACTTCAGTTGTGTCTGACTCTTTGTGACCCTATGGACTGTAGACCTCCAGGTTCCTCTGTCCATAGGATTCCCCAGGAAAGAATACTGGAGTGGGTTGTCATGCCCTCCTCCAGGAGATCTTCCCAACCCAGAGATGGAACCCACAGTTTTTATGTCTCCTGCATTGGCAGGGGGGGGGGTGGTTCTTTACCACTAGCACCACCTGGGAAACCCCCAAATAATCCATACACTTAGCAAATCACTTTGTCTGAAGACATTCTGAAATCAGAATGAACTGGTTAAATCTGACACATGCATTCATCAATGTCCGGGAGCACCCCCCCCACCCACCCCAGGAAAGGAGAATGATCTTTAGGAAAACTCACCATGACACATTTACAAAATAAAAAATACGTATCTTAAACACATCCCAATGGGCCATCATTCTGAAGTGGTAAAAGGAGAGTTTCTTCAGACCCAGTCGACAGCCCCGCCAGCCAAAGCCCAGTGAGGGGAGGTTCTTCATCACCTGAGCCATCTGCTCTGTCTAAACCCTGGACTGTCGAGGCTGCTGCTCGCAGGTCAGCCATCTCCTCAGCTCTGCAGGGAGCTCCTCTGCCCCCCACCCCCGGGGAGAGCAAATAGCAAGAATCTGGCTGCCTTTCTGAAGCTAGGCTTGGAAAAAGCAATTAATTTGGTGCCTCTTAAATCTCCCTGCACTCCAGCAAGGAAGGTACTTATGGTTGTAGGACTCAGCCAGTGAGAGAAGAGAAGCCATCTCATACATCCCTGGTGGAAGGAGGAATCTATAAATCCATTAGCTCTGGCATCTGAGAAGATAAAGCAGTCTTTTAGAAAGACGTGAGCATGTTTAAAGTCCACCTGAGAGTCGTGAGTGAAGGCAAGGCTGGCCCAGGAGCACGTGCCTATAGGAGAGGGGCCGACCCGTCCAAGCTCTGCCAGCTGCTGGAGACGTCTGTGTCCAGCAGCTTCACAAATGAGCCATCACTGCCCGTCCCCAAGGGCAGCCAAGCACACCTGCTTCACAGACGAAGGTGAAGACAGAGGTTGCCTCCCTACCCGAGAAGCTGCAGGACCAGGGGTTAAGCTCTCCACAGTGCTAACCAATGACAGTCCACATGTATGGAGACCAACTGTGAGCATGGAGAAGGAATGGCACCTCCATGCATGATCTCATCCAGCCCTCAGAACAATCCCATAAGGGAAGTCTGGTGTCATCTCTGGTTTACAGATAAGAAAACTCGGCACTCAGAGGGGTGCTAGCTTGCCTAATGTCACACAGACAATAAAGAAGTCTCCAGGGCCTGTCTGAATTGAGAAACTGTACCCTGAGTTACTATCTGGAAATGCCCAGGAAGAAACACCCATCTCCAGCCTCCTTTGTTAAGTCACTAAGTCATGTCTGACTGTTTGTGACCCCATGGACTGTAGTCTGCCAGGTTCCTCTGTCCATGGAATTTTCCAGGCAAGAATAATGGAGTGGGTTGCCGTTTCCTTCTCCAGGGGATCTTCCTGACTCAGGGATAGAACCCACATGTCCTGCACTGGCAGGCAGATTTTTCACCACTGAGCCACCAGGAAAGTCCCCTAACTCTTGCCCAGTTTCTGGGGTCTCAGTGCTGCCCCCTTCTGTCGGAGAGTAGTAGCACAAGCATTCTGATCCTAGTTCTCAGGGTCCCCGAGATAAATATCCAGCGTCTTAAAGGAAAGACAAGCCCTGACCCAGGAGAATGCAGCGATCAGAAGTTCACACATTGGGCCACACATCCTTGGGTTAACTCCTTTCTGTGGTGCCTTGGGAAAGTCACTTAGCCTTTCTGAGCCTGTTTTCTCACCTGTAGAATGGGCCTAATGATAACCTATACAACCCAATTTTGCTGGGAGGGTTACATGAAACAAAGAATGCCCAGACCTTGGCAGAGTGCCTGGCTTCAAGGAAGAGTTCATAGATGGTGAGATATTATCATCAACAGCATGATCAACACCCCAGAATTTCCACAGTCTGAGGACACCCTATGAAAGGATCTAATCACTCATACAATAAACACTGGCTAAGTGCCAGGCAGTGTGGCTGAGTCCTCTGGACACAGCAATGACTGAAGAAGATGCAGGCTCTGCCCTCACAAGTTTCCCATCTAGTGGGGGTGACCCCACCCCAATAAAACACAAGCGTTTTTCCATTTTGTCTCCTAATCTGGTCACTCATGTACAATGGAGAAAATGGAGGTGACAGCAAAGTCACTGCCATCAAGGTCTCAAATGGCCAGGAAAACCAGCCCCACGTTTCCCCTTCTTCAATCTAAACCCCTAGATCGCCCAGGGGCCCCCGGAGCTTCACCTCTGTCCCACCCCAGCAAGCCATCCAGTCAACAATTCAGCCAACAAATAAACAAAAAGACTAATATCTGTGAAATACAGTGAATTCCCTTGAATCTGTAAGAAAAAAGGAATCTCTTTTTAAATGATAATAAGGTAAACTGGCAGGTTTAGGGGGTAGAAAATAACCAAAAAGGTAAGAAATTTATAAATCCTGGTCTCAGCAAGTTTGTGAGAAAAGAGACACTCCAAACACTGTTGGTAAGAGCAGAAATTGAAACAATTTTTGGAAGGCACTTTGACAGAGCTTGTCAAAGAGAAATTGTACAAATCCTTTGATTTAGCAAAATAAGACACTGGATATCTATTCTATAGGAAAATTAAAAACAAGTGAACAAAACTATGCCTTCAATGCTCTTCATTAGAGCCTCATTTATAATAGCAGAAACGAAATTTAAAAACAGGCTAATATTTACCAACAGAGAACTGGTAAAATAAAGTTTAATGTGTTTATTCACACAATGCAACACTATGCAGCTGTTTTCAAAAATGCATCAAATTCTTTGAGAAAGAAGACTACCATACAATATATTGTTGGAAAAAGCAAATGGCAGAATAATATGGATGATACCAGCTTGTTTTTGTAATTGTGTGTTATGTTGGCACAGAAGAACGTCTAGAAGGACCATATAGAATTGTTAGAAACGGTTACTCTGACAAGTGGAAAATAGGGCAGCCATCTATGGTGTCACACAGAGTCAGACACGACTGAAGTGACTTAGCAGCAGCAGCAGCAGGGATAACTTTTAGTTCTTACCTTCTACATTGCTGAATTTTTAAAAAATTACAAATTAATATGCAGCAATCACAATTTTAAAAAATATCTTTAGTAAGTTTACTAAAAATTATTGAATTATACAGTTAAAATAGGTTAATTTTATGGTATATAAATCAGGGACTTCCCTGGTGGTCCAGCAGCTGAGACTCAATGCTTCCAACACAGGGGGCCCATGGGCTTCCCCGGTGGCTCAAATGGTCAAGAATCCGCCTGTAATGCAACAGACCAGGGTTCAATCCCTGGGCTGAGATCCCCTGGAGAAGGGAATGGCAACCCACGCCAGTATTCTTGCCTGGAGAATCCCATGGACAGAGGAGCCTAGCAAGCTACAGTCCATGGGGTCACAAAGAGTCGGACATGACTGAGTGACTCACACATACACAGGCTCGATCCCTGGTCAGGGAACTAGATCCCACATGCCACAACTAAAGATCCCGCAACAAAGATGCCACATGCCACAACTAAGACCCACCACAGCCAAATAAATAAATATTTTTTAAAAAAGAAATCACATATGTGTTCAATGTTCAATATTTACCAGTAATTATTATGTGCTAGACTCTATTCAAGGGTTTGGGGGGAAGAATAATAAATAAGACAGAAGCAATCCTGGCCCTCAGGAAGCTTGTGTTGTCACGGGAAACCTTTCACTGTATTAAAATTATCTTCTATTATATTGTTTTATTCTATGTGCAATCTTAGATACATAAGATATATATTGGGAAATAAATATGTATCTCTTAAGCACACGGCCATGCTTGGCATACTAGAACATAAGAAGACACAGAGGATAATAATCACATCTGACTCCTGAAAAGCAGGTCTCAATTCCCAAAGATTCCCTGACAACCCAGCAGGCATCCAGTAAGTAAGGCATCACCCCTGCTCACAATCTGGGGAGACAAACGCATCAAAGGTCATGCCACTGAGACGAGAAGAAAATCACATCCCAATTAGATGTCACCAGCACCTCCCAGTGAAATGCCAAGTGTGTGGCCCAGAGAACAAGCTTATCGTGGACACAAGGACCCCAGGAAACCTCAGGGGAGGCGGCTCAGGGGCTGAGAGGGGTCTGTCCCAAGGGCAATGAAAAAGGAACATCTGTCCTGAACCAAAATGCATGGAGAGCCTCACATTCAGACTTTTGATACCGGCTCCAAGTTCGACTATACGCAACCACCAAGATCAACGGACAGTGTTGAGAGAAAAAACGATATTTATTTCCTTAACCTGTGTCCTGTTGCCAGACCACACTCTGAACTGACTTCTCCTTAGGAACCATAAAATTATACTGTAAGGAGAACAGTTGATTGTGTGCATGTGTGAGTGTGCCAGGAGTTTAACTTAAAATACACCATAGTGTCTTTAATCCCATTTAAAAATTATTTCTTCTCCTTCCTTCCATCTCTCCTTCTTTCCTCCCTTTCTTCTTCTTCTTCATTAATTTACTAGAATCCTCCAAACCTAGACACAGCCCAGACACTTTTATTTGTGTGTTTGTTTTGCTCAGTCATGTCCGACTTTGTGAACCCATGGGCTGGCTGTAGCCTGCCAGGCTCCTTTGTCCATGGGAATTCCGAGGCTAGAATACTGGAGTGGGTTGCCATTTCCTCCTCCAGGGGATCTTTACCAAATTCTTTACCACAGAGCCACCTGGGAAGCTGGGCCCAGACACTGCCTGACCCCTGTGAGAAGCTCTAGACCTGAGTCAGCCCTCGAGAGGGGAGGACACACACTTAGGGACTTGGCTCCTCCCTGAGGAGCACTGGGGCCCCTTGAGGCATTTTTGCATCTTTGGAACTTCTAACCAAAACCAGAGGAGTCAGAGAAGGGGTAGATCCAGTGAGAAGCATCTGTTGCATTGTCTACATAGTCAGGTAATCAGCAAACTCATCCTGTGAACGGCCAGACAGGAAATGCTTCAGGCTCTGAACCTGATGGTGTATGTGTCCATCACTCAGCTCTACCTTGGACTTGACAGCACCCATACATGACATGCAGATGAATGGATTATGTGGTTGTGTTCTAATAAGACTTTATTTTTTAAAAAATGGTCTCAGATCAGATTTGATTCACATATCATAGTTTGCCAACCCTTGTGTTTAATGCTCAATTTAACCTTTTTAATGTGGTTTATTGAAAGAAACCTGGAGAAGGAAATGGCAACCCACTCCAGTACTCTTGCCTGGAAAATCCCATGGTCTGAGAAGCCTGGTAGGCTACAGACCATGGGGTCGCAAAGAGTCGGACACGACTGAGCGACTTCACTTCACTTCACTGAAAGAAAGCCTGTCTCTACCTGGCCTCTTAGAAACAGGAAGTAATAGTGCTAGTTTATTTACGCCCACCTGGGGGTCAGGCCATAACTATAAAGAGGTTGATAAAAAGGACAGGTAACACACATAGAAATGAGACTCTCCGGGATTCCCTGGCAGTCCAATGGCTAAGACTGCACACTTTCACTGCTGAGAGGCCAGGTACGCTCGCTGGTTGGAGAACTAAAATCCCACAAGCCTCGCAGCAACGGCATAAAAAAAAATATATAAAGAAATGAGACTCTGGATGATCTTAGTGGTAAGTTAAAGGCATCTTATATTAGTTTGATTAAAGGGTTACAGATTAATTCTCCCCTCCCCTTGATGTTCTTACTTGTTCTGTTTCATTGCATCTATGATGTCGTCGGTTTTAAAATGCAGTATTATTTTAGGAACCATCAAGAGAGACAAAGCACTGACAATTAGACTATGACATGTCCCTGTGATTTGAGACATATATATAAAAATGAAGGGGGGTGGCAGTGCATCCTAGAAGCACTGAAATATGGCACATTCTTCCTTGAATACAAATTTAGTGACCTAGGCTTACATCTTCTTTTTTAAACAGCTTTACTGAAATATATTAATAATTCATTCACCTTACAAGTCACCCCTCAGAGTGGAAGATTCAATGGCTTTTGGTATAGACACAGATTTATGCAACCATAATCACAGCTAATTTTAGGACGTATTCATTACCCCCAAAAGAAACTCCATACTCCTGAGCCGTCACTTTCCAATCGCCCCGTACCCCTAAGCCTTGTTGCTGTTGGTTGTTTTTAGTCACTCAGTCACATCTGACTCTCTGCAACCCCATGAACTGTAACCCACTGGGCGCCTCTGTTCAAGGGATTTTCCAGGCAAGAATATTGGAGTGGGTTGCCATTTCCTCTTCCAGGGAGTCTTCCCGATCCAGGGATCGAACTCGCATCTCCTGCACTGGCAGGTGAATCCTTCACCACTGAACCACGTGGGAAGCCCACACTTAGCCCTCAGCATCCACCAGTCTCCTCTAGCTCCATTAACTGATGGATGAATCAATACAAGATGATGAAATACTATTCAACCTTGAAAAGAGATAAAACTCATACATGCTACAAAAGGATGAACCCTAAACACATAATGCTGAGTGAAGGAAGCCAGACGCGAAAGGCCACATGGCATATGATTCTACCTGGATAAGATGTCCTGGAGAAGGCAACGGCAGGCCACTCCAGTGTTCCTGCCTGGAGAATCCCAGGGATGGAGGAGCCTGGTGGGCTGCCGTCTATGGGGTCGCACAGAGTCAGACACGACTGAAGTGACTTAGCAGCAGCAACATATAATTATATGTAATAATTATAATATATAATTATACATTCTACAGTCATTCATTATAATATATAATCAATTTCTTTGGATCTTAAATGCTTTTCTGGCTTTTAAAAGCCTCCTGTTAAGAGGATGGAGAAGGAAATGGCACCCCACTCCAGTATTCTTGCCTGGAGTATCCCGTGGACGGAGGAGCCTGGTGGGCTGCTGTCCATGGGGTCACAGAGTCGGACATGATGGAAGTGACTTAGCATGTTAAGAGGAAAACGCTCGTGAATCAGTGACAACCTAAGTGTTGTCATGTGCGTGTTCGGTCATTCAGTCACGTCTGACTGTTTACAACCCCATGGACTGTAGCCTGCCAGACTCCTCTGTCCATGGGATTTCACAGGCAAGAATACCAGAGAGGATTGCCATTTCTTCCTCCAGGGGATATTCCCAACCCAGGGATCGAACCTGCATCTCCTGCATTGCAGGTGGATCCTTTACCACTAAGCCATCCAGGAAGCCCCAAGTGCTGCCATGTAATACCTAAAAGTGGCTCTGCTCAAAAGGAGCCAAGAAGAAAGGTGGAGATTTGCAGGAGTCAGACACAAGAAGAAGAAAGGAAATCCCAAAGACACCCTGCTCCCAAGTCCATTTGATAAAGGCTGACCCTGGTTTGGGGTTAATTCGAGTCTTTATTTTATATTCAGAGACCTAAAACCCCTGCCCTAGGACCTGACATCATGGGGGGAAAGTAAGAGTTCCCAGCTGAAGGTTACAGAGGTGTTTTGATGGACGGGAGGAATTTGTAGATCCCACTGGGGTAACAGGGTAGTACACGGAGTAGCCATGATTATAGCCTGAGGGTCAATGGCTCCTCCTTCCAGGTGGATGTCTCCTCAGTGACTCCCCAGAGGCCATCACCTGAACTGCTGAGAGCCTGTGATGGACTGCAGTCACAGCTCCAACTCTTCATCCTGTTCTGCAGCCATACCTTTTGGCCATGGCTTTGTAGCTTCTCTCACTAAAGAGGGTGAAGCTTATTTCTCCACCTTTGACTTGAGTTTGGCCAATGAAATGTCACCAAGGCTTGAAAAGAGTTAATGTGACTGGGCTCTGCTACTGCCATGAGAAGCACATGCCGGGGCTAGTCTACTAGCCCCAGAACAGCCCAGGGGACAGGCAAAGGTGTGGAACAGAACAAATCCCCAAGCCAAGCCCCATCTGGAAGACCTCACCCCTACTGGAACTTCACATGCAGGTGGGAGGAACTGGAATCAAGGCATGGCTTCTCTTTCTCTCTCTGGGGTCACATGGTCTCATCTCTATCTGGGTTTCACACCTCCCCATCTGATTCCTGGATGTAGGAATCTGATTGGCCCAGCTTGAATCTGATTGGCCCAGCTTGAATCTTGAGTCTTAGGCCAATCAGCTGAGGCCAGGGGGTGGGCCTAAGCAGCCAGCTGGCAGCTCAGCACAAGCCTGGGACCAGTTAGGACTAAGAAGAGCCAGATGTTTCTATGTTACACCTGCCATGTGCAGATGTGGGGCTTGTTGGACCTGGGAAATTATGTTTGACTGAATTAAATAGCTTAGAAATTCAGAATCACATTTATTTAGATCCTGAACAGTATTACAAGAATCTGATTGGTATTCATCACCTTTATTTAAAAACTGGGGCTTCCCGGATAGCTCAGCTGGTAAAGAATCCACCTGCAGTGAATGGGACCCCAGTTCAATTCCTGGGTTGGGAAGATCTGCTGGAGGAGGGATAGGCTACCCACTCCAGTATTCTTGGGCTTCCCTTGTGGCTCAGCTGGTAAAGAATCCGCCTGCAGTATGGGAGACCTGGGTAAAACTAGCCTGGACACTTCAAAGTTATTAATGTCAACTGGTTTGACCAATAACCACTGTTTGAGCCTTACCATTAAATTTTATAACTAACAAAAATAAATAAATAGCCTAGTAAAAGCCCTGTGGTCTGGGTCTCTGGGCATTATCAATTCTTTGCCATCAGGACAGCTTTCTTTGAAGGCACTGTGTTAATTTGCTAGGGCTACCATAACAAAACATCACAGGCTTGGGGCTTAAATAACAGACATTTAGTTTCTCACAGTTCTGGAAGCTGGAAGTTCAAGATTAGGGTGTCAGCAGGCTTTTATGTAAGACCTCTCTCCTTGGCTTGCAGACAGCCACCTTCTCGCTGAGTCCTCACACCATCTCCCCTCTGCACGTGCCTCCCTGGTGCCCCTGTGTGTCTGTATTTCCTCTTCTTATGATGACACCAGTCAGATTGGGTTAGGGCCCACCCTAACAGCCTCGTTTTAACTTAACTACCTCATTAAAGGCCCTGTCTGCAGATACAGTCACACTTGGACCCTGGCTCAGGAGTTGGAGCTTCTACACATAAATTAGGGAGGTTGAGGGGGGAACACATTCAGCCCATCAGGCTCTAATTTAGCTGAGGAATCACTGGTCCTGGTGCCTGACTCCTAACCAACGTCGGGCTGCGTTTACCTACTTTCTGGTCCCCATTCAGGGCCTTCAGCTCTTCTGAAATCTCTCTCCCCAGCCCACAGGAGTCTCCTCATTCCTAGATTCAACCACAGGCAGGAAGATGTAAACCCAGGGAAGGATGACGTCGTTCCTAAGCTTTACTTGCGAGCATTCCCAGTCACAGACCACAGCAGCTTAGGAGGAGTTTTAACTATGGATAAAGCTGCCAGTGTCTTTATGAGGGGTGCTAGGAAGGAAATTATCTTCTTGGATTTCATTTTGGTTTAATGAGTTTAGAGACTCTCGTTCTGCAAAGTAGGGCAGCTCACAGCTGAGACCAGGGATTTGGGTAGGGGGACGCAGCTCTGCTGTTTCCAAAGTTAGGAGGCTTGCGCCCCTGCATAGGGCGGGGAGGTGGGGGGCAGGGTGTCTGCCAATCAGGGTCCCAGAAACCAACTGAGAAGGCCGGGGTATTTCTGAGGGCTAAAATTAAGCAGTGACAGCTGCAACGTTAACATTCGCGTGTTTCAGAGCCAAGCAGTGTCAAGACTTGAATTAAACCAGTGAATGCTCTTTTAATTGGACCCAGCTTGAGATGATTCTGATCATTTCCTGGAACCAAAAGCTTATGTCCTATTTTAAACTCGGACTCTTAAGAGAGTGGTCTTCAAACTTCCTCCAACTTCAGGGTCCTTTGTAACCACCCAGGAAGCTGTGGGACATGCAGATTCCCCGTGGCCCCAGGCCCCACCCCACCCAGGCAGGCCCAGATTCTGCAGACTGGGGCAGGATCTCATTAGCACTAGAGCAGGGTCTCATCCCTAACTCCTAAAGGAAATCAGTACTGAATAGTCATTAGAAGAACTGATGCTGAAGCTGAAGCTCCAATACTTTGACCACTTGATGCGAAGAACTGACTCACTGGAAAAGACTCTGATGCTGGGAAAGATTGAGGGCAGAAGGAGAAGGGGACGACAGAGGATCAGATGGTTGGATGGCATCACCGACTCAATGGACATGAGTTTGAGCAAGCTCCAGGGGTTGGTGATGGACAGGGAACCCTGGCATGCTGCAGCCCATGGGGTCACAAACAGTCGGACACGCCTGAGCAACTGAACTGAACTGAGAGTATGTTGATGTAGAGGGTCCATAACCCAGACTTTCAGAATCTCAAGATGAAAACTTATTCAACAACTACTCAGAATCTGCCATCCCCAGTTCTTTCATAAGGAACAGTAAACGTTCTTCTCCTGGATCAGGTTCCCGTCCCCAGCATTTCCTATTCCCTGCCCTCCTTTGACTTTTCCCACAGTACTTAATCACTCTCCAACATATTTCAACAATCAAGGTCTCCCTGCTTCAGAATATCTGCTTCACAAGGCAGTGATTTTTTTGTATTTGTTCACGACGGAACCCTCAGTTCCTCACACGGTGCCTGGCACATGATACTCTCTTGACATTGCTAGATGAATGAATTAATTAATATCTGAGTCCATGCTGTGCTTTCTGCTGAGATATAATATTAATCATCTAGATGTCTGATATTAAAATGGAATTAGCAGATAGTGCCTAACAGGCAGAAAACTTTCTTGTATCAATATTTTCCTTCCCCCACCTGCTGCCAGACACCATCATCATCAAGGCTGTACAGTTCTGAATTAACAGACTGCTTCGAGACGTTTCTCTTTTTAATGGAGATGGATTGCCTTCGCTAAACAGACATGCCTACAGATGTCATCAGAGCCACAGCCCTCTGAAACCTGGCCAGGAAGAGTGAGGGCCGTCTGCCTTTCGTTTTCTGTGAGGTGTGGTCCAGAATTGGGGTGGAAGGCCTGCACATCAGGAGGTCTGCCTAGTCACGGCCAATTTTGAATGCCAGAGAAGAGGGAAAGTACTTATTGAACAAATACATGTAACAGAAACATTGTCCTTCTGAGTTCCTATAACTTCTCCCTATTCTCAACTGTGTGAGTGGGGCTCAAAGTGCTTGGAAGGGACTTGGAAAATTACTTTGTTATTGTCGGTGCTGATAAGACCTTTGTGTAAGCCTCTCTAAGTCTGTCTGGTGGGAGAATGACCTGACTCCCGTGTCTATGCCAAGGCTTATAAATTTTGAGACTCTGCTAGTCACATTCTCCCTCTCTGAATTTAAAATATCCCAGGACCCAGGGGGCCCAGTGCCAGAAGCAGAGTGAGCCCTAGAAAATAAAAAAAGGTTGAAAAGGGGTTCAGAGATGCTATCAGAGTAACTAAAATAAAAGATACTGACAGGGGCTTCCCTGGTGGTCAGTGGTGGGGAGTCCGCCTGCCAATGCTGGAGACACAAGTTTGATCCCTGGTCCAGGAAGATCTAACATAACATGGAGTAACTAAGCCCGTGTGCCACAACCATTGAGCCTGTGCTTTAGAGCCCGGGAACGGCAACTATTGAGCTCACACACCCTGGAGCCCATGCTCTGCAACAAGAGAAGCCACTGCAATGAGAAGCCCACACACCACAAGAAAAAGTAACCTCCCCTCCTTGCAACCAGAGAAAGCCTGCACAGAAGACACAGCACAGCCAAAAATAAATTTAATTAAATTATTTAAAAAATAAATAAATACAAACTGTTGACAAAGATGCAAAACAGCTGGAACTCTTGTACATTGCTGATGGGGATGTAAACCAATACAGCCCCTCTAGAAAACAGTTTGGCATCTCTTATAAAGTTAAATAGGCACTTACAATGGGACCTAGCAATTCCACTCATAGGCATTACCCTAGGGAAATGAAAACTTATGTTTATATAGGAACCTGAACATGAATGTTTTAAAACAGCTTTATGCACAATCGCTGAAGATTGGAAAAAACCCAAATGAGTTTCATCAGGTGAATGGATTAAACTGTGGTACATCTATCCATGAACACAACACAGCAATAAGAAGGAATTATGGATACATTCAACAACGCAAATGCATCCCAAAGGTGTTATGCTTATGAAAGAAGGTAGTCTGAAAAGGTTTACATATTATATGATTTCATTCTCAAAAAGTCAAAACTACAGGGACAGAAAGATTGGTGGTTGTCAGAGGTCAGGGCTGTGGGGGAGCATGTGGCTAAAAAGGGGCAGCCCTAGGAAGTCTGGGGCATGATGGAACTGCCCTGCATCCCGACTGAGGTGGTGGATACATGAAGCTGTGCGTGCATTAAATTATATAGAACGATACACCCTCCCCCCAAAAGTAAATTTTACTGTGCACTAATTTTAAAATGAAATAAAAATGAATGTGGTAGAAAATTTACTGGATTGGACTAAATTTAGTTTTCACACAACTGTGCAAGAATAGGAGCTTGTCAAATAAAAGCGAATACAGATACATAGAATCAAGTGAGTCTCATGTTCCCACGTGTCAGAGCCATGACTGCAAATCATACCTTTTGTAAGCAGTTGGGAAAGGGGTGGGGGGAGGATATCGAGCTCCTGCCACTGGTCCAGGACCCGGGCGCTGAACAGAAAGACTCTGCGCTCAGCAAAGAGATTCGACAAGAAAGGGGGCACGTGTGTGCAGATCTGCCAGGGCTCCATGACCCACTCCTTGTCATGGCAAAGGGACTTGCGTAACAGTGACACTATGAGCCATGCTGTGTAGGACCACCCAAAATGGACAGGTCACACAGGAGAGTTCTGACAAAACGTGGTCCATTGGAGGAGAGGACAGCAAACCACTCCAGCATTCTTGCTGCGAGAACCCCATGAACAGTACGCAAAGGCAAAAGGCTATGACACCAGAAGATGAGCCCCCCCAGGCTGGAAGGCGTCCACTATGCTCCTGGGGAAGAGTGGAGAAACAGCTCCAGAAAGAATGCCACACCCAAGACAGGGCACATAGGAAAGCACTTCAAAAATGAGATGTGATGGGATCCACAAACATAACACAGTATCCATCAGCATCAAGATCCAAATGCTGGGAAAGACTGAAGGCAAGAGAAGGGGACGACAGAGGACAAAATGGGTGGATGGCATCCCTGACTCAATGGACATGAAAGTGAAAGTGAAGTCGCTCAGCTGTGTCTGACTTTGCGACCCCATGGACTGTAGTCTACCAGGCTTCTCCATCCACGGGATTTTCCAGGCAAGAGTACTGGAGTTTGCCATTTCCTTCTCCAGGGGATCTTCCCAACCCAGGGATCGAACCTGGGTCTCCCGCATTGCAGGCAGACGCTTTACCCTCTGAGCCACCAGGGAAGCCCTCGATGGACATGAGTTTGAGTAAACGCCGGGAGGTGGTGGAGGCGACGGAAGCCTGGAGTGCTGCAGTTCGTGGGGTCACCAAGAGTCAGACATGACTCAGTGACTGAACGACATCAGCATCGCAAGACTCAGTGCCCAATGAAGGGGTTCGGACTAAACCAAACCAGAGCTCGCACACCATCCTATCTGGCGCCTTCCACTCACTTGTTCCTAGTCTGTGGGGACCCCGGTGATAGCAGGTCTTCACAGCGCCATCGGCGAGGTTGCGCGTGAGTGGCTCAGGCAGGATGAAGGTCTGTTGAAATGCTGAAGCTCATCAGCTGGCTTCTGAAGCCCCGGTTGGCTTATTAACATACAAATACCTGAATTTTACTTTTCAGGGCTTCCAGCACAGCCATACTAATGAAGCTATGGCTTTAAAAGTCCATCTCCTCTGAAATATCTAATTAATCTGATGCTCACAAAGGTGCACAGAACAATGCATCTGCCGAGCCCGGTGGGGCGGAGAGAACGAGGCAAGGCTGCTGACGCGGGGACAGATGTTTCGGGGGCCAGGGGACCCGACGATTAATGTGAGTGAGGCGGGAGGGAAGGGCCGGTGCAACAGTGGTTTTTGAACTGCAGGCCATGACCCATTCACAGATCATGAAATCAATTCAGTGGGTCACGACCACCAGCTCTTATTAATTAAATGGAAAAATAGGAAGGGGGCGAGAAAGGAATGGAAGAATGTGAATTAGGTGTAGTAAAGGTAAGTACTGTGTGAAATCACACTCTATATACACCTATACAAACGTGGACTGGCTTCCCAGGTGGCTCAGTGGGTAAAAAATTTGTCTGCAATGCAGGAGATGTATCCCTGGGTCAAGAAGATCCCCTGGAGGAGGGCATGACAACCCACTCCAGTATTCTTCCCTGGAGAATCCCATGGACAGAGGAGCCTTTCGGGCTACAGTCCACGGGGTTACAAAGAGTCAGACACGACTAAGCAACTCAGCATTCAGACACACATACATGGACTGAGTGACCAAGAAAATGCATTTCTTATAATTCACACACACACACACACATGTGCATATACAGCAGTTGGTCATATGCCAAATTTGCTCCAAGTGTTTCAAGAACATTAAACCATTTCATCCCTATAAGGTGGATATTCCTATTACATTTCATGGTTCAGGAAACTGAGGCACAGAGAGGTAGAATGACATGCCCAAGGACACCCAGCTAGCGGATGGGGATTCAAGTCCATCTGACTTCAGAGCTTACAATCTTCAACAAAACTCCAGGTCCCCAAGGACACAGTTCAGGAGAGAGGGCCACCTACGCACGCTGGAGTAATGATAGCTAGCAACAATCGCTACCATGGGAATGTGATTCCTACTCTGGCTGTTCTCCATGCATTGCCACATCTAACCCGCAAACTAAATAAAATGAGGAAGGCGCTATTGTTACCCTCATTTTTCAGAGCACAAATGGAGGGTCAGAGGGGAAAACGAAGTGATTCACCCAAGGCCACAGAGCTAAGAAGTGAAAGAATCGGAGGAGGATCTGAGCTGATCCTCGAAGGATGGGGTAGATCTAGACACTCAAGTGTCCCCGCTGCACATAAGCTCTGAGAGAACAAAAACTCCTGAGCAGAGCTTTTCTGACGTGCTGCAAGCCTCTCTGCTCGAAAGGGACGGCTCAGTTCAAGCTGCCTTGGAGACTGGCCTCACTAGGGGAGTGAAGGATGCCTCCCAAGACAGGAGCGATGCCGTGGAGAGAAACAGCTAGACGCTGAAGTGAGCTGCCACCACTCACACGTCCCAGGGAGCCCAGCCCAGCACCAGATTGAAGGCTCACCTACCCCTAGCCCCCAAGTGTGCATGCGCACACACACGTGGAAGCTCGTCCAGCTCTGCCGTCCCCAGCAGCAGTGCACACTCGGTTGAGTCACGGTTGTACCTGATAGGAGATCTGAGAGACGCTTTCCACCATCTACCCTTTTGGAGCTTTTTCTACTGCTTCTAGTTATGTTTCTAATTTGTTTTTTTTCCTCAGAAGCTCCCAGAGCAGGGGGGGGAAAAAACACCAAAATGCTCTTTGTTAAGGGTAAAACCAGATCAGGAAATTTTAGTGAAGAGCCTGAGCTTCAGAATCAGACGTGCCAGGGTTCAGGCCCTACTTATGCTCTGGGGCTCGGGGTGATATGCCTCACCTTTCTAAGCCTCAGTGTCTTCCTCTGTAAAATGGGAATAACCCAGGACCCATAGCAGATGGCAGATATGGTGGCGAAGCCAGAGAAAGCCTACGAAGGGCTTAGAAGGGTGGCTGGACACAGGACGCTCTGTGGGCGATCAGTGATTAGCATCCACATCAGGAAGCTTAACCAGGTGTGAGGTCCCTGCTGCCTGCTGCAGAGGTCACCCTGGGGAAAGTCAGGCCCAGAACCTTCGTCCGACTCTGGTCATTGCACAGAGCAGCACATTGTGCAGATTCCCTTCTGTTGCCAGTGATCCAGGTTCCCACTCACCCAAATCACCACCGGGAGTCCCAGGTGTGGCTGGAGGACCGGCTGTGGTAACTTCTGTTATCTGTTGCAGATTAATGAACCACCCCAGAACCTAGCAGCTTAAAGGAAAAGACGATCTCTGATTTCTCACTACTTTAATCCAGTGATTATCAACCAGTGTTTTTGGGCTTCCCTGGTGGCTCAGACAGTAAAGAATCTGCCTGCAGTGTGGGAGGCCAGGGTTCAATGTCTGGGTTGGAAAAATCCCCTGGAGAAGAGAATGGCTACCCACTCCAGTATTCTTGCCTGGAGAATTCCATGGACAGAGAAGCCTGGCGGGCTACAGTCCATGGGGTTGCAAAGAATTAGACACGACTGAGCAACTGACACTTTCACTTTTTAATTAACCCATGGCAAGTTTGCCCCCACCTTTCCGGGTCCTGGGACTTAGGCAGTGTCTGGAGGCACTTTTGGCTGGGGGTTGTTAGGGACATGGTAGGGGCCAGGAGTGCCGCTCAACATTCTGTAATGCACAGGATAGGCCCCATGATGAGGATGATGTGACCCCAAATATGGAGCAACTATGTCCAGTCAAAATGCGTCCAGTCCCCAGTGACTAGACACAAACAAGTACAGTTTCTCTGTGACCCAAGACCCAGGATCAGCATCTGAGAATCAAAACCCCTGGCCACAGACAGAAGGCCCCTGGAGCCACAGTGATGAACCAGAGACAGAGCACCCCCTGAAGCAGTGCCAGGGAGGACAGTGTAACAGGGGGCTCAGCTGTACATTCACACCCCAGAGCCCCAGAGCCCTGTCATGCCCAGAGCTTCCTGGTGACTCCCTGGAGTCCCCATCCTGCTCTATCCAACGCTTGGGGCATCAGGCTGTGGCCCCAATATGGACAGACTCCAGGCCACTTCCTGGCAGTCACACAAAAAGAGCCATGACCATACCTGCCCAGAAACATCATTCCTGTGTCCTCTCTAGATAGAGTCAGAGCTAAGGCATGTTGGGGCACCTCCGTCTCTCTCTCTCAAGACACATTTCACAGGCGCTCCAACAAAAAGTATGGCAGACTTGGTGTCTGTGAGACGTGATGAGTTTTATGGAGACTCTAGAGCCCCATAAAAGACTTCCAAGAAAAATAAAGGGGTCTTTGGAGGGCCTTGTGCTTGGACCTACTGCTTTCTATTCTGGGCTTTCTGTAAACTCCAGCAAAGCACTGAACTTGCTCAGCATAATCGCTCCTGCTCTGAATAGATACTGGTCGCTCCCTACCCACCGATGCATTTTCCACTCCATGCCTTTGCCTGAATGTCACGCCCACTCACATGTAGGGGTTTCCCAGGTGGTGCCAGTGGTAAAGAACCCTCCTGTCAATGCAGGAGACATGGGTTCGATCCCTGGGTCAGGAAGATCCCCTGGAGAAGGGAACGGCAACCCACTCCAGTATTCTTGCCTGAAGAACCCCCAACAGAGGAGCCTGACAGTCCTTGGGGTTGCAAAAGAGTCAGACAGGACTGAGTGACTAAATAACAGCAACTCAGTTCAGGCACCATCTCCACCAGATCCTTCTCAGAACCTCTAGAATTGAATTTCCCCTGTCCCCCCAGAAGCTCTGTGCACACCTGTGCTCACCAAGCCTCACTTCCTTTTCCTCTTGGGCACAAAATTCAGTTTCCTGTTGACAACCACCCCGGGGCCACTCTTAGTTCCACTAAGGCACTCACATTCCTTGCCACGTGACCAACCACCAGCAACAGGGGGTCCAGTCTTTCTCATGCTTCAAGTCTCTGATGTGTCCATCTGCAACCAGAGAAAACTCTCTGCTTTTAAAGCATTCACATAGATCAGGCCCACCTAGATAATCTCTCTGCTGCTGCTACTGCTGCTGCTAAGTCGCTTCAGTCGTGTTTGACTCTGTGCGACCCCACAGACGGCAGCCCACCAGGCTCCCCCGTCCCTGGGATTCCCCAGGCAAGAACACTGGAGTGGGTTGCCATTTCCTTCTCCAATGCACGAAAGTGAAAAGTGAAAGGGAAGTCGCTCAGTCATGTCCGACTCTTAGCGACCCCATGGACTTCAGCCTTCCAGGCTCCTCCGTCCATGGGATTTTCCAGGCAAGAATACTGGAGTGGGGTGCCATTGCCTTCTCCGAGATAATCTCCCTACTTAAGGGTAACTTATTTGGGATCTTAATCTGCAAAATCCCTTTACTGAAGTAGCTGATTGGTGTGTGAATGACCAGGAGAAGGGGCATGGACAGACATCAGGGGCAGGAATCTTCAGGAACCATCTCAGAATTCTCTCCACCACAGTGAGGACTCTCAGTCTCCCTTTTGGCTTTAAGTCAACACAAATTCCAACTAAGTAATTCCAACCCCAATTCACAGAGTAAAGATATCAGGAAGGATTCGTTTACCCCAGTGGGAAAATCTGAGGCCCAATTCAGGAGCGCTGGCCAGATTTAATAACAGTAGGTAGAAATAACCTAGTTAAAGGGCCTTAGCTGAAATCTAGACCTATGCAGATCCACATTAATTTCCCAAAATGTGACTCTGCTCTTTTATATCAGGGTTGAAGGCCCAGGACTGCCTTCACAGACCAGCCCTCTCCTGCCTCTTAAAAAGCAATATTTTCAGGGACCTCCCTGGTGGCCCAGTGGTGAAGACTTCATGCTTCCAATAATGGAGGCCCAAGTTCAATCCCTGGTTGGGGAACTAAGATCCTACATGCCATGCACCATGGCCACACAAAAAAGTTAATTAATAAAATTTTTTAAATTTTTTAATTTTAATTTAAATTTAAAAAATTCTTTAAAAAGCATTATTTGCAGGCAGAAAGTAGAATAGGAGTTACATAGCACTGGTAGCAGGGAAGAGGAAGGAGGAAAGGGGAGTTATTGCTTAATGGGCACCGAGATTCTATTTGGGATGAGAAAAAGCATTTTGGAAATAAATAGTGGTCACAGTTGCACAACAGTATGAGTGTACTTAATGCTACTTTACACTCAAAAATTATTTAAATGGCAAATAATATGTTACATGTATCTTATCACAATTTTTTAAAGTTTAAAATAAAAGGAAAAATCCATAGGGCATCTGACAAAGAGGAGAGAGGGAGAAAAAGTGTCCTTGAGTTACCATTGATCTGAGATTCAAACAATGAATAGGAGTTACCTGGGTAGAGAGAGCATGTCTGGTAAAGAGCTGCAGATGCAAAGGCCCTGTGGCACAGGTGGGTGGTGGTTTAGTCACTCAGTCATGTCTGACTCTCGAAACCCCATGGACCGTAGTCCACCAGGCTCCACAAGGCTCCTCTGCCCATGGGATTCTCCAAGAAACAGCCATTTCCTTCTCAGAAGTATGGTTCAATCCAGGAGACATAAGGCAGCCCGTGTGGCTGGAGCAGAGAGAGAGCAAGGGGAGGGGTGGAGCAGACGAGCTCTCTCAAGGCTCGAGGAGGAGAAACCTAAAGAGGAGAGGACTTGAGGCAACGGGGGCCAGGAAGCATCTGTCACAAAAATCCCTCCTTGTCCACTAGCAGGTGGCTCTCCAAACTCAGGTGCATGAGCATGTATGACAGGCCTTCTCTGCGCTCTGGTTTCAGGTGCTTCTGAAGGTTCTAGACGACATGAAAGCAGAGAGGACTGGACATCCAGTGTGACCATCTGTTTGGTCTTAGGGGAAAGACAGAAGGTGCCCCCAACCTCATCTTCTGGAAGGAACAACGCAGGACAGCAACTCAGCACAGTTACCTCCTTGGCGCTCTTCAAGAACACATTTAACAGCAAAGCACGCTTAAAAGGACTTTAAATTTCCTGCAAAAGCACCCACTGCGCTTAACCAATGGAATCCCCGCTAAACGCACATCAGGCATAAGCGAGACTCTTGTCCCCTGACACTGCCAGACCCCTGAAACAGAGGGAAGTCAGCCCAGCCCCAAACACCTGCAGAGGCAGCTCTGGGCCTAGCTACACAGAGATCACTCCCCAGGAGCTGCTCCAGGAAACCCCAATCATTTCCACTTCTGGGAACTGAGGAAAATGGTAGTGGTCCTTTCAACACTGTTTGTTTAGATCCTGGCAGATAGGAATTCCAAGCACATCCCTCTGTCTCCATTTAATCACCAGAGATGACGTGGCCCATGGGGCAGTAATGGTGGAATTAAACATGGAAATGCTCATCCTGACTTGAGACATCTCACCTGGACAGACGGGCAGCCTCCCCCCTCTTTCCACAGCAGATGGGCCACGTTGAGAGTTCATATCCAGTGTCTCCCGCTCCACACATCAGCGTCATTGGCCTCATCAGCCCCCAAGCGCTGCACACAGCTGTCACCCATCCTTCTCACTTTACACATTTTCCAAATGGCTCCATCATGATTCACAAGGCTCGAGAATCCAGATGAATTTCCCAGGCAGATAAACCAGCTTCTGATATGACCCACACTGCCCTTTCCAGGGTGCTACATGACTTCTGTGGGCCTGAGGCAATTCTGCCTTCACGGGCTCCTTTCCTCCATAAATATACAATATTTTTGTTGGTGGTGGTATAAAGATGAATATATCACTATCGTATATTTAAATTTTTCTGAACTTTCTCTTTTCTTCTTCTGGTTTTAAAAGAAATTAGAACATTTTCTGGAGAAGGCAATGGCACCCCACTCCAGTACTCTTGCCTGGAAAATCCCATGGAAGGCAGAGTCTGGTAGGCTGCAGTCCATGGGGTCGCTAAGAGTCAGACACTACTGAGCGACTTCATTTTCACTTTTCACTTTCATGCATTGGAGAAGGAAATGGCAACCCACTCCAGTGTTCTAGCCTGGAGAATCCCAGGGACGGGGGAGCCTGGTGGGCTGCCATCTATGGGGTCACACAGAGTCGGACACGACTGAAGTGACTTAGCAGCAGCAGCAGAACATTTTCAGAGCCCTGGGGCTTCCCAGGGGGGGCTAGTGGTAAAGAATCCACCTGCCAATGAAGGAGACGAAAGAGACTCGGGCTGAATCCCTGGGTGGGGAAGATCCCCTGGAGGAGGGCATGGTGATCCACTCCAGCATTCTTGCCTGCAGAATCCCACAGACAGAGGAGCCTGGCAGAGTACAGTCCATGGGGTCACTAAGAGTTGGATGCGACTGAGGTCATTTAGCACACATGCACATGCCTGCTGTCCCTCATGGAGAGGTCAGCCCTGGTGCCTCCAATCTCCAGATGCCCCACGAGATGGGACCGCCCCCAGCTGCTCCAAAACCAAAGCCCATGCCATGCGGCAGAGGCTCTGTGGCCCTACCTCCCCGCATTTCCCTAGGGAGCCCTCTGAGCTGCAGCACCCACATTTCCCCAACGAAATGTGGACGCAGCCACCCAAGGACTGGTTTCCTATTTGGTCAGCAGGATATATATCCTAAAGTCAGAGTGGTGGCTGGGACATCAGCTCTAGTCAGTACCAGCTGTGTGACCTTGGCCAAATGACCTCACCTCTCTCTCTAGCCCACCATGTCCTTGTAGTTAAGTGGGGAGAACAAAGCATGCGCCTCACCAATTCACCAGGAGGGTTTAATGAGAGAAAAACCAAAAAAGTGCGCCATGAACAATTTATGTAACCAGCGATGAGGTGGACCCCTCCCTCTTGAGAATCTGATGGGAGCTGCAACCTTACCCAGAGGAAGGACACCCGAAGTGCCCTGTACATCCAGGGGAGTTCAGACCATCACCACCCACTCCCACCTCTAAAACCCGCCCACCCATCCATCTTGGAACCCATGGACCACAGAATAAGAAGCCTCCACTTAGACGATCCTCTTGGCTCTGCAGGAAAGGGGTCTGGTGAAGAAGGTGAGTCCGACCGAGACTCATTTCCAGACTGCTGCTGCTGCTGCTGCTAAGTCACTTCAGCCATGTCCGACTCTGTGCAATCCCATAGATGGCAGCCCACCAGGCTCCCCTGTCCCTGGGATTCTCCAGGCAAGAACACTGGAGTGGGTTGCCATTTCCTTCTCCAATGCATGAAAGCAAAAAGTGAAAGTGAAGCCACTCAGTCGTGTCAGACTCTTCTCGACCCCATGGACTGCAGCCCACCAGGCTCCTCTGTCCATAGGATTCTCCAGGCAAGAATACTGGAGTGGGTCGTCATTCCCTTCTCCAGGGGATCTTTCCAACCCAGGGGCTGAACCCAGGTCTCCTGCACTGCAGGCAGATTCTTTACTGTCTGACCACCAGGGAAGCCCTTTTTTTTTTCCTGCAAAATGTCTGGTCAAATCTGTGCCCACTTTTTTCCTATGGGTTATCTTTCTCTAGATGAATTTGTGGGAGTAAGTTTCATATCTCAGATATGAGTCTTTTTATCAGATAAATATATGGCAACGGTTATCCTCTGTGCCTGTGTCTTTTATTCTCTTGAAGGTGCCTTTTGATGAACAGAAATTCTTAATATCAATAAGACCCAATTTATCAATTTTTCTTTATGGTTCGTGTGCTTTGTTCTAAGAAATCTTTGCCTACCCTAAGGTCATGAAAATAGTCTATGTTACCTATTAGAAATGTTACTTTAAAGTTTCACATTTAGATCTAAAATCCACCTGGAATTGATTTTTGGTTTATAATGTGACAAGTCAAGATTAATTTTTCCCATATGAATAACTAGTGGACTCCAGGTCATTTACTGAGAAGTGTCCTCGCCCACTGCTCTGTGGTGCCTCTTTGATATAAATAAAATATCTGCATGTATGGGGAAAATAATAATGCAAACTCCAGATATGAAAAACGAAGTGATAGATGATGGCACAGTAGGAAATTAACTTCTCAAGTCTGGCGAGATCTTGCTATTTACAGACAACGTCACCCTAGGTGAGCACCAACCCTCCTATTCAAGCTTCTCATGAATTGGGAATTGAGTCTAAGCACACAGTGGTATGTGGGTGTGGTCTCTGCCCACAAATTTCTAACCCAGCCAAAATGACACTGATAGGTACATTTTCCTCCCTCATTCTACTGGTGAGCGAACAGAGACTCACAGGTGCTAAATAACATGCCCAAGTTCAATATCCTTGGAAAATGTTGACACTGCTGCCTAATCCCCAATCCACGCTTTTCACCTCTGCCCTCTGCTGCTCATGCCTGGGCAGGTGGGGAAAGTTTCTGGAGAGGAGGTGACCTTGGCTCAGCAGTAAAGAATCTGCCTGCCAGTATAGGAGACACGATTCAATCCCTGGGTCGGGAAGATATCTTGGAGAAGGACATGGCAACCCACTCCAGTATTCCTGCCTGAGAAATCCCACGGACAGAGAAGCCTGGCAGGCTACAGTGCATAGGGTTGCAAAGAGTTGAACATGACTTAGCAACCAAACAACAACAAGGGAAAAACAGGAATAGAGCATGCGTGATTTTCAGGTTCCCTATCTGCTCAAAGTGAGCAGACAGAAACCAGCATTCACTCGAAATCATAGTATCAGAAGTCAATGTATGGCAAAAACCACTACAATACTGTAAAGTAATCAGCCTTCAATTAAAATAAATAAATTAATTTTTAAAAAAGAGAAAAAAAAAAGTAGAAGTCCCAGCTCTAGTTTAAATTTGAAAATGGCTCAAAGGAAGATGTCCATGATACAAAAAAAAAAGTCAAGCAGATAAACAAAGTCTTCAGGAATCAGATAAATTATGGTCTTATACATCTATGTCCATATTGCATGTATGTACATATCTATGTCCATATTGTATAATTTAATAAAATTGCTCTCCTATGTTTCATCACTTTATAAAGTCACACCCTCCTCATATATAACCATTGAAAGTGAAAGTATTAGTCACTCAGTTGTGTCCAACTCTTTGCCACCCCAGACTCCTCCATCTATGGGATTCTCCAGGCAAGAATACTGGAATGGGTTTCCATGCCCTCCTCCAGGGAATCTTTCTGACCCAGGAATTGAACCCACTGCATTGCAGGCAGATTCTTTACTGTCTGAGCCACCAGGGAATGGCATACATAATCACTGAAAAGCATTAAATGACATTACCAAAATGTAGATGGCTCCAACAGGTAAAAAGCATGAAGCAGCATTATGAACCCCTAGGTAAACTTCAGGATGAATGAACCCTGATGATATTCACTGTGGCATATAAGCACTAAGTTCCATCTAGCTTTATCTAACAGTAGTGTCATCAATCACTAGATTATACCTAAGTGAAAATAATAATACAGAGAGAGACACACAGAGAGACAGAAATTGCAAGAGCCTTTTTTTAACCTTAAGTGGGACTTCTGGTTCAAAACAGCAGACTAAGTACACGCATTTCCCTCCTCCTAAAAACCCATTAAAATGACAGTGATGGAATTTTAAAAGCAATAGATCTGTAAAAATTAAAAGAGGAGGAATCATGGGTTAAAGATAGATTTTAATAAATCCTTGGAGGAGTGTGGTGAGGAAGTGGGAACAGGAAGCAGGGTAGGAAAAACTCCAGCAAAGACAACATGAGAAATGAGAGGCAGCAGCCACCCAGGAAACCAATCTGCCTTCAGAAAGCCCAGAGAGCCTGAAAATCTGAAGTCCAGTGAAATCCCCAACATCCATCAGGGAAATCCAAGGATTAAAGCTGTACAGTGTACACTGGACCAGCAGAAATCTTAGAAAAGTGTCATCAGGAAAAATAAAAAAGACCTTCACCACATATGTAACATAAGAAAAATCTTGAAAAAACATTTTAGACACAACAAAGACAAATAGTTTGAAAAAAGAAAAAGAAAAGGCAACTACAAACTCCAGGGAAAAAAGAAATAAAATATCATCTTAGTGTAGCTCTGAAAAGAACACTATTCACAAGGCCAAAATAATTAAGTTCTATTTATTATTTTTACTATATATAGTAAAAACGACAATCTTTCAAAGTTGAGAGATGAGGCGGTATAGGATAGAAATGAAATTAAATCTCATCTATCAAAGCCAGAAATCTGAATTAATAATAACTGAAGTTGATTAAGAACCACAGACATACCCATAGTTTCTGAGTCATGGTGCTAAGTCCCACCAGGGGCTTGACACTAAAAGAATTCAAGGTTATTATTGCCTCTGGGCAGTGAACCAAGATAGAAATAATTTTTTGTTCATTATAAGCCTTTGTGTACTACTTTATTTTTTTATCTTTTTAAATTTATTTTTAATTGGAGGAAAACTGCTTTACAATGCTGTGTTGATTTCTGTCATACAGCAACACAGATAGGCCACAATTATACACATAATGGGCTTCCCAGGTAGCACTAGTGGTAAAGAACCGTCCTGCCAAAGCAGGACACATAATGAGAGACAGGTTCAATTCCTTGGTCAGGAAGATCCCCTGGAGCAGGGCATGGCAACCCACTCCAGTATCTTGCCTGGAGAATTCCATAGACAGAGGAGCCTGGCGTGCTACAGTCTGTAGGGCTGCCAAGAGTCAGACACAGCTAAAGCGACTTAGCACGTATATATACCACCTCTGTCTTGAGCCTCCATCCCCTCCCCCCAACCCCACCCCTCCAGGTCATCAAAGAGCACCAGGCTGGGCTCCCTGCATTGTACAGCAACTTCTTAGCAGCTATCTCTCTTACCCACGATAGTGTGTATATGACGGTGCTACTTTCTCCAATGTCCCCCAGTCTCCTTCAGCCCCCATGTCCCAAGCCCATTCTCTATATCTGAGTCTTCATTCCCTCCCTGCAAATAGGTTCGATACCATTTCTTTTACATTCCATATATATGCGTTGCTGCTGCTAAGTCACGTCAGTTGTGTCTGACTCTGTGCCATCCCATAAACAGCAACCCACCAGGCTCCGCCATCCCTGGGATTCTCCAGGCAAGAACACTGGAGTGGGTTGCCATTTCCTTCTCCAATGCATGAAAGTGAAAAGTGAAAGTGAAGTCATTCAGTCATGTCTGACTCTTCGCAACCCCATAGACTGTAGCCCACCAGGCTCGCCCATGGGATTTTCCAGGCAAGAGTACTGGAGTGGGGTGCCATTGCCTTCTCCATATATATATACGTTAATATACAATACTTGTTTTTCTCCTTCTGACTTCCTTCACTCTGTATAACAGTCTCTAGGTTCATCCACCATCACTAGAGCTGACTCAACCACAAGAATGACCATGTAAAATTACTTGTATTTCAAAGGCAGTGTGAGAGGAAGCAGGACACTGCTGTGCTATTATACTGTATATGCTGTAGCACCATCTACAAGATTGTATGTTGTGCAAAACAAGAAGAACTGAACAAAACAAAGAGGTGACCCATGTCTATGAGAAAACATTAATTGTACGATATGATTCCAGTGGTCTTGTTTTCTTTCTCCTCATTGTTGGTAAGAGGCTGTGAACTGTACTGTTTCCAGCTAGTTACCCATGTTGGAGAAGAAATTTTTTTAAAAAGTATGAGAAGAAAGCAGGAGAGAAAGAGCATTTGTGAATTATAGTTGTCCAAAAAAATAAATAAATAAATACCCTAGCTGGTCTTATTTGTGAAGCATAATTGCCTTTATCATATGGAAGTATTCTTTCACATTTTCTTTGTATAAAATTTTTATTAAACTTAAATGTCTTTTTTGATAATGGTGTGACTAAGCCAGTGGACTCACATGGTATGCTCTTTCGGAGTCCTCCTTAACTTTTTCAGATTCTTAACCCTTTTTAAATTAAACTGTTTTGGAAAAATGAAAAAAATAAAATAATTGTATTTTAAGACCCTTGGGCACAGTGTCTATGTCTGAGATCAGGTATGTGCTAGTTAATGCACCAAAAAGTCTGGAATAAATACTCCACACCATCAAGGGGGAGGGGATAAGGGGCACCCTCAGGAAAGGGTGAGGTGAGGAGAAAAGAGAATATATACCTTTCTTCTATGAACTTCTCTGCTTCTTTTCATTTGTTTCACCCACAAGTAAGTGTTACTTTCGTGATTCTATTTTAAGTGGGCGGTGGGAAGGATGGTGGGGAGAGAATCAGGAGCCCAGGATATGGATCAGATTCAAGAGAAGAGAGAAAAGGTCTGCACACCTGAGTGCCCAGAAAAATCTCCTGGTCTGAGCACAGAAATGAGACTTGTCAAGCACCATCCTCAACCCTGCCAGGCATGAAATGCAAGCAGAGTAATGACAGTGACTAGCCTGGGGACCCACCAGCTGAAATTTAATAAGCGAGTAACCAACTCCATTGCCAAGCCCCAGGAACAGCCGGGTTTCTTTCTTTTTTTTTTTTTCCACTGAGAAGCTTAAGTGGAAGTGAAAATACTAATTTCATATTTCTGTTCCAACCAGCCAACTGAGATTGCCAAAGTTTTGCTGAGATGCCAGCCATGGGAGAGGCGAAATAAGCCTCACTCCCAGTGGCTGCTGCTTCTCGAAATGATTCTTCTCATTTTACACCAAATTATCTTGCAAACCCCGATGATAGAGAATATGGAGGAGATTAAAGGCTGTTTTGACCCAGTGGTGATCTGATACTTCACCCTGAGGTCTTGCAGAGAGCAGCACAGACAGAGTGGGGGCTGCAGCCGACAGAGAGAGCATAAAAAATCCGTTGGTGCAGGACAGCACAGGAAAGGCATGCTCTCTGGGAAATGACCCCTGCATCTGACTTAACTTTTTATGATAAATCTCCCATCATTACAATTCTGCAAGGTCCCTCCCTTTCAAAAAAGAGTGTCTGGTAAGAGCTTGTATCCAAATCAGCAAAGGTTCTAAATCGTCTTAACGATTCATTCTAAAACTTCAGTGTAACTCCCTGTCTGGGCTTCCCAGGTTCCTCAGTGGTAAAGAATCCACCTGCCAATGCAGGAGACACAGGTTCAATCCCTGGATTAGGAAGACCCCCTGGAGAAAAGAATGACACCCACTCCAGTATTCTTGCCTGGGAAATCCCATGCACAGAGGAGCCTGGCAGGCTACAATCCATGGGGACACAAAAGAGTTGGACATGACCTAGCGACTAAACAACTCCTTGTTTAGAATCTTAAATAGCTGCCATCACCAAGAGAAAGAGCATGAGCCTGATTTGTATACACAGTAACAACAGTGGCAAACATTTAGCACTTACTGTATGCCAGGCATTGTTCTAAGCATTCTACAAATACTAACTCAGTTATACCTCATAATAACCCTATGAGGGAAGGACTATCATGATCTCATTTTACAGATGAGAAAAAAATTAAGCCACAGAGACACTGGGTCATTTGTCCAGGGTCACAAAGCTAAAAAGCGGTTCAGCAATTTGACTCCAGAGTCTCCGTTCTGCCTCTCAATACTTCCACAGGCCTGTTTAATTGGCATCTCAAACCTAAAATGTCCTGAATGAACTCGTGATATCCTCCCCATGCTATCTTCTCCTTTGTTGTTGCTGCTGTTCAAGTTGCTCTATTGTGTCTGACACTAACCCCATGGGATTCCCCAGGCAAGAATACTGGAGTAAATGCCATTTCCTTCTCCAGGGGATCTTCCCAACCCAGGGACTGAACCCATGTCTCCCACCTTGGCAGGCGGATTCTATACCACTGAGCCACCAGGGAAGCCTCATCTTCTCCCTTCCCTCTCCCCCTAAAAATCTTGTTTCTTTCTAAATCTTCCTACCTCCGGTGATGACAAGTCCATGCTTTTTACTAGTTTACTTTCTTTTTGGCTGTGCTGGGTCTTCATTAGTGTGGCGAGCCCGGACTATTCTCTAGTTGCGGCGCGCAGGCTTCTCATTGCAGTGGCTTCTCTTGTCGCCGAGCACAGGCCCTAGAGCACAAGGCTCAGTAGTTGTGGTACACAGGCTTAGTCACCCACAGTATGCGGGATCTTCCTAGAGCAAGGGTCAAACCCATGACCCCTGCCTTGGCAGGTAGACACCCAACCACTGGACCACCAGGGAAGTCAGACAACTCCATCCTTAATTGCTCGGACGCAAATCCCTGAAGGCATCCTTGACTCCTCTGTTATTTTCACATGCTCCACAACCAACCTATTAGGAAAGCCCACCTTCAAAATCTACCTTCAGAATACATTGAGTTTTACCACTTCTTATCACCTCCAGGGGCCTAAGCCACTGTAATCTCTCTGAATCATGCCACTGATAGCCTCCTCATGGATTTCAGTTTACACCATTCTGACTCCCAAAGTGAAAGTCCAAGCAATCACAAGGTCCCCTGAAGCCCTTCAGTCCTCCTCATCTCATTCTCACCCTTTATTTTTTCCACTGCAGCCACACTGGCCCTGTTGCTCATCTTGTTTTTTTTTAACCTTAATTGAAAGCAATGTTGTGATAGTTTCAGGTGGACAGTGAAGGGACTTAGCCATAAATATACATGTACCCATTCTCCTCCAAACTCTCCTCCCATCCAGACCACCACATAACACTGAGTAGAGTGCCCTGTGTTAAACAGCAGGTTCTTGTTGGTTATCCGTTTTAAATGGCTGATTCATGTTGAGGTATGGCAAAAGTCATCACAATATTGTGAAGTAATTATCCTCCAATTGAAATAAATAAATTTAAACATATATGTGTGTGCATATATATACACATACATATAGCAGTGTGTTCATGTCCATCCCAAACTCCCTAACTATCCCTTCCTCCCTTCTTGCTAGCAACCGTAAGTTCATTCTCGAAGTCTGTGAGTCGGTTCCTGTTTTGAAAGTAAGTTCATTTGTATCATGTCTTTTCAGATTCCACATATAAGGGATGCCTTACGATCTCTCTCCTTCTCTGTCTGAGTAAGTTCATTTGTATCATGTCTTTTCAGATTCCACATATAAGGGATGCCTTGCGATCTCTCTCCTTCTCTGTCTGAGTAAGTTCATTTGTATCATGTCTTTTCAGATTCCACATATAAGGGATGCCTTGCGATCTCTCTCCTTCTCTGTCTGACTCACTTCGCTCAATATGACACTTTCTAGGTCCGTCCACGTTGCTGCAAATGGCATCGTTTCATTCTTTTCTGTGGCCGAGTAATATTCCACTGTGTATTCGTGCCGCATCTTCTTTGTCCACTCCTCTGTCGACAGACATCTAGGTCGCTTCCTTGTCTTGGCTATCATAAACAGTGCTGCAATGAACACTTGGGTGCATGTATCTTTTCAGATCATGCGTTTCTCCAGATGTATGCCCAGGACTGGGATTGCAGGGTCCTTGTAGCTCTTCTTGAACACAAGAGACACATCCCTACCTCAGGCCCTTTGTGCCTGCTGCTGTCTCTGCCTGGAATGTCGTTTCCTGGTTATCAACACATCTCACCCCCTCATCTCCTCCATGTTCAGGTACCATCATTTCATCCTTGACCATCCTGCCAACACTGAAACCCCTCAACCCTGCAATGTTCTATCCACCTTCTCTGTTTTATTTCTCTCTAGAGCACCTATCACCCAGAATAGTACCTAACACAGAGTAGCTACTGTAATATCAATAAATATGTCTTCAATTGGTGAATAAGTTAAACACCATTTCTGACAACAAATTCCATGCTTTTTAGGATGCTGATAAGTGCTATTTTTTTAACTTTTTTATTCTGTATTGGGGTATAGCTGATTAACAAACAATGTTGTGATAGTTTCAGGTGAATAGCAAAGGGACTCAGGAACTATTTTTTTAAGTTAAATAAATTATGCACATTTTTCCACTCCAGTAGTAAGGATCCTTTAATGATCTGAGTGTGTGGTATTTCCTATTTTTTTTTTTTAACTTCAAAACTCTTTTATCAGATTAGTGCTTCTTGGAAAATTGTAGGCTAAAGAAATATAGAGGGCCCTAACTGGAGTAGGAAAGTGAAAGGGAAAGATTTCTGTTGAGGAAGGCAAAGATGGTTCCTTTCACATGCCAGCTGCAAATCCTTGGTTTCCTAGAGCACTGCATGGAGGACGATCCTGAAGATCTGACCGGGACGGGCGCTGGGATTCCTTAGCGATGTCTGCACAGTGCACAGCCTGAGGGCACAGCATCACGGGAGTCTGCCTTCCGAGTGCACGGGCTTTACTGACAGATCCAGAAGGACCAAGACGTGGGCTTTCCCTTCTCCTTGTCTACGGCCTTTATTTTCACAAGAGAGGCATTTCACAAGAAATTTCTTGCAAGGGCAAGAAATATGGAGAAGAAACATTCAATAAAATCTCATAGGTCCTAACACCAGGCTCTAAGTGCTGTTTTGTTTTGCTGATCAATAGAGTAAAATATGGTCTTTAAAGAAGTCAGGGGAAACATCTACAGATACAGCGTTGAGGAGAAAAATAGCACCCTAATGTTTACTACCGCAATCAGTTACCTTTTGTACAAGTAAAAGTGCCCCTGCTCGCACCATGAAAGATAAGCAGGTGTTTAGAGGCTCCGTGGACTTCCCTGGAAGCTCAGCTGGTAAGGAAGCTGCAATGCAGGAAGATCAAGGGATAGGCTACCCACTCCAGTATTCTTTGACTTCCCTGGTAGCTCAGCTGGTAAAGAATCCGCCTGCAACATGGGAGACCTGGGTTCGATCCCTAGATTGGGAAGATCCCCTGGAGAAGGGAATGGCTTTACCCACTCCAGTATTCTGGCCTAGAGAATCCCATGGACTCTATAGTCCATGGGGTCGCAAAGAGTCAGACACAACTAAGAGACTTCCACTTTCACTTTGGGCTTCCCTGGTGGCTCAGACCGTAAAGCATCTGCCTGCAATGCGGGAGACCCGGCTTCGATTCCTGGGTCGGTAAGATCCCCTGGAGAAGGAAATGGCAATCCACTCCAGCACTCTTGCCTGGGAAATCCCATGGACGGAGGAGCCTGATAGGCTACAGTCCATGGGGTCGCAAAGAGTCGGACACGACTGAGCAACTTCACTTTCACTTTATAGGCTCCATGGGACGAATTCCTGCCAGGATTACTGATTCATAATAGAAGCCCATGCAGTGCAGGGCTCAGTATAAGGAACACTGATTTCTCTTCAATACAAGCCCTGGCTTCTGTAATCCAGTGCTGCAGATAAAACGAGCCCCACGCAGACTCTGAGACACATCGCACCCACTTGGTCCCAGACTGATTCAAGTAAACTAGCATTCTTCAAGGCCACCAATTCAGACTGCTCCATGCAGTGCAGTAACCACCCAGTCTCCATCCACATGCAAACCCACCTGGAGAATACCACACAGTACAGGTGGGTCAAAACCTCCCTGTGAAAAGCAAAACTCCTCCAAATCAACAAGCAAAAGACGACTCACTGAAAAAAAAAGAGAAAGGACGTGAAGAAGCAAATTTCACAAAACTAGATCCAAGTTGCCAATAACTACACAAAGAGGTTCAAATTCATGGGGAACAAGAGAAATGTGAATGAAGGCATCTCTCTATATTGTCGGAGAAAAATCCTTTCATCTGGCTAACCTCCACCCATCCTCCAGGTCCCAGCTGAAACTCCGCTTCCATGAGGATGTTCTTTTCTTCAGAGCTCTCATCCCCAGTTATGATGGGCATATGTTGTGTGTTTTAGTTTAATTTCTGTCCTCTCTACCAGCCCACAAGCTCCACAAAGCCAGCGACAATGTCTGACCTACCCACTGACATGTCCTCAAGACTTAGAAGAGGCCTGGCGAAAGCTGGTGCTTAATAAACATTCGTTCGATGAATGAAGTACAATCAGCTCTTTGCAGCAGCTCTGGGACAGGATTTTGCATCCGTGTTCACATCGCCAAGACAGACCAGCCTTCCCTTGGAAAGTACATTAAACTGAAGGGCACAGCTGTTTCCTTCTACTCCTGCTGCCCCAAAGAGAAAGAGGCCAAAAGGCTGTTCCAAGCCCCACACACCTATCTGGAGATAAACGCAAGAGGATTACCTAACACGTTTCCACAGGAGTATCACTGGGGGAGTTTGCTGATTTAATGTTCCTAAAAGGTGTAGCAAAGGATGCTACCAAAATGTAAATTCTCCCAAAACTTAAGCCTTTAAATTCCACTGCACAGGGGCTGTCATAAAGTAATATTTTGTGAGCTACAGATTCCAATAAAACTCACTCTGAGATGATGAAGGCTTTCTTGGTAGCCTAAGGGCTGGTGTATGAATAATCTGCCAGCATTATGCTGTGTCACTTAAATATTCCTTTGGAGATTTGTCAGAAGAAAATTTAAGTAAAATTAAAGTTCAAATGGAAATGAAAAATTAAGTTATGATCAAAGCTATAATCTCATATTGGATTTTTTAAAAGCTGTAGAGAAAAGTCCCGTTAAAGATTTCCTGGTTTGTATTTATGGATCCAAACAGAGGTATTCCCACTGTGCCCTGCTTAAAAGGCTGATGTGCAGAGTCTGGGCCTCCCCCTTTATTTAGATGCTGAACCTGCTGCGGGGGGAAACAGCATCTCAGTTTCTACAGGCAATCCAATTTTAATCATTTTTGCTTTATTGGAATTTTCATAGGAGTCCAGGTACAAGAGGTTCAGAATTAATCTAAGTCATAAACAAAGCAGAAATGGAAAGGAATAGAGTGAATGGTAACACCTAATAAGTCATGGTTCTTTTCTCCTAAAATAAGCACCATGGTGTGGGATAGAGGAGGGGACCAAAGCACTGTTTGCATTCGAACCCCTTCAAGTCAGAGGGGTTTTATATAAACTTCATGTCTGAAGTTTATGTAAAACACTGGCATCTGTGACTCCCACAAACAGCTTTTCACTAAAGTTTCAGAATATTCCCTGACACTTTTCAAACTGAGGGAAGCAGCTGTGATGGAAAGGGATGGTGACAGCAAGCAGAAGTCTGGAATCCCCTGGAAAGAGACCCAGCTTGACATGGGACTGAAATGCACACTCCCAAAGAAAGCATTAACCGCAGACTGAGCCCTGTGTGGACCGTCCACATAGAATCCACTGCCAGTGTGACTCATGGGCTAGAGCCTGACAGAAAATCCCAGAGAGAACAAGAGTCATATCCAGTGTGCCCTGTGCTGTGCGGATCCATCAACACCACGATGATCACATTAACGAAACTAGTGAATTACCTCTCTAGTCTAGACCAACAGCCTCTCTGAGCATAAGCTTAGGGCAGGACTTTTCCTGATCAAAAATAATAAAGGTTATTTTCTAACTTGAAGTTTTCTTATTAACCAAAAGAATACTTCAAACCACACAGAGACTATAAGATATATTTGGTTAAGCTAAAAGAAGGTAGAAAAGGAGAAATAGAGGAACAAGGGACAGAAAATATAAATAAAAAAATAAAACCCAAGAAAGTAGACTTAAATCTAATTATATCAGTAGCTGCATTAAATGTAAATGACCCAAACACTCCTTGTAAAAAGGCACAGATTCATAGACTGAACTAGAAAGCAACATTGATTATATTGCTATTTATGAGAAACACAAGCAAAAGAGCAAGAAAGGATGTGCAAAATGGAAGCGAGTCACTTTGTAAACCAATCTCCAAGGTAACATCCCATCACATTTTCCATATTCTATTCACTGAAAGTGATTCACAAGATTCAGCCCAGACTCAAGTGATGGGGATTACACAAGGATGTGAATACCAAGAGGCAGATACAACTGGGAACCATTTCAGAGGCTGTCACACAAAGCTAGTGAGGGTGATCAAGGGGGAAAAAAAAGAGAAAACACAAAATACCAGTATCAGGAGTTAAAGAGGTAGTATCAGTACAGATCGTATAGATACTCAAAGGATAATAAGGAGATAAAATGAAGAACATCATGTCAACCTAGATGAAATGGACAAACTTCTTGAAAGACAACAGTACCAAAACAGAGAAAAAGAAGACATTTAAAATATAAGTAGCCCTATATGGCTTCCCAGGTGGCTCTAGTTCTGAAGAATCCGTTTGCCGAGGCAGGAGATGCAGGAGACATGGCTTTGATCTCTGGGTTAGCAAGAGCCTCTGGAGTAAGAAATGACAACTGATTTCAGTATTCTTGCCTGGAAAATTCCATGGACAAGGAGCCTGGCAGACTACAGAATGTGGGGTCGCAAAGTATCGGACACGACTGAGCACACACACACACACATAGCTAGGAAACAAATTGAACCCATAATTTAATATTTCCCAACAAAGAATAGACCCAGTCCCAGATGTCTTCACTGGTAAATTCTATCAAACACCTACGAAACAAATAATACAAATATACCCACACTCAGAAAATGAGAGAACATTTCCAATTAACTCTACAAAGCCAGCCACATACAAAACAGCAAAAACAAAACCACATACCAATATTCTTCATAAACATTGATATAAACATCCTTCATAAAATATTTGCAAATTAAATCCAGAAATACATAAAAGGGATAATGTGACAGGAACAAATGAGGTTTATCTCAGGAATGCAAAGTTGGTTCAACATTCAAAATGCAATTAGTGTAATTCATCACATCAAGGAAAAAAGGAAAATCATGATTTTTTTCAACAGGATTTAAGAAAAACACCTGACAAAATTTAACACCCATTCATGATTTAAAAAAAAAAAAAAAACTCACAGCAAACTAGGACTAGAAGGAAACTTCTTCAATATGACCATGAGCATCATTTTAAAACTTATGCTAACTTCATACTTACTGGAAAACAATAAATGCTTTTCACTTAAGATAAGGAATAAAGCAAAGATGTCCATTATTACTTCTTTTACTCAGCATTTTTCTGGAATTCCTACTAGTGCAATAAGGCAAGAAAAATAAAAAGCATAAAGATTACAAGAGAAAGATACTGTCTTTATTTTCAAATGACATGACTGTGTATGTAGAAAAACCTGTAAATCTATAAAAACGTCACCATAATTAAGGAGTTCAGCAATATTTCTAGACATATAGTCAATATATACAAGTCAATTAAACTTTTGTATACTAGGAACAATTTGAAAATAACACTTTAAAACAATACCATTTAAAACAGTATCAAAAGACACCAAATAACCAGGAATAAATCTGAAAGATTTTTTTTTTTTTTTTTAAGGAAATGGCAACCCACTCCAGTGTTCTTACCTGGAGAATCCCAGGGACGCGGGAGCCTGGTGGGCTGCCATTTATGGGGCTGCACAGACTCGGACACGACTGAAGCGACTTAGCAGCAGCAGCAACACATCAATACTTTTCTCAGGTTTGATGGAAGATGCCAGAATATTTGTTCAAGTTTTTCTTCTTTCTTAAAGAACTCTATGTAAGCATAGACAACTTTTCTAAACCATTAGGTGGAGGTGTAATACTCTTATACCACAAAGTAAAAACAGGATGAAACACTCCCTTTGACACGGCACCTCCTTAACGATGGGAAAAAAAAAAATCCCGGTGTGGGTTTTCATTTTTTTTTTTTTTTCCTCATGTGTTCCCCATCCTGAACCCTCCTCCCTCCTCCCTCCCCATACCATCCCTCTGGGTCGTCCCAGTGCACCAGCCCCAAGCATCCAGCATCGTGCATTGAACCTGGACTGGCATCTCGTTTCATACATGACATTTCACATGTTTCAAATCTGAAAGATTTACAAGACCTCTACACTGAAGATTATTTAAAGACAACCAAAATAAAACAAATAACATGCTCATGGATTGAAAGTTTCGATCTTATTAAAGCATCAGTCGTCCCCAAAATGAAATATATATTCAATGCAATCCCAAATATGATCTCAAGAATTTCTTGTGAAACTCAACAATCTAACTCTAAAATACATATGGAAATGCAAGCAACCTAAAATACCCAAAATAATCATGAAAAACAAGACTGAAAGGTTTACACATCCTGCTTTCAAGACTTAATATAAAGTCATATTAACCAAGATAGTGTGGTACTGGCATAAGGATGGATAATAGATCAGTGGAACAAATTTGAGAATTCAAAACTAGACCCACACGTATAAAATTAATAGGCCTTTTATAAAGATACCAAATCAATTCAATGAGGAGAGGAGTGCTTTCTTAACAACTAGTGGCAAAACTAGACATCCACATGGGAATAAAAGAAACTGACCTTTACTTCATACCAAACACAAAACTTAATTTGAGATAGATCAGAGACTTAAACACAAAGCTGAAATGATAAAACTCCTATGGGGGAAAAAAAAAGGAGAATATCCTTTGTAATCCCAAGGGTTAGCAAAGTTTCTTAGACAAACACAGAACGCACTAACTAAAAAAGAAAAAATGACAAATTGGAATTCGTCAAAATCTTAAGGGGTGTCGCATCAAAGAACATCACTGAGAAAATGACGAGGCAAGCCATGGACCGAAAGAAAATGTTTGCAACACATGCATGTGACGATGGACTGTTACCCTGAATGTCCAAAGGACCTTGTGAATCAATGGGAAGAGGTGAACAACCCCACTGAGAAATGGACAGACTTGAACATAAACTTGCCAAAAGAAGATAAGGAAACAGCCAACAAGCACAGGAAAATCTGTTCAACCTTATTTAATCAACCTTATTTGGGAAATGCAAATTGAAACCATGATGAAATATCACTTCACATTGGATGAGATGGCTGTAACCAAAAAAAATGACAATAGTAGATATTGGTGAGGCTATGAAATAACTGAAACTCTCCTTCTTTGTTTATGAGAATGCAAAATGGTACAATGACTTTTGAAAATGCTTTGGCAATTTCTTACAAAGCTAAGTACACACGTACCCTATGACCTAGCAATTCCACTCAAACACAAAGCAATTCCACTTTATATTTACTGAATGCAAAGACTTGGGAATAATTGTTTATAGGAGCTTTATTCAGAATAGCAAAACACTAGAAACAAATACCCACCTACTGGCAGATGAATAAACAAATTAGGGACTATTCATAGAATGGACTACTGCTCACCAATAAAAGATAAAAAGAGACTGATACATACAACATGAATCAATCTCTAAAACATTTTTTTGTGGGGGAAAAAAGGCCAGGCAAAAAGGAGAACATATACAATTCCACTTATATGAAGCCCAAGAACTCATAAACTTAATCTATGGTGATGGAGATCAGAGCAGTGGTTTCTCCTAAGAGGTGACAGGATGGTATTAGCAGGGTCATCAGGGCCTTTCTAGGGCTCTGAAAACATTCTACATCTTGTTTGGCATGATGGTTACATGGAGGTACACAACTGTCAAAATTCATCAAGCTTAAGATCTGCATTTGACGTATGTTTTTTGAAAATCAAGTAGAACACACAAATTCAGATTTCTCTAACAGTGCATTCTGCAGTATATTGAATTTTTTCAACACTCCCAGTGTCATTTTCATTTCTTTTTTGCCTTTTGATTTCTGAGTTTCTTCCAACAAGACAAGCCCTGGCATACTATGCAGTCTTCATGAATGTTTCTAGCCATGCTATACAGAACTGGGCTCTCACATATCAGTAGCAGAAGTCTTTGCTTTGGGGAAATCTAGAAATCCAACTCCATGATTTTGAGACTTTTTTACTGTTAACACTCCCTTAAGATTTGATCTTACTATTACTTCAAAATTAAATACACTGCCTAACCCTTACAAATAGCTGTGAAAAGAAGAGAAGCGAAAAGCAAAGGAGAAAAGGAAATATATAAGCATTGGAATGCAGAGTTCCAAAGAATAGCAAGGAGAGATAAGAAAGCCTTCCTCAGAGATCAATGCAAAGAAATAGAGGAAAACAACAGAATGGGAAAGACTAGAGATCTCTTCAAGAAAATTAGAGATACCAAGGGAACATTTCATGCAAAGATGGGCTTGATAAAGGACAGAAATGGTATGGACCTAACAGAAGCAGAATATATTAAGAAGAGGTGGCAAGAATACACGAAAGAACTATACAAAAAAGAGCTTCATGACCCAGATAATCAAGAGGGTGTGATCACTCACCTAGAGCCAGACATCCTGGAATGTGAAGTCAAGTGGGCCTTAGAAAGCATCACTATGAACAAAGCTAGTGGAGGTGATGGAATTCTAGTTGAGCTATTTCAAATCCTGAAAGATGATGCTGTGAAAGTCCTACACTAAATATGCCAGCGATTTGGAAAATTCAGCAGTGGCCACAGGACTGGAAAAGGTCAGTTTTCATTCCAATCCCAAAGAAAGGCAATGCCAAAGAATGCTCAAACTACCACACAATTGCACTCATCTCACACGCTAGTAAAGTAATGCGCAAAATTCTCCAAGCCAGGCTTCAGCAATATGTGAACCGTGAACTTCCTGATGTTCAAGCTGGTTTTAGAAAAGGCAAAGGAACCAGAGATCAAATTGCCAACATCTGCTGGATCATGGAAAAAGCAAGAGAGTTCCAGAAAAACATCTATTTCTGCTTTATTGACTATGCCAAAGCCTTTGACTGTGTGGATCACAATAAACTGTGGAAAATTCTGAAAAAGATGGGAATACCAGACCACCTGACCTGCCTCTTGAGAAACCTGTATGCAGGTCAGGAAGCAACAGTCAGAATTGGACATGGAACAACAGACTGGATCCAAATAGGAAAAGGAGTACATCAAGGCTGTATATTTTCACCCTGCTTATTTAACTTCTATGCAGAGTACATCATGAGAAATGCTGGGCTGGAAGAAGCACAAGCTGGAATCAAGATTGCCGGGAGAAATATCTATAACCTCAGATATGCAATTGACACCACCCTTATGGCAGAAAGATAAGAAGAACTAAAGAGCCTCTTGATGAAAGTGAAAGAGGGGAGTGAAAAAGTGGGCTTAAAGCTCAACATTCAGAAAACGAAGATCATGGCATCTGGTCCCATCACTTCATGGGAAATAGATGGGGAAACAGTGGAAACAGTGCCAGACTTTATTTTTGAGGCTCCAAAATCACTACAGATGGTGACTGCAGCCATGAAATTAAAAGACGCTTGCTCCTTGGAAGGAAAGTTATGACCAACCTAGACAGCATATTAAAAAGCAGAGATATTACTTTGCCAACAAAGGTCCATCTAGTCAAGGCTATGGTTTTTCCAGTGGTCATGCATGGATGTGAAAGTTGGACTGTGAAGAAAGCTGAGCGCTGAAGAATTGATGCTTTTGAACTGTGGTGTTGGAGAAGACTCTTGAGAGTCCCTTGGACTGCAAGGAGGTCCAACCAGTCCATCCTAAAGGAGATCAGTCCTGGGTGTTCATTGGAAAGAATGATGCTAAAGCTGAAACTCCAGTACTTTGGCCACCTCATGCGAAGAGTTGACTCATTGGAAAAGACTCTGATGCTGGGAGGGATTGGAGGCAGGAGGAGAAGGGACGACAGAGGATGAGATGGCTGGATGGCATCACCGACTCGATGGACATGAGTTTGGGTAAACTCTGGGACTTGGTGATGGACAGGGAGGCCTGGCATGCTGCGATTCATGGGGTCACAAAGAGTCAGACATGACTGAGCGACTGAACTGAATTGAACTGAACTGTGTTACACCTTTAACTACCAAGGTTACAAATCAGCCGCCAACAGTATATTTTGTTTAACCCACACAGCATTTTTTTTATTTGAGCCAACATGTAATAATTAGACACTTTCACACAAAATCCAGACTTCCAGATCTTTTAAAACCATCAGCAAATTCAGCAATAAACTGGTGCTAAAATACGGCAGGCCTCTTTTCAAAGGACGATTGATCACTTTTTCACTTAAATACATTTCTTTTTAAAGGACTCATTTACTGCTATGCCTGAAAAAAATAAAGTCAATGGCAACATAATATTATTATTCAGTTCTAGATGGATACTTGGAGAAAGCGATGGCACCCCACTCCAGTACTCTTGCCTGGAAAATCCCATGGATGAAGGAGCCTGATAGGCTGCAGTCCGTGGGGTCGTGAAGAGTCGGACATGACTGAGCAACTTCACTTTCACTTTTCACTTTCATGCGTTGGAGAAGGAAATGGCAACCCACTCCAGTGTTCTTGCCTGGAGAATCCCAGGGACGGGGGAGCCTGGTGGGCTGCCGTCTATGGGGTCGCACAGGGTTGGACACGACTGAAGCAACATAGCAGCAGCAGCAGCAGCAGCTGGATACTGCTGGCTACAGAAGAGGCTGAGCTATACCCTGCTCTTTATGTTTAAAAGGGAGAGTATAAAGCATTTAAGACATTTTAGCACCTAGACAGTTTGTTCTTGACACAGTCATAAAGATGAGAATTAAGAAGTACAAAACCTTATCACATTGTGACTGAACCATTGTTTAATACCAAGTCTGTGCAGCACCTTCACTCAGCTAAAAATCTCTTTGTATGCTAATACTAACATCAGTCCTGAAATGAGAAACACGACCACAAGTCTAAATTCTTCCACCAAACTCTGAGCTCCTCAAGGAATAGGGATACATCTTACTGATTTTTACATCCCTGGAACCAAGCACAATATCTGGCCCCGAAAAACATTAACATATTTTTTTCACTAAATGCACTCAATGAGCACTGAGTATATAAACATCTCTCAAGTAGGAAACTAGCATGCAGTGGAAAGGCAGACTTTCAAAACAGGAAGGGAGCTCCCTCCTGCTCTTCTAGTGAAGAACCCAAAGTCGGAAAGAGACCAGAATTACAGATACCATCAAGGACAGAGTCCCTCAGATATATCTGAACTTAGGTAAAGATGCTGCTTTTTATAAAATGTCACACCCAACTTTAACGCCCAGTTAATTTAGTCCATGTTCCAGACAAGTCAAACTGGGGAAAGGATTACAGGGTTCCGGGTTAGCTCTCCAAGGAGGGATAAAAGAGATTCTGTGATGACGGCATAGAAAGATCTCAGCAGGAACTCTGGGGCCATTAGAGGGAGGTTCCTTTCATATCCAGGAGACCAAAGACCAATAGTGTGTGTGTGTGTGTGTGTGTGCTCAGTCACTAAGCCGTGTCTGACTCTTTGTGTCCCGATGGACTGCAGCATACTGGGCTTCCCTGTCCTTCAGTCTCCCAGAGTTTGCTCAAATTCATGTCCATTGAACCAGTGATGCTATCTAACCATCTCATCCTCTGCCTCCCCCTTCCCCTTTTGCCTTCAGTCTTTCCCAGTATCAGGGTCTTTTTCAAAGAGTTGACTCTTTGCATCAGGTGGCCACAGTATTGGAACTTCAGCTTCAGCATCAGTCCTTCCAATGAACATTCAGGGTTGATTTCCTTTAGGCTTGACTTGTTTGATCTCCTTGCAGACCAAGGGACTCTCAAGAGTCTTCTCCAGCACCACAATTCAAAAGCATCAGTTCTTTGACACCCAGCCTATTTTATGGTCCAACTTGCACATTCATACATGACCACAGGAAAAACCAGAGTTTTGACTATACAGACCTTTGTCAGCAAAGTGATGTCCTGGTAATATTAACACTGGACATAGCACGGGACTCCCTTGGTGGTCCAGTGGCTAAGACTCCACACTCCCAGCGCAGGGGGTCCGGGTTTGATCCTGGGTCAATAAACTAGATGCTATATGCCGCAACTTAAAAAAAAAAAAAAAAAAAAAAAATCCTGTGTGCAGCTAAGACCCGGAGCAGCCAAATAAATAAATATAAATATTTTTAATTGGTAATAGTGATGATAATAAACAATAAATAATCCTCTCACTTAATCTTCACTAAAATCCAATCAATAAGAAACGAACGCCCTGGGTCCAGCAGCCTGCAAGGAACTGAACGCCACCGACAATCACAAGAACTTGAAAGTAGACCCATCACCACTGGAGCCTCCAGATGAGGACACAGCCCAGCCAACACCTCACATTGCAGCTTGTGAGACCCTGAGCAAGGGACCCATCCACGCCCCCTGCCTAGATGCCTGACCCACAGAATCTGTGCCCTAATAAGTGTGTGCTATTTTAAGCCACCAAGTGGGTAGGTGCAACGAACATAAAAACAGGCTTAATAATTCACAGAACTAAGGAAGATGGAATGGTAACCCACTCCAGTATTCTTGCCTGGAGAATTCCACGGCCAGTGGAGCCTGGCGGGCTACAGTGCGAGGGGTTGCAAAGAGTCAGACACAATTGAGCGACTAATGCTTTTACTTTTCAAGGAAGACGCAGAACTTAAGATTTGAACCTGATTTCAGACTTGGCTCTCAACCTCCCCAGGGAGACCCAACCTGGGGAGAAAGTGACGCAGGGCTATGATCACTCTCCTCTTTCTGCCCAGGAGTCTTCCATGAGTATGTCAAACATGAGAGCCCTGCTGCCTGCACGAGATGTGTTTTTGACGAGTAAGAAAACATCACACGCTCTCCTGCTTCACTGAGAGCTCCATGAGACAGGGGCCACCTCTGTCGTGTTCAGGCCACGTCCACAGGGCAACAGCTTAGTGCCTGATACATGGAGCGGTGAACAGTGGGGAAACCTAAGAGTTTACAGCAGTAGTTCTCAGATCACTCTGCACACAATGGTTGCCTGAGATGCTTGTGAAATGTGTACCATCCTGGGCCCCATGTATAAGATTCTGACTTGACAGGGCAGAGCTGGGTTCAGAGAAGCTACACAGTTAGAAAGGATCCCGGGGCATTTGGTACGGCTGATCTTTAGGCCAGAGTATAAAAATTACTCCAAAAACGTGAAGGAAGATGGAAAGGCAGAGCTGTGCCAGAGGCTAGAAATGAATACAAGTATAACATGAAAGGTCAGTTCGAGGAGGCAAGTCTTAAGCAGGAGTTCTCAGCCCAGGCTGCACATCAGAAGCACCTGGGGGCTTTTAAAATCCAAATCCAGGCTCCACTCCCCAGTTACCAACACATTAGAACTTCTGGAGATAGAACAAGAGTGCGGGATTTTTTTCTTTTTTGAGGTAAAATGCATATAACATAAAAGTCATCCTGTTAAAGTGTGCAGACAACTCAGTATCATCTGCTATATTCATGGTGTTATGCAACCCCCACGTCTATCCAATTCCAAGATATTCTCAAAAGGAAACCTCACACCCGTTAGCAGTCCCTCCACCTTCCCTCCAGCCCCCAAACTGCTCTGTGTCTCACAGGTTTGCATATGCTGGATATCTCATATAACTGCAATATTATACAGTGTATATATACAATAATATACCCCACGTGGTTTCCCAGGTGGCACAGTGGTAAAGAATCTGCCTGCCAATGCAGGAGATGCAAGAGACACAGGTTTGACCCCTAGGTCAGGAAGACCCCCTGGAGTAGGAAATACCACTCCACTCCAGTATTCTTGCCTGGAAAATTCCATGGGCAGAGGAGCCTGGTGGACTACAGTCCATGGGCCCACAAAGAGTCAGACGCAACCGAGCACACACAATGTATACAAGAGCCAAAAAGCGGAAACAGCCCAGAGGTCCATCAACAAATGATGACAAACAAAATGTCCATCCCTGAGGTGGAGCAGAATTCAGCCATAAAAAATGAATGAATTCTAATATATGCCACAGCCTGGATGAACCTCGAAAACACTACACTGAGTGAATGAGACATCAGTATTTGTTTTAATCTCCCAGGGGATTCCAAGGTTCAGCCAAGGTCAAGACCCACTGGCCTAAGCCAGGCTGAGTTAAATAAGGCAGTCGGGAGACGGAGGGACATTTCATTGAGGATGACCATGTGTGCATACCCGGCCAAGGCAGGGGTGGGGGTGAGGTGCGACGACGACAGCACACGGGGACACACTTCAGCTCCTTCAGGTCCTCAGCGAGTTGATACCTTTGTGGGTTTTCCAGCCCTAGAACACGGGATGCCAAGGAACCCAGGGAGAGGACGTTTGGAAAGAAAATTCATGCTATTTTACCTTGAGGTAGAGTAAAGAATCCGCCTGCAGTGCGGGAGACCTGGGTTCGATCCCTGGGTTGGGAAGACCCCCTGGAGGAGAGCATGGCAACCCACTCCAGTATTCTTGCCTAGAGAATCCTATGGACAGAGGAGCCTGGCAGGCTACAGTCCACGGGGTCGCAAAGAGTCGGACACGACTGAGTGACTAAACACAGCACAGCACATACAGACACCAGCCTTGATCCCAACCATAGGCTCAACCAAAGCTCCCAAATGCCTTCTGAAATGTGACTTGCCACTTCTGGAAAACCCAGAATTCTGCCCCAAAGTCAAAGTGGGACACCCCAGAGTTCACTTAAGGGGAATTAGCTTCCAAAAACAACCCTGGTGCAGGTACCCAACCAGAATCACCCTCAGCTGCCTTCCCTTCCCAATCAGGGGAAGTGATGGTGCTGGTGCTCCAGAGTCTATTTGCATTGGGTTTTTATAGAAAATATGGTCGTGTCAGTCACAGGAAAAACAAATCACAGCCCACGCTGGAGCTGCGACTTAATAACACGGCTGAGCGTCAGTGCAGGCTTTCCACAGCAATATCAAACCTGAGAGAACCAGCAACAAGCTCCCGGCAGCATATCTGCCAAATGATTTGGGAGAAAAGACAGCAAAGGCGCCCCTTAACATTGCCTTCTCTGCATGAAAGGGTTCGGTTGGCAACACCAAATGTGTTCATTGCTGGGGTCTTTCAATTCGAAGCAAGCTGGGTGTGGATGGACCGTCCTCCTACAGCTGAACAGAAGTGGATTTAGGCCAAAATAATAATGGTGGCGCAAATCTGAATACAGTCCACTCCCCCACAGCAATCCAGATTATTTTAACATGTTCTCTCAGTGGCATTCGTAATTTCTTGCGAAAGCAAACGAACATCCCCCTCTGTGATGAATTAAAACAAAGAATTAATAAGTTCAGGACACAGAGCAGGGGGTGGGAGTTGCTGGCAGTACGAGAACATACTGCAAATGGCATTTCCAAGTCTAGACTTCTTCATTATAAAGACCAGCACTCCTGTTTGCAGAGGCTCTGAGCCTTCTTAGACTGCTGCTGCTGCTCCTGCTGCTAAGTCACTTCAGTCGTCCGACTCTGTGCGACCCCATAGATGGCAGCCCACCAGGCTCCGCAGTCCCTGGGATTCTCCAGGCAAGAACACTGGAGTGGGTTGCCATTTCCTTCTCCAATACATGAAAGTGAAAGTGAAGTCGCTCAGTAAGTGTCTGACTCTTCGTGACCCCATGGACTACAGCCTACCAGGTTCCTCCGTCCATGGGATTCTCCAGGCAAGAGTACTGGAGTGGGTTGCCATTGCCTTCTCCGGAGGCTTCTTAGACTGGAGGATCCAATTAGGAAAGCTTTTGTTCACATCCTTGCTCTCCAGACCTCCTGCCCACTCAATCCACCTTCAATGGCCAAGTGCTGCTGGTTTTACCTCCTGAATCTGTCTGGAATCCATTCACTGCCCAGCTACCCTCTGACATCATCATAAGTCAAGTCCACAGTCTCCACCTGTTTGATCATGCGTGCATGCATGCATGCTAAGTCACTTCAGTAATATTCAACTCTTTGCAACCCCATGGACTGTAGCCTGCCAGCCCCCTCTGGCCATAGGATTCTCCAGGCAAAAATACTGGACTGGGTTGCCATGCTCTCTTCCAGGGGATCTTCCTGACCCAGGGATCAAACCTGTGTCTCTTATATCTCCTGCAGTGGCAGGTGGGTTCTTTACCACTAGCACCACCTGGGAAGCCCTGTTTGATCATAAACACATTGAAACAGGTCTCTCCATCTCTCCTTCTCCTGTTGCAATCTGTCCTCACCCAGAGGCCAAAGGAGTACCTTGAGAATGCACACCCAAACAGATCACTCCCTTCTGATGGCTCCCCACTTAATCTTTGTGGGTCAACAATCATGCAAGCTCCTCTTTGCTGAGCAGGGTCGTCTCACTCCGTGCTTACAACAGCACTGTATTCCACCAATGGGCAGTTGGGCAGGATGCCCGCAGTGATAGGGTTAGTGTGTGGTCCCAGGGCCCCCACAGGAGATCTGCAAAGGCCAGCCTCTGCCTCCCCCAGGTCCTCTTCCTCTTACCCACCCCTGCCTTCTAGGCTCCAACCACATGAACCCCTTCAACATCCCTCAAGTTTGCGCCACTCCCTTCGACCCCAGGGCCTCCACGTGCAGTGTCCCTCACCCTGAAGTGCTGTTCCAACCTTTCTTACCTGGTTGACACTTTCACCCTCCAGGCCTCCCTCTAAATGTCATCTCATCAAGGAAGACTTGTGTTTTAATATAACAGCTTTACTGAAATATAATTCATATACCATACAATTCACCCACTTAAAGTACACAAGTTAATGGGTTTTAGTATATTCACTGAGCTGGGTAAGCACCACCACAATTTTAGAACATACTCATCACTCCCAAAAGAAACCCTGTATCCATGAGCAGGCACCTCCCACTTCCCTCACGCGCCCCCACCCCCAGCCCTTGGCAATGACTAACCTACTTTCTGTCCATATGGATTTGCCCACTACAGACATTACATATAAATGGAACCAAACCGTCTGCAGCCTTTTGTGTCCAGTTTCTTTCACTGAGCCTCATGTTTTCAAGGTTCATTTATATTCTAGCATGCATCAGTGCTTCATTCATTTTTATGGCCAAATAATATTCCATTGAATGCAGGGGCCACACTCCATTTATACAGTCATCAGTTGATAGACATTTGGATCCCTTCCATCCTTTAACCACCATGAATAGTGCTGTTCTGATGTGTCTGTTCACACTTGTGTGGGCATGTTTTCAAGTCTCTTGTATCTATACTTAGGAGTGGGATTTCTGGGTCATAAGCAAACTCTATGCATAACCTTTTGAGGAACTTCCGGACAGTCTAAGGAAGGCTTTCCTGACCCTCCGAGACTGAGGGTCCCTGTCCTTATTTGTGTATTCTCTTCACAGCTTTTACTTCTCTCTCGGAGCAGTTGTGACAAACACACCAGGGATCTGGCTAAGTCTCTTCATGCCTGTACTTCCTCCGGACTAAGGAGAGCCACCCAGTCCATTCTGAAGGAGGTCAGCCCTGGGATTTCTTTGGAAGGAATGATGCTAAAGCTGAAACTCCAGTACTTTGGCCACCTCATGCGGAGAGTTGACTCATTGGAAAAGACTCTGATGCTGGGAGGGATTGGGGGCAGGAGGAGAAGGGGACGACAGAGGATGAGATGGCTGGATGGCATCACTGACTCGATGGACGTGAGTCTGATTGAACTCCGGGAGTTGGTGATGGACAGGGAGGCCTGGCGTGCTGTGATTCATGGGGTCACAGAGTCGGACACGACTGAGCGCCTGAACTGAACTGAACTGATCAGCCCAATATAAAAACAATGTAACCACTTGCTTCCTTTCACTAAGTCACATAAAAAAATAACACTAATAAAGTGACATGGGTGAAAGTATTACTTATTTGACCAATTATACACAAAATAACATTTCAGCATCTAGTAAACATTTTTTAAAATGGTAATGAAGGGCTTTCCAGGTGGCCAAGACTGTGCTTCCAATGCCGGGGGCGCCTCTTCAATCCCTGGTCAGGGAACTAGACCCCATATGCCACAACTAAGAGTTTGTCTGTGGCAGCTAAAGATCCCGCGTGCCACAGCGAAGACTGAAGATCCCGAGTGCCACAACCAAGACCCGTCACAGCCAAACAAATAAACAAAAAAAATTTTTAAAGTGGAATAGTAATGAAACATGTCTCATTATTTTTTATACTGTCTTCAAAATCTCGGGTGTATTTTCACTTCCACACATCACAGTTCATACTCACCCCATTTCAACTGCTCGGTGCCTATTTCAACCCCAACACAGCTAGTGGCTACCTTACTGGGAGGTGCAAGCCTAAACTTCTCACTCCCTGAAGGCAGGAACCCTGTCTGCTTTTTCTAGTTATCATTTCCTCAGAACCCATTACAGTGTCTAGGATGTATGGTGTCAGAGGCATCCCGCAAATATATGCTGAGTACTGAATAAATGAATCCAACCCAACCTCCACTCCTCCAAAAAAATCTCAAAAGTTCACATAGATCCATATGGTCTTTTCCAGCAACTTGAATATGTTACAAAAAGGCAATGTTCCTTCTACTTTTCTATATATTCATTCTATTAATTTTTGAGAGCTTGACATTGAAATTCCAACTAAAAATCTTATCTAATCTACTTTAAAAAATCATTTTAATATATAGAAGGACAGGGAGGCCTGGCGTGCTGCGATTCATGGGGTCGCAAAGAGTCGGACACAACTGAGTGACTGATCTGATCTGATCTGATAGTAGAACTATATGTAACTTTGTTCTGTATTTTCTGTCTCCTGTCTCCTGTAAAAGTGTTACCATACTTTCATAATTTAAAAAATTTAAAACTTTTAAAGTGACAATGAGATGTGGGAGTAGTACCTTGGGTCACAAGGACCTTCCACTCTTCAGGAAAACAGAGGTTTTGTTGAAACCAAAACCAATTTAATAAAGAGTTTGTTTTTGTTTTTGTTTTTAACATGACTGTGTTTTATTTTGTTTCATTTTACGATGTGTGAACCATTTTGAAAGGGCAGAGTGGCTGTTTGGGGAAGCGTATTTAATTTCTTCCCTTTAGTTTAAAATGTTGGCTAATGTTATTACAAAAGAAAGTAGCTCCAACAAGTAGGTGTGTGCGCACACACACGCACACACACGTGACTCATGAGTCCGTGGGGCAAATGAATGCAAAAGCAGCTTCCTAATTAATACCCAGCCTTCTTTGTGGCGTAGAAATAATTACCAGCATGTAAAAGTGTATATATATTCAACCATTCTCACTTCCTGCAAAATTCAAATCTACAATTGATTTTCTTTCCAGGCTCCTGAAACCAGCTTTGTCAAAATTACTCAGGAATGGAATGAGGCCAAGCATTGCCCTTCGGGGACTGAGGACAAAGCAAGTCAGCCATGGACGGTGCGGAGCTGGCCACGTGCAATTACACCCAGACCCACAGGACAGCCATGCATGGTCCCTCCCCAGCCAGGTCCCTGATGCCTGGGCCGCAGCCAAAAGCATTCAGGCACAGGTGCATTAAACAAGTATTTATTGGATTTTATTGGTGGTTAGAGGGTTGTAGTCGATTACAGTGCATTAATGGACCCAATTCTTCACAATGCCCTAAATCCAGGCTCTTTGCCATATGATTTCACAGTTCTTCTCACTAAAGAGTCACTGTGTTCTTTCCCCAGCACTTGATGCTGGGTTTAGTCACGTGTCTCGCCTTGGTCAATGGAATGTCAGTCTGTGATATGTGACCAAAAGCTTGCGAAGTGGGTGCTCCATCCTTATTGCTCTCTTGTTCCTTTCTATCACCATGAGAACACACCCGGGCAAGCTTGCTGGTCCCAGGAGAAAATAAGAGACATCAGAAGCAGAGCAGAGCTTCCCAGATACACCCAACCTAGATCAACCACCCCTCAGCTGACCTGCAGATCCACAAAAATATATATGTTGTGTTAAGCCACCAACTTTGGGCTTTCAGCACTTTTGTGGCCCAAGCTAACTGATACGGACAGTTCTGTGTGAATCCTCCAACTGCCTTCACAGAATGGACTAGAGCACTGCTTTGGCCCTGACACTACCAGTTACCTACCCAGAAACTGCTTATTCCTTTCTTCTTCCTCATTCACAGAGCTCCTGTTTCACTCAGGTATGGGATTGTCTTGTTTCTTAGAAGTGTTGGCCTCAGAGAATGAATCGTGATTGGTTTAAGTAGGGTTTGGCAAAGTACAGCCTGAGGGCCAGATCCAGCCCGCTGCTTTTGTAAATAAAGTTTTATTGGGGCAAAGCCATGCCCATTCATTTATGAATTGTCTGCGGCTGTTTTCACACTACAAAGGCTGAGGTGGGTGGTTGCAGCAGAGGTTGTCTGATCCAGAAAGCTGACATTATGACCACTTTTCAACAGAGAAAGTTTGTTGTTCCCTAGTCTGAGGCTTACACCCTAATGTTATTCAAACTCCCCTTAGCCAGCGATTGGTTTAGGACTGGACCCAAGATTCCATTCATCTACTGAGGGCTGATGTGGCTAAGATACAGGAAGTCTGCTGGGGTTTTCTGGGAGACGCTTTAATACCGAAACATTCAGGGATATGCTGTATACCATTCTTCTTGCCTTTGTCTGCTGTCACGTGAGGACTTCATGTTTGGGTTGTGGCAGACTCTGTGACTGTGGAAGAAGGATGAGAGCATCACAGAAAAAGCAAACAAGGACCCTGCTGTCTTGAGCTATTCATTCTGCAAACCCTTGGAGTCATCTACCTCTGATCTTAGTGTTTGAGACAATTGTTGTTCAGTCACTCTTTGCAACCCCATGGATTACAGCACACCAGGCTTCCTTGTCCTTCACTATCTTCCAGAGTTTGCTCAAACTCATGTCCACTGAGTCAGCAACGCCATCCAACCATCTCATCCTCTGTTGCCCACTTCTCCTCTTGTCCTCAATCTTTCCCAACATCATGATCTTTTCCAGTGAGTCAGCTCTTTGCATCAGGTGGCCAAAGTATTGGAGCTTCAGCTTCAGCATCAGTCCTACCAGTGAATATTCAGGGTTGGTTTCCTTTAGGATTGACTGGTTTGATCTCCTTGCAGTCCAAAGGACTCTCAATAAACCTCTGGTGTTCAAGATGGGTGGACCGAAAAAAAAAAAAAAAAAAGATAGGTGGACCGTCACTTGCTGGTTTGTTCTGCCAGGAAGGTCTTGTCTTACTCACCCCCAAAAGCCTGGAATCTGTACAAGGGAACAAGGAGGTGAACCCTGCTGCCACAGTTTAGGCAACAGAACCCACCCACCAATATGTGAACAGGGTCGGATGGAGTCAGCATTTCCTCTCACTCCAACCAGATCAACGTGTCCTCTCACAAAAGAGGCAGAGAGAGAGACGTGGAAGCCCCTCTCCCAGTTCATCCCCAAGAGGATAAAAGTGATGCTAGAACCTCCCCGATCTATGGGCAAAAAAGGGAAACTGGGGAGAGTGCTGGGCAGGAGAGAACAGCAGCGGTCGCCGTGTTTATGGGGCTCTGGTCTGTGGACCCAGGAGGAAGTGTGTTTCTAGACATGGGCTTTAAGAAAGGAAACCTGGAGTCACGTCTGCGGCATTCTCCTTTCCTCCAAGACAGAGGGAATACATTTTGCTCCACCATGCAAAGGTGTAAGAAATGTCACATTCCTATTTCTGTAACTCCAGTTAAATCTGCTCTGAGTCCCTGCATGCCTGACAGGTGGGGACTTTGGTCTCGTCATTATCGGGGCTTCTTTTCCTCTGTGAGTTTACATAAGAACTCTGGGCTTGCACGCTGTTGGAAAGTCAGGCAGGACCTAGGCCCCTGGAGGTCACCACTGTTGCAGCCACAACTGACCCATAACTTTCGGAGGCTGTCTGCCACAAGCAGATTGTCATATGGTCATTGTAACTGACCACAGAGTCAGTCACAAGAGACCCTCCCTGTAGCAGGTCTCCACTGCACATGGAAATTCCAAAAAGCCTCCTGTTAATCTCAGCTTCCTCACTTTTTCACCTGAAAACACAAACGCTCCTCCTAATCACCCCAAACCTTGATGGTAAGTCGGCTAAATCCCCCTCCAGGGCCTCAGACACCAAAGCTCTTCACCTTCTCTCTTTGGGGAGACAATGCAATGGTATCTGAGATCTTCAGAAGCACAACGGTGGCCTCTCTCTTTGGTAGAGGGCACGGGCCAGGGGTAGGAAGGGGTGACAGTGGAAACTACAATCGCTTGTTCAAGCGCTGTGTATCACCAGTAGATCCCCAGGGTCTGGCACACAGTAGGGGCTAAAAAGACAGCACTTAGTAGGTACTGTTAGAGTCTGTTGAACTGAACTCTTGAGGTTAAAGCTATCAGCAGAAACCAACCAAGTAACAAAATGGAAAACCAACTATTAAAAAATATATACAAGTAATCATGACTTTGAGCTCTGAACACATTGGGCACCAGCCCAAGTTTGGGCAATTTTAATACAACCACCATTTTGCCTCCAAACAAACTGGCATCAGCTCCAGAAGCCTCTCTCGGCCTCTTAAAGAGAGCCAGTTTCTCCTCCTTTAAGTGGCGGCATTCCTCCTTGGGTGGCAAAGGAGCAGTGTCCACCCCCACTCGCCTCCAGCCAAGGACAGCAGCCAGGCCTCAAAGGTTTGATAGCTAAGCAGTATATTTTAGAGAGAAACACAAAATTATGTCTCATCAATCTGTAAGTACCACCACTTTCCAGAGCACAGAGATCCTGTCTGTGGAATCCTCCACAGGTCGAGCACTGACTTGGCGCAACTACACACTTTGGGGATTTTTGCAGGGAATAGTGAAGGTGCTCAGTGAAATAAAGGGACAAGAACTCAGAGTTCCCAGAGCAAGCCAGGAGGGCAGGAGGGTGTGGGAAATGCAGAGTGAAAGAAAGCAAGAGAGTCGGTGAATCAGGCCAAGACCAAGCGGGGAGCACTATGACTCTGTCCTTGGCCCCAAACCTCAGCAAGTCAACAAAATACAGTCACACTTGGGGCCAATGGTTTATGGTCTGGAGACGAAAGCAGCTGGGGCCGGGGGGTGAGGGTGGGTGTGGTGGACAGAGGCAGCAGACATGGACTCAGATGCCCAGGACTTCAGGGAGGCTGTGAGGTACAGAGCCCCCACCCCAGTCTCAGCAGAAATCTCAGGCAGGGCTTCAGGCATCTGCAGATCACGGCATTCGTGGCCTTGAGAGCACTGGCTCCTGAGTAGATGCTCCTAGTACATTTTCCAGCTCAACCACTTCCTAGTGGATGTGTAAACAAGTTACTCAAGGGTTTATAAAACCTCAATTTCTTATCTCTAAAGCAAAGGACATATCCTCTACCTTGCTGTTTAGTCACTGTGTCTGACTCTTGCGACCCCAAGGACTGTAGCCCACCCCAGTCCACGGGATTTCGCAGGCAAGAATGCTGGAGTGGGTTGCCATTTCCTTCTCTGGGGGATCTTCCCGACACAGGGACGAACCCAAGTCTCCCGCATTGGCAGGAGGGTTCTTTACCACTGAGCCACCAGGGAAGCCTGCATTATCTACCCTGTAAGGAAGTTATTGTGTGGTTAAGAGGAAGTGAGACTGTTCCAGCACAGAGCCTAGAACAGGGCGAGCTCTCCATAATATGAGTCTCCATCACCTGACCACTAGATCTCAGAGGACAGAGGGTTCGCCACAGATCAGGCTGAATGGTGGAATCCCTTGGGGATACGTGAGCCCTAACCAAGACCAACTGAGGCAGAATCACTGGAGGTAGGGCCCAGAAATCTGTATGTTTTAACATGATCTTCACTATTTATCTATTTTTGGCCAGGCAGCATATGGGATTGAACCCATGCCCCCTGCAGCAGAAGCACAGAGTCTCAACCACTGGCCTGCCAGGGAATTCCTGGGAATCTGTATTTTTAAGCCCATCCAGTGATCAATAGAATTGCAACTTGCCTTCTTTTGGTTTTTCACATTTTACACTTTTCTCCTTTCAATCATTTTAAATATATACACACAGATACACACAACAATTACCACAGTCAATTTGACAACATCTCATCACATCAAAAGGAAGCCCCATATCCTTTAGCTCACCCTCCACCCTTAGTCCCACACCCCTGGCTTAATGCTGGGCTGGAAGAAACACAAGCTGGAATCAAGATTGCCGGGACAAATATCAATAACCTCAGATATGCAGATGACACCACCCTTATGGCAGAAAGTGAAGAGGAACTAAAAAGCTTCTTGATGAAAATGAAAGGGGAGAGTGAAAAAGTTGGCTTAAAGCTCAACATTCAGAAAACGAAGATCATGGCATCTGGTCCCATTACTTCATGGGAAATAGATGGGGAAACAGTGGAAACAGTGCCAGACTTTATTTTTTGGGACTCCAAAATTACTGCAGATGGTGACTGCAGCCATGAAATTAAAAGACGCTTACTCCTTGGAAGGAAAGTTATGACCAACCTAGATACCATATTGAAAAGCAGAGACATTACTTTGCCAACAAAGGTCCGTCTAGTCAAGGCTATGGTTTTTCCAGTAGTCATGTATGGATGTGAGAGTTGGACTGTGAAGAAAGCTGAGTGCCAAAGAATTGATGCTTTTGAACTGTGGTGTTGGAGAAGACTCTTGAGAGTCCCTTGGACTGCAAGGAGATCCAACCAGTCCATTCTGAAGGAGATCAGTCCTGGGTGTTCATTGGAAAGAATGATGCTAAAGCTGAAACTCCAGTACTTTGGCCACCTCATGTGAAGAGTTGACTCATTGGAAAAGACTCTGATTCTGGGAGGGATTGGGGGCAGGACAAGAAGGGGATGACAGTGGATGAGATGGCTGGATGGCATCACCGACTCGATGGACGTGAGTTTGAGTGAACTCCGGAAGTTGGTGATGGACAGGGAGGCCTGGCGTGCTGCAATTCATGGGGTCACAAAGAGTCAGACACGACTGAGCGACTGAACTGAACTGAACTGAACTGAATCTACTTTCCTTCTCTATACATTTCCCTACTCTGGACTCTCATATTAATGGAATCGTATAATACGTGACCTTTTGTGTCTAGCTTCTTTCATTCAGCGTAACGCTTTCATGGTTCATCAATATTATAGCACGTATCAGAAGTTCACTCCTTTTGTGGCCAAATAATATTCCATTGTGTGGCTCTACCAGGTTTTGCTTATCTTTGCATCTGTTGAAGGGCATTGGGGCTATTTCCACCTTTCAGCTATTATGAACGATGCTACTCTAAACATTCATATGTAAGTTTTTGTGTGGACCTATGTTTTCATTTCTAAATAGACCTACCTCCAAGTTAAGATATACAAATGTCCAATATGTATATGAAAATACACTCAACACCCTTAGCCACTGGAGACACGCAAGCCAAAACCACAATGAGATCCCACTTCACGTCCATAGGATGGCTAGAATCACAAAGCCTGCCAGCATGGAATTCCCTGACGGTCTAGGGGTTAGGGTTTTGAGCTCTCACTGCTGAGATCCCAGGTTCAAGTCCCAGTCAGGGAACTAAAGTCCCACAAGTCATGAGGCATGGCAGAAAAAGAAAGACTGCCAACAACAAGGGTTGGTGAGGATGTGGAGAAATTGGAACCCTCACACACTGCTGGTAGGAGTGGAAAATGGTGCACCCACTCTGGAAAACAGCCTGACCATCCTTCAAACAATTAAATACAGAGTTATATATGACCCAAGATTCCATTCCTAGGTATAGATCCACTTGGGCTCTTTTACTCTGTGGGAAATGAACCATCAATACTTGGCAAGAACAAAGGGGAAAAGAGAGAGAAGAAGGAGTTGCGAGCACAGCCTTAATGCAGGAGCTTGTGCTTGCTTTCCTTGATGAGAACGTCTCACTTTGATGAATGATTTTGGGGTTGAAGACACAAATATTCATAAAAGATAGCCCCAGGATGACTTCATCAGCTGCTCACCAAAGAAACCACTGTCTATTCCAACCCAGGAGGAAGACGTGCTGGGTGGGAGCTGCTGAGCTGTGCTCAGTCTGACCTCTATACTCTATGAAAGATGGAGATGATTTTCAAGAGTAACATGAACTGTATTGAATTTTTTGCTTTGCCCACTGACTTGAGAATCTCCTGCATGAGGTCTGGCATGCCTGTGCTTTTTATTGCTTCAAAATAAATTTCCAGTTCCGCATAGTCGAGAGATGATATGCTAAGAAACAAATCTCTCTCAAAAAAAAAAAGCTAAGAATATAGGCATAATTATACTGCAGAGTTAACACAAATTGCACTGGTATATATGAAGTGCAGTATATTTTCATGTGTAATTGTTTTTAAGTCCTTCATTCTCAAATAGGCTGCAGGATGAGGTCTCCAAGACCCTGGGTTCTTATCTGATTTGTGTTACGGTAGAGTCACCTCTGATGGGTCTATGTCCCAATCATTTTTTTATCCTTTTTCCTCAAAAGTTCTAGGCACACAGTGGTTCTGTGTATGTTTGCTGAATAAACCGTAGACAAATGACAACTGGGAATTCTGGACGTGCAGTCAGGACTCCAGAAACTGTGGGTGTCTCCAAGACACTCTGGCTGAATCCCTCAGTCTCACCATGATTTTCCGTCTCAACCTGAACCCTATGCATGGCCTTTGTTACAGAACTCCTGCCCAGGACAGGCCCCCTCAGCAGGGAAATAATCTGACCTAAAATGTCAATAGTCTTTAGGTTGAGAAACCCTTATGTAAATAGAATCACATGCTATCTACATGTTTGTGCTCACGATCAATTTTAACCCTTTGATTATGATCACTTAAAAAAGAAACAAAAACGTCATACGGATGTGGGTAGAATCCCAAACAAAGAAAACCCAGAGTTGCCCACAAATCTGGTGTTTGTAGAGCTTGGATTTGATTTCAGTTCTTTTCGTCTAGTTTTTTGACTGATTTTTCTTAAAATGGCATCCATTGGGCTCAAGGCCCTAAGATTCCCGCAAAGATGAGGTTCACATGGGAAATTTGCACACACCCACACAGGTACACACTGTCATTTGCATGCAGACATCCACCCACAGACACACACACTCAAAGACACACACACCACCAAAGACAGAGAGCAAACTTCACCAAAAAAGCACAGTCCCACAGAAGAGCAGAAGCTCACCCTTCTTTCCAGGGGGACGTCTATTTCATTGGTCTAACTCAGACCCCGATGGTCAAGCTGTTCCTAAGCCCAGTTCTCAGTCTTCCCCGCCTAGGAAGGAGAGATGGATTTTTTTTTCCCTTCAATCAAGAATATAGATTTTTAAAATAAACACTTCTGCGTCTCAAAGCAGGCTGTACTTCCTAAGCTGCACATATTGATCAGCATTTTATTGTGTGTTTTCTTTCAGTTGAACTGGAAAAAATATAATCTAATTATGTCCTTCGTGACAGTTGGGAATCAGTTGCACCAAATCCGACGGGGTGTGTTTGTGTGATTGAGGTGTTTAATTTGGAGGACAACGAAGCGGAAGCCATGGCCATGTTTTAACATAATTAGCACAGAATCTCGCTTAAGGGCTGACCTATCACAAGGACGCAAAGCTCCCTCTGAAGCTGGAAAAGATTCTACCCATAGAACTGAGTCAGGGTGGTCCGAGGCCCCTAGAGACATTTAAGCATTAACATTTTACCAACATCTCTTCAAGAGTCCCAGGTTGTGGCACAGGAAAGACAGAAATACTCCAAGTCTTGGCTAAGATTCTATAAAGAGAAATAACCTGGGCTTGTAGATACTCCACACTGGTTCTCTAAGCTGCTGACTCCCAGGTTGCTCTATTTCATAAGCCAATAAAATATTTTTTTTTAATTTGGAAACTAAGATAAAGTTGCCTTTTTTTAGAGGGGTAGAGGGTTAAGAGGGCTTCCCTGGTGGCTCAGATGGTAAAGAATCCGCCAGCAATGCAGGAGACCCAGGTTCGATCCTTGGGTGAGGAAGATCCCCTGGAGAAGGGACTGGCTACCCACTCCAGTATTCTTGCCTGGAGAATCTTAAGGACAGAGGAGGCTGGCAGGTGATAGGCCATGGGGTCGCAAAGAGTCGGACACAACTGAGAGACTAAGCACGCACGCACGGTACAAGGAACACCATTTGGGGGCCACTGCTCTGAGCCAGGTGATAAAAGGGCCCCAAAAATAGAGCATGGAGTCCCTAGGAAAGATCTGACAGAGCCAGACTCACATTTCTCACCATCAATGAGCAGACACTCACCAGGAGCATCTACACATCCAGCCTCAAAAGGGGCTATATGCCTTCATTGTAATGCCCTCGTTTTGATCCTCATCATCACTGCAAAGCCGTTTGGTCTCAAGATCTAAAATTCCCACTGTAACTACCTTCTCCTGTCTGCCTCCCCACTCCCACACCTTCTCTCCCTCACCACCCCTTCTTGCTTTGCCTTCCTCATCAGCCTGGACCCTACTACACTCATCTCCAGCTTCCTGAGTTTCACTTCAGTTTATTTGTCTTCAATTATATTCATGCACCATTAAATGTAGTACTTTTTCTTTTAAAAAAAAAAAATCCCATTGTGTCTGATTAGAAGTGTCTGTCCATCTCTCCACCCATCTTTCCATCTGAACACAGGGTGAGTCTGGGACTTTGTTCACTTTATAGGAAGGAGGTTTATTTCCTGGCATGGTAAGATCTGAGATGATCTTTCTTTCTTTCCTGTAGTTTTCTGTATTCCTTGAATTTTTAAAGCACCTATTTCATTAGAAATAATCAAGGAAAGCACTTCCCTTGTGGCCCAGTGGTGATAACTCCATGCTTCCACTGCAGGGAGCACAGGTTCAATTCTTGGTTGGGGAACTAATATCCTCCCCATGCTGTGTAGCATGGCCAAAATTTTTGTTTAATGAATAAAAACTTAAACAATCAAAGTATTTTTTTAAATCTACTCTGTGTTGCACTTATTCATATACTCATCTAATCTCCCTACTTGATTATAAACTTCCTGAGCTATCTACTGATGCTGTGGTCCCAGCATCAGAGATTCTGATTCAAAAAGGTGGGACCTTGTAAACTGTAGGCCTAGAAACCACCTCAAATGAGTCCCTCACAGGTGTTCTAAGGGCATCATTCTGAGAAGCACTGATACAAAAGGAAGAACCCTCAGGAAGTTCTTCCTACAGTTCATTTTCCTGTCCTGCTTGTGTGTGTGTTAGTCACTTAGTCGAGTCCGACTCTGCAACCCCACGGACTGTAGCCCATAAGGCTCCTCTGTCCATGGAACTCTCCAACAAAACTCTGTAAAGCAATTATCCTTCAAAGTTTTTTAAAAAGCAAAAAAAAATATGGATAATAAACATATTTTTAAAGTTCTAAAAAAAAAAAAACACAGGAGTGGGTTGCCATTCCCTTCTCCAGGGGATCTTTCTGATCCAGGGATGGAACCCAGGTCTTCCACACTGCAGGTGGATTCTTTATCATCTGAACCACTAGGGAAGCCCTCTTGTCCAGCATAGGAAGCAACTGAAATATTATGTAATCCATACCAATTATGGTACTGATTGTGTGTGTGAGGAATTCAGAAATGGTTTGATCAAGGTTGATGATTGTAGAAAAAGGTTCCTCTTTTGGATGCCAAGTCCACCTCACACACAGTGGTAACTAAAGATGGTAACTAAAGCTTTCTCCAGCTTTGTATTTCATGTTTTTTATCATAAATGAAGTGCATCCATCCCCAAACCCAATCCCAGTTACTCACATACATTTGTACAGGAGATCTGACAGTACCCACCCTGAAGGAGAAATCAACACAGCTCCCATGGTGGGGTGAAATGGAAGTGAAATTTTGAGTTCAGTTAGTGAGGATGACACTGAAACATTTCCCAAGAGGTGCTTTCAGCAGCTCTGCCCATCCACAACCTCACTCCATTTCAGGGCAAAGCCTTGCTTAAGCTGCACTGGCTTCCATTAGAGTAAATCACACTGACTCACAGAAAATGCAGATGCGAGACAGAAAGGTGCTTTTAACAAAGGTTCACATCACACACAGACACACACACAAGCCTCCCTAGAGCCTGACCCCATTCAGCAAGCAATCCTGCTCCTCTGAACACCTATAGAAACCTTGGTTCACTGATGCAAATGTGAGAGAGAACCCTGACATCAAAGAGCTCACAGTCCGGTGGAAGAAACAAGCTTGAACGCAAGTGAGGATAAGACAAGATGGAGTGGATATTTAAACAAAGCAGCACCATGGACAGTTCCCAAACTGGGTCCCTGAGGCAGAGCCAGGCCTGCCCAGGAGACACCTGGGAGCTTTTGTAACCAGAGATCCTTGCTGAGCGTCTAAGCTTCAGAAACTCTGGGCATGAGCTCCAGGAATTGGTATATGTAATAAACATCCTCCCCCACACGATTTTGATGTTCCTCAGGGCTGAGAAATGTGGAACTATGGAGAACACCAAAGAAGGCACTAATACAAACCCACAAATGTTGATTTCTGTGCAGAACACAGTGTTAACAGCCCGAGTGCATGATCCCTGATACTCAGAAAACCATGTAAGGGAAGCATCTGCGGGAATGACTGGGTGTTACGGGTCAGAGCAAGTGCCCACAAGACTCAAACCCTGCCCTGCTGGTCAGCCCTCGCCTACAGGGGCCCAGTGGGAGTCTCCCTGGAGGTTTTAGTACAATGCAACCTATTTTCCAAAGTCACTGGGGCCCAAGATGTTATTAAACAATCTTCCTGAGTTCTCCCAGCTTGTAGCTGTCCAAACCTGGGGTTCAAACCCAAATCCATCTGACTCCAAAGCTGTTTCCACTTGCTTCATCCCCAGAGTTGTCCCAGTTACCAACTGACTGAACACACCCAATGTCACTTTTCTTTTTAGAAACGGTTTCAGGTCCCACTTTTAATATTAGATGAGGGCTATTTCTTACAGAGTAACCCTGTATTGAGAATATGAAGCAGTTCCCTCGCTTAAGCTCTTACACAGACAGACTCAGGAGTCCAGGGTCCTGGTCCCTTTTCTGCACCTTCCTTAGTTTTCCCCAGCAACCACAATCTTTTGACAGATTCCCTCTGCCAGAGGATACAGGGAGGAAGGGTTAACTCCACTTGGTTTTTGAATAGACAGCCTCAGGGTTAACGATGATTCCACAGGATAGAAAATATCAGTCACAGAACACTTTGCATTCAAATAGAATGTTTTCGTTTTCAAAGAGCCCTCACTTACCATCTTATCTTATCCTCTTAACAGTCCTGAAAGGGAAGCAGGCTTGATATTCCTAACCTCACTTCCCAGACGGGAGACTGAGGCACAGGCTTTCCTGATTCCAGACATGGGGTGTGATGACAGGTGAAGCCCACCATCACTGCCAGCCCCCTCACCACCAAGTGACTCCTCGATCTGGTGGACTTTTGGCAGAGGAGACAAAAGGGCTGGGTCACTCAACTCTGCTCTCTGAACACCCCTTTTATTGACTAGGAAAGTAAAATCTTGCACTGATAATTAATACAAATTATGGTTATAACTGAAGCCTGATGAACTGGTAACAGTTGGAGAATCAATAATCAATGCCTTGGTGGAGTCTCGCTGCTGACATTCCAGGTAAATTCCACCAAAGGATCCTCATCAAATTTAGCAGCCTTGTTACCCAGTCCAAGCTCACCCAGCTCACCACACGACAGGCCAACGAATCCAAGAGATGAGGTGTTGAGGCAAGGAAAATGACTATTTGGAGAGCCAGCTGACCAAGAAGATGGCAGGCTAGTGCCTCAAAATAAACATCTCATCAGGGTCTCTAGATGCCAAGTTCTTTTACAGATTAGAGAGGAGAGGAGGTGAGGAAGTAAAGTAAAAAGGCCATTAATCTTGCAAACATCTCCTAGAAGGGCAAGCTTCAGGCAGGGAATGTGTTAATTTCTTCCTTTCTGCTGTCTACAGGTGGACAGGGTTCTGAACAACGGCACTTCAGTTTAACAGTCAGGCAGAGGGGCAGGATTCTCTGAGGCAAGCCATTCGGTATGATTATACTAACAAAAACAAGTCAAAAACAGTTCCAACATGGAGTCAGAAGTGGCTTCTTCTCTGCAACAGTCTCATCAATTATTCCCCAACCGTGAGGAGAAGGAAGGTTTATTAAATACTTAAAGTTCACCTGGGCAAACTCAGACCCGTTTGTCCACTTGGACCTGACCCTCAGCCCTGAGACTCACTCAGTCCTCCAAGTCAGTCCTTCTTCCAGCCTTTGGATTAACCCTAGTGACTGCCCACCCAACACGTAGCTTCACCTTATTTACATATCTTCTATTTTAAGGCTTTCCTTCAATCTCAGTTCAGTTCAGCCGCTCAGTCGTGTCCGACTCTTTGTGACCCCATGAATTGCAGCACGTCAGGCCTCCCTGTCCATCACCAACTCCCGGAGTTCACTCAGACTCACGTCCATCAAGTCAGTGATGCCATCCAGCCATCTCATCCTCTGTTGTCCCCTTCTCCTCCTGCCCCCAATCCCTCCCAACATCAGAGTCTTTTCCAATCTGGCCTTCACCAAAAGCTGGAGTAGTTGTTGACAAAACCAAGTCATCCTGGGTAAGGGATGGGAATAAGGGAGCAGGCCTCACTTACAGGATCAAGTTCTAAGCAAACTTGAAGAGGGAAAAACAAACTGAACATCTACCAAGGGAGAGAGTGTGGATTTTGCGTAACTGAAGCTAAAGATGATCAGGGGTCTATGGCAGACCACAAGATCTAAATATGATGTAGATTCCATCCTCCCACAGCAACAACTATGCTTCAAATATAATGAAGGCCTTTGCTAAGGATAAGTCAGAAAGATGGGGCATTCTATGCCACACAATAAGGAGGTCCATTGGCAAATATGTTCCAACATCATCTTCCAGGGGTCCTGCTAACACAAGTCCTACACATTCTCTCCCATTTCTGCTGTTGGAGAGCTGTCATAGTTAGGGGGTGAATAGTGTGCCCCCAATCAGGTGAGCATATGCTAAATACCAGAGATACAGTGGGAATCAAGACAGCATGGCCCCTGCCCTCATGGTGATCTTAGTGTAGAAGAGGGCAGATATGCATCACAGAATCATGCCAAAAGAAAGACGTATATCTAGTTGGGCCCAGGCCTAAACAGAGAGACAGCTGGTGCTATGAGAGGTAACAAGGGGCCAGGCTTCCCTGAGGCAATGGTGACTCAGCCAACAAATGAGACGTTTACCTGTTTACCTGCTGAAGCGGGAGGCTGAAAGAGCTTTCCCAGGCAGAGGCAGCATATTCCCAGGATATGCAAAGGCCCTGTGGCAGAAAAGGGCACAGCAGGGGTACAGGAGCTTTAAAGAGACTAGAGAGAGCAAGTGGGCATGCAGATGATCACAGCACCTGCCCCACAGAGGAGCTGCAAGGAGACAGAGGCCTTGTCCATAACAAGTTCAGTAAAAAGATTAAGCAGTAACACAGAACAAGGTTCCTTCCCGGATTTTCTCATGAAGAGATGCAGCAGACTCAGAGGCCCCTCTAACGAAGGTCCTCCTTGACAGCCCCCCAGCCAGTTGGATGCAAATTCACCCTCTGATCACAATCAAATATCAGGAACCACGGCGGAACCTGCCTAGGGGGAAGAGGCAGCTTTCTTCCAAAGCTGTGGTCGGTTTCTACAGTCTTTCAGATGGAAATTAGGCAGCTCATTGCTGGGACCTGAGAGGAGAGCCTCGCACCCCTCCTGGTGAGAGAGCTGATGAATCAGGCACACTAGTGGATCAATCAGCCCGTGCCTGTGAACAAGTTTATGGTGGCAATGAAGGGCTTTATTTGTTTGGCAAAACACGGGGTGGTTTAATCTCCAGGAGGAGTGTCTGTCGGCGCAGGTTTTCTGGAAGGCGGGAGCGGGGCAGACGAGGCTTCCGTTTCATCTGCAGGCCCCTTGCAGAGGGAGCTGGGGAAGGCTTTGCAGCCATCTGGCACACTGTTTGCATCTCGTCTGGCTGGGCGGCTGTGCTCCAAACAAGGGTGGATGGGGTAGTTCTTGCCCTGTGTTTGGAGAGGAATGGAAGGGAACCAACAGAGGTGGGGAGTAGGGGGGACAGGTGCTGGGGAGCACCGCCCAGGCCCGGGGACCAGAGCATCCAACCCCACAGACTCTGGGCCACTAAGCAGCCCTGGAGAATCTTCCCAATTCCTCCCCAACCTCGTGCCTGCACACAGGCCCTCCTGTGGACACATACCCACACATACCCACACCCCCCAGAGCACTGCCAGACAGAGCAAGTGGAAGGACAGGACACCACTCACACCTGAATTTCAGATAACAACAAATCATATTTTAGCGTAAGTATGTCTCAAATATTGCTTTGGGACATACTTATTCTTTAAAAAAAAAAAAAAAAAAAAACTTGTTAATTTGAAAGTCAAGCTTAACTAGACCTCCTGCATTTAATCTGGCAACCGTAGTCCTGAATAAACAACCCAAGACTTGGGTACTCACAGAGAAGGTCACACACACACAGGAACACCAACATACAGGCACACACATGTACATGCACACATACAAGCCCATGTGCCTCACAGGGTCCAAGGCAAAAGGGAATTCAAAGGCCAAATTGTGGGTACTTACCCCCTACACTTCCCTGTCTTCTGTGTCTGGGCTCAGAGGCACCAGAGTCCCAGCCACCTCAGGGTCACCTGGAACCCAGGACCAAGCTACTGCGGAAGATGCCCTGAGGCAGCAGGACACTCACTGACCTGCCCCCGCCTGGACTCCAGTGTAGAAGACACTGCAGAGCCCTGTGGGCCTCGGCAAGCACAGCAAGGGGCTGAGACTGTAGGTTCATCATGGAGCCTACAAGCTGGGGATCCACTGATGAGCCCATTTTTTGTCTGTACCTGCTGCCTGCACCCCAATCTCTTCCCCCACCAACCAGGCACTGAGACTTTACTGAGCAGCTACTAAGGGCCTGGCATTGGACTCGACACCAAAGACATACCTACCCACTGTGAATTCACAGCCCAGCATGCTGAAAACTCAGCGATGACCTGCCTGGCACTGGCTGAACATGCACAGCAAGCCAAGCATTCAGAAGTGGTGGTCATTCCCTTGAATCCTCCCAGCAGCCAAGGAGGCAGCTGCCATTGTTCTATGATCCCCATTTTACCTTTGAGGGACCTGAGACCAAGAGAGCTGAAACAGCTTGCTCGAGGACACATGGGGGGAAGCAGCAAGACCTGGAGGAGGCGAAAGCCAACCTTGGAACTTGCAGTAACATAACCAAGAATGTTCAGGAAAGTGAACCTTCCCACCTGCCAATCAGAAGCCAGGGTCCTGCCGGCGGGAGCTGGAGGGACAGCTGGGCCCCCAGGGGTGGCAGGGTGTAGACCGACCCTAACAGAAGTGAGGCGGGCAATGCCATCTCACCAGTGCCCCCTCAGGCTTCAGAGGATGACCCCCACTGAGGATGGCACCTGTGAGCCTTAGGGTGCCGAGAGGGCAAGAAGATATTTACACAGGATGCAAAGACCCGGGATGCACAGTAGCACCGATGCCCCTCTGCCCTGGTTATCCTGCCCCTGGGAACATCTTGGAGAAGCACAGGCACAGAACACCAAGCAGTGTGCACCAGGATACTCATCACAGTGCCATGAGCAACAGGGAGGAAGAAGGAACAGTCAAAGACCCATCAGTCTAGGGTCAGCCAGGAGCATCCACACAGCAGAATAACTGCCGTATGAGTAAGGTGGAGCCCAGGTTCCCCCATGAGATGATGCCAAAGACACATCACTGAGTGAAAAGGAAGCTTTTCTAGACATTAAATGAAGCGTTATCATGGCAAATAGATGGGGAAACAGTGGAAACAGTGTCAGACTTTATTTTTCTGGGCTCCAAAATCACTGCAGATGGTGCTTGCAGCCATAAAATTAAAAGATGCTTACTCCTTGGAAGGAAAGTTATGACCAACCTAGATAGTATATTAAAAAGCAGAGACATCACTTTGTCAACAAAGGTGCATCTAGTTAAGGCTATGGTTTTTCCTGTGGTCACGTATGGATGCAAGAGTTGGACTATAAAGAAAGCTGAGCGCCGAAGAATTGATGCTTTTGAACTGTGGTGTTGGAGAAGACTCTTGAGAGTGCCTTGGACTGCAAGGAGATCCAACTGGTCCATCCTAACGGAGATCAGTCCTGGGTGTTCATTGGAAGGACTGATGCTAAAGCTGAAACTCCAATACTTTGGCCACCTGATGCGAAGAGCTGACTCATTGGAAAAGACCCTGATGCTGGGAAAGGTTGAAGGCAGGAGGAGAAGGGGAAGAAAGAGGATGAGATGGTTGGATGGCATCACAGACTCAATGGACATGGGTTTGGGTGGACTCTGGGAATTGATGATGGACAGGGAGGCCTGGCGTGCTGCAGTTCATGGGGTCGCAAAGAGTCAGACACAACTGAGAGACTGAACTGAAATGATCCTATTTGTATTTTTAAAAGATTAAAATTAAACTATACATGTGCAACTATCCATGCCTGAATACACAGAGAAAGGCGTGGAAGGGTACATGTCAACCCCTACTCCTGGTGTCACCTCTGAGAGGCAAGCCTGAAGAGAGGCAGACAAAAGAGTTGCTTGCTCCTTGTTTTATATATACTTGTGTAGCCAAAAATTCTTTACAATGAGCAAACAATAATGTGTATTGCTAATAAGCAGAACAAAGACCAAGGAATTATACTCATACCGTGTAGGTGCTTTCATCCAGCCCAATTCCTAGAGGCCAGGGCTTACAACTCCACCAGAGCAACACAGAACACGGAATCAAAAAGAAAAATGAAAAGGGCAATAGATTTTCCCTCCCAGGCATCACACACCTTCCAAGTTAAGCCAACACATTACCAAGTCACAGAGTTTTCCTTATCAAGAGACACAGGACACAAGCCCCGGAGCAGACACAAGCCCTGCCTGAGTTTCTCCTGGAAGGAGGTCTGACAGGCAAGGCAAGGCATGTCCACATGTGGTCAGGGGTGGAGGGACCCGGCAGGAGGGGCCCACAGAGCCAAGGAAACCCAGTGGGCAGCCCCTTCACCCCACAAAGGTCTTCAGAACCCAGAGCTGCATGGAACCCCTGAAAGCCTGTTTCTATGACATCCTGGAACACAGAGAGAGGAGGCAGGGAGAAGGAAACATGCAAGATTCACAAAATCCAGACACACGTGGAGCACACTGATGGTGTCTGCTCTTCTCTCTGCTTTCGGAAATCCACACTTTCTCCCTCATGACTTCAAGGCCCTTGTTGTGCACGTGAGCTCTCCTCTCTGTCTGTCTGCCTCTACCCTCTGTTTGGAGTTCCTCCCCCGCAGGTCTGCCCGGGCCCCCTCCCCCTCTGCTGGCACTAGTGGTAAAGAACCCGCCCAGCCATGCAAAAAACCCAAGAGACACAGGTTCGATCCCTGAGTCAAGAAGATCCCCTGGAGGCGGGCATGGCAATCCACTCCAGTATTCTTGCCTGGAGAATGCATGGACAGAGGAGCCCCTACAATCCATGGGGTCACAAAGAGTCAGACACGACTAAAGAGACTTAGCACGCATGTACACACCCTCCCCCTCTGAGCACACCCTGACTGGGACACTGGCTCCAAGGCAGTGAGGTCTAGGGGTCAGCTGTGGCAGACACTCTGCGGAGAAGGAAAGACAGGAGCCTTGTGGACTTGTGAGCAACCTGACAACTTTCCCGCTGGAGCTGATAAGGGAAAAGGCCAGCTCCTCCTCTGGGCAGTGCTCTCGTTGGCCTCTCGGGGGATCTGTGCTGCTGGTCAGAAGTACTGTCGCCTCCACATGCAGTTGCCTGCAAGGAAAGCAGTGCAGGAAGCCATGTGTTCTCAAAGAAAAAAAAAAGTGGAATTAAATGTACCATCTGCTTATTAGCGAGAGATTTTGAGGCAGATGCTTAAATATGCATGCCCAGACATTAAAAAACTTGGGGGTAAATGTTAATTTCAATAACCCAAATTCTTATGCTTGCAAAAAAAAAAAACCTTTCTTTTCTCTCAGTGATTTAGAGGCTCTGTATCCCACAGCACCAATAAGACTATCTCAGTGGACTTTGGCAGCTGTGCAAAGTGGGACCCCAAACACTCGCTGGGGACCCATCTTAGAGGGTTGCTGCCAAGTCTCCATTCCCTCCCTCCTTTCTCACCCCCATCCAAAAGTCAGACAGCAATAGGTGGGTATCTGGCCACAGGGATGAGGAAAGCCCACTCAAAGCCTCAGTCTTTACCCTGACACCAGAGACCCGGAAAGGTGAGAGTAGGGGAGCTGAGTCCCTCTCCCTCTGGATTCCCACAAGGTGAACCCTCATCACAAACCCAGCCCAGAACTGCATGTATTTCAAGAGCAGCTGTACTCATGGCCTCCATAGGACACCATCGGGGTGCAAAACCCTTCACCTAAGATTCTCAGTGTAAATATTTTCAGCTTTGTGGGCCATACAGTCTCCGCCCCAACTATTCAACTCTCCCATTCTAGCAAGAAAGGAGCCACAGACAATAAATATACTTGTGAATGGTTGTGGCTGTGTGTCAATAAACCTTTATTGACAAATACAGGTGGGGAGGGCAGCTTAGGCCCATGGACCAGGGTCTGTCTCCTCCGCTAGAGTAAGGTCTCCAGAAGAACAAAGACTGATCCGTCCTGTAGACCAGCACCCAGCCTGGCACCTGGTACATAGAAGCTGCTCAAATACTTGAAGAAGGGATGAGAAAGCAAGTGGCCCTCAATGCAGAAAAGTGAGGGCTCCCAATGGTACCCTCTTGTGCCGGGGAACACACCAGGGCAAGCCTCTCCACCAAGGCTGGGTCCTTTTCCAACGGAGCATCGAAAAGTGACAGCTCAGTGTTCTAAGAGCACCAAGGCTTTGGAGTCATACACACACACACACAAACTAATGTTTTCCAAGAGTGTCAAGGCCGTGGCATGTCCTGTGTTTCACTGCACATGCCCTGACTGGGTGCCGAAGTGTCTAGACTCAGGGTGAGTCTTTGTACCCCCACCCTAGTTGGCCTCCATTAAAATTCCAGCAAAAGCCAACAAGCATATTAAGTCCAGTGGGCGCTTTTCAACACAAATGACCCTTGTTCTTCTCCCTCGTCTGTCTGTGGAGCCACCTGTGCTCTGCCTGCTGGTCCTCTGACCCTTCTCCTCTCGTCGTTCGGATTCCCCGAGCTTCCGCCAAAGCCTCTTCTCTTGCCACTCCTCTCTCTTCCCAGGCAATCTCGTATGTCCTCTTCGCCTCAACTACCATCGACCCTGATGACCTTCAAGTCTGAATCTCCATCCCTGACCCCTCTGTCCATTAGATGCTGCCACCTGGGTGGATCTCAGAACATCAGCCAGAGCCTAGAGTCAGATCCATGGTCTTCCCTGCTTTTCTGGAAGTTGACTTGACACTGCATCTTGCTCACTCCCATTACCCAAAAGATCCTTAAGTCCTCTGAAACATATCTCCTAAGGTATGCAACTCAAGGTCCTCAATTCAGGCACACAACTCCACCATTGTCCAGGCCACCAGTAAAGCAGAGACTCCTGTCCCAGTGCCCAAACTGGTCTCCCTCCTATTCCCTGAGCTCCAAGTCATGTTCCAGAGGACACAACGGAACGATGGCCATCTTGATTAAATTTTTTAAATTAGGAGGACCCTGGCCTGCAGTCTGAATTTCCCCTGAGAATCCCAAATCGAGTTCCAGTTTGTGAGCACTGGGGTTAAATCTTTCTGAAATGATTAAGACCAAGGGCAACACAGCTCACCCTCAAACTACTCTAGGCACAGAGTCATCTGCCTCCCCAGGCTGTGAGCCGTCGGAACCATCTAGTATGTGCCTCTCTGCTCCGGCTGAAAGGAAAGTCCTCCAAGCTTCTGCCTCCCCCAGGACCCTCCACCATCTTGCACCCCACTCTTGGTCCCTGGAGGATGAGGAGACCTCCTGCCATTTCCCACTCCAGCACAGCATTCCGCAGATGAGTGCCTCACAGATTACAGAAGAGCCGAGGCAGACACACCGCGCTCCAGTGGGCGGCCATGTCTTCATGTCAGCTTGAGAGATCGTTGCCAAGGAAATATCTATATCTCGGCAGAGAGAGCTTCCACCCTGCAGAGTCCAGCTGTGCTCAAACGGGAATCCTGAAACCCAGATGTTGGTCCAAATGCCCTGCCTCGGCAGCTGGCTTTGGAACTCTCCACTGTGGGCACGAACCCTTAGTGCCACCTGCCCTGCCTGCCCACAGCCCTGCCTCCCTGGGATCCTGGACCCCAAGAACCAAGAAGGAAATCGGGGCAACCCAGTGAGATGCTACCTGAACCCAATATAAGGTTCAGGTGAATGGTATACCCCACCCCCACAATTACAGGGCTTTCCAAGTGGTGCTAGTAGTAAAGCACCCATCTGCCAATGACGGAGACATAAGAGACATGGGTTCAATCCCTGAGTCAAGAAGATCCCTTGGAGAAGGGCATGGCAACCCACTCCAGTATTTTTGCCTGGAGAATCCCATGGACAGAGGAACCTGGTGGGCTACAGTCCATGGGGTCACAAAAGAGTCAGACATGACTGAAGCAACTTAATGCAGACACACACATCCTGCTTTATATATCACCAGTGGCTAAGGGGATGGGGATGGAGTCTGATTCACTCAAATAATTTAGAATGGCGATGACCATTTGTTTCGTGCTTTTTCCATGTCTAAATGCTATGCCAAGCATTTTCTATTTACTAACTTGTTGTTTCATCAAAAGCATATACAACCCACCACTGAGGTTATCCCCATTTTATAGATAAGAAAACTGAGGCCCCTGGAGATTGTATAAATTTATCAAGGCCACAGAGCTCATAAGTGGTACAGCAGGGACCCAAACCCAACTACCACACTCTGAAATATTTTTTGCAAGTGTAGACTTGTGCCTCTAAGCCAAGGTGATTTTGCCCACCTCTTCCTGGATTGTCACATTTGGGGATAGGGTATCAGTGCTACTGGCCTCTGTGGGTAGAGGCCAGGGATGCTGCCAAGCAGCCCAATAATGCACAGCGCTGCCCCCCATAACAGAATAATCTGACTCCAAATGTCAACAGCACAGTGCCAAAGTTGAGATACCCAGGTGCAGACCCTCACCAGAAAGAAGGGGAAAGATCTACAGTCTGGATTCACCCCTACAGGGAGCCTCACGCTGACAACAACCTTCTGCTCCAGTCTCAACCCCAGAGACACTTTTTTTAGTCATGACATGCAGCATGTGGGATCCCAGCTCCCCTACCAGGGATCAAACTCAAACCCTCTGCACTAGAAAAATGAACTCCCAACCACTGCACCAGCAGGGAAGTCCCAACCCCAGGGACTCTGGAGCAAAGAGTCCATCAGGGAACTTCAGGCAATCCGATGAGTTATTACTCTTGAAAGCTCAACTCTGCCCAGCAACAACCCAGAAATCTATGCCAAGCTGCCTGATCATGGGAAAATCTGAACAAACACCTGGGGTTGATAACCAATTACATTGGAAAGACTTTTCTCTCCTTCCAGGAAGAGCTATAGGTCAGACTCACCCTGGGGTCACTCTAAAGGAATCAATAGTTCAATTGTCATCACCAATAGAATGATACTTGGATATGTTCTTTCTATAAAATTCTATAAGTAATAAAAAGAGAGAGAGAGAGAAGGAATCAATAAATGCTCTAGGGGGACCAGTTCTTCAATATCTCCTCAGCATCACTGGTCCTGGAGGGGGAAAAAGGAGTCTGTAAAACTTCTGATCCTGGTGGGGGGGTCAGCCCTCACGAGTCATATACCTTCCTTCCACCACACGTCCAGCAGGACCTGGGTGCTGAGAGGCCTCCTGGGGCTCCAGTTTAGCTCCTTAAAGCATCCCCTAGCAAACCAGCAGAGGATGAAACCCCCTCCTTAAAGACAGGGGCTGAGTCCAGGAGCCACTCTGAGCAACAGCCAGTCACACATAAACCTCAGCCATCCAGGACATCAGATACAGTGATGGGAAGGGGTATTTTATCCTTAAAAACATCTACATGCAACACGGACAGGGAGGTGTTGACCGTGCAGCTTCTGCAGAGAAAAGCCCAAAATGATCTGAATCCAAAAATAATCTGCTATCAAAGAAAAAGGATGTTTTTGACATTTTGGCCAAGCTAATGGTCTACACAGACAAAATCTCATGAAAAAGCATTCTGTTTTTCTTGATCCATTTGGACATGGTCTGTGAGTGAAGAAATGGTTCTCTTCCTTAAAGAAATAGCTGCTGCTCCTGGCACCAGCCTGAAACTGCTTCCAGGTTCTTTAAAGAGAATATTCTTATAGACATGGAAAAGGAGAAATCTGTCTGGTGGGCATTCTGGGCAGCCTGGACTTTGGCCAACCTTTGGACTTAAAAACCAAGACACCATCTTCATGAGGGGCCACTGTCCCCAGAAGATCTGGGTATCCCATGGAACAGGGCCTGGTGACATATGCTTTGCACCACAGAGGCCATTAAGGCTCAGAGAGGTTAGGCAACTTGCCCCCCGTCACTCAGCTAAGGAGACCCATAACCAGGATCTAAACCCGAGTAGTATGGATCCAAACCCACATTCCTAAGCAGCCCACTGCACCTGGTCACTCCATTCCATTCTGGTGTCCTGGTTTTGGGCAAAGTTCCATGTGAAAGAGGGAGGTGACAGGGGCAGGGAAGGGCTTCTGACAGCGGAAGTTTCATGGCACTGCACGGCCCCATCATCACGTCTCAGACCCGGGACCTCTCCTCTCATCACACTGCAACGCATCCCTTTCCATGACGTGTCCCGGAAAACCTTCCCCAAATATCATCCTTCTGGCATCGCAGAGAGAAATTCACCTGGTTCTGGTGTCTAGGTGGCCCACGATCTGAACTCAACCACAGCCACAGGAGGCGAGGGTTTGGGAGCAGCACCTGAGAGCAGCCCCCTCCCCGAGTCAGCCGGCCTTTGATGCGGCCCAGTGAAGGGGAAGCAGGCAGCTGACACCGGCGAGGATTTGGGAGAAACAAGGGGACCTCTTCCTTGTGGGGCTCACTAGTCACCAATCAAATTTTTAAGGTGAGCTCAGCTGAGCAAACGGTTGGAAGAAACAAAAAGGTCAAACCCATTATCAATTTAAACTCCCAAGGTGGCAGCCCTCGCCAAAAGGACAGCCGTCCAGCCAGCCCTCATTTGTCCTCAGACATCTGTGACCCCCAAATGTGAGGTCCGCAGGGTCACGACTGGAAGATTCAGAAGAGGAAGCAAAAAGCAGAGGCCAGGGAGGGGGTCAAGCTGGCCAAGAAGCTCTGCCCCACACACACCTAGTGAGTCACATACCCCCGTAGGTATGCAGCAAACCACCCCAAATGTACCCTCGGCCAGCGGGTACCAGAGCCAGAGCACCCCAAGGGAATGCACAGAACTTTGCTTCACTGTCCTTCTCTGGAGAGATGGGCAGAGAAGAGTGACTCCAGACTGGGAAGCCCTCACCTGCCTCCTCTCTCAACTCTCCCTGCCCTGCCAGCCTGGAGAGTGGTGACAGGAAGATGGGGCGGGGGTAGGGGAGGAGCGGGGGGGGGGGGGGGGGGGGCGGGGGGGGGAGAGCGGCGCGGAGAGGCAGGGGGGCTTGGTGAGCTGCCACCAGTGCACGCGCGGACCGGGCACGGTTTTCAGAGCCTGTGCCCCATACTTCCCACCCAAGCCCCTTACCAGGTGCAAGGTGACCAGCAAAAAGTCCCAGAGAGACGCCTCAAACCGCTCTGCCCAGGATGAGGCTCTGCAGGGTGAGGGCTCCTCAGAGTAAAACCCCCACCCTCTACCCCCCTCTCCTTTCCCTTCTGGGTGCCCCCAGGACACAGAGCGCCCTCTCCCTTTTCGAACAACCCCAGAGTCCACGGGTCTCCCAGCCAGCAACAACGACGACGTGGCAGAATCAGCAAGTCGATCCTACATAAACAAGAAGGGAGTTGCCACCAACAACAGGGCATCTAGTTTCTCGGGAGGTCCCCACAAGCTACCACACCGCGCCCGCACGCAGGAGTTGCTGCCCAATTACCAACTTGGAGCTGACCGCCGACGGGGTGCAGCCCTGCCCCCCCAACCCCCACCCCGTCCCTCCTGCGCCCCCGCTCACTTACGCCTCCGTCCTCGACACCTGTCTGGGTACCGGTCTCTTCCCTGCCCAGATGCGGCGCGTCTTCCCCTTCCTCCCTCGCCGCGCTTCCTCCTTCCAGCCCCAGCCTCAGCCTCTTCTCCTCCGGAGGGGCGTCCTCCGCCTCCCACCTCTGCCGGCCATCCCTGCCTCGGAGCTTGCCCGTGTCCTCGGGGCTGCTGGAAGGGCTGGCCATGGCTCAGGGGGCTCTGCCTGCACTTGAGGGAGAGGAAGGACCCAGCAGCCTTCCGAGCCGAGCGGCCTGTCGGTGGGAGACCGGGCTTCTGAGCGCGAGCTCGGTGGGTTCGCGCGGCTGGGCTCGGAGCTGGGCTCCTCCGCGGACCACTCCTGTCTCTCTGCCGCCCCCTGCTGGCTGCTCGCGGGCACAGCGGGCACTCGTGGACGAGGCCTGCGCGGGTCTCACCTGCCCTGGGGCCAGCCAGGCCCGCTCAGAAAATCCTGGCCGCCCCCCACCCGCCAGTTCGCCCACACGGACGGTCTCCCTGCCCAAGGAAGGGAAGGGAGAAGGGACAGACAGACGTCTACTTGTCCAGCGCCCTGCGACAATGGACACCCTGGTCCTTGGTACTGTTCTGCATCTTGAACGGTTTGGAGGTGACTGGAAAACTGAGGCTGCTCAAAATGCCAGGAGAATTCAGCCTGGAGAATGATGACCATATTTCAAAGCTGTGCTTAACTATCAAGGGTGATTATTGAGCATCACTATGAACCAGGCATGGCGATGGAGGGGTGGAGGGGGTGGGGTGAGGGATGGTTTACAACAGTGACCATTACTGTCTCTGCCCTGGTGGAGCCCAGTGCAAGGCGGGTGGGGGGAGGTGGTGACTGACTGACATTGCCAAAGGACTGCAAAGGAAACGTGCTGAGGAGGATGTTAGTCGCTCAGTCGTCTCCAACTCTTTGCAACCCCATGGACTGTAGCCCGCCCCCCAGGTTCCTCTGTTCATGGGATTCTCCAGGCGAGAATATCAGAGTGGGTAGCCATTCCCTTCTCCAGGGGATCTTCCCGACCCAGGGATCAAACCCACGTCTCCTGCATCGCAGGATGCTGGGGAGAGAGGAGCCTAAAACAGCAGCACCTCAGAAGGTCTAGGGCTGGGTAAGGGGCAGAGGAAGTGAACCCTGAATGGAGGTGACCAAGATGAGTAGTACTCAGCCAGGTGAAGGGTGTGCAGGCAGAGGGAACAGCACATGTGAAAGCCCAGAGGCTGGGAGGGAGGCAGCAAGAAGCCTGTGGGGCCGCAGCAGGGTGGGTGAGGGGAGCACGGAGTGGGGGTGGAGAGGTTTCCGGGGACCACTGGGGGCTCAGCACAGCAGCAGTGCAGACGGACAAAGGGAGGAGACATTAAGAGACATTTTGGAGTGATAGGCTGGTAAATCTGCGTGGGCCCCCAATGTTCCCTTAGCACCAGTGTGGGGCTCCCTCCTCAGCTGCGTGACGAGTTGAGCCAGGAGGTACGTTCCAGACATTTAAGTGTCATACCCAGAGTCCAGGACAGGCTGAATGAGCGCCAGGCTCCGACGTGTCCTGAGCTTCCCCAACCAAGAGCTGAGACCATGTTGCACTTGCTTGTTCAATTTTTTCTGCCACTAAGCTCCTGCAGGCAGTTGCTGCCTCTGCCTTGTTCACAGTTTTATCCTTAAAAAGCCCTCACAGTGGGTAGCACACAGTAGGTACTCAAGAAACATTCGTAAGATAAGTAAATGGATCTGCTCCCATCCAGTGTTCCCTGCATCCTGCGTGTTCCCCCTCTTGCTTCAGCTCCTTCCCCTCTCTTCCACCTCTTCCCTCTGCCCTAGCACAAGTAAAGCCCTGTTGTTATCCCCAGTACAAAGGAGGAGACTGTGGCATGAAGAAGGCACCCTATAGTGGGAACGGCTGCCACTGCATTGGGAAGCCTAGATGCAGTGAAGGGGTCCCTGCATCCCAGAACGGCAAAGACCAAGTGGCAGCCCTCAGTCGTCACGGCAAATGGTCGTGGGCTGAGTCAAAGCATAAGTCAGAACAGTCCGACTCACACGGACCTGCAGCAGTGGCCAGTCGAGCACGGTGATCCCACATGTGATACAGATCGCGGTCTACTGAATTCTTAGTTGATCTGTACAAGCAGAGGAGCTCTAGGTCAAGGGAACGAAAGCCTAACTTGAATCATAAAAACAGATGGCCATGACCCCTCAATCAATTCCCAGACTTGAGCCAGTTTACAGACTCCAGGAGGCTGGGTCCCCTTGAGAAAGGACCTGGATATACTGCCAAAAATATATACTCTTAACCCTTCTCCCAGCCTTCCCCAAAGGACCTATGCCTTTTATCAGAGTGACTACGTGGGGAAACAAAAACAGACATTTCCAGGATCACTGATCTGACGCCAATTCCAGGAGACCACATCATTGGATTGGAGTTCACAAGTAAGAGCAAGGCTTATGTAGGTCAGATGATCAGCACAATTTTAGCTCCACCATCTCACGGTGCTCACAGGGGGTCGCCAAACCCATCCTGTGGTTACTAATACAGTGGCAGAGCTGGGACTCAAACCCGGGGTGTCCAGCTTAGAGGCTGTGCTCTTAACCACAAAACAGTGTGACATCTCTAGGAAGAAAGTATTGACTATAATTCAGGATTTCAGTCCCAGGCCCCACGCCCAGCCCAAGGTCATCGTGTCAACCCTATTTTATGCAGTATTCGAAACTAGGCAGGAAAATTGGGGACAATCAAAAGGTCACAGGACCTGACATCAAAAGAAAGGGCATGAGTTTACTAAGCCAGCAGGGCTGGATCCCCGAGGGACCACTACTCACCTCCCTGGCAGTTTGACTAGATCTGATGATCAAAGTGGGAGAAAGCCCAGAACAAAAGTAAGCAAGCCCTTTCACCGTCTCACCTGAGAAAAGGTCTGTAAATTCTTTGGGAGGCCTTTCAGATATAGACTAAACCAGCAATAAAACAAGCTACAGTGACTTGGACTGCAAAAAGGTAAAACCAGTCAATCCTAAAGGAAATCAATCCTGAATATTCACTGGAAGGAGTGATGCTGAAGCTGAAGCTCCAATACTTTGGCCACTGGATGTGAAGAACCAACTCATTAGAAAAGACCTTGATGCTGGGAAAGATTGAAGGCAGGGGGAGAAGGGGACATCTGAGGATGAGATGGTTGGATGGCACCACCGACTCAATGGACATGAGCTTAGGCAAGCTCCAGAAGATGGTGAAGGACAGGGAAACCTGGAGTGCTGCAGTCCATGGGGTCACAAAGAGCTGGACCCAACTGAGCAACTGAACAACAATGGTGATGGAAACTATAAGAAGTTATGGACCATTTGAAGGAAGATACACCTTCTGCATTGCCGGGGTCTTTGGAAGGCCATCCTAAGCTACACACCCACAGAAAAGGTGCATCTGACTCCAAAGAGAGCCTGGAAAGGCAGATTCCAACACAAAGATTCAAATGCAAGTACTTAGACCAGGAAACTGGTTGAGGATGTGGGATGGATCAGGGAAGGCAGTTTATAAGGCAGACAGGTTGCCACTGTGGACCTAGCGCTAATCCAACTGGGAGAAAGTATAGATAGTGCACCTCAGAGTTATCCCAAAGAGGGGTGCGGGAGCTGGGGGTTCACTCAGGCTTGACTGACAGCTACCCCCTGGAGGTTCCTGACTCCCATGTACTTCTGGCGGTGATGGCCACAGAGCGCCTCAGGCAAAGGCAAGTCAGCAGGTGCAGCAGTGCTGAGGGCAAGGCATGTGGGCAAGGGCTCCAGCAACGACCCTGCAAAGCCCGCCTCTCTCCTTTGGCAGGTTCCAGCGAGGCCCGGATTCCCACTCTTCCACCATGGGGCTTAGGGAGCAGATTAGCTAAGCTGGGACTCTGGGGGCAGAGCTTGACTGGGGTTCTGGCTTCACTCTTAATCACACAACCTTAGGCAGGAAAACGGACCTCTGGGAGCTTCAGTTTTCTCACCTGCAAAATGGGTGTAATAGTACTTTATGGGTTATTGTGATAACTGAACAAATTGTGCACATAAAGCTCTTAGCCTAACATATAATAAGGGCTCAAGTAGAAAGTGTGTTTATTGGGACTTCCCTGGTGGTTCAGTGGGTTAAGATTCAATACTTTCACTGCCCAGGCCTGAGTTCAATCCTTGATGGAGGAATTAAGATCCTACAAGCTGCATGGCACAGCCCAAAAAAAAGAAGGAAAAGGAAGGGAAAAGAAAGGAAGAGAGGAAGGAAGAAAGAAAGAACAAAGGAAAGGGAAAAAAAGAAAGGAGAAAAATTAAGCACATTTATTAATGTCATCAACTCATGTGCTTTTCTTACAGGGAAGACAAGGCTGGCCCTGAAGCTGACAGGCCCTGAGGCCTCCAGATGCAAAGGTGGAGAGAAGGAGGGAGGCTGAATAATGATAAGCGTGACAGCCAACGTCAGGAAGCCAGAGGCAAGGGCCAGGGTTTTGCGACATCCCGCACTGCAGCCAGGTCAGCCACGAAAAAGTGCAAGTCTGACCGCTTCAGCTGGTGATAAATCAGCACGTGGGAAACATTCCCCCCACAGCTTCCCTGCTCAGATCCCCGTTGTCAGCACCTAGCCATCTGAGAGGTGGAAGGAGGAATCCGGCGATTGGGACCACCCTCTCCCCACTGGCACCAGCCTTGGGTTGTTAGCTGAGGGCCAGGGCTCCATCAAGGTGAGACACTCTCCTCAAGCTCCCATCCACCCAAGCTTCCGGGGCACTGATCCTGCCATAAGGACGGACCCCCTATCCAAGGCACTGCTGCCTCCTCTCCAACGAGAAATCTCAGTTGGGGGTACTGACCCCTCCGAACCCAGAACTTCTTCAGGCAACTGATCCATATATCTCCTGGTGCCACCTACACACCATCCACAGTATCTTCATCGGCTGTATGAACCCCCAAGGCCCACCCAATGCTAGCCACGACCACCAACATCAACCAGGACACCCAAGGTACTGAACCGAAAAGTCAGGATTTGTGCTGTTCTGCACCACTGCTGAGAATCCCATCTTAGTCCCCATCAGCGGTCACTGGGGACAGGTGTCTGTCTCCTCCTTACTGTACCCCAAGTCACCATGCGTTTTTGCTCACAGACCCTCGGCTTCTACTTCATTTCGAATGCACATGTATCCATGCGTCCTGCACCTATAATTACACAGGTACTCATAGGTCCTACCAGAGCCATCAATGAGCTTTCCACCAGCCCAACTGTAAGGACATAATCGTGCTGGTGGTTTATTCTTAACTTTAACATTTTTGTTAAATATCACCAAGATGCAAATGACAGTCCAACAAGTCACCAGGTTCCAGGTTCAAGAACGTCACTCTTCACCTCTGTCACAGCTCACCTTTAATTCTGGGACATGACTGGATGTGTTTTTCTTCTCCTCCCAAGGAACATCACAACCCAACCCTTCAGCTGCTTAAACAGTTCACACACAAGATTTCAGAGGGCCTCTCCTAAGCCCCCAGCACCCAAATTCTTCCCTCCTCAGCTCTGAACCAAATTGGTGAGCAGGAACCTACCAGGAGAGAATGCAAACACCGGACCAGACGGACGTCAGCATTTATCTAAACCATTCCTGCCAGCCCTTCCTACAGGCACATGCGTATTTGTCTTAATGATCCAAATCGCCTCTCCTCTTGTTCTTACTAAACGGGTACGTGCTGTGTCCCATTGTTTGCTGCCATGAGGTGCTGATTGCTGCAAGAGCCTTTTAATACACACACAACACTCAGAACAAAGACGAATCCCTGCCTTCTCTCTGGCACAACTGCGCCATAAATTGCAGAGTTTAGAGAAGAGAGCTTCAGAGGCAGCGCCCACACAGCCTGTGTGTGTGTGAGAGAGAGAAAGAGAGAGAGGGAGGGAGAGAGACAGCCCTGAGAGGAGGGGGGCAGCCCCCTCCCCAGCACCGTCATCTTGAACCCTCAGACAGGGCCACAGGGCAGAAACAGGAGTGAGCACAATGAGTCCTGGGGCTGGCAGAGGCCCTGACCTCAGAGCTTCTGCACAGACACACCCTCAAACCCTCTGGGCCCCTGGGACTCTCGACAACCTCACATCCATCGTCATCTCAATGCTGAAGGGCTCATTTTCGTGTGTCACTTTCTTTTTTTTCCAGAAAACTTTGTGTAATTCATTGTGTGGCCGTGCGTGTGCTCAGTTGTATCTGTCTCTTTGCGACCCCATGGATTGTAGCCCTCCAGGCTCTTCTGCCTGTGGAATTCTCCAGGCAAGAACACCGGAATGGGTTGCCATTTCCTACTCCAAGTTCGTTGTGCAGAGGGGAGATCAAAGTGAGTTTCTATGGGCCACGGGTTAAAAACCCATAATGGCTCAGGAAGTATTGAACCAACTGAGATTATATGCATGTGTTTCTGTTTCTCTGAGGAATATTCTGAATTCAACTTGACAAAGGGTTTCAGGATCACCGCCCCCCTTCCCAAGACAAGGCAAGAACCACCAAAGTGTGCCTTCATTTCAATATTTAATATACCTTGATCTTGACTGTGACAGGGAAAGGAGAAAAAGGAGAAATGTCATTGTTTGGGGCACTGATGTGAACTGCTCAGCGACTGGAGACAGAGAGTAAAAGTTACCTCCACATGCCATCCAACGGTAAGAGTTTATGGTAATAATATTAGTCAGATAATATTAATAGCTGACGTTCCTGAGAGCTTATATTCTAAACTGTTCTAAACACTTTGTGTATGTTAACTAAATAAATCATCAGCCCACTAAAATGCTTATTATTTTTATTATTACTATCACCATTTTACAGATGAGGAAGCTGAAGGATAGAGCTGGAACTTGCATCTCAGTTATCTGCCTTGAGCCCATGCTCTTAACCATTCAGTGACACCACCTCCCAGAACCTCCCGGTGATCACTGTAACTGTAAAATCAAGCTGACTTGACTGTTTAGAACCAGCAAAGACCACAGCGTGTTCTGTGATCATTCCAGGTTTAACATTAGCAAAAGCATGGTCCTTAGTTCTGTGTTCAAACACCACTCCCCACCCAGAAGCATACACATTCATGTTAGTAACAAGACAAGAGGAAAAGAAAGCTCACCCAAGACCACAGTGAGTGATGGAAATTAGGTTTTCACCCAGGTATGTCTGTCTTGTGAGCCTGTGCTCTTAGCCACCTGCCCAACATCTCACCCTCCTGTAATGAAAAGCTCTGGCTTAAGAGAAGTCAGTGAGGTCCCTGGGAGGTCCATGTGAGACACAGGAGGTACACAGCAAGCCCCTGGTCACCTCCAGAACATTATACCAGAGAAAACCAAAGAGCAACCACGTGGGTTAGAAGACACCCTCGATTAACCAGACAGAGGAGGAAATCCCCCATCTCTTGGAGTGCGTCTCCTAAGACAGAAGGGAAGTAGCTTTCATCTCCCCTCCCACACTGCTGCCAACATTCAGCAAGAGGTCCAGTGGGTAAGACCACCTGTGTCTGCATCCAGCCATGCCGCTAGACCTAGTCTATGAGCATGAGTGAAATCAATTTCCAAGCAGTGCTTCCAATGCTGAGTAGAATTCATACCAGTAATAAGTGCCACTGTTCTTACACAGAAGCACACACACACTCACACACACACAGAGAGACAAAATTTAAGAATCTTGAGGGAGTGAATGCTTGCAAAAAAAGGTACATATTATCTCCCTGTCATGGAGCTGTGGCATCTGACCCCTCATCTACACCTAGGTACAATCCATCTCTCTCTCTCCCTCTCCCTCTCTCCCCCTCTCCCTCTGTCTCTCTCCCTCTGTCTCCCTCTGCACCACCCCCCCCACCATCCCTCTCCCCTTGTCTCTCTCCTAACTCTTACCTCACTTCCTGCTAGGCTTCCTCCTATTTTTATCAATACATAAACTCTAATAACCTGAGCCACATACCCCTTTTCTCGCTGGTGTCTCCCAGCTTTCCCTCGAAGCTGGACCTCAACTTCAGCACCATGGCCAGAGCGAAGCTCCCCTTCCCCTCAGGGCGTGGATGAGGGACCTCTGATTTGACCTCTGGCCCCATCAGTCCCTCTCACTCCCTCCTGCTCTCCCTCTCTCTACTCCCTCCCTCCCCTTCACTTACTCTCTCCTACCCTCTCCTTCTCTTCCCCTGTACCTAATGCTGTTTGCGCACACCTGCGGTGATGTCAAAGTTTTGCCCAAGGAGACAAGTTGCTATGACAGATACAGGGACACAGACCGGCTGGCCAAGAAAACACAGCTTATGCGGGTCCCAGACACAAGCACCACCTGGGAATACACCACATCTTGACTCTGTCATCTGACTGATTTGGGCACCAAGTCCCTGTAGAAGGGACAAACATTGAGGACCGCACCGCTCTCACCAGCCTCGGGACACACTCACTCCAAACACGACATTTCCATCCCAGAGCAGGGAAAACGTGAAGAATAAACGGGCTAAGAAGTGAGCACTCAGGGGAGTTCCCTAGAGGTCCAGTGGTTAAGACTCCGTGCTTTTAATACAGGGGATGCAGGTTCAATCTCTGGTTGGGGGATGAAGATCCCACATGCCTCACAGTGTGGCCAAAATGAATAAGTAAAACTGTAAAAAGAAGTGGACACTCGGGTTCTTCCTCACTACCCTCTCCTACTTGCAACTAAGAAAGGAGAGTGTGTGTTGTGCAAGCCCAGGTGTGTGTGTAACAGGTTCGGTGTACATGTGTGCTGTGCGGGAGGCAGAAAGGATCAGGGAGAGAGGGAGGTGTCCGTGAACAACTCTAGCAAATAGGATGGGAGGTAGGCCAGATCTGAGAGCAGAGAAAACAGCAGATGTTAACCACCTGGGGAGAGGTTCATTACCCTGTGAAAATAATCCTAAAAGAGCTGACATTTTTGAGCAATTGACATAGCTAGGCACTGCTAACTGCTTTATATGCATCATGCCATCCAATGAGGACAACTCTGTGAGGTAGGCACTATTCCCGTTATACAGATGAGAACTCAAAGGCTCAGAGAGGTTGAGTAACTTGGTCAGAGTCATACAGCTAGTTAAGTGACAGACAGATGGAAGCATGAGCGTCAAAAAGGCAAGAGAAATTTGCTGTAAAGGGAAGAAACTAGTCCTACACAGAGAAATTCAATTAATTTGGGTTTGGCGAGCTTGGAGATTATCTTTTCCCCTGTCTTCCAATCTTAAGAAAGAATTTTTATAAAGACAATGCTGATGAGTTCAAGAAAGAATTTTTATAAAGACAATGCTGATGAGCTCTCCATGTGTTTGGAATACCAGAGAAAAGGAAAGTGACAAATCAAAGCATGGCTGTTTGTAGTTGGAGAAACAATAGACCTTACTGTCAGGGTGTATTTTTTTAAGCCAGGACATTAACACAGTGATGCAAACAGCGGCGGGCAAGGGAACTGGGAGACTTGAATTTGAATCTGGCTCTGCTGGTAACTTGCTGGGGCCCCTGGGTATTAGTCTCCACTCCACCCACCCTCTAGCTGCCAAAAAGGAGGGGCTCCAACCAGGCTATCCTTCTAGCTGCTGAGCTCACGTTCCCAAAAGGTGCCCCAGGACAAGGCCTCCTTCCTTTCAAAAGAAAAAAAAATTAAAAAATCCAACAGCAGCACTGGTCCCTCTTTCCCTGCCCAGGAGACTAAGGATCAGGGCATCCCCAGACACCAACGGGGACCACATCTGACGAGTCCCCCAGGAAAATGCTTGCTGAGCCTGTCTGAAGTGCCAACCGCCCCCCAGTCCCCTCCAAAGCCAGCCACACACCCACCCCACTTCAGGTGCTAATCTATCAGCCGGGTTTCCTGGGGAAACAGAACTCATTCTTAAGCTCTCTTTTATGGCTTTTACCCAGAATTGATTTGAATAAATCAGTCTAATGCTCTCTCTACAATGGAACCAATTGTAAAAAAAAAAAAAAAAAGCTTTATTTGCTCAGCTTTAAAAGCAGGTTGGAGCTTTCTTCTTCCCATTCCTGGGCTGATGGAAGAAAAGGAAGCATGCACATTAAATTTAACAAAGGAGGAGTCCTCAAAAGGTGAGGACCCAAGACCCTCCCAGGATTCCTAGGCAAGAGGGTCCCCTGCAGGATTCATACCTGGAAAAGGAAGCCAGAGAAGACCAGCTGGGGTTTATCTGCTCCTGATGCTAACACCTTGACACCTGTTGTGCTCAGCCAGAGGCTTGAGGAAGCGAGGCTTCCCTGAAAGCTCCTGTTTTCCTGGTTCTTCCATCCTCTCTCAGAAAGGACACAGAAAAGCTAACCTCCACTGAGTGCTGCCAATGTGCCAGGAGCTGCATCAAGTCTCAAAGGCACCTCCGGTTCCGGGATCCCAGGGATAAGGGCTTTCTTTCTATTCTGCAAATGCACCCAAAGTCTTGTGTTCCTCAGGACCTTTGCATGTGCTGTCTGAAGTTCCCACACTCTGCAAGCCTGGCTCCTTCTTCATGTTCCTTAAGCTCTCTTCCCCAAGGCCACCTCATCGTAGGAGCCTTACCCCAACACACTGGAATAAATGTTGCTCTCTCATGCACCATCCTGTTCTTTTTCTCCATGTCACTTTATAGCACAGAAGCAAGACACTGCTTTGTTTAAGGATGAAAGTTTGGGAGCCAGGGACCTGAGAATGAACCGCCTCTTCTCCTCTTATTAGATGTTAACTTGGAGAAAGGTATTTTATTACTCTGAGCCTCATTTTCCTCACCTGTAAAATGGGAGTTATGAAAGCACCTACCTTTAGAAATGTGCCTGGCAGGAGGTAGCATTCCATGAATGTTTGCTGTTACTTGTGAAAATTCTGAAAGAGATGGGAATACCAGACCACCTGACCTGCCTCTTGAAAAACCTGTATACAGGTCAGGAAGCAACAGTTAGAACTGGACATGGAACAACAGACTGGTTCCAAATTGGAAAAGGAGTACATCAAAGCTGTATATTGCCACCCTGCTTATTTAACTTATATGCAGAGTACATCATGAGAAATGCTGGGCTGGAAGAAGCACAAGCTGGAATCAAGATTGCCAGGAGAAATATCAATAACCTCAGATATGCAGATGACACCACCCTTACGGCAGAAAGTGAAGAAGAACTAAAGAGCCTCTTGATGAAAGTGAAAGAGGAACATGAAAAAGTTGGCTTAAAGCTCAACATTCAGAAAACTAAGATCATGGCATCTGGTTCCATCACTTCATGGCAAATAGATGGGGAAACAGTGGAAACAGTGTCAGACTTTATTTTTCTGGGCTCCAAAATCACTGCGGATGGTAATTGCAGCCATGAAATTAAAAGACAGTTGCTCCTTGGAAGGAAAGTTATGACCAACCTAGACAGCATGTTAAAAAGCAGAGACATTACTTTGCCAACAAAGGTCCATCTAGCCAAGGCTATGGTTTTTCCAGTAGTCATGTATGGATGTGAGAGTTGGACTGTGAAGAAAGCTGAGTGCCGAAGAACTGACGCTTTTGAACTGTGGTGTTGGAGAAGACTCTTGAGAGTGCCTTGGACTGCAAGGAGATCCAACCAGTCCATCCTAAGGGAGATCAGTCCTAGGTGTTCATTGGAAGGACTGATGTTGAAGCTGAAACTCCAGTACTTTGGCCACCTGATGCAGAGAGCTGACTCATTTGAAAAGACCCTGATGCAGGGAAAGATTGAGGGCAGGAGGAGGAGGGGACGACAGAGGATGAGATGGTTGGATGGCATCACCGACACAATGGACATGGGTTTGGGTGGACTCCAGGAGTTGGTGATGGACAGGGAGGCCTGGCGTGCTGCAGTTCATGGGGTCGCAGAGTCGGACACAACTGAGTGACTGAACTGAACTGTGTTGCAACTGTTTGATGCGTGTCTGCCCCACCCACCCACCCCGCGCACCTGCCTGTGTGCTCCAAGAGCACCGAGCTTGGTCATCCTGTTTCTGATTAGAGCCTCAGGGCCGAGTTCAGTGCCTGGAACATCCGGGTACTGAAAAAACATTTGTGAAATGAACAGAAATTTTGTTTGTTTTATGTTTACTTCAGCCAGACTTTAAAGCAACAAGCAGAAATGGCACTGATTTTTTTTTTACCATTTTACAGATGGAAAATGAACACTGAAAACCTCGATTTATCTAAGCCTGGACAGTCGGGTGTCCAAGCAAAGCAAGAGCCCATGTGGCCAGCACTTTTCCCACCGGAGGTCAGGAAGCAGAAACCCGGGATTGCCTCTCTCCATCTGGCAACTGAGGCCACCACACCTCGGCAATAAGGAAGTCATAGGTCAGTTCCAGGCCCACTGAATAGGCTTACAGGGCTGAGGCAGACTTGTGCCCCCGCCCTTCCCAGGGCATCTTGAAAAGCTGCAAGGATCAGGCCCAGGGCTCTGGCTGATGGTACAAGAGGGTGGCAGAGGCCTTGGTGTGGGGGCTGAGGACTTAGGGCTCAGAGGATTCTCATGGTCAAATGAACACGTGGAACAGGGAAGCACACTCACAAAGCACATTGACCTTCAAACATCAAGCAGACGTAGGGACCGCGTATACTTTTGTTCACTGCTACCTAGCCCACGCGCTCTCGGCAAAGGACTTCCCTTGATAATTACTAGTTGAATAAGTGAGTGAATAAGCTGATGCTTGAATAAATGAATGAATGACAACAACAATAAAAGCCTTTGTTTGTCCACCTTCCTCTCTCTTCCATCTCCTGACCTGGAGAGGCTGAGTCTCATAATAGCTAAGAGGGCGTCCTGTGACCCTGCGGGGGTTCAAATCCTAGCTCTACCATTTTCTAACCATGTGACCCTGAGCAAGTAACCTAGCCCCTCTGTGCCTGTGTGTCCCCATCTATGAAACGAGGGTATTAATTGTGACTTCCTAGTGAGACTGTGAGATTTAGATGAATTCATACATATAAAGCACTTGGAAGTGTCTGGCACACAGCAAGCACACAAAACAAGTATTAGCTGTTATTATCATACAGGCTTTTCTCTGTATGTTTATTATTTTCAGACTTTATTTGATTTGCCTCTTGCAATAAGCTTTCTTGAGCCCTTTTGGGGAAGAAGCAGAACACAAATCAATTTAATAAATGAACTACTCAAATATAACATTTACAGGGTGGACTTAATCTAACAGATTTTCTCCTAATAAGACACACTTGCAAATTAAACTGTCTAATTTGGTAATATCTTTCGAAATGTTAAATGCTCATACCCTCTGCCCCAAAAATCTCACTTCCAGGGACTGGTCTTGGAGATACGTTCACATGAGTGAGCCAAGGTGGCGTACAAGGAAATTCATTGCAGCATCTGAGAAAGCAAACAGCCAGAAACGGTCTACATGTCCATGCACGGAAGATTGGCTAAATGAATTTATGGTCTAGCCTAAAGCAGGATGTATGCTGCTACTAAAAAGTAGAGCAAAGTTCTATGCATTGACATGGAAAGATCTCCAAGATATATTGTTTATGGGAAAAAAAAAAAGTTGCAGAATGTTGGAGAGCACTCGACTTCATTTGTGTCTCTAAGTACACACACATACACAGACACACAGACATGTGCACAAACAGATGTGCATACACACAGACACACACACACACACACTCACACACACCAGTCATTATGCACATTTTAAAGGTGAAGAAACTGAGGGACTTCCCTGGTGGTTCAGTGGTGAAGAGCCCTCGCTTCTAATGCAGGGAGCCCGAGTTCGATCCCTGGTCGGGGAACTAGACCCCGTATGGTGATGATAGTTTAGTTGCTAAGTTGTGTCCAACGCTTTCAACGCCTTACGCTGGAGCCCACTAGGCTCCTCTGTCCATGGGATCTCTCAGGCAAGAATACTGGAATGGGTTGCCATTTCCTTCTCCAGAGGATCTTCCTAAGCCAGTCTCCTGCCTTGCAGGCAGATTCTTTACTGACTGAGCCACCAGGGACACCCCTAGATCCTGCATGTCACAACTAAAAAAGATTCCAAGTGCTGCAACTAAAAGATCCTGAATGATGCAGTAAAGAATAAAGATCCCACGTGTGGCAGCTAAGACCTGGCACAGTCAAATAAATTTTTTTTTTTAAATGATGAAGTAACTGAGTCTCAGAACCCTAAGATTCCACAGCTGGGAGATGACAACCTACACTCTTCCCCTCTCTGCCTAGTGACAGAATCTCAGCGCAGATCAGAGCACAGCTGCAAGGAGCCATCCTGGTAACAGATAAAAAGAAGCTGAAACAGCCCGAAGTGCTGACATTGAGCAGTGTGTGTGTGCTGTCACTTCAGTCGTGTCTGACTCTTTGCAACCCCATGGACTATAGCCCTCCTGGTTCCTCTGTCCATGGAATTCTCCAGGTGAGAATACTGGACAAGGTTGCTATGCCCTCCTCCAGGGGATCTTCCCAACCCAAGGATCAAACCCAGGTCTCTGTACATCTCCTGCATTGGCAGGCGAGTTCTGTACCACTAGCAGAGGGCTTCCCCGGTGGCTCAAATGGTAAAGAATGCAATGTGGGAGACCTGGGTTCGATCCTTGGGTTGGGAAGATCCCCTGGAGGAGGGCATGGCAACCCCCTCCAGTACTCTTGCTTGGAGAATTCCATGGACAGAGGAGCCTGCCGGGCTACATTCCATGGGGTTCGCCAAGAGTCAGACATGACTGAACGACTAAGTACAGCTCAGCACAGCGCCACCTGGGAAGCCTGTCGAGCAGAGTCTGGGGGTATGAACTGGCTCTTTTTTTTTCTCTGCTAGTTTCAATGTCTTGCTATTTCTCTCTCTTTCTGACCTCAGCATTTGGGGTAACACTTTCTAAAAACTACCATTCTCCAATACAGAAGTCAATAAAATAAAAAGGTAAAAATAAAAAACAAGCAAAATGTAGTATATGAACATATGAAATATTATTCAGTCTTAAAAATAAAATAGAATTAACACATGCTACAACATGGATGAAGCTTGAGGACATTATGCAGGGACATAAGCCAGACACAAGGGGACGAATGTTGCATGAACACACTTATATGAGGTTCTAAGAGCAGTCGAATTCCTAGAGTTAGAAAGTAGAATTGTGATGGAGGAAGGGGAGAGTGGGAATGAGTATTTAATGGATAAGGAATTTGTGAAGATGAAAAAGTTCTGGAGATGGATGGTGGTGGTGGCTTAACAATGTGAATGTAATTAATGCCACTCAACTGTACACTTAAAAATGATTAAAATGGTAAATTTTATGTTACATCTATTTTACCACCCAGAAAAAAAAAAAATGTGATTATGCTATTCTCTCAAACCACATAGAAAATCCATGTGGGGAAAAAACCCGAGGGAGATGAGTAGGACCAGGGTTGGAGACGGACCTCAGCTGTGTGAACCACCGGCTCACCCCTCACCCCAGGTATCTCTACCCTACCCACCGCCTTCAACCTAAAGCAGTTGGTTGAAACCTTTGGTTCTGATTTTCTTCAAGAAAACATCTCATCCTAAAATCAGTAGATCCATGACAATTATAAGTTACTTTCAAATTTAGTCAATAGATCAGATGGTGGAGATGGTGGCTCCATGACAACACTCACGGGTCCCACGTTGACACTCTGCTGCTCTGAGCATATTTTCCACATGACAGGAATTTACACCCAGCTATGGGGCCTGGTTTGGGGTAGCTTGAAGGATGTGTAGCTTCCCCTCATGACGTCACCCTCAAACGTTTCAGGCCTTGTCCCCTAACCCACTTGGGTTCACTCAGTGACTGGTGAGGTAGACTCATCCAGTCTCCTTGAAGCTTGTGTTAGTTAGGTTGCTTTTGGAGCTAAGTAACAAGAAAATCTGGACTTGAGCTGGTTCGCCCAGCAAAGAAATGTATTTTCTCATACAAGTGGCGGGCCAGAGGGACAGCAGAGCCCAGGTGCTTTATGCATCTGGATAATTCCAGCAAGATCTCGGCTCTTTACGTTGCTCTCCTCTGCTGTTGTTTGCTGTTGCTTACTCACTAAGCTGTGTCTGACTCTTTGCCACCCCGTGGGCTGCAGCACACCAGGCTTCCCTGACCTTCACCATCTCCCTGAGTTTGCTCGCATCTCTGAGTCGGTGATCCTATCTAACCATCTCATCCTCTGCCACCCTCTTCTCCTTTGGCCTCTACCAACCTCAATCTGCACTTCCTCCTGAGGCTGGTTCCCTTCCTGGTCCATAAAAAAATAACCAAAATGCTGTTGACTTATGTACGCAGGAAGCTTGAGGGAATGATCCTAGCTTCATGCTCAGCTGGATCCAGGTCCAAACAGTGTCATCGGTGCTCTCTGTATCTCTCTCTTCTTATCCCTCATCTCAGCTCTGCTTTACTATCAGACAAACTTGATCCAGGTGGACACAAGATGGCAGTTCACAGCCTCTAGCCTACATCCCAGATACATGCCAATTTATGAAGAAGTGTCTTTCCCCAAACCTATAAGAAAGGATGTGTGGGAAACCATGATGGGCCCCATTCTTATAACATGCCATTCCTGAATCCGTCAATAGCCGTCAGGATCAAGCCTTCTAGTTGTACGAGCTTGAGTCACATGACTACTTTGGACCAGAGGAATTCCAGCCAGCGTAGAGGTGCTGACCTATCTTTCATACCCAGAGGCCAAAAAGCATGATCTGAAGAAGCCAGGAGACCATGAAGGGCTCTAAGATAAGCATCAAGTTATGCTCCAGGACCCTAAAACCACAGCTGTTCCCAAAGTCCAAAAGGACAGACAGCTGGGTGAGCCACTTGTTTGCTCATCGGTTTTGATTCAGTAAAGAAAGATGTGAGCTCCAGGATCTCTTGGGAGGCTGCCAGATAAAGAACCATGTGGTTTTTAAAACTCCCTCTTGGAGCTCACACTCACGACAAATGCAATCATGGTTCTATACGTCTGGCATCAAGAGACAGTAATCTTTCAGCAAGTTTGAAATCTCACTTGGTGTATTTTTTCTCAGCCTTATCACTAGAACTTCAAAGTTAACCCGAAGATACTCCTGAGTTAGTAGGAAGCCCAGCAGTATTTCTTTCCTGACAGATCTTTGAGCTCCAGCTCCAGCGATCTCCGGGAACACAAGGTGACTCCTCGTTGGGAAAATACTGCATTTGTCCCTTCCATAGGAAGGGCTGTTGCTCACCATATGGAGTGAGGCTTTTCCAAACCCAAGAAAGAAATATGTCCCATTTGCTCCATAACCAAAGAAGAAAATAAAACACAGATTCTCACAAATAGGAGAGGGTTGAATTGTGTTTGTTATTCTCAGCTTCGAAGCAGCATTGATTACTTCTGGATGAAAAAAAAAAAAAAAAAAGAGTTCCATTTCTAAAATACAGTCACTCCACATCAGATTTATATACTTGAACTTAAAGGAAGCCAAGTAAAGTTATCTGTTCTTGTTGTACCTGATTAACCTCAATACACAAATCCTACAAATCAATAGTTAATTAAAAATGTGGCACTGCCTCCGTAGTTCAGTTACCTCATCCCTCTGCAAACACTACCCACCTTGTATATTATGCAGCTAAAAGCCACATGGGCCACCCTCTAGGGCAATGTAGAATTGTACATACAATAAAATAAACATATTTCCAAAATATTTCTACTCAGGGACTTCAGATGTCATTTTCAGGCTGTATTCGTAATTCTAGGCTTCCCATAGAAGCTGCCTCGGGTGTTCTGCAGAGCTGCCCAAGCCTTGGAATCACCCTCATATGGACATGAAGCCCATATTCTCTGCATAGTCAAGGTTTGTAAAGATGCTCCCATGGCGATTTGAAGTACTGGGTTTCCATTTTTCAAACTGTCTCCGGGCTGAGAGCCTAAGAACTCACCCACACCTCATACTCACCCACGCCTTCTAAGCTAAAAATAATCAAGAACAATAAGGCAGACCTGATTTATTTGTCATTTCCTGGTTACTGGTAACTCTTTGTTGGGTTTCTTTGTTTTTTACTTCACACTCTTTTCTGCTATAACTAAATCATCTATATATATATGTATATTTTTTGATAAGTGTATGGGTGCCCTACCTTATTCCAAAGGGGAATTGCAAACAGTGCAGTGGAAATAGCTTTGCCAGAACCACGCATTGAAGTAGAGTCAAGTCACACACTGATTTCACAAGTGATTTCCTCTGGTGGTCTTGCCTGTGCTCCCCCACAACCACCATCAGCCTTCTGGTACCAGGTGCATCCACCCCTGCCCCTGGACTCAAGTTGGGCCAACCATAGCATCTCAAACCCCTGGTCTACAGGTGGACAAGCAGCCCAGGAGAGTCCATCACAACCCTTTCCTGGGAGTTTTCATACTGGAGCTGGAAAGAAGAAGCCAATTTTCTTCTTGGTGACAAAGCCATCAGAACGAATAGCCAAGACACATCTGCCAAGATCCCCATCATACACAAAAACTCCATCTATGGTAGGAGGAAAGAAACTAAGACACAGAAGTGAGAGATGGAAAGAAAATGGACAAGAGAGAGCTGCTCCATGGTCTGGTTATTTCAGCCAACATGTTCCCTTTTCTGCTTCAGTGAGTCAAATGCTTAAGCCTGGAAAAAATACCCCATGAGGAGATAAAGACAAGACACCCACCCCTCTGGCCTTTACTGCAATCGATGTTTATATACTTTAACCTCAATCCCCAACATAGGTGACAGAATCCAAAAGACCAAGAACCTCAGCAGCCAAGAGCAAAGGCTGGGACTTCCCTGGTGGTCCAGTGGCTAAGAATCCACGCTCCCAATGCAGGGGGCCCAGGTCCAATCCCTGCTCAGGAAACCAGATCCCACACGCTGCAACTAAAGAGCCCACATACCGCAGTGAACATCGAAGATCCCGTGTGCCACAACTAAGATGCACAAATAAATGCATTAAAAATATTTTTTAAAAAGAGCAAAAGCCGTTGGTTCCTGCTCCTCCATCCTCCTAGTTGCAGGAACTGGAAAAGATTTCACTAGTTTCTATAAACCAACAGTGAGGGGGACCTGACCACTCCTCTTGGATTGCCTGGGGTTAGACTTTCAAGAACAGGAACTTGGCACTTTGTGGGCACCCTTAGCCAATGGGCTACCTAAAGAGAAGCAGAACTGTGGGAGGCAGGGAAACAAATTGGGTCTCCAAAGAGTCTAGGCAGATTCATTTTTATATTTGGCAAAACTAATACAATTATGTAAAGTTTAAAAATAAAATAAAATTTAAAAAAATAAAATAAAACTATAAAAAAAAAAAGAAGGAAGGGATCTGAGGATCCCAGGGGGTGGAGTATCAAAGAGAAATGGGGGGGCTTTGGGGGGACTGTCCATGGAGATGAGATAGTGGTTGTAGCCATTTTATAGGAAGCCTGCAGCCTCAGAATGGGCACTAAAGATGTCAATGCAGTTTGGACAAATGAGCTCAGATCATCAGCAGTGGTTCCTGGAAGCCACCTTGCAGATGGAGAGTTAACTGAAGTGGTCCTGAGATAAGCCAAGAGCATCCACCTTCATGCCCAGCAGGTGACAGCCTTCTCAGTCTCTACTAACAATAATTAACATGTTTTGAGCACTTTCTAGGCACCAGGAACCATGGTAAGAGTTTAGCAGGCATCATATCAGTTATTTCTTGCAATAGGCCTATGAGGTAAAGATTCCACTTTTATCTCCATTTTACAGGTGAGGAGAATTCATAGTCTTACAATTCAAAGAAATTAAGTCCATTTCACCAAGTCAATGGCACAGTCAGGATTCCAAATGAATTCTTTCTGACTCCAAAGCTAAGATGCCAGGGTACCCTTCTGCCCAACCCTCCCAGTTCTCCTCCAAGACACTGGACTCTATCGCTGACACCCACACCTTCAGGCCCTGGACAGCACCTTTGCTCCAATTCTCAGGCCACCAAAATTGGATCAAGGATCGGCACTGATTCACAACTGCAGTTGCTGGCTCTGTGACCATGGCTGGACCACTTTGGATCGCATCAACCCCCACCAAAGCCTGCCTACATTCCCCACCCTCTCTTTACATAGTGATGAGAATGATGGGGTTCACAGCCCACTCATTAAAGTTAACTCAGTTCCCCTAGCCCCACTCTGCTCAATCTCCCTGCCCTTCCCCATCAACCCACCCCACGGAGGCCCAGAACACCTCGTGGTCAAATCCACCTATGTATTGACAAAGGGTCACAATTTTCCACCTTAAGTTCAGAGCCAAGGTCTGTGCACTGGGCACAAAGGAGAGAACGCTTTGGATTATTTCCAACGAAATGAAAGTAAAGAGCAGAGAAGAAATGAGGGAGACCAGGCCTGACACTGCACTGAGTCCCGTAAAATGACAAATGCTGTACACTCATGTCAGGAAGCCAAGGCTATAAAAGCCACAAGTGAATTAGGAAGGAGTCCAAAGCAGTGATGTCATGTGAGAACACTGCTGCCTTGCAACAAGGCTGGTGCTCACTTCCTGGTCAGACAAGTTCTCAGACCCTGACGGTGCCACTCATCAGGAGAAGGTAGGAGAAAGGCAGAAATGCATCCCAAATGAATTCTGGAGTCACTACTTCTCTCAGGGAAGCCAGGGTGACCAGGGAACACAGCCACCCTCTCCTCGATGAAAAGCGTTCCAAGAAAGATGTGAGCGTGGACATTTGTCAGTCTGCGGCCAACATCCCCATGAGCATCCTGTCTGTCATTGTGTACAGCCTTGTCGTCGTCGTTCAGTCATTAAGTCGTGTCCGACTCTGTGACCCTACGGATTGCAGCACACCAGGCTTCCCTGTCCTTCACTATATCCTAGAGTTTGCTCAAACTCATGGCATCATCACGAGTTGGTGATCCCATCCAACCATCTCATCCTCTGCCACCCTCTTCTCCTTTCGGTTTCAATCTTCCCCAGCATCAGGGTCTTTTCCAATGAGTCGGCTCTTTGCATCAGGTGGCCAAAGTATTGGTGTTTTAGCTTCAGCATCAGTCTTTCCAATGAATATTCAGGACTGATTTCCTTTAGGATGGACTAGTTGGATCTCCTTGCAGTCCAAGGGACTCTCAAGAGTCTTCTCCAGCACCACAATTCGAAAGCATCAATTCTTCAGGGCTCAGGCTTAAAAAACTACATAATTTGTTCAGAGCTCCACAAAAAAGGCTTATTTCTACTCTTCACAGTGTCAGCTGGGATGACTTCAGTGGGAGTGGAGGGGCCATTCTCAAGACGGCTCATTCTGTGGCTGGAGAGTTGATGCCAGTGTCAGCTGAGAGCCCAGATGGGGCTGTGAGCCAGAGGCCTCAGCTCTTCCACGTGGGCCTTGCGGTGGGCTGCTTAGTGGCTGGGTTCCAATCGTGAATTTGCAGAGAACTTGGGCTCCAAAGTCACAGAGAGAGCTACTGCCGCTGTGTCCTATTTATGGAAACAGATTCAAAGGTACTCCACCTCCCCATGGGGGTATAACAGGTTTCTAGAAGAATCCTTATGATGGGAGATAGCATTGATATTACAATCCGCCACAGCCAACAGGGTATTTCATGACTTCACCAGGCTGTCCTTACTTACAAAGTGAAAGTGTTAGTCATTCAGTTGTACCTGATTCTTTGAGACCCCACAGACTGCTGACCGCCAGGCAAGCCAGTAACTTACAAACCGGACTTAAAATAACTGCTTCAACCAACCATCCACAAACTCCCCAACTAAGAGTTTTAGAAAACCACTGGACTCAAAGAAAGGAAACCAGAGACAGTAAAAGCCACTCATGAAGCAGGCTTAGAGAAGGAAAACTTCCCCAAGATATTTACATATTTTCACTTCATTTCCCTACAATGCCTGAAGCTCTACTCATTAGAAACTCATTTGAGATAACTAGTAACCAATTAAAAAATGCAAACACCTCAGGGTCTAGCCTGAGTCCTCCAAACCGTCCTGTAACTGTGATTCATCAAGGATTTCCTCCTGCCCCCTGCTGAGAGGTAGCCACAAGGGGAGACTGGAGAAGGGTAACTGTTGCTAAAAGCCCTTACAGATAGAGACCTGGGTAAAGGAGCAAGTGGAGCTCAGCAGAGGGTGTAGGGAGGTAAGTGTGGTTATGCGTCGGAACAAGCTCTACAACTGATGCTTTCGAACTGTGATGCTGGACAAGACTCTTGAGAGTCCCTTGGACAGCAAGGAGACCAAACCAGTCAGTCCTAAAGGAAATCAACCCTGAACATTCACTGGAAGGACTGAAGCTGAAGCTCTAATACTGTTGCCACCTGATATGAAGAGCCGGCTCATTGGAAAAGACCCTAATGCTGGGAAAGACTGAAGACAGGAGGAGAATGGGATGATACGGCTGGATGGCATCAACAACTCAATGGACATGAGTTTGAGCAAACTCTGGTAGACAGTGAAAAACAGAGAAGCTTGGTGCAACTGAGCAGCTGAACAACAAAACATAGCCCCAGTCAGGCTGCAAGATCCGTCGCTCCTGGTAAGTCAAGTCACTTTCCAAAACACCCTCGCACAGCTGCGCTGATGGCCAGCTCCACTGGCAGCTGGTGGAGCCATGACTCACGCTGTCACCACTCCCCCCAAACCTCTCCTGTGAGCACTTTGAATCAATGCAACAGGAATGGACTTTTGCCACAGATTGGCATATGCTGCCAAGAGCATGCTTCCTCTCTGCTCAGAAAGGAAAACTCTCCAGGTGTTCACACCAACAAGAAACCACAAGAAAATATTTTTATTCTGCTATAGCCATGAGGCTGGACACATTTTCTCCAGGGGGTGCATTTCTCTCTCAAGAGTTAATTTGCACTCTGAGGTACCATCTGTCTGTTCTCCAGCTGACTTTTCAAAGCATCGCTGCCCCCTAAATGGTCACCAGCCCTGCCCTGCCAGCCCCCAGGTGATGCTGAACTCAGGTGAGAAAGCAGGAGGTTTCAGGGGAATTCCATTAGGCATCTTGGAATCTCAGTATGCTTTGAAATTTTTTTTTCCCAAGCTCTGGGCCAAACCAGAGGTTGGGAAAAATTACTTACAAAGATTACTTGTTTGTAATCTGCTTTGGTGTTGGAAAGTGCTAGGGTAAGGATCTGCACAGGCAGTGGAAAGGGGCCCCTAACTGAGTATCAGGTGGTTTTCTGAAATACTTCCCCCATCAGACAACCCTTAAGTTAAAGACTAGAATGTGATATACGAGTTATCTAGGTGATGAGGCAAATGGTGGAAGATTCTTCCAAGCGGAGAACCAGCATATCCAAAGACTGAGAGGTGAAAAATTGTTTGAGGAGCTGAAAGAAGTTCATATAATTGTTGGAATAAGGGGTGAGGAATGTAGAAGTAAGCTGGACCCAAACCAAAAAGGTTTTTATCAGCCATGTTCATCGTGTGGGAAAAAGGGAGCCAGAAAGTGCCCTTAAGCAGAGGAGTAAAATCCTCTTTGTACTATAAAAAGAGGAATCTGGGGGTGCCCCTGGCAGTCCAGTGGTTAAGACTCTGTGCTTCCACTGCAGGAGGCCCAGATTCAATCCCTGGTCAGGCAAGTAAGATCCCACATGCTGGGGTGCGGCCAAAAGAAAAAAAAGCAAAAATCTAAGAGGAGAAATCTAAGACTCCCCTGGTAGTCCAGTGGTTGAGAGTCTGCCTGCCAATATAGACAGTCTTCCCGGGTCTGGGAAGATTCCACAGGCTATGGGGCAACTAAGCCCTCACCCAGCAACTACTGAAGCCCATGAACCACAGCGCCCATGCTCTTCAACAAGAGAAGCCACCACAGTGAAAAGCCCATACACCGCAGCTAGAGAGCAGCCCTGCTCGTCACAACTAGAAAAAGCCTGTGCACAGCACTGAAGACCTGGCACAGCCAAAAATAAAAATAAACACATAATTAAAAGTTTTTAAGAAGAGAAATCTGGCTAGAGGGTGGGAAGGAAGGCAGGTTATCAGGGGGGGAGGCTGCAATAATCCAAGTGAGATGAGATAGTTGGCCAAACCAAGGTTGTAGCAAGGTGGATGGAGGGGAGAAGGTGGATTAACTTGACAGAGGTGGGGTTGAAGGAAGAATGCAGGATGGTGTCTAAGCTTTTTGGAAGCGCGATGGTTGGTGGGGTGAGTTGGCCCTGATGAACCCAAGCATAAAAAGGAGGTCAGGAAAGGAAGGGTAAGCTGAGGTCAGTGCAAGAGGGACATTCAAGTGGAGGTGACTCAAGTGCTATTTGATACACAGTGGGGTCATGCAGAAAGTTCCAGAAGGTAAATAAAGACTGAAGTGTTAGGGAACTGTTGACTGAAACCACCCACCTTGGCCAGGCACGATGATGACCACTTATGTGAGCTGTCTCACGAGAGGTCCTGATAGAGAACACTGTGCTGCTGTGAAAACTACCGTGGAGAATTCAGGAGTGGGGGGCGACACCAGGCCACGTGTTCTATCAACTTCCCAGAATCCTTCTCCCTGGAATCCGTCTTGGCTGAGAGATGCTCTCACCACCAGAAAGGACCCTGAGTCAGACCAAAGGTGTGACTAGCAAGATAACTGGCCAGAGGCAAACCAGAAACTAGCCCCATTACAATAAAACAAACAAACAAACAAAACAACCTGAGGCTGTGAGCCATGTGGCAGAGCAGTTCTCCTGGTTTCCCTTACCCTGCTGCCCTCCCCCAGGCACCCCTTCCCAAAAAGGTCGTTTTTTTTGTCAATGTATGTTTATCCTCAGACAATTCATTACCAAGTGTTAGACAAGAGTCCACTCTCTAGCCCTGGAAGGGGTCCCTCTTCCTGCAACAGAAGGACCCTGGGAGTAGATGATCCCCCACAATAAGGTTCAGAGGAATAAGAATAGAACCCAGGGGACAGGTGAAGGGACCTGTGATTAAAACCAACCAACCTTCAGATACCTTCCCCAAAAGACCCACTGATTGTTGGTTTCCTCAGTATGAGTTATTCAGGACCATATTTAAATATCATATTCAAAATAACTCAAAACATTTAATCCTGCCTTTTTTTAAATTAAATCTAAAAAACAGGAGTTCAACTTATTGCACAGACCCTGAAGCAATTTTCCGGCAAGTATCTATCAAACAAAAATCCGATCTGACTCAAGAGGGTGTCACATCAAGTGTAAGAATCCAATCCCATTGTCTGTAAGAGCCTTTCTGCCAGGTACAAGACCCTAATCCAGTTGAAGTGATTTTCCATTGATTAACAGGCTGGGAATACACGTGTTGGTTTTTTGAGATTCTTTCCCTCTGTCTTGATGCAAGCTGTGTATAATTTTCACAGTCAAAAAGCTCCCAAACGTCAAAATAAAAATGACGCTTGGTCACTGGGGAGGCAGAGTATAGGTCAATAACCTTGATTATTTTTTAACTGTGAGGAGCCATTAATGTTAGTGAATAAGCAAATCTGTTTGCATAACCAGATTTTTATAGGCTACTGGGAATAAAGGTTTTCCTAAGTGGATGATTTGTACAACGATAGCCTTTGGGTCTCTGATGGTACAGCTCTGATGAGGAAATGTTCCTTTAATTATGTGGAAGGCCAATTACCATGTTATAGCCACATTGTTTTGCAGATTGCATACAATTTCACCATCTCCATAGCTTCAGCACTATAATTCTAGAGAAAATGCAGGCACCAAGAAGACACTTGAGGCACATTATGCTGGAGATGAAGATGTTTTAGCGAATTCAATTTAAGCTACAACATTAAAGTTATTTTGTTGAATAAAACATAACGCAATAATGAGCTTGTGTATGTCAACTCTATAGTGGAGGTAATAATAGCTCAAGAGAGAGCGTCCTCTCTCTCCTTTTTCATGCTCATTAGAGTAATAGATAATGCTATGGAGAGAACCTTGCTCTAATATGTACTTCATCTCAGGTTAAGTGTGTTTCTTGCAACTGCACTTCATGGGGGGAAAAAAAAACAGTAAAGGGACTAATTTGGGAGCCATTCACATAAGTGCTACTACTTGGTATTTTTCATCCACTGAGATTTCTTGTTCCTGATGCCAACTAGGAACGGACTTTCTTGAAAAGTGCAGATTAATCACTGTCTTTTACTACTCAGCACTCGGAGGCTTGCAGAGAGAAATTTAAGAAATCAGTAGAGTGGAGATGGGGAAGAACATGATGGCAGAAAGGTGAAATGATTGCAGTCTTGATCTCAATCCTGCCACTAAACAGTGGAACCAATAACTTCCCTTCTAGAACTCAGTTGTTCTTGTCTGTGAAATGGAGGAGTAGGAGGGTCTTCAAGTCTCCTTCAAAGAACTACCATTCCATGATCACATCCTGAACATGCAGGAAGACTACATTTCCCAGCCTCCCTTGTGATTACCACGTGACTGCATTTCCACCAACAGGAATGTAAGAAATCACATGCTGCTTTTGAGTCAAGGTAATTAAAAGCAAGTGTATGGATGTGAGAGTTGGACTGTGAAGAAAGCTGAGCCCCGAAGAATCAATGCTTTTGAACCGTGGTGTTGGAGAAGACTCTTGAGAGTCCCTTGGACTGCAAGGACATCCAACCAGTCCATTGTGAAGGAGATCAGCCCTGGGATTTCTTTGGAAGGAATGATGCTAAAGCTGAAACTCCAGTATTTTGGCCACCTCATGCGAAGAGTTGACTCATTGGAAAAGACTCTGATGCTGGGAGGGATTGGGGGCAGGAGGAGAAGGGGACGACAGAGGATGAGATGACTGGATGGCATCACTGACTCGATGCACGTGAATCTGAGTGAACTCTGGGAGTTGGTGATGGACAGGGAGGCCTGGCGTGCTGCAATTCATGGGGGTCGCAAAGAGTCGGACACGAGTGAGCAACTAAACTGAACTGAACTGTGGGTTCTCCATGCTTCCTCTGTTTCCCATCCACATGGCTACAAGAGATGGCAGATTTACAGGCTGGAAACCTCCAAGATCTCTGAAACGCTGTTGGAGAAGGCCTACCAAAAGAGCCCCTGCCTTGCACTGGACTGTTATATGGGTGATATTAAATGGTTACTGTGGGAAACCTCTGACTTTCCAGGATTTCTTTGTCACAACAGCACTGTCTAGTGTTATCTTGACTAACATACAAGGTTCTGAGAGATCTAACGACAGAGAAAGAAGTCAGACTTCAATTACACTGCTAATCTTGACTACATCTTTAAAAATTAAACAGATCATCCTATAAAACAGATCATCCATATTCCTTTTAAGCATGCATGGCACATATGCAAAATATTAAGCACATATAAAGCCATAAGAGAAACCACAACCAAACCCCCATAATTGGCATTATACAGATGACATTTTCTGACTATAATGCAGCAAAATTAGAAACTGACAGTAAAAAGACAGTTAAAACACAAGCATACATTTGGAAAATTAAAAATACCCTTCTGAATAACCTGTGAGTTAAAGAAGAAATCACAATAGAAATTACTAAATATTTATAACTGAAAGACAACAAAACTATATATTTATGTCTTTTTTCACATGGACTCATTCAGCTACTTGGCTTTCACTTTCATCATGTCATTCTAGGAGGCAGTGGTTGTTTTATTTCAACCCTACCTACTTTTACAGCAACTGGGAATTGATAAGAACATTCTTATTTCTTCCAGAGAACTAAACACTGAGCTGAATTGTGCAGCAATACAACCATGGAAGGAACAACTCTGTGTCGCTGGTGGGCAGGACAGCAGGGGCGGGGGACGGTAAGCATGCACATACTTGCAAACTTGTGCAGTGACAGACACAAATAATCCCCTTGGCAGCTCTTTTGCTATGCTGAGCATCCAGACAGAAACTAAAAGTCAGTCACTGAGTTATCTCAACACTCATTTTAACTTTTGGCAGCAAGTTGCAACTGAGAGATAGAAAAGAGACAAGAGTTAAAATAATGTACGTGCGTTCATGTGTGCTCAGTCGCTTGGGTCACATCCAACTCTTTGCAACCCTACGGACTGTAGCGCTCCAGGTTCCTCTGTCCATGGGATTCTCCGGGCAATTCTACTGGAATGGGTTGCCATGCCCTCCTCCAGGGGATTCTCCCAACCCAGGAATGGGATCAGCGTCTCCTGCATCATTCTTTACCCACTGAGCCATCTGGGAAGCCCAAAATAATGTACACACATGTGTAAAAGAAAATGATGACACCAATTGTATATTTCTTTCTCTTTAGCTCTCAGGTCAGTTGTCCTGTCATATATACCAAGGGGCCACACACAAACTTGTTCCTGGGGTAGTGTCCTTGCCAGAAGCCACCACACAGGTTAGTCTGTGGGGCAAGCACGTGCTCGTGGAATCATGTGCAGGAAGGAGCTTCAGAAGGTGCTGCCCTCCGGGAAGGAGGGATATGGGATCAGGTGAGATGGCTTGACTGTATCTGTGATGTTGTTTCTTAAGAAACCAGAAAAGGTCTGAACCAAATATTGCAAAGTTATGTTGTTAATGGGGGTATTATTTCCTTATTGTCTGGGGTTTTTTCCTGCATGGGCTTATTACTCTCAGAAAAAATGGTTCGAAAATTTGATAAGGTGAGATACCAAAGTTCTGGTGTGTGACAGGGAGGGCGCTCTCTTGCTGATAACATGTGGACACAGCAGGTCAAAAGTACTTTTTTATTGTTCTGGAGCCGCTCAGTGTCAGAGTTCTACAGCAGCGGGCTGAGTCAGCTCGTTTCAGCCACTCAACCTTCCAGAACATCATCTCTGCAAATCTGCAGTGCAACGCTGACTTCTTAGATCACCCTCTGGGTGAAAAGGAACCACCTCTAGGGGTGGGATGGGATGGGCCACCATCTCCACAACAAGCAGCAACAACAGTAGAAGCCCAGGCTTTCCTGGGTGGGGGCGGAGGGTGGGGAACTGTCCTAGGATCACAGGTGTTCCAAATGTAACATCTAAGAAGGATTCTCCTCTCTGTTGCGTCCCACACAGGAATCTCATTAACAGATGTTCCCATGTTTTACTATACAGAGTGAGGTAAGTCAGGAAGAGAAAAACAAATACCATAAATTAATGCATATATGTGGAATCTAGGAATATGATACTGATGAACCTATTTGCAGGGCAGCAGTGGAAGTGCAGACATAGAACAGACTTATTGTCATGGGGTTGGGAGCAGGGGAGGTGTGTACCAAGGAGAAGATGGGACTAACAGAGAGAGTAGCATGGAAATACATACATTAACATATGTAAAAGAAAGAGCCAGTGGGAATTTGCTGTGTGAACCAAGGAACTCAAACCGGGGCTATGTGAAAACCTAGAGGGGTGTGATGGGGTGGGAGGTGGGAGGGAGGTTCCAGAGGGAGGGGACATATGTACTGCTACTGCTGCTAAGTCACTTCAGTCGTGTCCAACTCTGTGCGACCGCACAGACGGCAGCCCACCAGGCTCCCCCGTCCCTGGGATTCTCCAGGCAAGAACACTGGAGTGGGTTGCCATTTCCTTCTCCAATGCATGAAAGTGAAAAGTGAAAGTGAAGTCACTCAGTCGTGTCCGATTCTCAGCGACCCCATGGACTGCAGCCTTCCAGGCTCCTCCGTCCATGGGATTTTCCAGGCAAGAGTACTGGAGTGGGTTGCCATTTTCTCTGGGACATATGTACACCTACGGCTTATTTATATTGATGTATGGCAGAAGCCAACACGATATTATAATTATCCTTCAATTAAAAAGTAAATTACGGCCCAGAGGGATGGTATGGGGAGGGAGGAGGGAGGAGGGTTCGGGATGGGGAACACATGTATACCTGTGGCGGATTCATTTTGATATTTGGCAAAACTTTAAAAATTAAAAAAAAAAAAAATACAATGAGAAAAAAAATAAAATAAAAACGATAGTTTTTATTTAGAAGTAACCAGTTCTGACACACCCTCCTACTGCCTTATCTACATAGCTATATATAATATGTGTATATATCCATCTTTATTAAAACAGTGAGTTATTTGTTTTAATCTTCAAAAAAAAGAAAAAAGAAAAAATGCTACCATGTTTAAAACTTTAAAATCTCTCCTTTGACATATATGATGTCTGGGTTTTACTTCTATATTACAGAGGCTATGGGGGCAGGAGTGGGAGGATGTAGATAAAACAAGGTTGGCCACAAACTAGGAATTGTTGAATGGCTTCATGGTTACAGAGCAGGCATTAAACTACTCTACTTTTTATATATTTGAAATTTTCTGGAATAAATTTTTAACTGCTTTAGAGCAATTTGGCAATATCTAATAAAATTACATTCCCTTTGACACAGCAATTCCACCTCTTGAAATTCACCAGATATACTAGCAAAAATGCCAAATAAAGTGTTATTCCTTGTAGCACTGGTTCTAAGAGCAAGATGCTGGAAACAAGTGTTCTTCAGGAGAGGATTGGTTAGGGACTTCCCTGGTAGTCCAATGGCTAAACTCCATGCTCTCAATGCAGAGGGCCCAGGTTCGATCCCTGGTCAGGGGACTAGGTTCTGAATGCAGCAACTAAGAATTCGAACGCCAAAACTAAAAGATCTCTCATACCGCAACTAAGACCTGCAGCAACCAAATAAATAAATATTCAAAAAAAAAAAAAATGAGGGGGTTAGTTACATTATAGCCCATCAAACAATGGAATAGATCTGTGCAGCAGATAAAAGGTAACGAACTTTCTAGGTCCTAACATGAGACAAACTCCAAGATAAAATGTGATGGGCAGGATAATGCGCCCCCCAAAAAATGTCTAAGTTTTATTCCTGGAACCTGAAAATATGTCCCTTCACATGGTAAAAGGGATTTTACACGTAGGATTAAGTTAAGGATTTTGTGATCAGGAGATTATTTTGGATTATCCAGGTGAGTCCAGTGCATCACAAGAGACCTTATAATAGGGAAAAAGAAGGGTCAGAGCCAGAGAGGGATCTGAGGATGTTACACTGCTGAGTTTGAAGGGGCCCCGAGACAAGGAACACAGGAACCTCTAGAAGATGCACAAGGCAAGGCAGCAACTTGGTTTTAACCCAGGGAGACCCATGAGGATTTGGGGCCTCCAGAGTATACAAAAAATAAGTTTGTGGTGATTTGTTATAGCAGCAGGAGGAAACCAACACATCATGGAAAAAATAGATGCAAAACAGGTTTATAGCTTCATTTATAGGAGATGGTATGTAGAGGTATAGATATAGTTATAAATATACTTTCTGGAAGGAGACAAGAAACTGATTGCCTGTAGGGAGAACTGGAGGCAGAATAAAAGGGATGGAAGTGGGCCTTTTCCATGTGTCCCCCTAAGTCCATTCAGAATGCCATAACAGGACCCATAGGCTGGATGCCTTACAAACAATAGAAATTTCTTTCTCGCAGTTCTGGAGGCTAGGAAGTCCATGGGCAAGGTGCCAGCAGATTTGGTGTCTACTGGCTCAGAGACAGGCGTCTTCTGGCCGTATCCTCACATGGCAGAAAGGGGTGAGGGGGCTCTCTGGGGTCTGCTTCGTAAGAGCACTAGTTCCATTCATGAGAGGTCCACCCTTATGACCTAATCACCTCTCAAAGGCCCCACCTCCTAATACCATCACATGACGGGGTAGGGTTTCAACATATGAATCTGAGAGGTGGTGGTGCGGGATGGGACACACACATTCAGCCCTTTGTATTAACACCTTTTTGAGTTTTGTACCACTTGAATGTTTTGGCTAGGGAAAACAATAAAATTTCCATTAAAATAAACTTCCCTAGGGAGTTCCCTGGTGATCCAGTGGCTAAGACTCCACACTCTCTGCGCAGGGGACCCCGGTTCAATCCCTAGTCAGGAAATTAGATCCCATGGGCCACAGCTAAGACTTGGTGCAGCCAAACAAAGAAATAAATTTTTCTTTAATTTAAGTTTATTTATTTTAATTGGAGGCTAACTACTTTACAATATTGTATTGGTTTTGCCATACATCAACATGAATCTGCCGTGGGTGTACACGTGTTCCCCATCCTGAACCCCCCTCCCACCTCCCTCCCTGTACCATTGCTCTGGGTCATCCCAGTGCACCAGCCCTGAGCACCCTGTATCATGCATCAAACCTGGACTGGTGATTTGTTTCTTATATGATATTATACATGTTTCAATCCCATAAATTTTAAAAGAAGAAAAAAAATTTAAAAGCCTCCCTCTATTACCATGACATGCAGATTTTCAAGGTTTGGATTGTTTTTAGGTGTATAATAAGCTCAAGAAGCATGGAAACGAGTGATCACTACTCAGTGGGCGGGGCTCCTGACTGAGAAACAGACAAAACTAGGAGGAAAATCTGACCGGATTTCACTGACTACATGGCATTCACCAGCTCACAAAGGGAGTTGCTCAGTGGCCCCCTTCAGGACTGACTTGGGATATTTCTCCCAAATAATAAATAAGCCTGCCCTACAGACCTTCTCCAGTCTCCTCAGGGCTCTTCTCCCTCCCCCAGCACATCCCAAAATGGCAGAAGGAACAAGGCCAAAGACGCTTTTCCTGGAGTCTGTTCCTCCATGTGGGCCATAGCTAGACTCTGCAACACCCCTTGTTCAACCTGAAAAAGTCCTCAATTGCCCTGATTTTATACATCAGCTAGGAGGCTTCCTAGGTGGCGCAGCGGTAAAGAATATGCCAGCCAATGCAGGAGACGCAAGAGACAAAATTTCTATCCCTGAGTCAAGGAAGATGCCTTGGAGTAGGAAATGGCAACCCACTCCAGTACTCCTGCCTGGAAAATTCCATGGACAGAGAAGCCTGGCGGGTTAAAGTCCATGGGGTCACAAAGGGACATGACTGAGTGAGTGACTGAGTGTGCACACACACACACAGGGGACCAGTGGAAGACTGTAATAGTCCCAGGCAAAAATGCTTCCAGACCTAAAATGATTAGCTTTATGGAAGTTATTATGCAAATGTATGGTCATTTCAAAGCTATTCAGCCTTGTAAAGGCCTAGCAGAGAAAGAGGAGTCGAGTTGGACTCAAAAGTTTTTGATTATCCAAGTACACTCGAATTCTAATTTGAATATTAATATTAAAATACACTACAATTATTATGTGACCCCCATACCCTCAGATCTCTTTGAGCCTTACTTTTATCATGCTCAAAATCAGGGTGGTGGAGAGCTGACTAGAGAACAAAGGTTGGCCTAGTGTTATCAGTCCCTGGGGGTTTTCTCTCCCCTCACCTTTGCGCCTGGACCACGGCATCAGCCTGACCTCTTGGACAACTGAGCGGAGGCAGCTGCAGGCACGCCCAAGCTCAAAGACCATGAGCCGGGTCCAGACTGGAGTTCAGAAATAGACAGGAGAACATTGACTCAGCACTTGCTACCAGCCGGACACACTTCAAAATACATTACTTGTGTTAAGTCATTTATTCCTCTAGGCAACCCTATGAGACAGATATTGTTATTACTAACCACTCTGCCAAATGGGGAAACTGAGGCACCGCTGATGCTTGGCACCGCTTGGCCTCCATCCAGTGATTCATCCACTCACCCCATCATCTCCTGGACCCATGTATGTTTCCCTTCTAAAGCAAATAAATCTAGTAATTTGGGGTTTCCTAGGTATGACATGAACATATCCCATGTGGATGGACAAAGGTTTGGACAGAATTAAACTAGACCCTTGAAATAACCTGAGGTCAGCCTTGGCCTGGACTTCCCTGGTGGCTCAGATGGTAAAGAATCTGCCTGCAATGCAGGAGACAAGGGCTTGATCCCTGGGTCAGGAAGATTCCTCTGGAGAAGGGAATGGCAACCCATTCCAGTATTCCTACGTGGAGAATTCCGTGGACAGAGAAAGCAGGCAGACTATAGTCCATGGGGTCACAAGGAGTCAGACACGACTGAGAGACTAACACTTTCACTTTCTTCACTTCAACCTTGGCCCTGACAATGAAAAAGCCAAGATCTTCCTGGATGAGTCCAAACCCTGCCAGATGACTCCTGGACCCCACACCCAGCAAATGGCTTGGATATGATGGTCTCATTCATTTTGGAGTAAAGTCGCCTCAAAACTAGCAGGACCAGCCAGCTGCTCACTTTCCACCCTCACGTGCTGCTCTTGGCAGACAAGAAGGAATTTTTAAAGACTAATTACACATTCTTTTTTATTGGTGCCATGTCTGTAGTATTTGCTGTCCGCAGCTGGTGCCACAGTAGGTGATATAAAAAGATGGATGAATAATGTACACAACAGCTTCAGAGTCATCAGAGAACCTTGCTGCCAAAACAGGGAAGGCACGCCGGGGCCGAGATAATGGATTTGAGAGGGAAGTGAGAGATATGCATATTCCTGTTCGGTTTTCCCTGAAATCTGTGGGCTACCGTCAGATGAGCAAGTGGGATCTGCATCTAGCCCTAGAGAAAGCTCCCATCAAGACAGTACAGGGTATTCAACACAGCAATCCCACATCCGGAAATGCAACCCACCAAAATACAATCGCTGGTGTACAGATATTTATGGACAAGGATATGCATTTCAGCACTGTCCTAATTGTGGAGGAAAAAATAACTAAAGTTACTGATTTAATACGGTTTCTCCAGAAAGATCCCCTCTTGGGACAGGAGCCCTCCAAACAGAGGCTGCCTTGTAATGAAACAACCCCTGATGTGAGCAGATGCCCATAGGTCCTTAGAAATAACAAGATGATAGTGCTTTCCTGCTCCGGGGAAACTGAATATAGTGAAACAGAAGAGCAGAAGGGGTCAGCTGGAAATTTACTTGGAAGAGCTGTGGTATGGGGTTGTTGGTCCATGAGTAGAGGCCCCTCCTCCACTCTTTCCCTCTTAGCTTCATCGACAGAGGTTGAGCAAGAGAGATGTTTGCTTTCCCAGCCTCCGTTATAGGGAGCGGCCTCGTGACCCAGGGGCGGCCACATGACCCAGTCTTGACCAATGAGATACAAAGGGAAGTCTCCTGTGAAAGCTGTCTCCCCCTTCATAAGAAAACTGATCTCATTTCATCTTCTCCTTCCTCCTCCTCCTCCTCTCCTTCCTCTTCCTTTATCTCCTTCGCCTTCTTCCTTCTCCCTCTCCAGCCCTTTTCCTCCTCCGCCTCCATCTCCTCCTCTTCCTCCTTCTTCTCTGCTCTCTCTTCCCAGACCTTTGAATGGAACTCTATAAAAGGTTTTCTGCTTGAGCCACAGCAGCCATCTTATAACCATGAGGAAAAGGCCAAGAGAATTGCAGAACCCCCAACCCAAAGCCCAGACATCATGTAACTTCTGAACCATCCCTAGAAACACCAACCTCCAGGCTTCCTGTGGATCTTCCCCATCACATGCTAGTCTCTTGGTTGCTTCGGGGTGAATGTGTCCTAACTGCTATGTGGCCTGGCTGCCACAGAAGCACCCATTCAGCCTCAGAAAAGTCCTAGCCTTTTGCCTGGGCACTTGGAAATATCAGGACAATCCGTGTAGTAGGCTGCTGAAGAGTATCCCCCCCACCCCCACCCCTACAATGTAATCAAATTTACCCCAAACCTCAGAATATGACCTTATATGGAAATATGTCTTTGCATATATAATTAAGGTAAGAATTGAGATAAGATTTGGGGGGGGGGGGCGTAAATCCAATGACAGTGTCCCTATAAGAAAATGACATACAGGTATTCAGGGAAGAAGGTCATATGAAGAGGGAGGCAGGGATTGGGGTGATGCAGCCACAAGCCTGGGAATGCCAGGAGCCATCGGAACCTAGAAGAGGCAAGAAAGAATTCTCCCCTAAAGCCTTCCGAGGGGGCAGGACCCTGCCAACACCCTGATTCCATACATCTGGACTTCAGAACCATGAGAATATATTTCTGTTGTCTTAAGCCCCTCAACTGTGGAGATTTGAGGCAGCAGCCCCAGGAAGCTATGACATTCCAGCCTGTTCTGTGTCCCTAGAAGAAATACTTGGGACTAAAGTAGAAATACTTCTGCATATGTTTGAAAGGCTCTGTCATAAGGACTTTTTTTTAATGAGGCAGGCTTTCTGCATTGTCTTAGAAAGAGGTTGATGATATATTCTTAATTAAAAGAAGCAGCAAATTAAAGAATAATATATGCAGTACAACCCCATTTATTTGTGTGTGAGTGCTTTAATGACTAAGTGTGGAGAATCATCTGTAATCATTATTACAGGTAATAATTACAAGATGTATAATGATTTAATTATGAAATTTATAAATTCTGTAATAATCTATATGACAAACCCAGTAACAGTGATAAAATTTGGCCCGCTGTTATTCTCTCTCAAATCACCATTTTTCTTCCACAACAGCACGTCTCAACTCTGTGATGACACAAGGCCTGTGCATATTAAAACTCCATAGATATTTGCCAGGTGAGTATGTGGCCCCACTGCCTCATACCTGTGGAGCCCGAGAACTTGCTGAATTCACCAAATGAGTAAGTGAGAGACTGGACCCCAGGAGACTCTGAAAGTTTATTACCATTCTGGAGAGGTTGATTATTTACTTTTTTTAAAAAAATAGAAATTCTGCTCTTGGCAGAATAGCCTGTGGGCTCAAGTGCAAAATTATAACATGAAGGCAGACCTTGGGAACCACCCAGACAGCTGCAAACAAGATCACAGACTCAAAATCGATCAACACAAAACCCCTGCAAGCCTTCCCACCAGGAAAAGTAGGTTTTGACAGAAGCATTTTGCTGGTACCCAGAGGTCAGCTCACAGGGGTGGCAGAGGAGAGGAGGAAGGAAGGCAGTACTTAGGTCAAGAGCAGTTGGGCGGGGGGGGCAGCGGGGCTCCACCAGAAAGGGTCTGTTTTGCCAGGAGGTTGCTCTTCATTCAGCCCAAGTCATTATTAAAAGGCTTGGACACAAGTGAGCCAGGCTCCAGGTTGGCACACTGGCTCAACACAGGGTGTGGTGCCTGATGTCAGGGTTCTTCCCTTCTCTACCTGTATTGTAAGTTTAAACGTGTACACCCTCTCAGCTGGAGTGGGGGAGAGGGGGGAGCGGGGAGTGGCAAGAGAAGACCAGAACTCGCCCAACCTAATACACACCATGCACCAACCACTACTTACCCAATAACTCCACTGCACAAAGTACAGGCTGAGAGCTTGGGCATTGGAGCCAACAGACCTGGGTCCCAGTCCTGTCTTGGCTCAAGTAGCTTTCATTCTCTAAGCCTCCACTTCATCTATAAAGTGGGGCATGATGATTCCTACTGGGCTGATGTGAAGATTAAATGAGATGATGTCCCTTGAGATAAGGGGTTGGCAGAGCACCAAAGAATTGATGCTTTTGAACTGTGGTGCTAGAGAAGACCCTTAAGAGTCCCTTGGACTGCAAGGAGGTCAAACCAGTCAATCCTACATGAGATCAACCCTGAATACTATTTGGAAGGACTGATGCTGAAGCTGAAGGTCCAATACTTTGGCCACCTGAGGTGAACAGCTGACTCATTGGAAAAGACCCTGATGATGGGAAAGATTGAGGGCAGAAGGAGAAGAGGGTGGCAGAGGATGAGATAGTTGGATGGCATCACCAATTCACTGGACATGAACTTGGGCAAACTCTGGGAGATGGTGAGGGACAGAGAAAGCTGATGTGCTGCAGCCCATGGGGTCGTGAAGAGTCAGACGCGACTTGGCGATGAAACAACAACAACATAAGTAGCTAATCGGGGAGACGATCTTCAAAAGCACTGAATGGGGAGTGGGGATATGAGACAGTGGGGAAGCCAATACAGGAGGTGTCATGAGCTGGTCCCTGTCGTGGGCAACAAGAACTCAGGCACAGTGGGAAACTGAGGCAGACGACCTCAAGTGAGTCTCGGCCCCTTGTCTGCTGAAGGGGAAGGAAGCTGGGTTGTGGAAAGAAACTGCCTGTGTTTGGCTTTAGGATGTTCCCAGCGTGATAACTGTCTGGTGCATCTGGTCTACCCCCTGAATGGCTGAGCAAGCAGGTGGTCACGGGAGCAGGAAGAAGCTCTGTGCTCACAGGAGTGTCTGTAACAGCCACATGCTATAGTGGACAAGAGAGCAGACTTCAAAGCTGGGCTGCCTGTGGTGGATTCCTGACCCTACCACCTACAAACTGTGGGCCTCGAGGGAGTAAGGGAGACAAGAGACCCCAGCTGGTAACCAGGGCTGATGACGGAACAGGAGGACATGAAGGTGAGCAGCAAAGGTCACTCCACTGGGCCACAGTGTTCATGTAAAAACGTCAACCCAGCGGTCCTTGAGAAACATGAATGCTTGGTAATGTAAAATACAAGCCTAAGCAAGACAACAACCCCACAGACATGCAGAAAGGATGCTGCGAGTCACCTACAGCACTGATTCTCTAGGTTCTGTGCACCAGGGTCACTAGGGAGGGCTGATAAAATGCAGGTTCCTGGGCTCTGGCACCAGAGATTCTAATACAGCCATTCCCTGCTGGGGCCCAGGAATCTGTATTTTTAGGAAGTTCTCCTGGTGATTCAATACAGGTGGAACACAGGACCCCATTTTGAGAAGTAAGGTGCTAACAGAACAAAAGTTTTCAGATCTCCTGGCAACACTACGTGGGTAAGAGATGCTTCCAAAAAGAGATCACTACTCAGCTTTTAAAATGAGCACAAACACGTGACCAGTCCATCCTAAAGGAAATCAACCCTAAATATTCATTGGAAGGACTGATGCTGAAGCTGAAGCTCCAATACTTTGGCCACCTGATGTGAAAAGCCAACTCTGATACTGGGAAAGATTGAGGGCAGGAGGAGAAGAGGACAGCAGAGGATGAGATGGTTAGAGAGCATCACCAACTCAGTGAAGATGAATTTGAGCAAACTCCGGGAGATGGTGAAAGACAGGGAAGTCTGATGTGCTGCAGTCCACAGGGTCACAAAGAGTTGGACACAGCTGAGTGACTGAACAACAACAATATGTACGAGTGAACTCACATGATTACATGCACACATCAACACCACCAACAAACAGGACTTGGAACACCAGTTGTGTTGACTCAACAAAATAAATGACTGTGTTTCTGACATACTCAGAAATTATCAAAGAATAATTCATGTTCCACCACCACCACAACCACCACCAATTCTACCCTCCCCAAAAAAAAGCCTTGAGAATGAACCAAGGTTAATGAGGCTGGTGGTTATCTGCTGAGTAAGTGCTGGCCATGCAAGTTATACGGCCTAAAGGTGGATCCAATATTTCCAGGAATGCAAAGAGAAATGTTTTCATGAGAAGAACAGTCAGATGCCATAGGCCTGGGTGAGAAAGAGAAACAGCCGCATTCCACCAGGACGAACTTGGAATCTGGTCTGGGGAAGGTAGCCGGCTCTCCAGATGCCTTTGTTTGCTATTTCCAATTCACTCTTTTCCCACTCCATCTCCTGAGCCAACGGCAGCAAGAGGAACCTCTCCAAACCTTTCTGCCACCTTGAGCGATGACACTCCCTAGCCCCTGCTTCTGAGAGTGAAAGTAGTTCCCACCTTGCCTGCTTATCCCCCCATCCATCTCCAGACAGTGGGCAGACAGGCTACGTTCAGTGCATGTCAGAGCTGAGGAATTTCCCCTCTGATGTGCACACAACCTTGAACACTTTGCAGCATCAACAGCACCTACTCAGGATTTCGCCAGAAATGCAGAACCTCAGCCCCCACCCGCGGACCCCCACGCCACAGAGGCACTGAATTAGAATCTGCATTTTAGCAAGATCCTCACGTGACTTGTAGGCACACATCAAAGTCTGAGGTCCTCACTGTCCTCAGAATAAGGCCTGGAGTCCTCTCCACGTTCAGTGACCCCTGCCTCAGGAAGCTTAGGGGTCGGGGGGGTAAGGACTTAACTGTCTCCATGAGAGTCATTCTAGATCTCCCTGGAGACCACACCCAGGTCTTCTCCAGCATATGTTTTTTTCCATATTAACGGGAAATCGGTCATTTTTATATACTCCCCAAACAAACAGAGCTATGTTTGGCAATTTACATAGATGATTTCACTTACTTTTTTTTAAGCTCCTTTTAATTTAATTGTATTTATTTATTTATTTGGCTGTGTCGGGTCTTAGTTGCAGCACGCAGGATCTTCGTTGCATCCTGCAGGATCTTTCATCGCTGCTCACAGACTCTTGTGAGCCTGTGGCCTGACTTGCTCCTAGGCATGTGGGAATCTTAGTTCCCTGACCAGGGGTTGAATGCGCATCCCCTGGCATTGCAAGGTGGATTCTTAACCACTGGACCACCAGGGAAGTCCTGATATCACTTAAACTTCTGTCATGAGGTCTCAGATAGTCAGACCACAGTCCAAATCAGGGCTGCACACCAGTTCAGTTTCACCTGCACAGTGTTCTTACATTTCTGTTAACTAGCTGCCAATACTTTTAAGTGAGGATTTCCACGTGCTTTTAAAAATCTGATTTATAACTTTTACTGGAAAACCAGACTATGTGGCACAGTCAAATGAAGCTGAGGGGTGGCCGTCGCTCTAGGTTGGGCCTCTGTTTGCCCCCAGCTCCACCCCGAGGGCGATGGTGTCATCAACTCCCTATATTACATTTCTGATGTTCATATGGCTCTTCTCCTCGGGGAAACTGGAGGAACAGGTCTACCCCCTTACACATTCCACCCATCTGTGTCAGTTTTCCATGGCTGCTATAAAAAACAAGCTGGCTTAAGACAACAGAAATTTTTTCTATCACATTTCTGGAGGCAGGAGTCCGAAATCCAGGTGTCAGGAGGGCTGTGCCCCGCTCTGAAGACTCTAGGAAAGATTCCTTCCTCACCTCTTCCAGCCGCTGGTGGCTCCGGCGAGCCCTGGTGTCCTCCGCCTGTAGCTGCATGGCTCCAGTCTCTGCCTCCATTGCACATTCCCTTCTCCCTGTGTCTCTGTGTCTCCAGACCTAAACCTCCCTCTCCTTTGCCTTCAAGGACACAAGTCACTAGATTAGAACTCCCTGCTCCCAATCCAGTGGGATCTCACCTTAACCTGATTGTTCGGTCACTAAGTCGTGTCCGATTCTTTGCAACCCATGGACTGTAGCACACCAGGCTCCCCTGTCCTTCACTATCTCCCAGAGTTTGCTCAAATCTATGTCCACTGTGTCAGTGATGCCATCTAACCATCTCGTCCTCTGTTGTCCCCTTCTCCTTTTGCCTTCAATCTTTCCCAGCATCAGTGTCTTTTCCGATGAGCCAACTCTTCGCATCACATGGCCAAAGTATTGAAGCTTTTGGCTTCAGCATCAGTTCTTCCAATGAATATTCAGGGCTGACTGTATCTGCAAAGACCCTATTTCCAAATAAGGCCACATTCATGAGTGCCAGGTGTTAGGACTCAGACACATCTTTTCAGGTTAGTGCTCACCACTAATCACACTCCCCTCCACCTCAGTGCCTACCCTTCCCCTGCCCATCCCAGTTGCCCACCACAACCCTCAGAAGTTCTGCTCTGTCCCCTGAACCTTCTCGGAGATGCTTTTCAGCATTCCTCCTCCTGGCCCCCATCTCAGTATCAGCCCAGCCATCACTTCTCCTGGGAAGCCTTCTCACCCCCAGGCCCCCTTTAAGGGGCCCTTGTCTTTTCCCAAGTCACACATCATGTCTTAAAGTTGCGTTTTAGAGTATCTCTCCTACCACAGTCTGTAAACTCCCAGAGGGAGTTTGTCCACTATTTTCACTCTAGTATGCATTTCACTCTAGTATTCACCCTGTGAATGTGTAGTAGTTACTCAGATGTTTGTTAAATGAACGAATAAGAAACAGAATGAATGGAAGGGAGAGCGTGAGGAAGAAGAGGGGCTGACAGTAACACGTATCACAGCTCAGATTTACAAGGATGGATGCTGTGGCAAGAGAATCTTTAAACAAGATGCCTAGATTGTCAGGAGCTGCTCGGCACTTTTTATTTCCTCTCTTGATCAATACTGCCCCATCTCGGTGCTTGATCCTGTCTCATTAACATTTATCAACAAGCTCGATGATAACATGGGCTTTTGCAATTGTTTCCCGGCTCTGAATTTTAGTTCATTTTGCAGACAGCCCATTTAGCATCAGGCGAGGACAAACGCTTCTTCTAATCTGTATCCCATGAGCGACATGGGATTTATCACTGTCATTCCCACCCCAAGCTGGCCCTCCCTCCTCCTTTGGAATTATATCGATCTGAAGAATCCTTCATAATCCAAGCTGACACTCCATCTTACTCTGTCATGCCACTTTTTTTGTTGAGAGAGGGAGGGTCCCCCTCCATCCTGCCTGGCAGTGACGTACAAGAGAACAATTCCTGTCCCTTCTGTGGGACAGACGTTGGCAGGTACTGAGTACATTTCAAAGAGCAGAAGGAGCTGCATTTGCAGAGGGGAGGGAGGGGGGCTCTGGAGACAATCAAGACATCCCCAGGGGTTTCCTCCCCTGCAGTCCCATTAGTGGAACTGTGAGCATCTGCCACAGGCCCAAAGGGGTCTCAGAGTGACCATCTTGGCTTGCTCCCTGGCAACAACCTCATTACACTCAAGCTTTCACTGAGAAGGATCTAGAGACCTCAGGGTGAGTGGCTTTTTGTGTCTAGCCGACCTTGACTTCTATATGACTTGTTATCGAGTGTACCCCACGGCCCTGTGAGCACAAAGAGACTGTTTTTCTGCACAGGTGGTTGGTAATTTGGTTCTTGGCACCTCACACCAGCTTCTCTGAGCCTCCTCCTGCAGAACTGAGACAGCATTTGTGTTGTTTCAGAGAGCCTCTGACATCTGGTAGATTCCAAAAAAAAAAAAATCACCACTTAAAATTTGTCTTCTCTCTGAGTTTTATCCCATCCAAGACTTATTTCCCTCAGCCCGCGCTCTGCGGAGCCATTGGGAAGAAGCACAGGGGTGCTGCTCTGTTCCTGGGGTCCCAGCTGTTCCTCAGCTGCATCTCTGATCACAGCACCTCGTGATTCCAGCTCATGGCTGCTAGGTCTTAGGTAGGGAGGGGCAGGGCTGGGGGGCAACAGACACTGCCTCAGGAGGAAGAGAGAAAAAGATTCTAAACAACCAGGTCTTACCTTGGATGTGGCTAGATGGGAGACTGTAGCCCCAACAAAGCTGGACAAAGTTCTCACACTTCAGACAAAGTTTCTCACACTTGCCTCTCAGCCTCCTCCATCCTAGCCCGACACCAGGCTCCCTCGAACTCTGGGAGGCACTTATCTGTTTTAATCCCTCCTTCCCCACCCACATCTGCTCATGTGGGAGGAAGGAAGCTGTGGTAGGCAGAATTTTAAGACGGCCCCCAAGATTCCCACACTCTGGTGTCCATGACCTGTATAATCTCTCCTTGAGTAGGGTCAGACTCTGTGATTAGGTTACACGGCAAAGGGGAAGGGATTTTCTGACGCAATTAAGGACGCTAATCAGTTGACCTGGAGCTAAAAGAGAGACCATGAATGGGTGGGCCTGACCTAATCAGGGAAGCCCTTTAGAGCAGGTGAAGTTTCAGAGAGATCCACCCCCTTGGCCTTCAAGGAGAAGCAGGGAGTGATGCTGCGAGCTGCCTGTGGAGAGAGGGGCAGCCTCTAGGAGCTGAGCATCTCAGACCCACAACCATAAGAAACTGAATCTGGCCCACAAACTGAAAACACTTAGAGGAATAGCCCAGGCCTAGCTGAGACCCTGCCTCAGCTGACACACTGACTGTAGCCTGTGGGACCCAGTTAGGTCCTGCCCAGGCTCTTGACCCATGGAAACAGTAAGGTAAAAAAAAAAAAATAGGTGCTATTTTAAGCTGCCGAGTTTATGTTAATGTGTTGCCCGGTAATAGAAATTTAATACAGAAGTAAGCTAACCCTTTTGACCATTGGTGGAAGTTACTTCCACTCCCTCTTAATCATCTTTATCTCAGCTCTGAAAAATGGATGCTGTTAACTCCGTTTGTTGCAGATAAGTCTGAAGCCCAGGAAAGCGAAGGAATTTACTGAAGGCCGCCATGCTGTCTGGCACTTGAGCTAGAACTCGGCCCCAAGCCCAACAAATAAAGTCCACAATCTTTAAGACATCCACTAAGTTTTGCCCCTCCCCCTCAGCCTTGCTCTTCAGAAACCTGTTCCTTCAGTGAGAAATCCCAACCAAGAGTTTCAAGGTATCGTACTCTTCATTCTGACAAAGTTGAGTAACTAACCCCCCCAGATCAACAACAATAATAATAAATAGTATTTTGAGCCCATGTGTCTCCATCACTGGGCTCTCCCCTTAGGAATAGATGATATTACTACTGTTGTTGTTACCTCTACTTTATTGATGATGCATAAAAAGGTAAAGGAACTTGCCAAAGATCACACAACCAACAAGCAGTAGAAATAGCACTTGAACCCAAGCCACTTTAACCATCACACCAAACTGTCCTCCCACAAACATAAGTCTGACATTCTGAAACAAGTGGGTGCCTGATCATAGCTTGGAAATACACATATCTTCTGAAGGCTAGTGGATTACAATTTGCTTCAAACTTGTAACTCTGCTCAGCGTTAACACGACAGCCTGGATGGGAGAATGGATACAGGTATACGTATGACTGAGTCACCCTGCTGTGCAGCTGGAACTATCACAGCATTGTTAACCAGCTATACTCCAATATAAAATAAAAAGCTAAAGAGAAAAACTTGAGGGGAATCACAAATAAGTAACCATATGTAAGTGAGTTCTTCTGTGTAACTGAAGAGCAATGAGGCTGTTCACAAATATTTTGGCTCTCCTTCCAGGCACGTGGAAGTTGGGCATGACCATGTGACTTTTTTGTCCAATAAAATAAGAGCAGACGTAACGTGTGTTGTTTCCAAGTGGAAGACTGTGTGATTCCCCTGCACTAGTGATCAAGGAGACACATACAGATGGACCTTCCATCAGCCTGCAACCCTGAGTGTCTACGAATGGACAGATCACCCCCTAAAATGCCTAGATATACACCAGACACGTAACATGACCGAGAATAAAACTTGGTACACTGAGCTGCTGTGATTTGGGGATTGTCGTTACAACAGCGTAAGCCAAACCATCCTGACTAATACACTGCCCTAACTCGGGCTTCTTACCAAAGACTAAGACAGTTTTTAAGTTGATGACATTGTGAATAACAGAGCAAATACCAATAAAATCTGCTACTTTGTCAGACTAATGAACCCCAAAGAAGCCAACAGCCATAAAAGCAACAAAACATTAGATTGGAAACAGAACTGTCAAAAGAGGCACAACTGACTAATTAAGTGATTGGCGAAGAACATCAGGCAAGACACAGATGTTGTCATCATCATCATTTATTGTATCCCCAATTGCACATAATGTCTGACTAAGGAAAACACAAAGTGTTTAATCTCATTATCTATAGTTCAGAGAAGTAGCTCTCCGTTTGTTTTTGTTTTGTTTTTTTTTTTTACCCCTTCACTCTAGATTTCTTTATCAAGCAACTATCATGTGTCAGGCACTGTGCTGGGTGCTGATGATGAAACGATGAACAGGGTAGCTGTGCCCCCACCCTTGAGAAGCTTATGGGCTACTGGGGGAGACAAATGAAAAATAAGAAAGTCCATGAAGAGTAGCAAGAGGCTGAGGTGGAGAATCATAAGGAGTCTGCTTTATAAAGGGGGTCAGGAAAGACCTCTCTATGGAGTGGATATTTTTTTAAACATGCATTTACTTATTTGGCTGTGCTAGATTTTAGTTGCAGTACATGGGATCTTCGTTGCCACGTGTGGGATCTTTAGTTGTGACATGCAGGATTTAGTTCCCTGACCAGGAATCAAACCTGGGCATCCTACATTAGAAGCATGGAGTCTTAACCACTAGATCGCCAAAGAAGCCCCTGGAGCAGATATTTAAGCTAACACTTAACGGATGATCAGAGGCTAGTTTAGGCAGGAGAAGAGGAAAATCATTCCAGGCTTAAACAACAGGTCCTGGGGTGGGAAAAAGTTTGTTGGGTCCAAAGAACCAAAAGGAGGTCAGTGTGACTGAGGAGAGTAGGGAAAGGGGAAGAGGCAGGAGGAAGTGGGGAGCTGGGCAGGAGCCCGCAGGAAACCCAAGGTCTGGATTTTATTGTCCACACAGTGGGAAGCCAAAGCAGGAACCCTAAGATCCCGTTAGCTTCCAGGTGGAAAATGGATTGCTGAGGGTTGAGAGCAGGGGCAGGAAGACCGGTTCCAATGCTGCTGCCATGGCCCAGCTGAGATATGATGTCCTGGGCTAAGACAGTGGCAGCAAAGATGGAGAGAATGGAAAAGTTGAGGTCAAGTTCAGAATCACGGGACTTGCTGATGGTGGGGAGAGGGGGAAAGAGGACAGTGCCTGGGTTACTGCCTGGAACAGCCTATGTGCTATTTAAGGAATGGGAGACACGGCTGGGGCACAGGGCAGGGGGGAGGAAAAGCAAGGGTCTAGCTTCGGTGACTTTGGATGTGTTAAGCGTGAGATGTCGACTATTGACAAGGGGGGAAAAGGCAAGAAAAACATTGGATGCATAAGCTGGTGATTGAAGGAGAAGTGTGAGCTGGAGATGCACCTTTAGGAGTCATCGGCCAAGGAGTGGCAGATAAAGCAATGGAAGTGCATGGACCCACCTAGGAGCAAGTCCAGAGGGAGAAGGAGAGAGTGTCTGGACTAGGCTGTGGGAACAGCCAACAGCTAAGAGGTGATTATGTTGCACAAGCAAAGACGTGATCCGGTGCCATAGCCCTCCCTCCCAACCCTGCAACGTGCCAAGATGCGGCTCAGCCTCTGCAGACTTCCAGCGATCCCCCAGGTATCTCTCTTTCTTCTGAGACCTTTTCCAAAACGTCCCTTCCATACTTAGTGAAACAGGATTCTCAACATACCTGCCTTCTCCTCCTCCATCCAGCCTAAGCAAAAACTTGAGTATGAGAGGAATAAAGAAGCCTTCAGCATCTGTTCTGCACCACTAATTCCATCAGATTTCTCGTTATTCACGCCTGGCAGTCTAATTTTCTTTGTTAGACTCTCCCAGCACAGTCATCTCCTTAATTATTGACCTTTTCACTCTTCTCGCACCACCCCTTCCTTCGTCTTTGTTCTCAGAAAGTTCTGCTTACACAGTTATCTGCTGGTTCCTCACCTGGGGATAGCAACTGTTTTCTGAGCACAAGTCCTCCCCCCTTCCAATCTCAATCAGACAAGTCAAAGATCTCTGTACATCAGACATTAAGTTCATGCTCGACAGGCCATGCCTCTGGTTTCTTTCCTACCAGCCCATGGGTGAATAGGTTTACATCCTTCTCAGAGATGTCTCACCAAATTTTCACGAGGTTGGAGCTTACAAGGGTGACAGTCGCCCCTGCTCTCTTTCTCCCGCTCAAAACACAGCAGGAGAGAGTGTTACATCATCACATCTGTAGAGCATGTACCTTGTTCTCAGGGCCACATTTTAGGAGAGGTGGACAAACTAACAGGCATTCAGAATATGATTGCCATGATGGAGAAGAAAATCAAAGATACACCAAAGAAGCAATGGTTGAAAGAGTTAGAGATATTAAGTCTAGAGAGAACATGCTGGTGCGGGGGTCAGGAAAATTGCGAGCTACCATTTTTTTTTACAAATAAAATTTTATTGGAACTTAATAGCCATATCCATTTGGTTACATATTGCCTATGGCTGCTTATCATGCTGCAGTGGCAGAACTGAGTAGTTGTGACAGAGACTGTCAGGCCTACAAGGTCTATCTGGGTCATCATAGAAAAGGTTTGCCGACCCCTGCTCTGGAAAGAAAAAGGAATGAGAGAAGGAAGGAGGGAGGGAGGGAGGCAAGAGAGAAGAGACAGAATATGGCTGTATTCCAAACATCTACTGTAAGAAAGAGGAATTTGATGTCTTTAGCATGGCCCAAGATATTATAAAGAAAGCTGAATGCCAAAGAATTGATGCTTTCGAATTGTGGTGCTGGACAGGACACTTGTGAGTCCCTCGGACTGCAAGGAGATCAGACCAGTCAATCTTAAAGGAAATCAACCCTGAATCTTCACTGGAAGGACTGATGCTAAAGCTGAAGCTCCAATACTTTGGCCACCTGATGCAAAGAACTGACTCATTGGGAAAGACCCTGATGCTGGGAAAGACTGAGGACAAAAGGAGAGGAGCAGCAGTGGATGAGACGATGAGAGAGCATTACCGACTCAACGGACATGAGTCTGAGCAAACTCCAGGAGAGAGTGAAGGACAGAGAAGCCTGGTGTGCTATAATCCACGGAGCTGCAAAAAGTTGGGGTGACTTAGTGACTGAAAAACAAGAACAACAACAAAGATTTCAAACAAGGAACAACAGATTCGAAGCTACAGGACAAGAGTTCAGCTTGTCCTTGCTCATAAGGATTAGCTCTCCAGCTGGCAGGACTCCACACCCAAAGGGCTGCCTGGAGCAGTGAAGATGATGTCACTGGGTGTGTCAAGTGGACTAAGGTCCCGCAGAGGCATGCAGGTTTAGCTAGAGATTTTGCTAAAGGAAGCATGCAAGCTGAAGAGGTTTGGAAAGGCAGAGTGAGGTTGGAGAAAGGGCTGTGGCTACAGAGAGCAGAAGGGAGAAATTATGGGGAGGAGGGAGAGTGAGGTGGCCATAGAGTGAGGAACTTTACGAAAAGTGGAGGCTTAACCATGCAATGTAAGACATAATCTCTTTGGGACTTCCCTGGTGGTTCAGTGGTTAAGAATCTGCCTTGCAATGCAGGGGATGAGGGTTTGATCCCTGGTCCAGGAACTAAGATCTCACAGGCCTTAAACCTGCATGCTCTAGAGTCCACAAGGCACAACTATGGCGCCCACATGGTACAATAAAAGATCCCGCATGATGCAGGAAAGATCCCATGTGCTGCAACTAAGGCCTGGCACAGCCAAATTAATTAACTGATTTTTTTTAATGACAATCTTTTCTATGTTCTCCCAAAATCTTCAGTTAAAGGAATATTAATATTTTTTCAATGCTTTTGGGGTTGTATTTGTGAAGATTTCAAGGAGTGGACGAAATGTGGCATTTGTCTTAAGGAAAGAGCATATTAACCCAAAGAGACCTGGGTCCCTTCCAGCTGAACCAACCCTTGCAGGTAAGTCACAGATGCCGGGAGGCCATTCGAATCCTGCCAACCCTGAGGCTGAAGGAGTCTTTGAAAACATGATCTGGCTTAACATTCAGTTCAGTTCAGTTCAGTTCAGTCACTCAGTCGTGTCCAACTCTTTGCAACCCCATGAATCGCAGCACGCCAGGCCTCCCTGTCCATCACCAACTCCCGGAGTTCACTCAGACTCACGTCCATTGAGTCAGTGATGCCATCCAGCCATCTCATCCTCTGTCATCCCCTTCTCCTCCTGCTCCCAATCCCTCCCAGCATCAGAGTCTTTTCCAATGAGTCAACTCTTCACATGAGGTGGCCAAAGTACTGGAGTTTCAGCTTTAGCATCATTCCTTCCAAAGAAATCCCAGGGCTGATCTCCTTCAGAATGGACTGGTTGGATGTCCTTGCAGTCCAAGGGACTCTCAAGAGTCTTCTCCAACACCACAGTTCAAAAGCATCAATTCTTCGGCGCTCAGCCTTCTTCACAGTCCAACTCTCACATCCACACATGACCACTGGAAAAACCATAGCCTTGACTAGACAGACCTTTGTTGGCAAAGTAATGTCTCTGCTTTTGAATATGCTATCTAGGTTGGTCATAACTGTCCTTCCAGGGAGTAAGCGTCTTTTAATTTCGTGGCTGCAGTCACCATCTGCAGTGATTTTGGAGCCCCCCAAAATAAAGTCTGACACTGTTTCCCCATCTATTTCCCATGAAGTGATGGGACCGGATGCCATGATCTTTGGCACTTCAAGAACAACCAACGTGAATCTTGCCAAAGTGAAGCCACAGGAATACCTTTTTTGAAAAATTTCCTTCATTTCAGATCCTTCTTTGGAATTTCCAGGGCTCAACAACATGTGAAAGATTCCAGAAAGCAAAATAATTTCTGAGCTTTGGAATTTCCCTGAAGATAGTCCAAACCTGTGAAAATTTCACAGGAATTCACCCCAAACCCATACAATGGACAACACTAAGAGTGAACTGTAAAACTGTAGACTCTGGGGGACTATGATGTGCCAATGCAGGTCCATCAAGTATAACAAATGCACCGCTCGGTGGGGATGTTGGGCGTGGGGGAGGCGGTGCATTCATGGAGCAGAGAGCTTATGGGAAATCTCTGTCCCTTCCTCCTGATTTTGCTGGGAGTCTAAAACTGCTCTAAAAATGTTGTCTTCAAAGAAAATTTTCATAAAAGTTTCAAACAAAAAGGACATTGAGGACATAAGTTGGCTCTGAGTTGGATCCTAAGAACTCATAGATCTTCATCAAAAGGGATCTGTGTACCCCACAAGCTCACACCCTCATGGGCTATTTCTATAGCACCCAAAACTTAGTAACTTTGAACCACAACCATTTATTATCTCTTGTGATTCTGTGAGTTGGCTGGGCATTTCCTCTGCTGGTTTCATCGGAGTTCACTTGTAGCTGGAGGTCCAGCTGGGCTGGAAGGTCAATAATGGCCTCACAGATGTGATTGGCAGATGGTGCTGCTAGTGGCTGGGAACTTGGTTTTTCTTCATGTGCCCTCTTGTCCTCCAGAGCCCATCTCCACACGGCACCCTGAGCAGGAGAGTCAGGGCTTACTTGGTGCTGCCTGCCGTGAGAGCCAAAATAAGCTAAGCTTGAAGGGTTCTCAAGACGCAGGACCAAACGTCAGACACCATCAGTTCAGCTGTGTTCTGTTGATCAAAGCAAGTCGTAGGCCAGTGCAGGTTCAAGGAGAGGGAAATAAACTTCATCTCTTAAGGAAGAATTTGCAATCAGAGTGCAAAAAGGCATTTCTGGGGTGTTGCACTCATCTTTGGAAAATACCTAACACACCCACACACTCCTTTATGTGCAACCATCCCTCCAGGTACATCTGTTGCCAGCCAGACCCTGAACTGGACAGTACTCAACGGAAGAAAGAGATGAGAGTGTCCTGCATGCCAGCTCTCCTCTTGCTTGACTTCAGCCCCATCATAAGCAGACCCCATCAGAGTTTACATCCCTTGAGAAGCACTGTACTTGATCTTTGGATCAATCGGTAAGTATTTGAATCTGCAGCAACAGCCTGCCCATAGTAAACAGTTCAGCCCATGCTAAGTTTTTCCCTGCTGCTAAATCAAGCTGAGAGAATCACAGTGAGGTTTTATATTCAAAAAAATGTTCAAAGCCCCAATCATCAACAGGTTTAACAGGATACATCTCCTAATCCTTTCCTTTCATCAGGTATCTTTTTTTTTTTTTTTTTCAGCCTACCACCCTCCCTTCTGTTGAGATTTGCATCTCTTCCTACCATAGTCACATGGCTCTGGTGGGGTTCGCAAAGAGCTGGACACGACTGAAGCAACTTAGCACACATGTTCCATGTTCTTACTTGACTCCACCCTCCCCCACCCCCTCATTTCCCAGCCCCCATGCAGTTGATTGGTCCAGGGATGGCAATCTGACCCAAACAGGCCAATCAAAGTTCTTCCCTCAGGTTTGTTTTTCCTAGCTGGAACTGGGAAAATGCAGTCATCCTCTGTGATGACAGGAACTATGGAGTGAGACAAAGAGGAACTTCTGTGGCCACACTCCTCACTTTTGGAGAAAGCCAGTTCCAAGCAAGAGGAAACTGAGGTGATATGCAAAGTCAGACACAGAGATGGGGAGAGAGATCTGGGGTGTGAGTCCCTGGAGCCAAGCTGCGAGCCTGCCTTTCTACAGAGTGACTTCCACCACCTGGGAAATTACACCCAAAAAGGCCACATGCAGATGCCATGTCTGCAGCCCATTGGCAGTAACTGCTCTAGACCTACACACACCCCAGGCTGAAACTCCCCACAATGACCTTCTTCCCTGCCTTGAGTCACTTCCCCACTCGCCCATGGGTGCTCCCTGGGGATGCGCCCAAATAAGCCACTTGCACTCCCATCCTTGTTTCAGGATCTGCTTTGAGGGAAAACAAGACTAAAGCATGGTCCCTTTTCTTACCTACCCTAGTAAGAGATAGGTTTTTGTCATCTGCAACCAAGAGTTCTGACCATTACCTTCTGCTGGGATGATTCCTAAAATGTGTTTGGAAATTTCCTCATCTACATTCCAGTGACTATGTCATAAATATTTTTTTTTTAAACAAAGTCTAATGGGATTTCAACCAAAGTTTCACAAAATGCACTGTACTTCTGTACAGATTCCCAGTGACTGATATAAATGTCATGCAAAAGAAAGTAAGAGTCAAAGATAGCTCTACTGGGCTGGCAAAGAAGAATCTAGTCCAAGATGGCATGGGTGGGAGATGTTTCCAGAACTGGAGGGCCCTCAAGCCTGCATGAGCCACAGCTGAGTGCTAGAACAGCTTGAAAACGTAGTGGCCAGGACGAGATTTGCCCTCTCCTCCATATTTCATTCTCCACCACATCCAAACTGCTAAGTAAATATTTGCTAAAACAGATGGTGGATTTATACCTTCCAAACCAGAGCTCAACAAAGAGAAAGCAAGATATCAGTGCTGTGACAATAAGCATCACTGTGGCCACCCTTAGAATTCTCTCTAGCCAGCCACCTCCCCCAGTCTCTGCTGATTGCACCAAAGGTTGCACTTTGGGGAAGATTCAGGAGACATGGTGTGTTGTTGCATGACTGCTGGCTGTTTTGTATCTGTTTTCTGTATTTCCAGAATGTTAAGATGTATGTGGATTGTTCCTAAAAAGGCCTAAATGATTAACAAACAATTCTCAAAGGGCCAAACTACTTAATACAAATATTCACATTCCCTCCAAGAATCTACACACCAAAGACTCAAGATTCTCTTTGAACCAAAGAACATCTGGCCTGGGACAGTCCTGATCCCAGCGTCAACAGCAGCTCTCCTCCAGGCCTGGCTTTCCCAGAGCAGCATACATTGTTCTTTGCCACCAAGGATATCCAGGGACACAAACTAAAGATAATGATGCTTTATTGGCCCTCAGTCATCTGTCCTTTCCATGTGCTGGAAGGAGTGCCAAGTCCAATTTGTCCAAGCACAAAATAGCATCATTGGCATCATTAGATCAGATATGGAAGCTATCAATGGCAATTTATTATTGTATAAAAAGTAAACAACATTGGCTGAACACTTAACCAGTACTAAGGACCAATGTAAGTGCTTTACCTGCTGCATTAACAAGATAAACTAAGTTATACCACAGTAACAAATTATCCCAAAATCTCAGTGGCTTGGCAACAGAGGCTGACCTCTCACATTGCACATCCACCATGGGTTAGCTGGGAACTATGATCTATTTGACCACTCAGAAACCCAGCATGATGGAAATTCTACTGTCTCAACACAAGGCTTCCACAGTTCCTGTGGCAGCAGTTGACAGGGTGAGGCACTCATACACCAATCCTTGAAAGCTTCAGGCTGGAAGTCATACATGTGGCTTCCACTCAAAACACAAGGGCCATGATTACAAGGGGGATGGGGAGTGGCAGGGGTGGGGGTGGGGGCAGGTGGATATTCCATGAGCAGTAAGCATTCATGTCAACATACATCATTTCACCAGCGCCTCATGACTTCAGGAAATATATCATTATTCCTTTTGTACGGAGAAGGGAAGAGAGGCACAGAGAGGTTATAAGATTTTCCCCAAGTGTAAAATGTAAGCCCAGAGCAGAGCTGTGAGCCCAGCCTGCAGGCTGCAAAACACCCTCAACTGCTTCGCTGCACACTCATCACAAAATTCTACAAAATTCCATCCTAGAGCAAAACACCATGGTAATTAATAAGAGAGGCCAAGTTATGCAAATACAGAGTGGAGCTCTCCTGATGCTCCACCTCCTCACCCCAAAAACTCAACCTAAGCAAATACCTGGATCAAAATTCTCAGGCAGTTTCAGGAAGAGGGAAACAGGTCACCTCATCTGGGTCTGATACTCTGCCTGCAGTCCACCCACATCAAGACAAAAACCTGAAAACTTCACCCGAAAACCTGGGCAGACTGTCACCTCCTGTCACTGGAAAGTCCACTGATGACAGCTTTATACAACTCACAGATCCTTCAAAGCAGAAAAGGTAAATGTCATCCATGTACTTGTAGAAAGCGGCCACAGGCAGGTCTGTTAGGAGACGGTTGTCGCATCCAGATGAGCACCCCAAGTTAGATGTTACCAACAGGCTAATTCCTCCCAGCCTGCGAAACCCAAGTCTAGCGCCACCTCCTCCCGGGAACCCTTCTCTGTCTGGCTTCCCCAGGTGAGGACCCTCTCCCTGTGCTCCCACATCACCTCCAATGTGCACCTGTGGCAGGATTCCCCTTTATTTGTCTGCCTGTTCCCTGGACTCTGAGCCACACAGGCAAACTCTGCATCTAAGCTTGTGTGTATCTGGCACCTAGCATATATCGCATGCGTTCTCAGTCACTAAGTTGTGTCCGACTCTTTGCGACCCTATGGACTGTAGCCTGCCAGGCTTCTCTGTCCATGGGATTTTCCAGACAAGAATACTGGAGTGGGTTGTCATTTCCTGCTCCAGGGGATCTTCCTGACCCAGGGATTGAGCCCACGTCTTCTGTACCTCCTGCATTGGCAGGCAGATTCCCTATCACTGAGTCACCGGAGAAGCCCATAGCACAGAGAATGTGCTCGATAAATGTGGGGTGGAGGGATAGATGCTTAAGCCTGTTCACAGCCATTTGTTCCCTTGGGGAATTTTATATTCCTGTGTGCACCAAACATGTAGCCAAGTATTAAAACGACAGCCACAGCCTCACTTCTGCTGGGTGGCCTTGGAGAGGTTCTACAGCCTCTCTGAGCTGCTTATTCAGCTACAAAGTAAAAACTGCCTCTTAGATATGTTGTAAAAATTAAATTGAAAGTGGGGAGTATTCAAACAAAAGCTCATATGCAAATGTTCACAGCAACACTGTTCACGACAGCCAAAGCGTGGAAGCAAGCCAAATGCCCATCAGCTGGTGAACGGATGTATAAAATGTGGAACATCCATACAGTGGAATATTATTCAGCCATAAAATGGAGTGAAGTACTGACACATGCCACGGCACCACTAAAGAACCTTGAAAACACGGTGCTCGGCAAAAGAAGCCAGACACAGAAGCTCAGATGCTGTACGACTCCACTTATATGAAACGCCCAGAATAAGTCAATCCAAACAGACAGGACTTCCCTGCTGGCCCAGTGGTTAAGACTCTCAGCTCCCAGTGCAGGGGGCCCAGGTTCGATCCCTGGTCAGGGAACTAGATCCCACATGCTGCAACTAAGACCTGGTGCAGCCAAATAAATGAATATAAAAAAAAAAATCCAAACAGACAGAAAGCAGATTAGTGATTGCTGGGGACTAGGGGAAGGGAGGAATGAGAAGAGACTGCGAACGTGCATGGGTGAAAACAGCCTGAAGCCAGAGAGCGGTGAATGTGAATGTACTAAATGTCAGCCCTGCGAATGTACTAAATGTCGCTGAGACTGTCCGCTTTCAAGTGATTAAAATGGTAAATTTTATCTTATGTGTATTGGACCACAGTGATTTTTTTTTAATTCTTATGGGGAATGTTCAACTTAATAACCTTTCTAGAATTTCAAAAAAAATTAAATGGGATAGAACAAATGATGTATGTACAGTTCCCAGACCTCATGAGCATGCAATCCACAGTGGCTGTTTTCATAACGAACAGTAATTTGTTCTCCCTATAAAAACAGGCTATATCGAGTAAAGGAAAGCACCAACCTCATTTGTTCTCCAGATGTTCACAACAGTGGAATTTGTACAAGTCCAAAACATTTCACGTGGTTTGCCTTTTTATATCATAGTAAGATGCACATAATCCTGAGCATGTTTTCACCATTTTAGAGTACACGGGGCCGCAGCATTAAGCGCATCAGTGTTGCACCACCACCACCCGCCTCCAGAGCTCTCCCATCATGTCAGACGTGTGCCATCTCATTAGGCTCCAGGTGTTCTGGTCCACAATAGAGCTGAGGCAGAATTATCAACGTGGACTTTGCTCAACTGCAGATAAAACAAGGGAGAAAACGGGAGCAGGCTGTGACCCCAGCGGTGAGAGCGTGGGAGGCGCTGAGACATGACAGGGCCCCGGGCCCTCGCGCTGCTGCTGCTGCCCGTCCTGCTGGGCTGGGCCGGTGGCCACCCCGTCCCCGGGACGAAGAGCTTCCGCAAGCTGCTGCTCATCTCCTTCGACGGCTTCCGCTGGGACTACGACCAGGACGTGGACACCCCCAACATGGACCGCCTGGCCCAGGAGGGCGTCAAGGCCAAGTACCTCACGCCACCCTTCGTGACCATGACCTCCCCATCCCACTTCACCACCATCTCGGGTAAGCTCTGCCCCGCAGCCAGGCCACTGTGCCGGCAGAAGCCTGGCGTCCACCGTTCCCTGAAACAGAGAGTTCTTCTCTGGCACCTCTGGGGAGACTGAGGCAGCCCACACGACCTGGGATCACTTCCCTGGAAGAAGTGCTAGCTTAAGCGTGCTCGGGCATGCACAGGGTTGTCTCTAGAACCCATGGCCTGCAGACAGGATGGGGGCCACAGCGGCAGCCTCCAAAGGCATCTCTCCGATGCCCTAGGCCCACCCTGCCCTCCACCCTGCCTTTCATATCATGGCTGGTGATCTTGTATACAGTAAATCATTAAAAGGTTTTTATTGAGAATAATAAAATATTAAAGCCTAAAGTAATCAGTTAGATCAGGTAGCTCCCCTGCTTAATGCTGGTGCACTGGAGGGACATGTATGATCTTTGAAGAGAAGTTAAATCTTATCTTTCAATGACCCAGAAGGTCCCCACAGCCTGGCCCCTGACCCGCTCACTCTGAGCCTCTCTCATCTCTCTTCCTCTCACAAGCTTCCCTCCAGATCACAAAAGCCCCCTGCACGTGCCTCCAACCAGCCCCCACTTGCCTCGGGGTCTTGCCCAAGCTGGCCCCTCCAGCTCACCTGGAGCATGCGGGTCACTGGGAGAGACAGATATCAGAGAAGTAAACACATGAATAGATGTCACTGCAAGCCAGAGAGGCACCAAGACGGAAGAGGACAGCCTGTCTGGGAGAAGACAGCAAGGGCAAATGGACTGGAAATCAGAGAGACAGGGAAGGGCTCTGGAGGAAGACGGCAGTTGAGCTGCCAGTGAAGGAGAGGTTGGACTTTTCTGGTCGTCCAGTGGTTAAGACTCAATGCTCCCAATGCAAAAGGCCTGGCTTCGATCCCTCGTCAGGGAACTAGATCCCACGTGCTTCGACCAAGAGTTTGTATGCCGCAATTAAAGATCCCGCATGCTGCAAGGAAGATCAAAGATCCCGCGTGCTTCCCTGGTGGCTCAGTGGTAAAAAGTTTGCTGGCCAATGCAGGAGACATGGGTTCAATCCCGGGTCCAGGAAGATTCCCCCAGGCCGCAGAGCAACTAAGCCCGTGCACCACAACTACTGAGCCTGTGCTCTAGAGTCAGGGGGCCGCAACTCCTGAGCCCACGTGCAGCAACTACCGAAGCCCGTGTGCTCTAGAGCCCATGCGCCACGGCAAGGAAAGCCACCACAATGAGAAGCCTGCGTAGCAATGAAGACTCACCACAGCCAAACATAAGTAAATAAAAAGAAAGAGACCTCGGGAGTCCAGAGGAAGGAAAAGTGTTCCAGGCAGAGGGAACAGCATGTACAAGGTCTCTGTGACAAGAAGGAACGTGATGGATCCAGAATGCCAGTTGCCACTAAGCAAAGAGATTTCAGTCTAAACAGAGGCAGAGGAGGAGGCAGTCCGGATGCGAAGGGCTCCCCTGTAATTAGACTCACAGTGGCTTCCGTTTCAAATTGAGCCTGATGTCAGGCTCTGTGCCACAGGCTTTGCCTTGGGTATCTCCAGGACAACACTGCAAGCAAGTGTTGTCCCCGATCCACAGGTGAGAAAACAACAACTCCACAAGGCTGAGTAAAACTGACCAGCCACTTGGTCAGAAAGTGGGAAGGGAGAAGCCAGACTAGGAACCAGGGTGGCCCTGGACACACAGAACTGGTTCTGCTCGTTCTGAACTGGGAATCGGCAGACCCCTCTCGCTGGGCAGGGAGGGGTGCTAGTAATGTGACCCCAACACACACACACCCAGAGAACCACTTGCTGGGGTCCAAGCGCAGCTCTGGGAACCTCTGACATGATGGGCAAACTGCTGGTGCCTTTTGGCTGGGACTTCCACCCAACTCTCAAAGGGACCCTTGAATCAGAAACTCGAAAAATAAAGCTGAGCAACCACTCAGAGGGAGATTTGCTGAGACGGATTTTACTACATGTAAACTCTTCCAAACACAAGTCATTTGGGAACCATTAGCACCAGGAAGCAGGAACAAAAGAGCACTTTTCTCTACTCCCCAGCGGCATTAACTTCATAACACTTAAAGATCTCCCATGGGCAGATTCTGGGTCCTTGAGCGCTGAGAATACAAGGGGCACAAAATATTGTAAGGCATGCTCACCTTTTACTGATCCCAAGAAGGCTTTTGATGAGATGATACACACGGTGAGAGCAAATTTTTTTAAATTACAAAATCACCCCAACACTACTGCCAGCAGGAAATGGAAGCCTTACAGCTTCAATGGAGGGTAATTCAGCAGCATCTCATACATTACAAACACACACACTTTCTTATTTGGCAGTTCCACTTCTAGGACTCTATCCTACCATTATAATTTGCTTGGTGGAAAATGATACACAGACAAAGTTATTTATTACATTAGTTTGCAACAGTTAAAGAAAATAGAAACAACCTATCCATCAGAGGGGAGTAGCTAAATAAAATACTGGACATGCATAGAATGGCATACTCTGTCACCTTTAAAAGAAAAACTGAGAGGGGTTTCCCCAGCAGTCCAGTGGATGGGACTCTGTACTTCCACTGCAAGGGGCACAGGTTCAATCCCTGGTCGGGGAACTAAGTATCCCACAGGCTGTGCAGCACAGCCAAAAATACTTTTCTTTTAATTTTTTTTTTAACTAAGAAGAACTGAGGAAGCTTTTTGTGTCTGGTAGGAAGTTATCTCCAAGAAGGATTAAGTGACAAAAGCAAGATGCAAAGAATATGCGTAGCACACGTATTTGTGCACATACGTGTGTGTATATGTGCATATAGTTGCTTATAGATGCACAGAGAACCTCTAAAGAAATAAACAAGGAATTGGTATCACTGATTCCTCCAGGAAGGGGACAGAGTGGAAGGGAGACTTTGGATTGTACATTCTGTGTACCTTTTAGATCTTGGACCATGTGTATGTATTGCCTATAAAGTACTATAGGTCTATAAAGTGCCTATATACATAAATTCACCACTTTATAGAAAAAAGCATGTTCTTCTATCCTTCTTATTTATAACCAACCTGCCATGTATTGAGGTGGTGAACAAGTCACTGCCTTAAAACAGGTTTTGCAGCCTCAGCACTGTTGGCGTTTGGGACCAGACAGTCCTCTGTGGTAGGGACTGTCCTGTGCAGTGTGGGATGTCGGGCAGATCCCTGGTCTCCATCATCTAGGTGCCAGGAGTGTCTCTTCCTCACATTGTGACAACCAAGAATGTCTCAGACATTGCCCAACACCCCCGGGGGACAAACTGGCCCTCAGTTGAAACCCCTGTTTTAAGTGACTGAACCACAACCTGGCTTACAAAAATGCTCAGGAAGTACCACAGTCACCATATCCTTCAATTCTCATAGCAGTGATAAAAAGTCAGAACAGGTGAGATATCCGAGGCCCATGAACATACAAATCTTTCCTGAGGTCCCACAGCAGACCTTCTGCTGAGGGGCAAAGCAGGACTTGAACTCAGCCCTGGATGGTCCCAGACACTTTAGCACGGTCTCCCTACCTTTAGCATGCCTACAGCCATTTGGTGTTCTTCCTTCTAATTAAGTAGTCATCCCAAACACCTTTGAATGTTGCACATCCTCAGAGCTCCCAGGCAGCAGGGAGACATCCTGAATATGTTGTGTTAACGACACAGAGGCCACCCTGGACCCAGCAAAAGCACCAGCATCTGTCTTCGTGAGCTGGGCTCAAGCCGACCTCTGTCTGACTCCTACGTGGAAAAGGATCATCCATAATAGAAAAAAATAATGGATAAAAATTGGTGTTGCCAGCACCCAAAGACCTCTTCAGATTCCAGGGGGTAGGCCTGACACAAAGTATGATGAAAGGGGCTCTCTGGGCCCAACGACTAATTAACTGGAGTTCTTACAAACACCTCAGGGCCAGTTAAGTCAGGAGAAGGGTGAGGAGACAACGCTGCTGTCCTGCTGCTCAGCTCAGCTGCACTGGCAGCTGCTCCCACAGGAGCTCACGGAGCCCAAAAAGGCAAGCAACCACTCCTTCAAGCTTCCCAGACAGAGGCCAGGAGATTAGGGACCAGGCGGTCCCAGGCAAGGAGCGCGCAGCAGGGAAAGGCCGTGGCCCAGGCCTGAGACGTAGCTGACTTGCCTGATGAGGTCAGAACTCTGAGCAGCAGGGCCTTCTTGTGCCTGGGGGCTGTCAGGTGTGTGGTATCTGCGCCCTCATCCCAGACCTAGGATCCCTCATCAGTTGTCCTGATGCTGGTGAAGAAAGTCTTCCTGGAGAGTTTGTTAGGACTGTATTCATCCTATCAACTAACGAATACTGTTGGAGCATCCCTGTGGAGCCGGGCAGGGCAGAAGATGGCCAGCTTCCCACTAACGTGTCTCCAGAGTCTGGCCCTCTTTGCAGGGCTTGACCCACAGTCCCAGGCTCCTGCCCACTCTGCTCCCAAACTCCACACATCTTTTGGGAGGTTTCGCTTCCTTCTCGCTGGAACTCCACCAGAGTCAAGGACAAGGAGCCCCTTCCTTGGCGATCCTTCTGCCTCTGGGCTTCCTTTCTCAGGGAATCAAACAGGAGAGATTTGTTCTTACTCCCGTGTGTCCCCCTGAAGCCTTTTTCTACACCCCAACTCCTCCATGGCTCCCAAAAGAGGCTTAGTATGTAAACCCCAAAGCCAAAAGGAGTCTCTGATTTCTCCACTTTCCCCCATGGGATCCTTTCCTCGGGAAATGAAAACAGAAATCCTGACTGCTTGAATGATGGAAAGACTAAAGGAGAGAAGTTTTTTGTTTTTTTTTTTAATATTTATTTGACTGCGTCGGGTCGCAGTTGCAGCATGTGGGATCTTTGACACTGCGGCATGCAGGATCTTTTGTGGCAGCATGCAAACTCTTGGATGCGGCATATGGGACCTAATTTCCTAACCAGGGATTGAACTCAGGCCCCCTGAGCTGGGAGCATGGAGCCTTAGCCACTGGACCACCAGGCAAGCCCCAGGAGAGAGGATTTTAAAAACAAAGCTGGCTATTAATTTAAAATATCCCACTTCATCATCATTCCATGTCAGAAGATCTTTGCATCCTTACAAAGCATGTGTTTTTCCTCCAAGTATTTGCCGCCAGCACTGCCTGCAAGTGGGACTTCTGGGCAGGATGGAGGCTCCTAGGACCTGGGTAATGTTCTCCCTCCAGCCCTGCAGGGCCGGGCACTGGGCAGGGCTGCATGTTGATCAAGCTGCTTCCCTCTCTCATCGGAAGGGCTGTTACTTCCTCCAAGGTAGTTTTGTTCTTCCCACCTGGTTCCACCCTGCTCCTTTCATCATCCCCCACCTCCTTGAACACATACACACACACACACACACACACCCAGGGGTCTTGGCCACAGCACCTGACTGTTCCTTTAAATGGAATGGCACATTCATTTTCTATGGCTGCATAACAGCCACACAAACTTAGCAGCTTAGGACAACACCCATTTATTCTCTCTCAGGCCCCATGGTCAGGACTCTGAGCATGGCTGACTTTAGTCCTCTGCTCAGAATCTCACGAGGCTGCAGTCAAGGTGCCGGCTGGGGTGGTCTCATCTGAGGCTCTGGGTCCTCTCCCAAGGTTATGTAATTGTTAGAAGACTTCCTTTCCCCGCAGCTGCAGAACCCAGGCAGCTTGCTCCTTCAAGGCCAGTAGGAGAGGATCTCCTCCAGACTCTCTGCTAAAAGCGCACCTGCTGAGGTCAGGCCCAGCAAGGATAATCACCTCTGGATTAACTCAGAGTCAACTGGTTAGGGCCCTTAGTTATCTCTGCAAAATCTCTTCAACTTTTCCATGTCCACTGGTTAGAAGCCAGGCACAGGTCCCACCCATGAGCAAGGGAAGGAAATTCTACAAACGTGTATATCCGGAGCATCAATCCTGAGGCCATCTTAATTCTGCCTATCATGAGTAGGTCATGGTTGGGGCTCAGACAACCAGGGGGGAGCATCGGTCTTTGTAGAAAGGTGACAGGTAATAGGGGATGGTGCCCCAGCATGGAGCCCCAGAAAGCCCCAGAATTACGGTCTAATCCCTAATGCCAAAGGGCACACTGACTGACCATGGAGGCTGGACTACCCCACATCACAGTCTCCACATCCATAGGAGACCCCCTCTGTTGCTTAAACAAAGGTGATGATAACAATGAGGATTCTGAAGAAGGAGAAGGAGAAAGACTGCTAATTTGAAAGTACATGTACTAATCTCCTAGGGCCATCATAACAAAGCACCACCAAACCATGGGGCTTAAAACAACAGAAATTCATTGTTTCATGGCTCTAGAAGCCAGAAGTTTGAAATCAAGGAGTCAGTAGAACAGTAAAGCTATGGTTTTTTTCCAGTAGTCTTGTACATATATGAGAGTTGGACCATAAAGAAGACTGAGAGCCAAAGAATTGATGCTTTCAAACTATGGTGCTGGAGAAGACTCTTGAGAGTCCCTTGGTCTGCTAGGAGATCAAACCAGTCCATCCTAAAGGAAATCAACCCTGGATATTGATTGGAAGGACTGATGCTGAGCTGAAGCTCTAATATTTTGGCCACCTGATGCAAAGAGCCAACTCACTGGGAATGACCCTGATGCTGGGAAAGGTTGAAGGCAAAAACAGAAGGGGGACGGTAGAGGATGAGGGGGTTAGATATAGCATCACCAACTCAATGAACATGAATTTGAGCAAACTGGGTGATAGTGAAGGACAGGCATGCTGTAGCCCATAGGGTTGCAAAGAGTCAGACACAATTTAGCAGCCAAACAATGAACAAGAGCGATACTCTCTGAAAGCTGTAGGAATCCTTTGTCTCCTCCAAGCTTCTCGTGGTTTGCCCATGATCTTTGGCATTCCTTGACTTGTAGGTACACCCCTCCAGTTCTCTGTCCAGCCCGTGGAGTTCTTCCTATGTCTCTGTCTTCACGTGGCTGTCTTATTAGGACATCAGTCACTTGGATTAGGGGCACACCCTCCTCTCTAATAACCTCACCTCTGCAATGACCGTTTCCAAATAAGGTCATATTCTGAAGCTCTGGGGTTTAGGACCCCAAAATATCTTTTTTGGGGAGCACAGTTCAAACCCATATTCCCAAGACTGACTCCCCTTGCACCAGTTTGCTTCTCAGAACCAATCTCTGTGGCCAGGGGAATGGAATGATGCTAATCACGTGCCCACACCCAGGTCAGGGTGGGGAATGGCAAGCCTGACACAAACCATGTCACCCATGGGGGACTAATGGGTCCCAGGTGGAAGGTCATGGACTGTCACCAGAGGGAGAAGCAACAGAAGAAGGACTAGCATGAACCTCAGGGATCTACCACCCAGCCTGGGCCCCATGGTATGGGGATGTGGGGGTGCACTCAGTGACCCAAGACCGAGTCCCAAGAAATCCCAACTCCGTCCATGGGTCTGTCCACAGGGCAGGAGTGCCCAGTGGATTCAGTGACCACACCTCCCAGCTGTCCCTCTGTGTCCCTGAACTCTGTCATAGTTTCCCTCAGACCTTGCTGAAACGAAAAGCCATTCTCTGGGGGCGAGCAGCTCATTCCGCTAGTTTAAATCACACAATTCCCTCTCTCTCCTCCAGAAGCCTGTACTTACTGCTCCATCACTGGTAATGACAATGAACATTTTCTGCAATCTCAGTTTTTATTGCAAAGTGATTGAGGACCAGCAAGATTAAGTTATGCTGCTGAAACTAAGGAAATCCCGCCAAGCAAATAGTGGGTGGATAGGAAGTCTTATGGCAGCATGTACTTCCTCCCCCAAGGAACTGACTGAAAATAAGAAGCTAACACCACCACATTTCAGATGAAAGCCACAATACTGTAATCTGACAATTTTAGATCTAGTCAAATGGATACGGCCCGGGGGCGAAAGAAGATGCTCTATAATGAGATGAAAGTGAAAAAGTGAAAGTGTTAGTCTCTCAGTCATGTACAACTCTTGCGACCCCATAGACATTAGCCTGCCAGACTCTATTCCCTCCTCCAGGGGGTCTTCCTGACCCAAGGACTGCACCCAGGTCACCTGCATTGCAGGCAGATTCTTTACCGTCTGAACCACCAGGGAATGAAGGTCTAAAATAAAGCAAGTGAGGTCCTCACAGTCCCACATTTCCTCTTTTCTTGAAAGGACACTTGACAGCATTCTCAGGGCCTCTGGCAGCCAGAATAAAAAGTCTGTCTCAGTTCCAGAACCACCAGGGCAACCCCAAAACTGGAGCAACCACTTACAGCTTTGTCAATTCTGTGCTGCACAATTTTGAGGGGGTTGTTTTCATTAATATCATATGGATGGTGCCCCCTGGAGGTGTGCAGGGCACCACTTGCACAAATGAGCAATCACAGTCTATCCCAAAATCAACCTATGAGTAAATATTCCTCATTGATACTGCAGTCAATCATGAGTCCATCTCTCCTTCATGAGACAAAGCAAAAAATTGTGGCCAAAGGCACCTGGATGATTTCTTTTTCTTTTTTTTTTTTTTTTGGTGTGCCAAATCTTTGCTGAGGCACGTAGTTCTCTGCACAGGGATCGAACCCAGGCCCCCTGCATTGGTAGTACAGAATCTTAACCATTGGATCACCAGGAAAGCCCCCGCTTGGATGATCTTTAAGACTGGATCAGGGTTTCTCATTGTCCTGCTATTGATATGTGAGGCTAGGTCATTGTTTGTCTTGGGGCGTGGCCTGTCCTGTGCACTGTAGAGGGTATAGCAGCATCCCTGGCTTCTACTCACTAGACCAGCAGCATCCCTCTCCTAGTGCCTGATGTTCCTTAGGAGGTAAAACCACCCCCTCATTAAGAACCCCTGAACTAGAAGTGTAATATGCAAATCACATGTAAATCAGAGACCCAAAGGTCATGTACATGACACTGTAGCCAGTGGACAAAAAAGACTGAATGAAAGAGGTGGGAGAGGTAGGGAAAGAGAAAGGAAATCAAATTCCTGCTGCCGGTAACAACACAAGCCCAGCGGATGTTGTTGGAAACCCAGTCAGATGATGCCATAAACCTTCACCAGCTCCCATCCTGCTCCCCCGGAAACAACACTCTGACAAAAATGTCCTGAAAGCCAACAAAACCCACAAACATGAAGAAGCAAAGCAAAGAAAACCACAGACTGCGATAGAAAAGGTGTCCCTCCAACACCAGCCATTTCCACAAGAGGATAAAAATGGGATTCATGGGGGGAAAAAACTAAAGATAAAGGATGGCTGGGAAAACAAGGCATTTCCTAACTTTTCATTGTGGCAATTTCCAACTTGCAGAAAAAGTAGAGAGCATTTCACAAGGAAGCTCTGTGTACCCAGCACCGAGCTGCAAAAATGTGTCCACATTTCGCCTCACCTGTCCGTCACTGTCCCCACCCAAGGCCCTTTATTTCCTCTTTCCTTCTTTCCTTCCTTGAATCTTTTAAAGCAAGTTTCAGACATCATGTCACTGCATGCATAACACATTGGCGTGCCATTCTATCCCAAGCGTTTGGTTTGTATCTACAAAACTTCCACTTCATATTTAACAGATTTGACGTGAATAAACTAGAATCCTTGCAGGTAGAGAAAAGATCTGATTGTCACCAAACAGTTTATCCTACTAGAGCTTCTCAAATTTGAACGTGTGTATGAATCATCTGCCCCCCAGGTGGCTCAGGGGTAAAGAACACGCCTGCCAATTCAGGAGACACAGTTTCGATCCCTGGGTCAAGAAGACTCCCTGGAGAAGGAAATGGCAACCCACTCCAGTATTCTTGCCTGGGAAATCCCATGGACAGAGGAGCCTGGCAGGCTACAGCCCCTGGGGTCGCAAAGAGTCAGACATGACTTAGCAACTACACAATAACAAGCTCCCAGTGCTGCCAGTGCCACAGATCCATGCATCACACAGAGGAAGGGTTAACCCAAAACACCAGAGCAGTGAAGCAGAAAATGACCGCTCAGGATCACAAGGCCTTGAGTGAGAGAGGAAGCTGGGACCACTTCAGACTGAGGACTCAGGTGTATTGGTTTCCTGCAGCTGCTGTTAACAAAGTACTGTAAACTGGGTTGCTTAAAGCAACAGAAAGTCTGGAGGCCAGAAGTCCAAAATCAGGGTTCCAATGGGCCAGGCCCTCTCCAGAGGCTCTGAGGGAGAAGGCTTCCTCGCCTCTTCCACTTCTAATGGCTGCCTGCATTCCTGGGTGTGTGGCCACATCACTCCAGTCTCTGCCTCTGTGGTCACATTGCTTCCTCCTTTTCTATCTGTGCCTTCTTCTCTTCTGCCTCTCATAAGGACACTTGCTTTTGCATTTAGAGCCTATGCAGATTGTTTTTGTTGTTCAGTCACTAAGCCCAACTCTTTTCAACACCATGGACTGTACCATGCAGTCTTCCCTGTCCTTCGCTATCTCCCAGAGTTTGCTCAAACTCAAGTCCATTGAATCAGTGATGCCCTCCAACCATCTCATCCTCTGTCATCCCCTTCTCCTCCTGCCCTCAATCTTTCCCAGCACCAGGGTCTTTTCCAATGAGTCAGCTCTTCCCATTAGGTGGCCAAAGTATTATAGCTTCAGCATCAGTCCTTCCAATGAATATTCAGGGTTGATTTCCTTTAGGATTGACTTGAGCTCTTTGCTGTCCAAGGGACTCTCAAGAGTCTTCTCCAGCACCACAATTTGAAAGCATCAACTTTTTGGTGCTCAGCCTTCTTTATGGTCCAACTCTCCCATCTGTACATGACTACTGGAAAAACCATAGATTTGACTATACAGACCTTTATTGACAAAGTAATATCTCTGTTTTTTAATATGCTTTCTAGGTTTGTCATAGCTTCCCTTTCAAGGAGCACCCATCTTTTTAATTTTGTGGCTGCAGTTCACTATCCACAGTGACTTTGGAGCCCAAGAAAAAAAAAATCTGCCACTCTTTCCACTTTTTACGTATCTATTTGCCATGAAGTGATGGGACCAGATGCCATGATCTGTTTTTTGAATCTCCTCATCTCAAAATCCTGAACTGAATTACATCTGCAAAAACCCTGTTCCCAAATAAGGCAGTACTCATAGGTTCTGAGAATAAGAATATGGACGTATCCTTGAGGAGGGGTGGGGGGACCGTTCAGGCCATTGCACCGGTAAGAAGGGAAAATGAATTGGGAAAAAATGCAGAAGAGAGGACAGATCCCATTTCTGTGACAGTGGCCAGTAAGGCAGGCCAAGGGTAGAACTGGGTGCTAACAGGGTTCCCAGACGGAACGCAAGTGTGGCTGTCCGTTGCCAGCTTCTTGAAGAGAGAATGTTTCTGTTTCTGACAGAGGATTAAAGGAAGAGGTGGGGAGTGAGAAAGCTGTTCTCTGCTGGCCTAGTTCCTGAGGAATCGTGTCTCTGCCTTCGGGCCATTCTCAAGTCCTGTTCAGGGATAGAATGATTTATTGATGGTCATAATTAAAAAGCAATGCCAAAAAAGAAGCAGTCAGCACTTTTCATCTGCACTTACACATGAGAAAGAGAAGTTTACTAAAATGGACGCTAAGGTCTTACTTCCCCATCCAGAAAAGGGCTCCCACTGTGAGGTGCCCTGCTGGGGTCAAGCCTCATGACTGTAGCAGGAGTTGATGAGGTTTTAAATTTTGAATGGTACACTGAGCCACCTGTTCTCATCCCCAGCAATTTTATTACAGGTCCAATGGATCATCCATGTGGCACTCTGAGTGTGTAGACTTCGGTTGAGTGTGGTTTTGAGCCCCACTGGGGGCTATTTATCCACCAGTGTCTTGGCTGTAGGTCTGACTGAGCTTCTCTGCTCCAGACTGGAGCATTGGGTTGATTTAAGGCGGTTGATTGACTTCATTTAAAGGCTGTTCTTCCTCACTGATTCCATATCAGCTGGTTAACAAGACCTTTCTTCTTTGGTTTGGGGAATGTGAACTTAATGAAGCACTGGACCCCACAGATCAGGAGGAAAATGAAGATACGTTTATAGCTTAATATGGTAGGTTGGTTCAAAGGAATTACCGACTGACACACAGTAGGTCCTTAAAATTAAAGTTGCTCAGTCGTGTCCGACTCTATACAACCCCATGGACTATACAGTCCAAGGAATTCTCCAGGCCAGAACACTGGAGTGGGTAGCCTTTCCCTTCCCCAAGGGATCTTCCCAACCCAGGTCTCCCACACTGCAGGCGGATTCTTTACCAGCTGAGCCACAAGGGAAGCCCAAGAATACTGGAGTGGGTAGCCTATCTCTTCTCCAGGGGATCTCCCCTACCCAGGAATCAAACCGGGGTCTCCTGCTTTGCAGGCAGATTCTTTACCAACTGAGCTATCCAGGGAAGCCCAGTAGGTCCTTAAAATATCGTTAAATAAATGAATGCATGACAAAGTGTGTCTGTGCCCATATAATCTATTGGCAGACAGTTACCGTTGCACCTGAAAATTTGTGGTAGGAATTGAGCAAATGTTTGGGGGCATTAATGTATGATGAATCCCTACAGTTGTGTCCGACTCTTTGCAACTGTAGCCTGCCAGTCCCCTCTGTCCAGGGGATTCTCCAGGCAAGAATACTGGAGGGGGTTGCCATGCCCTCCTCCAGGGGATCTTCCTGACCCAGGGATTGAGCTCACGTCTCTTATGTCTCCTGCATTGGCAGGAGGGTTCTTCACTGCTAGTGCCACTGGGAAGCCCCTTGGGGGCAGGGGGATGCTCTTATTGAATATATTAAGTTATGCATTTTATTTTAATTCCACTAAAGGTTTATTTTATAGGTTTATTTAATGATTTTAACTATTCTTTATAGGCTTATTTTCATCCCACTATAGTAATTTTTTTCCCAAATTGAGTTTGGACTAAATCAAGGTCTGCTTCCTACTTGTTCAGTTAGTACTGGCCGTCTACTGTTGGGGCAGAGGGGGGAGGGAATTTGTTCAATTAAATCCAACAAACATTTGTTGAATGCCTACTATGGGCAAAGGTCTACGCTTTGTGCCAGGGAGACACCAAAATGAATGAGGCACAGCCCTACTCTCAACCACATCAGGAAGTAACAGCTGTAAGAAACAGAAATCCATTCACGCTAGCACAAGGAAAAGGACGGCAAGGCAAGGCTCTTCATGGGCAAACTCATGATCGTGGGAACCAAATTAGAGGCAACTGGGGAATAGAAACTGCAGTTATAGAAACCAAACTTCCTCCTCTGGCTCTCAGAAGCCCTGTGGGCTCTCTTATCTGCCCCGTGGGCTTTCTTGTCTCTGCTTCCCTCACTCGTGACCACCTTTCTCTTTTCACTCCTGGTTCATTGTGGGAGAAAGCAGAGCCTACCACCAGCTGATTAGTTACTGTGTCTTTTGGTTCAGATTTTAAGAAAGAGAGAATTGGGTTTCTGGCCAACCAGCTGAACAAAGGGAGGAGACTTGGGGCAAACACGGTATACCTAGACATGTCTGTTAGCAGGGCCTATTAGTAGAGGAATTTCAAGAAAAGAAAAAAAATAGCTGTATTAGAAGCACCCAGAACACATTCTATTTTTAACTCTCTCCCGCCCCCTAGAGTATAAATACCATGAGACAGTCTACCACAGTGCTTGGTTGAAAATATCTGAGAAGGGGAGAAAAGAAGGGATAGAATTCAACTCTGGTTTCCTAAACCATATTTGAGAAATAAATACACATCAGTCCCTGAGAACCAGGTGAAGGAGTTGAATCTAGCTGGGTTCACTCCCAGACCTGAAACACTCAGCTGGGTGACTTACCTACACCTTGCCGTAACTGATACAGTGTGGGAGTCTGCATTGTACCCTAATTAAAGTGTAATTAGCAAGCAGCAGGAATCCCATTCACTAGAAGAGCTCATCCTACTTCCTGTTTCACTTGCATAATTACCTTCCTCGCCAGACACTGAAATGACAGCGATGACAGACTCTCGGAATGATGGAGCCTGGAAGGCCCTTGGAAACCATTAACCCCGCTCGTTCTTTAGACAGGAAAACTGAGGTCCGGAGAGAGATCAAGGGCTCACAAGCCCAGCCATCCATCCTCCCCACCACCCCACACACTCCGCTTGTGCAGCATCATGTGAAACCAGCAGGCTCTGGAAGTCTAGGCACAGACAACGGCGTTTGTTGCCTTCACACAGTATTCCCAGCCAGGTCCTCCCGATTGTCTCCAGAGAGTGTGTGTGCTCAGTCATGTCCAACTCTGTGACACCATGGACTGTAGCCCGCCAGACTCCTCTGCCCATAGGAGTCTCCAGGCAAGAATACTGGAGCAGGTTGCCATTTCCTACTCCAGGAGATCTTCCCAATCCAGGGATTGAACCTGCGTCTCTTGTGTCTCCTGCATTGGCAGGCGGATTCTTTACAACTGCGACAACTGGGAAGCCCCCGAGTATAATGCAGAGAAAATGCAATTCAAGTAAATCCAGGGTGGCTGCTCCCGGCAGCCATGTGTTTTCTAGTTTCCCCTCTCCTCTGTCTTCTTTTGCTCACGTTCCAGAATTGGCCTTTGACCAGGGTAAAAAGGCTTGAGCAGCAAGGAGGAGGAACCTACAGGGCAATGGAAACCTCTCCTGGGTGATGAGTGGTTCCCGGCCACTGGTTGGATTGCCTTTAAGTGTCAGGGTGGGAATAACCCAACCACTACAGAGCAGATTCCCTTTGTACAATTACTTGGAATGAGCCATGCCACAGAATGGAAGCATCATCCTCCCCAAGATCATTTTAGGTTAGTTGTTTGAAACTCAGGTAATATAATTTTGAGGGAGAAATGGATGCTATGATTGGTTAGCCTACTTAACTGATGCTCCAGGGCATGGAAGCCAGAATTTGTAGGGTGCAGGAGAAGTTTCTGTGCCTACAGTGTGTGTGCATGCTGAGTTGCTTCAGTCATGTCCGACCCTATGGACTCTAGCCCGCCAGCTTCCTCTGTCCATGGGATTTTCCAGGGAAGAATACTGAAGTGGATTGCTGTGCTCTCCTCCAGGGAAGTCTTCCTGACCCAGGGATCAACCCACGTCTCTTGCATCTCCTGCACTGGCTTCCTCCAATCCCTCCTCCCATGTCCTCCCAGTGGCTCTGGACACCTCCATCCCCACATTTCTCCAGATACCAGAATGATCCAGGGTCCAAGGGCTCCCTGGTCCCTTAGGGAAGAGGGTGTGGGTTTACAGTCAGCCCAGATTTTGGAACAAGGGGCAGTCTGCTGGAACTAATCCACATGCCTGTGTGAAGGACTAACAGTCCCTGAACCAGTGGTTCCAACATGTCAATGTGCACTGAAACCACCCAGAAAGGTTGTTAAAATGCAGACTCCTGGCCCCTACCCACAACTCTGTATTCAGCAAGGATCAGAGTGGGGACCCAGGAATCTGTGTTTTTAACAAGCAACTCAATTGATTCGAATGTTGATGGTAGTCAATACCAGGGAGAAACACTAGAATGGGTGAAATGGTGGGCATTCGTAATTCCACATGATTTGCTCTTTCCTGGGTGAAGAGAGTCACATAGAACAGGATTCAGGATATTATAGTTTTTTTAAAAAAATAAAGGCAAAGGAGAGCTCCCTGGGTATCTATGTCTGTGCTTCCATGTCATCTGCTGCGATGACATGGCTCAGTCGTCAGGAAGCTGTAACAAGAGGGCTCCTGGTAGATTTCAGAAGGCTTCCATTATTTATTTGTGAGGCTCCAAAGGTTCTTGCCCATGTGACCTCTACCTGCTCCTAACAGAGTACTCTCACTCACGGGATTCACAGGCTGCAAAGCTCAACATCATCAGGCATTCGGAAATGCATTTCAGAACCACAGTGAGTTACTCACACCTGCTAGGCTGGACATAATCAAAAAGAGGAAAAGTGTTGAACATTGCTAACAGGAAAGTAAAATGATACAGCCACTGTGGAAAATAGCTTAGTAGTTCCTCAAAAAGTTAAACATAGAGTTACCATATGACCCAGCAATTGTACTCCTAGGTATTTACCCAAGAGAATTGAGAGCAGGGACTCAAACAGATACTTGTACATGAATGTTCACAGCAGCATTATTCACAGCAGCCAGAAAGTGGAAACAACCCAAATGTCTACCAACTGATGGATGAATGTCTGGTCTATCGAGACAATGGAATATTATGCAGCCATAAAAAGGAATGGAGTATACATCCATGCTACCAAGGAAATGAAGCCAGGAAACATGAAGCTCAGTGAAAGAAGCCAGACACAAAACACCACATACTGAATGAGTCCATGTCTATGACATGTCCAGAATAAGTAAATCCACAGAGATAGAAAGCAGATTAGTGGCCACCAGGAGGTGTGGAGTGGAGCACTGCAGAGTGACTGCTAATAGGCAGAGTCCCTTTCTGGGGTGATGAAATGTACTAGAACTAGAAAGAGGTCCTGGTTGCACAACATCGTGAATGCACGAAATGCTGCAGAATTGGTCACTTTAAAATGTTAATGGTTAGTTTTATGTCACTGCTGCCGATGCTAAGTCATTTCAGTTGTGTCAGATTCTTTGCAACCCCATGGACTGTAACCCACCAGGCTCCTCTGTCCATGGGATTCTCCAGGCAAGAATACTGGAATGGGTTGCCATGTCCTCCTCCAGGAGATCTTCCCGATCCGGGAAGAATTCGACCCCGGGATCAACTTCATGTCTCTCATGTCTCCTGCACTGGCAGGCAGCTTCTTTACCGCTAGCGCTTTATGTGAATTTTACCTGGGGGTCGGGGGAGCAGGGAGTTGTAATTAAACCTCGCAGGTTCCACCCCCAGCTCTGCCACATGACCTTGAACAAACTCTGTGCTCCATTTCCAGCAAAGAGTGAAAGCTTTAATCAGGGATATAACAGTTCCCACCTTGCAGGGCTATTGGGAGCTTCACATGAGCTAATGTTCCCAAAGTGCATTGCTCTTTGGCGTGATGGTGAATGTGAGCCATGATTCCCTCACACAGACCCTACCCGTTACACATGCAAATCAAGGCTTGTTCACGTGCACACAGCAAGTTCAGAAGCCAAGTCAGGAGGGGAACCGAGCTCTCATGGATTCGAAGTCCATGCTCTTCACCTGTCAATTGTCTGACCTGATCCCTGACCAGGAATCTTGACACCTCCAGGCCCCAGTCCCTGGCAGCAGCACAACTTACTTCTCGTGACCCCACGCCTGGCTGGCTCTCAGGCCTGCCTGCAAGGCAGAAACGATAAAGCCACAACTAGTTTTGCTTCTTCCCCATTGAAAGCCTTGGCCTTGGCCACCCTAGGGGGACTTTACCCATCAGCAGTCTGGCAGTGGGAGAAGGAAATGGCAACCCACTCCAGTATTCTTGCCTGGAGAATCCCAGGGACGGAGGAGCCTAGTGGGCTGCCATCTACAGGGTCACACAGTCAGACACGACTGAAGCGACTTAGCAGTAGCAGCAGCAGCAGTCTGGCAATGACTCTAACCCAGCAGAGAGCATTTCCCTTCTCTGTGCCCATGACCACAAGTCCCAGTCACAGACGGTCCTTCTTACTGTGGACGTGGAGGAATCGTCACTGTTTTATGATCAGCAGGGTTACCCAGAGGCTTCATCGTCCCAGGAGGAGAGGGGCGTGGACCCTCAGCTCTCCCCTTGAACCTTTCAGCCCCCCTTTAGACTGACCCTCACGTGCAGTCCCTTTTTCCCCAGTACAATGTAACATCACAGGGTTTTTTCCCCACATCTGGTTCAGTTCCTATGTGTTCAACAACAACCTAGCTTACTCACATTCCCCAGTACCTGCCTTCCTCCCTTGTGTGTGTGTGTTAGTCGCTCAGTCTTGTCCGACTCTTTGCGACCCCATGGACTGTAGCCCACCAGGCTCCTTTGTCCGTGGGATTCTCCAGGCAAGAATACTGGAGTGGGTTGCCATTTCCTTCTCCAGCCTTCCTCCCTTAAACAGAGAGAAATAAGTCTGCCTTCATCTACTGACATGTCTAGAAACCCTTCCTGGGACTTCCCTGGTGGTTCAGTGGTTAAGACTCCGTGCTTCCAATGCAGGGGGCATGGGTCCAATTTCTGGTCAGGAAACTAAGATCCCACATGCCATGTGGCCCAAAAAAAAAAAAAAATTTTTTTTAAACAAACCAAAAAAATTAAATCCTTCCTGATTCCCTTGGTTCCCTCAAACAGCCAAGCCTGTGGGAATCCTGGGAGAAACCCTGGGATGTTTGCATAGACTCAAGTCCACTGGATATTCCAGGTCATCACAAGCCAATGAGGAAAGCCATCCCACAGGAAGTGTCCCAATCCCAGACTCTTAGCTTCTGGACACAGAATAACCTGAGGAACTTGGCCTTCCTGTGCCCGGCTTCCCACCGCCCTCATCAGCTTCCACAGCCAACACCAACTTCCCCCAGGACTGTGAGGTCTGTTCCAGGAAGCAGATCCAATCTGGCAGGTCTGAGATATAATGACCCTTCCTTTGTGGCTGCCAATGTTTGCACCCCAGAAAAACAAGTCTGAAGCCCAGAGGGTCAGCCCTCGGATTAAGTAGGCCAACTGGAAGGATGTTGGGAGGGGCCATCTTAAGAACACGTGGACACCCATGGCAGCAACATTCATAGAACTTACCGATACCTTCCCTCCTTTATTCACCTCCAAGGTCGCTGGATCGAAGATCACGGAGTCATTCACAACATGATGTTCAACACAGAGACACAGTGGAAGTACTCCTTCAAGACCACACAGAACAAGACTGAGTGGTGGGACAATGGCGTTCTCCCCCTCTGGATCACAGCCCAGAGACAGGTATTGCCAGAAACCCTGGGCTGACTTCCTGGGACGTCACCTCTCATTCCTAGGCATGTTGTGGGGTGAGGGGCTTAGAAACTGTGTGGTCTTGAGCAAGGGTCTTATCTCTAAGCACCTGTTTCCCTAAATGTGGCACAGGCATCATGATAATGTGCTCATTTAATGGAGTTGGTGTAAGGATTAAATATAATGTGTACTTTATGCACATCTCAGCAAGCTTTAGCTGTTATGGATGGATAAGTCCCCATGAGGGCAGAGTCGGCTTGATCTCAACTGTACCTTCAGGGCTCATAGGGTCTGGACCCAGCCACTCTTTAATAAATATCTCTTCTCTTGCCTCTGGCTTAGGCATGAAAGCCCTTAGGAGTGAAGCTGACCACTCAATGCATGAAAAGCTCTAATGAGAACATTCACTTGAAAGTAGTAATATCCCAGCACCCATTCACTATTGCTTCGAAAAGGCAAAAATCAGTTGTACTTTGAACTCCAAGCCCCAAGCCTATTGCCAGTTTTGCGTTTTCTCTGTCAGCTTCCAAAGTCATCACTTCAGAACAGATCCTTCTTCTCTTCCCCCAAGATACCAGCCTTGGCTCCAAGCTTCCCTGAGTCCTGACCCTTCCTCTCTGTGCTCCCAGCCTACGCTGTGCATGCTACTTGGCAAAGGGGTGTGACTGCAGCAGCTCAGAACACAGCCTTCAGACTCTGACTCCCAGAGCAGGATCCAGCCAGCCCCACCCTTCTCCCGCAGCCTCACCTCAGGCAATGACCTCTGCTCTCTGCTTCATTTGCTCCCACCCTTAAAATGAGGGTTGTCAGAGTTCGTGCTTCACAGGCTCATTGGGAGGATTAACTGTGATAACACACGTGAGTTGCTTAGTGCTCACTGCCCGAAATGATCAGTCACTGTTATGAATGGAAGCTGAGGCACTTTAGCAGGACTTCAGCTGGTCACTAGAGCTTTAGGTCAAGACTATCCAACAGAACATTCTGTGATGATGGACATGTTCTATTCTGCATGGTCCAATGTGGAAGCCACGGGTGGTAATTGAGCCCTTGAAATGTGGCGAGTGAGACTGAGGGACTGAATATTTAGTTGTGTTTCATTTTCATTAGTTTCAATTTAAATCTAGATACTACACAAGTGGGACTCCCATACGGGACAACACAGCTCTAGAAGAATCACAGGAGGCTGGCCATGACCCTTCTCTACCTCAGGTTCATTTTCTCCTATTTGTTGTGCCCTAGTTTCCTTCCCCAGAGAAGGCAATGGCACCCCACTCCAGTACTCTTGCCTGGAAAATCCCATGGACAGAGGAACCTGGTGGGCTGCAGTCCATGGGGTCTCGAAGAGTCGGAAACGACTGAGCGACTTCACTTTCACTTTTCACTTCCATGCATTGGAGAAGGAAATGGCAACCCACTCCAGTGTTCTTGCCTGGAGAATCCCAGGGATGCAGGAGCCTGGTGGGCTGCCGTCTGTGGGGTTGCACAGAGTCGGACACGACTGAAGCGACTTAACAGAAGCAGCAGCAGCAGCAGCTTCCTTCCCCAATCTATCACATTTTTAAATTTTGAGGAATAGACCATGCAAATAAACTCTGTCCTTATAATAAAAATAACATCCATAACACTCACTATGTGCCAGCGACTGATTTAAGTGCTTTACGAATATTAATTTATCACAACCCTGAGGTGGTGCTAAGGTTATGCCCCTTTAACAGATGAGTAAACTGAGGCACCAAGTGACACCATAACTTCTCAAAGTCACAAAACTAGTGAGAGGCAGGGCTGGGATTAGAACTCACTCTGGGTTCAGCAACTCTTTAACGCTAACCATGACATAATTTTTATTCTGTGGCCAAAGCATTTAGTCATGGACTTCAGAGTGATTCTTATATCTGCCAGGCTGCTAAGAATGTCTGTAAAGCCCTGATTAATTCACTACTCAAAACCCAGAGCCTCGCTCACTACAGAATTTGTTCACTGGCATGAGGCTTCTGGTGGCATTCTCCCTTCCTGGCACTTTCTTATGCATGGTTCTTGTCTCCCTGTCATTTATTTGCAGGACTTTTTTCCTCCTGCTCAATTTATAATCAGAGTGCTTTTCCTCTTTGCTGAATTCATAAGTGGTTGTGCAAAATGAGGATCTGGTGCAGGGCCAGGCAGCTGACAACACACTACTCATTTGGCAAGCAAATGTCAAGTTGGTGTATCTCATCCTGCCCAGGAAGGGCCATTCAGCCAATTCCCTGAGGAGCTGGCTCAAAAATCTCCTGTAATCAGAGCAAACCTGTGGTCCCAGGTCAGCAACCGCCCCTGCCAAAACAGGGTGACAAATGCCAAATGCCATGGGGTGGGCACATTTGCATTGCCAGGTGGGGTTGCAGGAAGGCGGCCCACCCTGTATCCATCACTGGGAAAATCCATCCTTCTTCTGAGTCTCTTCCAGGTAGGCTCTGTGGATACTGATGCATTCACCTTTAATAGGACTAAAATGTTTTTCTTCAGTGACACTAATGCTGCCAGAGTCCATCAAGATTCATGAGAATCAGTGTCTCTTGGCAGATGATGCCTATGAGATGGGATTCTCAACCACCTTTGCATCCAATCTCCACAGTCCACGAGGGTATCCTCACACCATCGGGACTTCCCTAACGGTCAGGCTATGAATGGAGAGGCTCCACTGAAAGCAAGTTGGGACTTTTTTTTGGCCTGCACTGGGTCTTAGTTGCAGAGAAGGCAATGGCACCCCACTCCAGTACTCTTGCCTGGAAAATCCCATGGACGGAGGAGTCTGGTGGGCTGCAGTCCATGGGGTCGCTAAGAGTTGGACACGACTGAGCAACTTCACTTTCCCTTTTCACTTTCATGCATTGGAGAAGGAGATGGCAACCCACTCCAGTGTTCTTGCCTGGAGAATCCCAGGGATGGAGGAGCCTGGTGGGCTGCCATCTATGGTGTCGCACAGAGTCAGACACGACTGAAGCGACTTAGCAGCAGCAGCAGGGTCTTAGTTGCAGCATGCGTGATCTTCACTGCCATGTGCAGGATCTGCGTTGAAGTATGCGGGATCTTTAGTTGCAGCATGCTGGATCTAGCTCCCTGACCAGAGATCGAACCCAGCTCCTCCGGCATTGGGAACACAAAGTGTTAACCACTGGACCACCGGGGAAGTTCCAGAGAGCAGGCTGGGATTTTAAACAAGCTCCTGGGATAACTGAACCTGATCAATGACTAAGGTATTTCACCAAGTTCAGAAGTCCTAATTCTCAGAGAAAGGCAGGCAGCTATGGCTGTGAGACCCAGGAAGGTGAAAGTGTTAGTTACTCAGCTGTGTCCGACTCTTTGCAACCCCATGGCTGTAGTCCACCAGGCTCCTCTGTCCATGGGATTCTCCAGGCAAGAATACTGGAGTGGGTTGCCCTTCCCTTCTCCAGGGGATCTTCCTGACCCAGGGATGGAACCCGGGTCTCCTGCATTGCAGGTGGGTTCTTTACCACTGTACCACCTGGGAAGCCATGAAAACCTAGGGGCATGTTTCTCCTCTTATGGAATAGACAGAGAGAGTATTAAGATGTGAAATGGTGTGGGTGAGATACTCATGTCTGCCAAGAGTCTGTAACAGGACCGCGGTAGGCTGCCACCAGGAGGGGATTTGGAGAGACGGTGGGGAGGGCAGCTAAGGTTCTCAGTGTCAGCCAGATCTCCTAGACAAAAGCTTCCAAACTTGGAAAAGCTGTGAGAAAGAGGGTGCCAGCAGTTTTTGCTTAGAAGAGCATTAATAGCAACATAATGCATCCCAGTACTGGTACAAATTGTGTCTCCATCACACATCATAAAGGTTCTAAGAATAATACTCCGACCTCCAAAAGGGCATGGGAGGGTTAAAACACAGACTCTTGGCCCTCTCTATTCCTTCTGTTCAGTGACGCCTCCAGAACACAGAAGAACGATGAAAACACTCAGAACCAACTTATGGTTTCAAATATTGGATTGGTCAAAAACTTTGTTTGGGTTTTTCCATAAGCTATTACAGAAAAACCCAAATTTTCTGGCCAGCCCAATACATGGAGTCCATCTCTTTCCACTCAGTCATTCCCAAGAATGTGTAACTAACTCCTTTCCCTAAACCACTAAACATACTATCCACCAAAGTACAATGGGATGAACACTTCAGGGACCTTTATAAAACCTATACATCTTGGTGACATTAATTCCGTCCACTAAAAGAAGAGACAAGACAAAACACAAAACCAAACTGAAACTCTTTCACTAATGATTGGTTCTGAAGAGTTCTGTTAAGTGTTTGTTGCTCAGTCTCGTCCAACTCTTTGTGACCCTATGGCCTATAGTCTGCCAGGTTCCTCTGTTCATAGAATTCTCTAGACAAGAATACTGGAGTGGGTAGCCATTTCCTTTTCCAGGGGATCTTCCCGACCCAGGGATCGAACCCAGGTCTCCTGCATTGCAGGCAGATTCTTTACTGTCTGAGCCACCAGGGAAGCCCCAAAGAGTTCTGTAGATTCTATACAAAAGCCAACACTCAGGCTTTGCCCTAAGAAGTATCAACTCTCGTTTTAAAGCAGCAGCTTAAGAGTAATAGCCACACTGATGCAATAGTACACTAAGGAAGAATAATGCACCTAATAAAACTAGTGATTTTCCAATTGCTATTGCTTCTGGAAACACTGATTATGCTAATTAAAGGGTAGAATAGTAAATACCCACTCTTTTGCATCCAATTAAGTGCTCAGATTGTTTCTCAGAAGTATTTGTTGAAAATAGCACTTTTGATTATCGTAGATCCCAAATAAACAGAGTCAAGTGTGTGTGTATGTATGTGTGTGTATACACATGCTCACATATATATTTCTCTCTGGAGCTCATTTCACAAAGCATCATAAATCCTAAAATTTCTATGGGACCAAGCGAGAAAAACCATAGCTTCCTAAGACCACAGCTTGGATACCTTTAAAGAAAGAATATGTGTTAAGAATATAGCAGGAGAAAACAATTTTAAGTCGGGAACATCTGAGATTTAACAGGCAAATACCTAGGAACTTAACTAATATGCAGTGCTGCCTAAGTCCCTCACAATGTCAATGTCAGCTTATTCTAAATAATAAAATAGCCAAACTGTGTTCTACAAAATGTTGGAAGTTTCATCCTTCCAATCAATCCATACTTGAGAGCAAAGTCAATTTACACTTAGAGTTAAACAAACTACCATCGCTAAAAACTAAGAATTATGTCTAATGCCAATCAGAAATGCAATAAATAAATATTAGAGGATTTGCAAGTTAAAGCAACCATAGAAATTTTATTATCAGAAAGGAAAATGTGTTACCTGTAGAGGTTACAAATAAGACACTAGAACCCAAAAGAGAAAGCATTTATGAAACTATTTCCATAAGTTAATCAAGAGAGAAGAAGGTAGGTTTTCTGCCCCTAAAAGGAGATGTGATTCATGCATTCATGCAGCATGCACTTAATCAGCAGTCAGCACTTAAGTCTGAGCTAGGCCTGTCCTAGGTCCCAGGAAAAATGCATTCAACAAAAACAGCCACACTTTCTAGAGGAGGGAATTAGATAGTTTTCAAAGCAAGCAAATTAAGGTAATTTCAGGTTGGGGAAAGTGCTTTAGAGAACATAAAACCGGATCCCAAAATAGGAAATGAACGCTGGAGGGCAGAAGGGACAATATTTCACCTACAGCTATGGACAGAACTTCTGGAACTGTGCAAAGCGTTTAGTGTTAGGACTTCTGTCTTGGGTCAAGCTTCCTAAAACCAGAGCCTGAGTCAGGGACGCAGTGCATGTAACATATGGAGAGAGAGCTCTCAGGAGACGGGAGTAAGGAAAACTGACGTGGCAGGAGAATGAGCTAAGTGAGATGTGCCCTCTGCTGGACACCAGCTTCAGCCTGATCCCCCAGGAGCACAGAAACATGAATTGCACCCCCATGTTATCCCACCCTGAAGCCAGGGAGCTGGCTTTATGTCCTGCTGCTGGTCACTAGCCGTGGGCTGCTGAGGATAAAAGACCAGTATAGGCTACCTACTCAGGTGAGGCAGGTCTGGCCACTTGGCAACGGGATTTTTCCAAAACATGGAGGAACAGTGAGACATTAGCAGCACCCCCACAGAAATGGATGCGGGTGCACAAGCCCAATAAGGGGATCTGGATGGGGCCCCAACAGCATCCCCTACAACTTCCAAATAGCTTACCTGCCTCTTTCTCTCAAATGGTACATGGTAAGTTTGGCATTACACTTGATTATACTTTTATACCCAGTCGTATGCCACATAGCCATGACCCAGGTGCTAATACCCCACAGTTCATCCCATAATTTATTCCCTATACCAAATTGACACCATTACACCAGTACCCTCTCTTGGCTCTACTAAAGCCATTGAACTGTAGAGAGTTTTTCAGAATATCCAAATCTTGGGTAATACAAGAAGAGTCACAAAACAGCCCTCAAGTTAACAGCCAGGATGAAGAAAAGTAGTTGCTCCCCAAATAAGCAGGTCAGTCATTTATGGAACCAGAAATTTATCAAGTGCCTAGTATGTGCCCAGTCCTGGTCAAGGAGCTGCTTTACAACAACATATTTAGTGATATGGGTCCATCTTACTGTTAACTCGTTGGTGAGTGTACATAAAATTATTTTATTTTCCTAACAATTTTACCAGGCTTTATCCAAAAAAAAAACACCTTTCTGCCGAGGAGTATTATCGCTTAATATTTTCATGACTTTGAAATTACTTGTGTTGCTAACACAGCCTCATTTTCAGTCTGAAGACTCAGTTCTGCTCATGGTAAAACCTTCATCTCAGATCTGAGTCAAAGCTCGGATCCCCAGCATGCTCCCTACCCCACCACAGACTCTCTGGTGGCCCCAGATGCCTGGGAAAGAAGGAGCGTGACCCATGGTCCACTCTCTCGAGCCCCCACCCCACCCCTCTTTCCCCAGTTTACCCACTGGAGACAAGGAGAGGGAAGAGACAAGCAGCTCCTCCCATGACGGCTTTTAAGGAGGCTTTTAAGGAGGCCAGGGCTCTTCTGTCGGCTGTAATCTAGTGCCTTGCCTGGTTTCCCGCAGTGTGACAGAGAGGTTGAAGGTGGCTGGGCCACTGACAACAGTTTCAGGTCAAGCAGCAACCCCAGGCTCTGGTCAGGCCTTGCAAGATTCAGCAGAATTTCATGGATGACCCACCACCTTCCTCGGACGTGAGGAATCCCATGCTCCCTGCTGCAGCCATTCCTTCCATGACCAGAGCCTCCAATCTCAGCTTCCTTCTGCAGACTCCAACCCGGGGGTCTACAGGCACATTTCAGTTCCACCTTCAATGCCCCTCATGAGACAGAAACTGGAGGAAATAATCATCACCCTTCTACCTGATCGTGCGGTTGGGCCCAATGCTCTTTGTTCCTCTCCAGGAAAGACAAAAGCTGAGCTCACTGAACGCTTACCAATGTGCTCCATGTGCATTTAGTCCCTGCAACCACCCCACGAGGTGGCATTAACATCCCCACTTTACAGATGAGGAGACAGAGGTGGAGAGCGTTTTGGCAACACACATCCAAATGAAAGAGAAAAGATAAACCCAGGCAACCCAGCAATAAGCACACCTTTAACTGCTCTGTTGTCTGCCTCTGGGTCCGGCATCAAGCAGACATCTGCACAGGGAATAAGATGACAGCCTTCGCTTTTGCAAATACCCCAGAGTCTATAAACATTAGAGATGGGAACAGCTAGGCAAATTCTTTCATCTCTAACAGCCCCAGAGGGAGTCCGCAGATCTCATCTCGTTGGCTCTGGCTGGGACATGGGCCCAAGGCTCAACCAACTGCTGTGGCCAGGGGACACAGTGTCCCCTGACTGGCCAGCCCAGAGCCACACCCCACCTCTGGAGCCTAATGTGGGACCAACACACCCCAAACCAGGCATGGAGCAAGAGCAAGGAGGAGAGCCTCCAGGGGATGTCAGATGCTCCAAACCTGCAGATGGTGGAGTGGGCGCTGGGCAGGCAAATATATTAACTGCCCACTGCACACACTGGACACACTGGGGAAGGCTTGTGGTGGCTTGTTAGGTCTAGAGGCAATGAAAAGAGTGCCTGCCAAGGGCCAAAACACAATGCCCAACACTTTATCTTAAAGCTATCTGGATTAATCCTCAAAAAAGTCCCATCGGCTTCTTGGCATTTTACAGGTAGAAACACTGAAGCACTACGAGATTAAAGAACTCACTCACCACCGCCAGTTTAGAAAGTACCATTTCTCCTCCAATCCAAGGAACTTTTTTATTTTTTATTTTGCCATCCCAAATTGGAACACATCTTCCAGTCACTGAAGTGTCAGCGGTTTCACTGGCAGCATTTTTCTTCACTGCTGCTGCTGCTGCTGCTGCTAAGTGGCTTCAGTCGTGTCCAACTCTATGCGACCCCATAGACGGCAGCCCACCAGGCTCCCCCGTCCCTGGGATTCTCCAGGCAAGAACACTGGAGATGGTTGCCATTTCCTTCTCCAAGGCATGAAAGTGAAAAGTGAAAGTGAAGTCGCTCAGTCGTGTCCGACTCTTAGCGACCCCATGGACTGCAGCCCACCAGGCTCCTCCGTCCATGGGATTTTCCAGGTAAGAGTACTGGAGTGAGGTGCCATTGCCTTCTCCAATAAAGGCACGTCTTCCAATTATCGGTGTTTTAGATTCCAGGAGATCCTGGTGATGTCAGGAATGAAGCCCAATCCCATCTGCCTCCAAAGCCCACATGTTTTCTATGCATGTTTCTGGACTGGGGCAGGGCTGCCAACATGTTGGGCTTTGCATATGATGAAAAAGACAGAAGAAACAGCTCTAACAGGCTTTTATTCTTGCACTCGCAGGGGAGGAAAACAGCGTCATTCCACTATCCCGGGGGAGGCGCCAAGTACCAAGGGGAGGCTGTCCAGCGGTCCCTGGTGGAGTCGCACACCCACCCAAATGGCAACGAGACAGAGTGGAGACAGAACATCGACATCGTCATGAACTGGTTCACCAAGGAAGATTTTGACTTCGTGACCCTGTACTATGGAGAGCCAGATAGCGTGGGACACCTCTACGGACCTGACACAGAGAATAGGAGGGCAATGATTCAGCAAATCGACAGAACCATCGGGTACCTGCTGGAAGCCATTGGGAGGCACAGCTTGACTGAGCACCTCAATGTCATCATCACGTCAGACCACGGCATGACCACCATGAAAAAGAAACCCAACATCACCGAGATCCTCCTGAGAAACTACATCAGCTTCAAGGACTTGGTCCAGTTTGACATTGTGGACTACGGCGGCTTTGGGATGCTTCTGCCCAAACCAGGGCAAGAGGAAGCTGTTTACCAAGCGCTGAAGAACGCTCATCCTCACCTCAATGTCTATAAGAAGGAGGAATTTCCAGAACGCTTCCATTTTGCCAAACACGAGCGGGTCCTGCCGATCGTGATGTACGCCGACCCTGGTTATAGCATCAGCGGGGTGAGTGGATTCTAAAATAGAGTCCATCTTGGATCTGGAAGGCAGCCAGTAGGGAAGGACTGTTCTGAAAAAAATTAAAACATAAGTGCATGCATGATGAGTTAGTAGTAGCCCACTATTTTCTGAGTGTTCCCCACCTCCCCGCATCCCACCCTACCTACCCTGCTCCATCTTACCATTATGCAACAATAATGACATGTATCTCTGACCAAGGTTGTGTCTAGGGCTGTGTTAAAAATTTAACATGAGTTATTTCATGTTTGGGCTTCCCTGGTTGCTCAATGATCTACCTCAATGCAGGAATTATAGGAGATGTGGGTTTGATCCCTGAGTCGGGAAGATCCCCTGGAGGAAGAAAGGGCAACCTACTTCAGTATTCTTGCCTGGAGAATCCCATGGACAGAGGAGCCTGGCAGGCTATAGTCCATCAGGTCATAAAGAGTCAGAAACAACTGAGCAACTGAGCGCACACACACACACTTTATTTTTGTTTTCCTAACAACCCTAAAGGTTGATTCTCTTATCTTCCCTTTGTAATAAGGAAGAAACCAAAGCTGGAGAGGAGTGATTTGGTATTAGAAATGTAAGGCTGATGTACAAACCCAAGCCTATGTGTTGGATCAACAAGAGATTAACACCCCTCCCTCCCCCAAAAAAACACCTTCTCGTTCCCATTTGCATATAGTCAAAAGAAAAAAGGCAATCCTGATCACATAAAAATTTATACATAGATGCCCATGGCAGTATTATTCCTAATAAACAAAAGGTGAAAACAACCAAAATGCCCGTCAGCTGATGAATGGATAAACAAAAGAGGGTCTAGCCACACAGTGGAATACTATGTAGCCATTAAAAGGAAATGAAGTACTGAAACATGCTATCATGTGAATGAACCTTGAGAGCATAAGGCTCAGTGGAAGAAGTCAGATAGCAGAGACCACATATTGTATGATTCCATTTAAATGAAATGTCTAGAATACACAATTTTATAGATACGGAGCATAGATTGGTGGTTGTCTAGGACCAGGGGAAGTTGTAGGGAGATTGGGGAGTAACTGCTGAGGGGTATAGGCTTTCTTTTTGGGGTGATGGAAGCGTTCTAAAATTGACTGTGATGATAGTTTCACAACTCTGTGAATACATTAGATACCATTGAATCGTATACTTTAAATGGATACATTGCATTGTATATGAATTATATCTCAACACAGCTGTTACGAAAAAAATAAGAAGCCTAAAGAAGAAAATACCAAAATCAATGCTAATTGTGAGACATACATAAGACATGCGCATCAAGGCAGGCAGAAGATTAAATTGATCACTGCATCCCATTTTTTTAAAAACTACCAACCAATAATTCATGACAGAACACAGTTTAAGTGATGCTTCAATATCACATGACAGAAGACTGTCTCAGGTACAACCTGAAGGATCCTTGTCTAAGGCTATGAACAGAAGCCAAATGTCATAATTACATTTGCAATCTGTATACTCTTCAGTTGCTGAAAGTCCAGAGTATAACAGGTCTGGGAAAGCTCATAAGGTTATTGTTTAATATTGGTGGAAACATTTACAGTAAAATGCAAAACTTAATTGGTATTTTGTAAGCCCCCTCGTGGCCTGGAGCAAAGGCCCTGCCAAGAAGTTTCCATAGTACTGACCCCTTTGTAAACCTGGTTAATGATGTCACAGTTTGAGAGGGATGATAAGACATTTAATTGGACAGTCCTATTCCCAGCATGACCAACCAGATAGTTTGAGGGATGGGATGCAGTGATCAGTTTAATCTTCTGGCAAACTATCTGTTAGACAGAAAATCTTTTGTGTCTCAATGCTCTAATTGAGTCCACTGCTCATATTCCCACCCACCTGCCTGCCTTGATGTGCAGAGCAGAGTGGGTGTGACTCTTCTCTCTTAGGATTCAGTTCAGTTCAGTTCAGTCACTCAGTCGTGTCCGACTCTTTGCAACCCCATGAATAGCAGCAAGCCAGGCCTCCCTGTCCATCACCAACTCCCGGAGTTCATTCAAACTCATGTCCATCGAGTCGGTGATGCCATCCAGCCACCTCATCCTCTGTCATCCCCTTTTCCTCCTGCTCCCAATCCCTCCCAGCATCAGAGTCTTTTCCAGTGAGTCAACTCTTCGCATGAGGTGGCCAAAGTACTGGAGTTTCAGCTTTAGCATCATTCCTTCCAAAGAACACCCAGGGCTGATCTCGTTTAGAATGGACTGGTTGGATCTCCTTGCAGTCCAAGGGATTCTCTAGAGTCTTCTCCAACATCACAGTTCAAAAGCATCAATTCTTCGGCGCTCTTAGGAGCTTGCAAAGAACATGAGGCCATTACTGGGATCACTTAACTGTTCTTAACAGGCTGCCCCATGGCATCAAGTTCTTCCCAGGTGGCGCAGTGGTAAAGATTCCACCTGCCAATGCAGGAGACACAAGACATGGATTTGATCCCTGGGCGGGGAAGATCCCCTGGAGTAGGAAATGGCAACCCTGCTCCAGTATTCTTGCCTGGAAAATCCCATGGACAGAGGAGCCTGGAGGGCTACAGTCCATGGGGTTGCAGAGTTGGACATAACTGAGTGACTGAGCACAAGAGCATAGCATGGCCTCAAACGCCTTTGGACTGGTTTCTTTAGCCAGGTGAGGGAGCCTGAGCTGAGCAGACAGGCATCAAGACAACTATGAGACCAAGTTTTCAATACACAGAGATCACATGTCTGACATGCCAGAGTATCTGTTGGTCCTAAGAAAATAAGAAAATATAAACAGTGCTGTGGTGTGACTGATGTTACTTTGTCCCTTGAAAAGGGGTCAGACAAAAATCTATCTAGTACTCATTAAACAATTACCTACAATCCTGATACCCTCCTCTTTAATCCTCCTCTCCCCTGCTCCCCCCAAAAAATATGCAACTTTGTGCCATAAGAAACAACATACCTGGGGACTTTCCTGTTGGTTCAGTGGCTAAGACTCTGAGCTCCCGATGCAGGGGCCCAAACTCAATCCTCAACCCCACAAGCCCCAACTAGGAGTGTGCCACAGCTAAGATGTGGCGAAGTCAAATAAATAAATAAATATTTTTGAAAAAGAAAATAAATGCTCCTAGCTCTAGAGCCAGTCTGGGTTCAAATACCTGCTCCAACATTGGCTACTACATGACTCAGGGTAGTTTATTCATCTGTAAAATGGCAGTGATGAGGATAGAGCCTTCACTTTATAAAACATTCAGAACACTTCTTGGTGCACAGTGAGCCCTCTATGTTTGCGCCTATTAGGACCGTCAGTATTACTATCTTATTACTGCTTCCAACAGGTGTGCTTTTCTTTGAAAAAGAAAGTGTTAGTCACTCAGGAGTGTCTGACTCCTTGTGACCGCACACACCAGGCTCCTCTGTCCACAGAATTCTCCAGGCAAGAATACTGGAGTGGGTTGCCATTTCCCACTCCAGGGTATCTCCCTGACCCAGGGACTGAACCCAGGAATCCCAAATTGTGGGCAGCTTCTTTACCATCTGAGCCACCAGGGAAGTTGTGAGCTTTATTCTCTTCTTTAAAGATCTTCCATGCCTGCTCCTTTCTGCCACTGCAGAGAGCAGTGTCCTTCCTTGTCATTTAAGTGCTCAAAGATTTCCTGGATCTAACAACTATGGAATTAACTAAGGGGCAATTTTCTTTCAGAGGACTGGAATCTTAAATGACTGTTTCGTTGTTATTATTTTTCAGCGAATTATACTATATTTCAACAAAGGAGATCATGGTTTTGATAATGTCTACATGGATATGAAGACCATATTCAGAGCTTTCGGGCCTGATTTCAAGAAGAATCACCTGGCTGAGCCCTTTGACAGCATCCACATCTACCCCCTCATGTGTAAGCTCCTGGGAGTTACCCCTGAGCCCCACAATGGCTCCCTGGCAGTCACCCAGGAAATGCTGGTAGACACTTACGACCAGCACACAGGTGAGACACAAAAGCCACCACCAAGAGATTGGTAGTGTGGTTTGTTCTGTCCTGAGATAGAGAAGATTCAAAAAGGGGTTTTCTGAATCGGGGAAACATCAAGCAGAACAATCCTGTTTCCTGGCAGCTTCAGTGCCCCCAGCACAAGATTATCAGCAGCAGCTGTGAACAGGTAGCAGATGAAGGAGGAAGTCCCTTGCTGTGTTGGTGACATTTTATACAGTGCCTACAGGGCAAAAAGGAAGGCTCTCCATAGAGGGTATCAGGCAATAATCCTTCTGAGCCTCAGAAAACACGTAGAGTCTGCCCCCCAGATGCCCCTGTAGATTCTGAAAAGCGGCCTTCCTTCAGCAACTCTGCATGCTGGTACCCAGAGAAAAGCTGCTCACAGGAGAGGAAAAAAGCTTTAGTGCTCTTCTCATGGCTAGACATGGGGGCAGGGGTTCCTGTAAATGAGGCTGAGAATCCTTAAGACTTCAAAAAACTAAATCTCGGTGATATAAAGAAAGGAAGCATCTCTGGGAATTTGGCTGTTTACAAACACTCGCCAGCATTTCTTCTGTGGGGAGACTTAGTGCCCAGTGATTTATCAGATGCTTAGAGCAACCACACTCATTCGAAATGGAGTACAAGGAACAGCTCCCTGCACTCTTCCCTTCTGCCAAGCCACTACCCACAATCTTCTCTGGTGGCTCAGACGGTAAAGAATCTGCCCACAATGCGGGAGACCTGGGTTTGGTCCCTGGGTTGGGAAGATCCCCTGGAGAAAGAAATAGTTACCCACTCCAGTATTCTTGCCTGGAGAATACCATGGACAGAGAAGCCTCACAGACTACAATCCATGGGGGTCATAGAGTTGGGAACACAACTGAGCAATTAGAAACTAGACCCACAATCTTCATGTGAATTTACTAGAAACAGGATGTTTGCAGAAAACTAAATGAATGGCAATTCTCTAAGTTATTGAGAATTTCTTTTTAAGTTTTAGAGTTTTGCTACAACTCTTTGGCCCCTACACCTGCCCCATATGTAATCCTGGGAGCCTGGGGTGAGGTGTGTTTGATCATCCGTTATTGATAAGCAGGACATCCTACCAACTGATTTTCAGTGAATTGGGTTTTAGCAAATCGGTCATTTGGCAAAGTGGTCATTAGGCAAATGGGTCATTTGGCGAATAGGTCATTTAGTAAATTGCTTTCAATGACTTGTCCTATGAGATTTCTCTACAGTGAGCACTTTCTTGGGTTAAATGTACATTTCGTTTCCATAATTAATATTCACCAGTGCCTGGATAGGAAACTTCCCAGAGACCCAGGAGCAGCCTCTTAATCAGATCATTTAAAACCATCTGATTTTTTATTAACAGGAGCAGAGATGAAGAGGGCATCTGCTCTCCAAAACACAGCAATCAGTCTCACAGTTGTCACAGGAGTCCTTGTGGTTCTGTTTGTCGCTGGTGTGACATTCACAGTCTTTTGTCGGAAAAAGACGTGAGTAGTCTGAGAGTTTTCTGTGGTTGATCAGTGCACACTGTAATAACCCATTTCAACCACTTTCTGAGTGTGTCAGGGTCCAGCACTTTGAGGACCCAGCAACCAGAGATATCTTTGTGAACTTGCAGTCTGGGCAGTAGTACAGGGACCAAGACTCAGAAGAGCCCCCAGCTTGGTTTGATCTCAAAAATCCTGATTTTTAACAAAGACCCCATTTTCATTTTGCACTTGGCACCAAAAACTATGTTCCAGTTTCATTCGTTTCCCAGGATTGCCATAACAAAGCACCACATACTGGGGTGGATTACAACAATAGAAACTTGTTGTCTTGTGGAACTAGAGGTTAGAAGTCCGAGATCGAGGTATTCACTTGATCCCTCTGAAATGTGTAGGGGAGAAGTCTTCCTGGCTTCTACTAGCTCCTCTTGGTTGCCAGCAATCCTTGGCATTCCTTGGCTTGTAGACACAATCTCTGTGTCCACCATCACATAGCCAACTTCTCTCTGAATCTCTGTCTTCACATGGAATTCTCTCCTCTTAAAAGGACACCAATCATGGAATTCACAGCCACCTGTATTCCAGTATGATCTCCTCCTAACTTAATTACACATGCAGAGACCCTATTTCCAAATGAGGTCACATTCCTAAGTACCAGGGGTCATGACTTCCAACACATCCTTTCAGGGGAACACAGTTCAACCCTGGTTGAACTGGTCCTGCCATCAACAAAAGCACTCAACGGCCCTGGTACACTGCTTTCTACATCTCCATAGTTACATCAGGAGACTGAGCCTCTCACATCCCATGTGACACTCAATCCTGACCATGCCTCTGCTTTCAAAGAGCTCCTGTCTCAACAGCATGGAGGCCTCCTGAACACCATAAACAGCCTAAGGAAAGTCAGAACTTTACTTAACCTTAACTCCATTACAAAGCCCACATTTAATGTAATTTATATTTGAACTATAAAATTTTCCTATAAGTTGAAACATGACCTATAAAAGTCTCTATACCCTGAAGCAACATTTTAGAAAGAAATCAATTGGTCCTTTTCTGCAGAAACCATTAGCCATAGAAGAAAGAAAGGAAAAACCTCAAGGTACTGATTGAATGGCCATTCCCACAGCATAATTTCTAAAAGGTAACCATTTCATATAGTTAAAATGTATTAGTTTTTCATCATCCACCATCACCATCATCATCATTATTAAAGCAAGTCTCAAATCCAGAAGTTGAATCTTTACTATAGTGTGTGCATATATGCATGTCTTCTGCCACTGAAAGGACTGTTTAGATATACCCTAAAGCTTCTCTCCACATCAATACCACTGGAATTTTCACTTTCTATGTTAAATAGCAGTCCTAATCTTCACTAACACCTGAACACACCACATCTGTGAGGTCCATGGACCATTACAAATCCCTTCAGTGCCTTGATCCTTCCAAGCTCAGGTGTGAGAAATGTTACCTATGACCTTTGTCCCTCCCAAGAGCCCACAGACAAAGATAAAGGTATTGTCTGTGTGTAGGTCAATGGTGTGGCCCACTTAGGGGTCTTCCGCAATCTGCCTCCCATCTATGGAGTCAGGGAGGCTAGACAAGCCTAGATTTATTAATATCTTAGTATAACATCATACAGCATCACTTACTCTGGTTTGACCCTGTATGCCCTTTGGTTCCTCAGAAGAAAGGTAATTAATAGCTATTATGTGTGTTAATAGAAAGCTTGGTATTCATGAGTTTGACCCATTCCCAATGGTTTCCACTCACCACTGCAGGCAGAGAGCTGACCAAAACAGCACAAGTGAGCCAGTACGCATGACCGAGCTCTAACATCGTTCCTTCAGGACCAAGATCCAATCATCTTACATCAGATGTTTCTACCCCAGGATGCTGTGACTCAGAGGATTTATGCAACATCTCAGACCCAGAAACCTTTAATTCCTTGTAAAAACACAGCAATAACCACAGTTCACACTCTTTACTTCAATCAACTGTTGATGGAATAAAGGACAATTTTTGTCAGATCCTGTGCTCACATGGTTCTTGTAGAAGAACAGATATAAGAGAACAAACGCATTCAATTAGAATTAATTTTCCTCTCTTGTTCTCATAACTGAGCAGGGCTCAAGTGTTTCTCATCTGAAAGGGGTAATAAGACTCATCTGTCCCCATCAACTGCATTGTGCAAGTATATTTAACAAATTAGCTCCCAAGATGCTTCCAAATAGTTATTTCAAGAGATTTATGAAGGTAAACTTATTAGACTCTGAACACAGTTCAAACTCCAGGGGCAGCACCAGCGCCTTTCACTGTCCTGCTTTTTACTCAAGACATAATAAGGTCAAATGGAAGTAACTTTTTTTCTTTTCTTCCCCATCCCCACCTGTGTACCATTCTAACTCCTTTCTGGATTCTTTTCCCTGCAAAGTCAAAGCTCCCACTGTAAGCCCTCATAGTTCCATGTGTTCACTGGCACTGTATATATTGCCATGGTGCTTCTACATTTATTTGTGTGATAATTAGTTCAATACCTATTTCCCCCATGAAACCCTGAGCCCCTGGAGGGCAGGGAACCACTCCTGGTTCTTCTCACTGTTGCATCCTCAGCACCTGATAGTACCAGGCACATGAGGTGAGGTATTAGTTGCTCAGTCATGTCTGACTCTATGCGACACCATGGACTATAGCCTGCCAGGCTCTTCTGTTCATGGAATTCTCCAGGCAAGAATAATGGAGTGGGCTGCCATCTCCTTCTCCAGGGGATCTTCCCAACCCAGGAATCGAACCCAGGTCTCCTGCATTGTAGGCAGATTCTTTACTACTGAACCACCAGGGAAACCCTACCAGGAACATAGTTTATGCTTAAAAAGTATTTGGTGAATTAAAGATTCTGTGGGTTAGAGACAGACCCTAATTGGGGTCTGGGGGAGCAAGGGTTCCTATCTGTGTTGGGAGAAATCAATGAAATCAGAGTAATCACGGTTAAACCCATCACACCTATAGCCTGCCTTCACTGTTCAAGTTCACTTTATTTGTTGCTACAAATGATTTCACGTCCCCCCAAGCCTAAACAATAAGATGTTCACCCAAGTTGTTTTCCAGGAAGTTGGAGTCAGCTGTGTCTAGTTCAGGCCAGTTAAGACTGATTAGGACCACCAACCCTCCAACTGGGCATGCGGGAGCTTGGTGATCTTTGACGTCAGAGGGTCAAAAACTCCACCATCAGAACCTGCTGTTTTCTGACCGATGGTCTCATGAAGAAGCCTATAGTTTAGTTGCCCTTGCATGAAACAACTATGACCTCACCTTTTACTTATTTCCAATCATCTCACTCCACACCCACCTTGGTGCGAAACCACCCTGCTTCTTTAGCCCATAAATACCCCACAGCCCCTCGCCTGCCCGTCCACAGGGAGGCAGATTTGAGGTTTGTTTCCTCGTATCGAGTGGCTGCCTCATGAATAAATCCCTTCTCTGCCTCAAATCTCAGCGTCTGGCAAACGAATCTGGTTGGGTAATGAGGTGAGCCTCCTAGCCGCACCCAGGCAACCAGGGCCTCCTCATCCCTCTCCCGCTCTCAGAAGTACGGCCTGCCCATGGTTCCCAAGGTAGAAGCTGTTTGAGGAATGCAGCCTTGAGAGAGCGAGGCGCTGAGGAGACACTGGACCACGGGCTGACTGGACCCGTGAAGGCCTCCACATGCACTGTTAGCGTTCTGTCAGGAGGCTGTGGGGGTCTATTGGCCTTGGGTGCCCAACACAAGCCTCTTAAGCAAGCTCCCTCACGTATTAAAACTGCCACCCACCAACCTGGAGGGGCCTGCTGTTCTCTTCGGTCTCTCCTCGCCCTCCGTGTACGGGGCAGGGCTGAGGTAAAGGTGCAAACCAACAACTTTACCTCAGCGCCCTTGGCCAAGGAGAGGAAGGGCAGCGCCGGCCTGAGACCACAGGCCCTGAGGCGACCCTCGCACCCGAGACTGGGCTTGAGGCCGAAGTCCCAGAGGAGTCGGGGGAGGGCTAGGATAGGGCTCAAGGGACGACGCTTCTGCACGTAGGGGCCTTGCCAAAAAGACTGTCGAAAAAGTGCTGGAACAACGAGAAGCATTACCTGGCCCTCGGCCTGACTGAACACTCTCCCGCGGAGCCCTCGCTGCCCCGCCCAGCGAAACTTGGCGCTAAATTCTGACTCCGCCCCTTCTGCCGTGGCCCCACCTCCAAGGCCCAGAGCCCGCCTCCAACTTCCCCTCGACGCCCCGCCCACCACGGCACTAATCACCTGCTGAACTGCACCGCCTCCTGAACAGATTCCTTCCTTAAGCCCCACCTCCTGAGCTCTGCGCCCCGCCTCCCAGGGCCCCGGCGGCGCTTGACCCCGCCCCGAGCCCCACCCCGGCCCCGTGCGCCCGTCTCTGGCCGCCTCGAATCACAGCCCTGCTCCCGCCCAGTCTACTGGGCAACGCCGCGGCCTCGCCCCACCATGGCGCCGGAGGAGAGAGCGGATGCCGCGCGCCTGCTGCGGGGTTTCGAGCGCCGCTTCTTGGCGGCGCGCGCCCTGCGCTCCTTTCCCTGGCAGGTGGGCGGCAAGGGGCGCGGAAGGTGGGTTGGGGAGCACCGAGAGTTCGCGGTGAGCGGGGCTCCGGAGTCACACACCCGCCCTCCCTGCCACGTGATGGCCTCTGCTACCTCGCTGGTCCGAGCGGCACGTCCGGTCCCCCGGGATCCCCGGGGCCGCGCGGGCTGGCGGCGAGGGGGCAGGCGCTCCACCGGTGCGCCCCTGGGCCCTCCCTGCGCGCCCTTGGGCCCACCCTGCGCTCAGCCCTCAACAGCCTCTTCCCCTGGACCCTCGCCGCCCTTCACCGCCTTTGCAGACAGAATTGGAGGAATGTGAGATTTCCTCCCAACTCCCCTTTTCTTTGGGTTTTTTAGGGTCATGGACAGTTGGTTTAAAAAAAAAAAAGGTTTTTTAGCCTATTATCCTGACCATTGGGTAACAGCTGCTGCTGCTCGTTTAAACAGCCAGCATGCTCAGGACAGCGGGAGATCACGCTGTGTTGAGTTCAGTGACCAGGTCACAGGCCCTCTCGGGCCTCCAGCTTTTCATGTGTATCAGCAGCTTTGGACAAGTCCTCTCAGAGGCAGCTGATGGAAGAGGCAGGGAGGTACAAAACAGTCCCTAAAAGACAGAAGAGCTCACATCCCTGCCCTAGGGACCTGCCATTTGCACACAGGCTCAGGGCCGGGGTAGCAGCTTTATTCTGCCAAGGCAGGGGCTCTAATGACACTGTGTCCTTCATAATTCATGTGCGGTGAGCTCACTGGGATGACTCAGTTTGGACACAGAGTCCTCCCCAGGTCTGCCCCTTCTTAAGAGGGGAGGTCAGTCATCTGTTCTTTCACTGACATAAATCATTTGGCATCCTAGGAGATCATTTCCCGTCAGAAAGGAATATGTACATTTTTTAACCCAAAATTTAAACCTTCGTAATTGCATCTGTGAGGCCCCATGCGTATCGCCTGTAATTGTTTACAGTGCTTACTCTTCACCAGGCCCATGGTAAGTGCTGGCGTAGGCTCACCCACAGCACCCATGCGGTGAGGACTATTGCTGTCATTGGTTTGACTAGAAAAGAAGTCAGAGCTCAGATCTGAGAGAGAGCCTGCCAGCTTTGAATCCTGGGCCAACCCCCACAAGCTGTGTGACCCTGGGCAAGTGACTTTGTCCAAGGACATGACACAGGAGCTAGGACCTGCACAGTAAAGCAGCCTGCCTGCCACGGGGAGGTCTCAGGGAGTCCATCAGGTGTTAAGGCCATGGCTCCTCCCATAATTCCTGGCCAACCAGTTCAGTCACAGAGCTGGTCTGTGAGACCCAGGTGAGACTAAGCTGCCATGGCTAATGCAAACCAGCAGCCTGTCTTCTGACATTTTCTGTGACTCATCCAGGTGTAACTCGGGACTTCTCAAGGTCAGGCTTTCAGCTGTCTGTGGCTTCTGCATCATTTGGCCCCAGGTCCCTGGGGAGAGATCACTTAGCACTTTGCCAACAATTCCTTTTGCATGTTTAATGTTGCTGTGATAATGCCCTTGAGATTTCTTTCTCTTACCGCCTCTCTCTTTGGATAGAGCCTAGAAGAGAAACTAAGGGACTCGTCAGGCTCCGAGCTGCTGCTGGATATTTTGCAGAAGGTAAGAATCACAGAATCCCTGGAATGCATCGCTGGCCTGATTTCCCGGTGAAGAGGTAACAGAAGCACCCTGGGTGAGCATGTGTCCTTTAAAAAGAAAGACGTTGCATCTGGCGTGACCAGCTCAGACAACTCGGGCTCTTTTGTTTTCTCAGATAAAGACATCAGAATACACAATATGCTGCATGAGAGGAGGAAATCTGGGCGATGTTTTTAAAACCGTCCACAGAGGAAATGGGGATGACAGCTGTAGGTACATCTAGCCTTTACTCACTGCTCAGAGACTTTCTTCTTTACGTTTAAAGGGAAAATAAGCAGGCACGTCTTGCCCACCGGGTCTTTTTCTAGTTGTGGGTGGGGCCCTGCTTTTCAGAGGTGGGGTTTGAACATACCAAGGGGTATATCTTAGTCTTAGTATAACAGAACACAACACACTGTTTGGCTTATAAACAACAGGAATTTCTCTCTCACAGTTCTGGAGGCTGGGAGGTCCAAGATCAAGACTCCAGCAGATTCACTGTCTTGTGAGGGCCCACATCCTCATTCATGGAGGGCTGTCTTCTTACCATGTCCTCACATGGCTTGGGGCAGAGGGAACTCTCTTGAGGCCTCTTTTATAAGGGCACTAATTCCACTTATGGAGGCTTTACCCTTATAATCACACCCCAAAGTCCCCTCCTGATAGCCTTGGGTGTTGGAGTCAACATGTTGATTTGGGGTGGACACAGATATTCGGCCTATAGCAGAGTGTTAGCGTGAATCCATATGCTCCATGTTCCTGCCCAGAAAGGGCATTAGAAACACTGCCGTGGACTGTGCCAGTGTTGTTCAGTCACTGAGTCGTGTCCAACTCTTTGCAACTGCATGGACTGCAGCATGCCAGACTTCTCTGTCCTCCAGTATCTCCCGGAGTTTGCTTAAATTCATGTTCATTTAGTCAGTGATGCCATCTCATCCTCTGTCGTCCCCTTCTCCTCCCGCCTTCAGTCTTTCCCAACATCAGGGTCTTTTCTGATGAGCCAGCTCTTTGCATCAGGTGGCCAAAGTATTGGAGCTTCAGCTTCAACGTCAATCCTTTCAGTGAATATTTGGGGTTGATTTCCTTTAGGATTGACTGGTTTGATCTTGTGCCACTGTAGTGGAGAAATATTTTTAGGAAAGGGCTGATATCTAAAACTCTTTCCGATGCATGAGGATCACCCAGGGCCAGAAATCCAGGGATTGGGTAACTGGGGTTTTCCCTGTATTCGCTTGAAGCCCACGGGAGACTTAAGACAAAGTCTCACCCGCAACCCACACTGTGTTCCTTCTCACAGACCGTGAAGCACCCTCTGTGCGTGAAGCACCCACCATCAGTGAAGTATTCCCGGAGCTTTCTCTCTGAGCTCATCAGAAAGGTCAGTGATGGGCACTGTCCACCCAGTAACCAGGAAGCGTCTGGGACCCAGCCGGCTCTTCAGGGGTGGACTTTGCCTGTTGGAGCTCAGATCCATCCTGTTCTCTTTTCCTGCTCTGCAGACCCCCGTAGAGCAGGGGCCTCCCCATCAGTGAGACACTGTGGGTGGGGCGGGAGGAAAGGAAAGGCCAGAGTCCTTCCTGCCTGCTTCCAGGGGTCTGCAGCAGTGGCAGCATCTCCTCTGTGGTCCTGCTTCCCCTCGCCCCACAGAACCTTCCCAGTCCTACCAGGCAGCCCCTGAGTGTGGGAAACCCCACCTGCTCCCTGCTGCCCTACACTGCACCTTACCTGCACCCTCTCTACCCATCTCGGAGGTGCCCTCAGCTCCCCCCACCAAGTGACCTATATTAAGTCAATCACATCCCAAATCTCACCTCCAAATGTGGTGAAAATCCTCCAGCCGTTTTTACAAGTCAGAGTAAAAGCAAAGAGGTGGAACCTTGGTTTGAATCACAAGGGTCGACTTAAGCCTCCTGCGAATGCTGTCTCCCTGCCCACCCCCAGCACGAGGCTGTCCACACGGAGCCGTTGGACGAGCTGTACCAGGCGCTGGCCGAGGTCCTGACGGCCGAGGACCCCACCCACTGCCACCGGAGCTATCTGCTGGTAGGAGACGCGCGCCCTCCACACACACAGTTAATTCAGGGTCCCGTCAGCCTCATGGGGGTTCAGTCCCTGACTCTTCTGCTCTGTGGTCTTAGATGAGGTCAGTTAACCTTCCTGGGCCTCGGTTTCCCCACCTGTAAACCAAGCCCTTCTGCAGATAACACCTCTCTTCAGGGCGGCTAGGGTTAAATTAGGTAACACACTGAATTGCACAGCAGTGACCTGGTGCTCAGACCTCAATAAATATTTGACGGATATATGTGGGCTTCCCAGGTGGCTTAGTGGTAAAGAACGCGCCTGCCAGTGCAGGGGACATAAGAGACACAGATTCGATTCCTGGGTCAGGAAGATCCCCTGGAGGAGGGCATGGCAACCCACTCCAGTATTCTTGCCTGGAGAATCCCATGGACAGAGGAGCCTGGTGGGCTGCAGTGCCTAGGGTCTCAAAGAATCAGACTGAAGCATCATAGCATGCATGCATTCCTACTGCTGTTGCAGGACGGCAGTCTCTCCCTGCTGTCCACTGCCACCATCACCAGCCTGATAAATGCTGTGGCCTCGTGACTGGTCATCTGGCTTCCTGCCCCACAAACGTCCATTTTGCACACAACAGTTTTTGTTTTGTTTGTTCTTTAACCTTTTATTATAAAACACAGATACAAAAAACCACGCAAAGAATTAGATTATCAAATTGCTGTAACTACCAGTCTAGCCGAGGACTTTGGCAGCCAGCCCACAAGGCCCCCATCTGACCCACCTGCATCCCAGCCTGCCCTCCCTCCCTTTCAGAGTCATCACTCAGAGGTCTTTTCGCTGCCACATGCACTCAACTCTAAATGCCTGCACTTAGTCTTGTCCATTAACAAGGTTGGCTCAAAACCTCCCTTCATCCATGGTTCCCCCAGCTCCTTCTCTTCCTGGCGGTTTGGGCTGGACAGCTCTGTGCAGGCTGACTTTCATTGCACACACGTGATGCTGTTCACCCTGTTGCTTTGTCCTCTGTTCCCCACAAACTGGAGGCTGGATTCCAAGGCCCACTGGGACGCTTGTCTGTTTGATCCCTTAGCAAGAACACTGCATGGGTCCCGGAAGGCTCATCATCTGTTTTTATCCGCTTCGTGGTAGCACTTACGGATGCCTAAAGCTTAGACCCATTAATTCATTGGAGGATGTAAAAGTGACTTTCTGAATCATTTTGTTTCCATTGGCTGGAGAGATTTTGTAAGGAAATGCCTCCTGTTGGCTTTACTTGGTTGCGGAGGAAAGGCCGGACACAGACTTGACCCTCCCCCTTTAAAGAGAGTGAACTGGCCTCCTGTCGTTCCATTAGGGCTTCAGTCTGTTGCAGGTCACATCACTTTGTTGCTGTCCAGTTGCTCAGTCGTGTCTGACTCTTTGCAACCCCAGGAACTGCAGCACGCCAGGCTTCCCTGTCCTGCACTGTCTCCCAGTTTGCTCAAACTCATGTCCGCTGAGTCAATGATGCCATCCAACCATCTCCTCTGTCACCCCCTTCTCCTGCCTTCAGTCTTTCCCAGCATCAGGGTGTTTTCTCGTGAGTCAGCTCTTCCCATCAGGTGGCCAAAGGATTGGAGCTTCAGCATCAGTCCTTCCAATGAATACTCAGGGTTGATTTCCTTTAGGACTGACTGGTTTGATCTTGCAGTCCAAGGGACTCTGAAGAGTCTTCTCCAGCACCACAATCCAGAAGCATCAATTCTTCAGTGCTCAGCCTTCTTTATGGTCCAACTCTCACACCTGTACATGACCTCATGTCCATATAGTCAAAGGTCCATATAGTCAAAGCTATTGGAGAAACCATAGCTTTGACTATAGGGACCTCTGTTGGCAAAGTGATGTTTCTGCTTTTTAATATGCTGTCTAGGTTTGTCATAGCTTTCCTTCCAGGGATCAAGCATCTTTTAATTTCATGGCTGCAGTCACTGTTCTCAGTGATTTGGGGCCCAAGGAAAAATCTGTCACTGCTTCCACTTTTTCCCCTTCTATTTGCCATGAAGTGATGGGACCAGATGCCATGATCTTAGTTTTTTGAATGTTGATCTGAAAGCTGTAAGTCCAAAATCAGGGGTGTCGGCAGGGCTGATTCTGAGACTGCAAGAGAGGGATGTGCTCCAGGCCTGTCTCCTTGGCCTCAGATGACCATCTTCTCCCTGTGTGTGTGTCCTGATGTCCTCTTCTTACAAGGACCCAGTCAGATTGGAGTATGGTCCCCTTATGCCCTCATTTTAACTTGATTCCCTCCATAAAGAGTGGTTAAGATTCTGTGCTTTCACTGCCAAGGGCCCAGAGTTCAGTCCCCAGTCAAGGAACTTAAGATCCCACAAGTCACACAGCGTGGCCCAAAAAAAAAAGGCCCCATCTCCAAAAAAAGGTCATATTCTGAGGTGCCAGGGGTTAGGACTTCACCATACAAATTTGCGGAGGAAATGATTGAACCCGTGACAATCTCTTAATTTCTTTTCAATTTTTAAAATTTCACTCCTTTACATGTTCTCTCTTAAGGGTTTCCCTGGTGGTTCAGACAGTAAAGAATCTGCCCACAATACGGGAGACCCAGGTTTGATCCCTGGGTTGGAAGGATCTCCTGGAGAAAGGAACAGCAGCCCACTCCAGTACCCTTGCCTGGAGAATCCCATGGACAGAGGAGCCTGGCGGGCTACTATCCATGGGGTCACAAAGAGTCAGACATGACTAAACGATTAAACTTAAGGGTTTATCTGATTTTATGTTTTATTTTTATCCTTACGTTCCTTTGAACAGCCTTTATTTCTGAAATGCTGTTTTCTGTCATTTATCACACATTCCTGAGTGTTTCTAGTGGCCTTACAGGCCTCGCCCCGGAAGTCTCACTGCCCCCACTGCCAGAGCAGGCCGATTCCCTCCTAGGTGGGCACCTTGGCTTTTCCAGCAAATGCCTGTTGGCTTGGGTCCTCCTCAAGCCCCACTACTTCCTCTTCTGTCCACCGACACGCTGAGCACACAAGGGTTGTATCACCCGCCTGCTCAGAACCCGCCAGTGGCTCCCATCACATTTAGACTCCAATCCTACTTCCTTACATGGCCCCCGAGGCCCCCCCAGGCCCGCCCTGGCTGCTGGATTAGTAATTGTCTCTCCTGGTTTCCGCCCAGCCTTCAGGTGACTCGGTCACCCTCTGCGAGAGCACGGCCATCGTGTCTCATGGGACCACAGGCCTGGTCACGTGGAACGCCGCGCTCTACCTGGCCGAGTGGGCCGTGGAGAACCCAGCGGTCTTCGCTCACAGGTGAGCTGGGGGCGCAGGGCCAGGCCCCCAGGAGGGTCTGCTGCCGGGCACTTGTGGACACAACGCCTTCTCCTCACCTTCCAGAATGGTCTTAGAGCTTGGCAGCGGAGCCGGCCTCACAGGCCTGGCCATTTGTAAGACATGCCGGCCCAGAGCGTACATCTTCAGCGACTGTCACAGCCACGTCCTGGAGCAGCTGCGAGGGAACGTCCTTCTCAACGGCTTCTCGTTGGAGCCAAGCATCGACACCTGGGCGCAGCACCCAGGACCGCATACCCCCGAGGCAGAGCGCCCCTGGGTGACAGTGGCCCGGCTGGACTGGGACACGGTGACGGCGCCGCAGCTCGCGGCCTTCCAGCCGGACGTCGTCCTTGCCGCAGGTACCGCCTGGCTTTCAGCAGGGACACAGCAGTGGACGCTGCCTGGCGGGAAGAATGGCGGGACCTGGGTTGCATGGGCCTCCAGGGTGACGGCACAGCACGGGGCGTGCCTCCTGGGGGCCCTGAGGCCGCAGCCGCCCCGTCTGAGACAGAGGCCATGTGTCCTCCCACGCAAATGGTCCCTCCTATGGAGGAACCAGCTCTGCCCAGCAAGGCGTGCGATGAGCAGAACAGGCCCCAGGGCACCAGACCAGCGGGACCAGTCTTAGCCAGGCCACAGCCCAGCGGCCAGACTTCACATCCCTCTCCAGCAGCCTGAGGGAGGCCTCTCAGTCTCTTCCAGAACAAAAAAGAGAAAGCCAGAGTAGCCCCAGGGCCCACCTACACCTGTCTTCAGATGGGGTGGAAGTGGCCGCGGCAGCCTCGTCTTTCCAGGACCACGGACAACGACCTGATCCCAACTCCTCTGTGTGCCCTGGGCCGGGCCGCGGGTCACAGAAGGGGTTCGGGGGGCCCCCCCATCTGCTCCGTGCACACCTGTGCGTCTCTGAGGCCTAGGGCCCTGCCTGTATGCCTCTGTCCTAGTCCACGAAATGAGCCCCGCAAGCAGGGCCCACCCACTTCTGGTGCAAGGACGGGCCCATGAGAGAAGTGGCGTGTGGCCTGGCCACCAACAGGCCCATCCTGCTCCGCAGAGCTCACCCAGCCCGTCTGGCCATTGGTGCTGCCCTCTGGCCCGGCCATGGCCCTGAGACTCAGGCTGGGGGCAGCAGAGCACGCAGTCTAAGCGGTATACCCCCGCGGGCCCAGCTGGCGGGCGGGAGGGGCCCTGTCCCCACAGGAAGGAAACCAGAAGTCTGGGGCAGAGTCAGGTTTGCCTCATGAAGCATCTTCTAAACAGGCCACGGGCAAAGACTGGATTTCTTGTGAAGGAATGCCAGTAAGTCCTGGATATATTTCACGTGTTGTAGTGTCTTTCAGCAGCCTTTTTGTTCTGCTAATGTTTTCTGTTTTTACCCAATGTAGTCTTCTTACCATCCAAGAGCACAAACCTAATTAAACCACTGCTTTCTGGGCCTTCACCTCCAAGTGTCAGCATGGAAGCCCTCATCCTGGGGGAGCCCTTCCAGTAACCTGGGTTTCCATCACAGACGTGCTGTATTGTCCTGAAACGGTCCTCTCCCTGGTTGGGGTCCTGCGGAAGCTCTCCACCTGCCGGAAGGACCAGCGGGCTCCTGATGCCTACATTGCCTTCACCGTCCGCAACCCGGAGACGTGCCAGCTGTTCACCACGGAGCTGGGTGAGCCCCGGGCCCCAGGCCAGGCTGCTGTCTGTGAGAGGCCTGCAGGGTCACTGCACTGGCCCCATACAGGACTCCAGGGAGCACAGAAACCAGGAAAGTAAAAGGTTGGGGGTGACCTGGAGACAAACCAGGAAGACCCAGACCACCGTGTGCTGGAGCGACACCTGCACCCTCTGCCCAGGTCAGCAGGGGATGAGGGGGGCAGCTTATGCGGTGACCTCACAAGTCTGAGAGCAGCAGTCCTACTGTGTGTTTGGGGGTTCTAAGAGCCTTCAGTCTTTGTCTATGGAAGGGACAGGGCGGTGGGCGCCAGCCAGTATCAGGGTAGACGGGAGCTGGGCCACTGTCTCCAGGTCCTCACTGTACAGCAGAAACATCTCCCTCGGAGGTGGGACAGGGCTGGCAGGCAGGGGCCCTCAGGGAAACAGCGACCACCGTCACTGGGTCACACAGTAAGAGTCAGGGGGGCCTTAGAGGAAGGGGGTCTGCCTGACTCGGCTGTGGGGAAGTGGGGGGCGGGGGCGACACTGTCCTTAGACCTGACCTGTGTCAGCCCCTGTAGCACCTGGTGGGAGCATGGGGGTGCTGTCATCCTGTCTCACCCAGAAAAACACCGGGGTGTAGGGCAGCTAAGTAATCATCCAGGCACCCAGGGACTAGACCCAGGCACCCAGCTTGCAGTCTCCACCCGCTACCCCATGACCCCCGCCCTGCAATCCCCAACCACGTGCCAGGCGTCATCAGGGCTTCCCACACAGACCAGACAGCCATGCAGAGCCTTCCCACGGCTGCCTCTGCCAAGAGAGATGACCAGTGCCCACCCACATATACCATGTCTCACTGACTCGTGTTTGGCCTCAAAGAATAATGAAGTCCTTTTTCAGATGCTTACAAGGAAAAATATCCATGCTGTATTTTTTAATACAATTTTTTAATATGTATTTGGCTACTCCAGGCCTTAATTGCAGCACACGGGATCTCTAGTTGTGGCGTGTGGGACCCAGTTCCCTGACCAGGGGTGGAACCTGGGGCCCCTACATTGGGAGCGCAGAGTCTTAGCCACTGGACCACCAGCGAAGTCCCCTCCAGGCTGTTTTAAGTGAAGAAATCTGAGTACTAAACAGCATATACATATACTGTATGTGCTGTGTGTGTGTATATATATATATGCAGCATATGGGAGAAGGAAATGGCAACCCAGTCCGGTGTTATTGCCTGGAGAATTCCATGGACAGAGGAGCCTGGTGGGCTGCAGTCCATGGGGTCACAGAGAGTCGGACACAACTGAGTAACTCACACTCACACATGCAGCATATACAGCCCATTTTTATTTTTAAAAATAATCACAGTAATACACACGGGGAAATTTCATACAAGCTAATTAACATTATTAACATGTTATACTTGGACAGCAGGATCATGAAACTTACACAGTATGTCTACTATTTCATTTTTATAAATACTGATTTTTCATTCATAAAAAACTGATGACAAAACCACCCTTGCCAGGGACTTGTCAGACATCTGTGCTTACAGAGAAGACGTAATCCCCTCTGACACAGGCCCAGCCTCTGAAGGCACCAGGCTGAGCAGTCAGGCAGACGTGGGTTCAGACCTCGGCTCCTACTGAGCTGTGCCCGGTGAGAGGGTGGAGCCCAGAGGCAGAGAGCGACGGGGAACCGACAGGGCCATGACCTCTGAGGGACACACACAGCCCAGTGTGCAGATGCAGGAAAGCTGGCTGCTGTGAGCTGCTTACCAAGGGGATTCCTGGTCCCACCCTGGAGGCTGGTTCTGGGTGTCTGTCCCAAAGCCCCACCCTGATAGGGTGGCGTCCCGCCCCCAAACCCCAGCACCCTGAGATGCGTCTGTTCTGTTTCCAGGCCAGGCTGGGATCCCGTGGGAAGAGGTGCCTTGTCATGACCAGAAACTGTTTCCCTACGAAGAGCACTCGGAGATGGCGATTCTGAAACTAACGCTGTAGTTTTTACAGATGGTTCTGAAGGACAACCTGAAAATCAAATCATTGTCCTGGAAAGAGTCTGATAAAACTTCCACTGGACTTGAATGTTCAAAGGATGTTAAATTCTGAATCCGGAACCGTAAAGTGTTCTAACAAAATATAAACTGCTCGAGTGTGTGGGTACCCTCTCTCTGCCAGCTGGCTTATTTCTTAAGCAAACCACCGTTAAGTCAGAAGTGAAATTTTTGGCTCAGACAGGATTTCATTTGTGCAGATAAAAACATATACCAAGTGTGTTTTCCCCAACCTGGACACACGTCCCTCAGAGCCATGCTGCAGTGGGATGCATCCTAAGGTCCCCTGTTGGGGGACCGGGGGGGGTGGGGGAGGACCTGCGGTGCCTGTTTTCAAGGCAGGAATCAAAATATTAGGGACACGCCTGGGCAAATGCAGCGGGAGACAAAACCGGGATCTTGAAGATGCTGCAAGCAAGTAACAGGAAAGTTACTTCCCTCCTCACAAACTGAGGGGGGAAACACTCACAGAAGATAGAAAAGAAGAAGGAATTCAGAGCCTCCAAAGAAGGTAGGAGGCTGAGCCAGCTTCCTGGGCCACCAACCCCTGATTACCAACAGTAGCCTCATTCTCCAGGCAGCGCCCACTGCTGTCTTTCCAGTGGCCATCCACCAGGCGGCACCGCCCCACGGCATCCCGCCAGCAGCGCCAGCCGCGAGGACAGGAGGGGGGTGCTCCTGAGGAGGAAGGGGAAAGGCGAGGGGGTGGGCATCCAAGGCGTCCCGCACGGGACACCTCACTGGCCCGAGGGGTCACGTGTCCGAGATCAAAGGGAGCACCGTCCGCTCCCAGCTCTCATCCCAGCGGAGCTGCTCTGACTCCCGGAGGCTCTCGCGGAACTGGTACAGTTTGCCAGCAGGATCAGGAAACTTTGAGAAAAGAGTCTAGAAGAGATGAGAACTTACCTCATCACCGCTTCCCATTTCCCACCCCATGTCCCCCCACCCCCTGAGCTGCCCCGCCTCCCCCTTCCCAGCCGCACCCCAAACCCAGGTGCCAGACATCACCCCCCTCCAACCCCGTTATCCCACTGAAACCCTCCCTACTCCCCAACACGTGCAGAACCACCCACGTCCTAGGGTCTCCAGCGAAACTCCCACTCTGGCCCAGCTTCCCCACCAGGCCTGGCTGATAACCCTTCTCATCATCTCTGACCCCCACTGCCGACCCAGCAAGCCCCCACTTCATCGGACGCAGGGGAGCCCTCTGGCCCCAGCCCACTCCACCCCCTGGGGTTCCGACCTGACAGCACAGCCAAGCGTCAGTGTTCACATCCACACCATCCACATACTGTGACCTGTGGCAGCCCCCACCCCTGCTCCTGCCAGGCTCTGCTCCCGCCAGGAGTACCACCCTCTTGCCATCTCCCCAGCACCCTCCTGTCCATCTGCTAAGATCCAGGCAATGCCTGTGTTCTCGCCAACCTGGCTAAACTAAGGTGTCTGCAAATGCCAGCCTGTGGGACACCTGTGGCCCTCCACTTGTCTTTGTAAATAAAGTTTTACTGGAACGTGGCCATACGCCTTCATTCACAGACTAGATGCTTTCACATTACAACAGAGTTGAGATATTTTGACAAGAGACTATGGCAAAGTCTAAAATTCTTTCTGGGCCTTTCCAAAGTTTCTTGCCTTTGGGCTCAATTGTCAAGAACGACGACGTATTACTTTTTGTAATTTGTAGTAAGAAAGAAGTACCCTTTGAATACGCCCACCCATCTTGCAAGGCTGGTCCAGGAAGCGCCCCTCGTGCCTCCCTCTTCCTCCTCTGATCCAGTACCCCTTAAATGGCACATGGTCCACTCAGCTCTAGCATCACCTGTGTGGTATGAGCTCCGTAAACCCAGATGGCAGGCGGGGCAAGCCCTGATTCCCCAGGCCCTCTGGGGCCCAGCCTCTGAGACTGCTACTCCTTCAGCAGACCCAGCCCAGGCCCACCCGCCCAGCTGCAGGAACAACAAATCACCGAAACCCCACGAGCCCTGGTGTGGGGCGGACAGACAACGCCACCTGTAGCTGAACTGCCAGCTCCTCCGAGTCCTCGAAGACCAGCCCGTTCTCCTCGTGTTTCACAAGCTCGTGTAAGCTGTAGAGAGAATGGCGGAGGGTATGAGAGCTCCCGGGAAGAGAACAGAACCCACCCCACCCGCGGGCTAAGGTGGGAGTCAGGAACAGTTAGTCTGTCCTTCCCTTTAGGGAGCCTGTCCTTAGACTCAGCATCTGAACTGAAAAACGACCTGGAAGGACACGTGTTAGGAATTCAAACTGATTTGGGGAAGGAGAGGCAGTGAAGGGGCATTCGGACTTTTTGTGCTGTGTGCGCTCTTCTTGGTGAGTTCTGGGTTTTTTTTTCTTAATTCTACAGCAGAGAAATCAGGTAAAGGGCAACCACGCTGGAGGCAGGCTCAAAACTGATCAGGAGCTGATCCCAAAAGGATGTGAACCTAGAGTCTAACATGCTGGCTTTCCCATTTAGAAGCTGGCCCCTCCGCTCATGGTGGGGCCACTGCACCTAAACCTCTTCTAACACTGACCTCTCCTGCCCATCTTTTCCAAGAAGAGCGGAGACAGAAATAGACACATCCAACTGACTCGAACCCAACTACGTGAGCTGAGACAAAAGGGACAGAGAGAGAAATCCCTGAGTCGGGTGGGCAATCCTGGCCACCATGCCACGCCGTGAGCACACGCCCCCAAGAAGAGTATCTGATTCATCATTTTTACTCTCCTCCCCGCCTGCCTCAACATCAAAGTGGAAGCCACCCCGTTTGGTAGGGCCACAGCCCACCCACGGGGACTACAGGGGCTCCTGTTCCCTAGGGGTGGCCGAGCTGCACAGATCAGAAGCGGCACCCTCCCAGGAGGTTTCCCAGGCAACGCTAACCATGCTGGCTCCCCACACCGCCCCCACCCAGCTGCTGATTTGAGAATATAACCCGGTGGGATTATTTTTCACTCCTACCACTGAAATTTCACGGCACACACTGGCAGGCAGCATCCGAACATGTCCACCACCTTCATGGGCAGGTCCAGGCCGCTGGAGGACCGGTGCAGGCAGACACCCAGGTCTGCAGACCCTGCAGGGCGAGGACGAGAGTGACGGGGCCGTCAGCGCCGGCCGTGCGCCCAGTGACCACGCATCCCGCAGGACCGTGGACAGAGGCAGGCGGGGAGGAGAGGAAAGGGGCTAATCACACCCCCAGCCCCGCGTACAGATGCCTGGAGCTGGCCGAGTGCCCTGGCCTGAGGCAGGGACACAGGGGCGCTTCCCACATGCTGCTCCTGGCTGCTCCGCCCTTTCTGAGAACTCCCGGCCCATCACCAACGTTTTTATATAAACGGACCCTCTTTTTCTCCTTAACCACAATTTAGTTTAGAAGAAGCTGCAGCAATTACTGCTTCCTGAGTTCAGATCTTCTGCTCGGGATAATGAAAATGTTTTGGTGAGACACAGTGGCGGTGACCACAAAACACATATTGCATATTTTTGTTTGTATTTTATCACAATAATTACAGTAAGAACCCAAAGCAGACCCAACAGAAAACCAGCTGTCACTGTGAACACAGAGCCAAGGAAGCACCCTCATATCACTCAGCGCCCTGGGAACTCCTATCTAGAAAGGAACTTCCCGCCTGAGACGGATTATTTAGATGCTGAGATCGATCAGCACTGAGCCAACAAGCTCTCCCCGAGGGATCAAGACGGCAAGAGCCAGGCGGCTGTCCTCACTGGCTAACAGACTGCACTGTTGAACTCTTGGTCTCCGCACCGCCCTGACTTGGCCCTACCCAGCCCCGCCCAGCCCTTCTGCCCATGGGAACAGCAGGACTGAGCTGGAGGGCGTGGAGCCCCAGAGCACTCAGACGTGACCTTGGCAAACAGACAGGGAGGAGCAGGCACACCGGGAAACTGCCTTGTCTCCAGGAGTCCAGCCAGGACCCATCCCAGCCTGAGGCCTGTGTGTGTGTGTGTGGGGGGGGGGGGGGGGGGGTTGCCTAAGCAGAGAATGGCTTTAAATCTTTAAAGAGTTATAACAACAGGGAATATGCAAAAGAAGCTGGTAAAACGTTTACCATCTGGCCCTTTTCAGAAAAACCATCCCCTGCCCTGGATTATTTGCTGCTATTTAGTTGCTAAATTGGGTCTCTTCTGTGACCCCACGGACTGCAGCCCGCCAGGCTCCTCTGGAAATGCCCATGGCATTTCCCAGGCAGGAATACTGATGCGGGTTGCCGTTTCCTTCTCTAGGGGATCTTCCCGGATCAGGGATCGAACCTCTGTCTCCTGCACTAGCAGGCGGGTTCTTTACCAAGGAGCCCCTGGGAGGCCCGCTGCCCTTGGGTATTCCCCTGTAAAGCCCTCCCTCCTCCCGCAGGCCTCCCACCAGACACTCTCACCCAGAAGCAAGGGATAGTCCTCAGCTTCCAGCCACGGGGTGCAGACCTGGATGTGCCGGAAGCCCTTCTGACAGATGAGGCGGCTGTAATAGTCCTTCAGAGGTCCTTTGCCTGGCAGGGGAAACTCAGTCACCCACTGGGCACCCCTCCGCCCCGGCCCACGCCCCCTAGCCTGGGAAGCCCCTGCGAGGGCATGAGCAGCAGGCCCACACTCAGCAGCTCCCATCAGGCCCCAGCCAGGCGCCCTCCAGAAACACCCGCCCAGGGGGGTGTGCACCCTGACGGCAAACACCACAGCCCTTCCCCCAGCAACCTGTGCCCAGGGAACCTCAGGCTGGGAACGTGTCTAGGATAAACTCTGGCCAGTCACCAGCGTGCCCTCCGAGACAGCTTCTCACACAGGCTTCCCTGGCGCCCTGCCCAGGACCCCCAGGCAGCACAGCCTGAGTGGTGGGCCCCTGCCACCCCTGGGAGTCTGGGGGCCAGGAGGAGAGCAGTGTCCAAAGCAGGGCTGCTGGCCCAGGGCCCTCCTCCTCCAACCAAACCTCCTCTGCTTCTCTCTCTCCACTAGGAAACAGTTTTACACTGGACAGTGGACTCTCATTTAAAAAGAAAGAGGGTTTTCCTGGTGGCTCTCAAGAATCTGCCTGCCAACACAGGAGACGTAGGTTAGATCCCTGGTCCAGGAAGCTCCCACGTGCTGCACAGCTACTAAGCCGGTGTGCCACAGCTACTGAGCTTGTGCCCTAGGGCCCCGGGGGCCAGAACTACTCAGCCCGCACGCTGCAGCTACCGAAGCCCACAGGCCCCAGAGCCCGTGCTCTGCAACGAGAGAAGCTGCCAGAATGGGAAGCCCACACGCTGTAACTGGAGCGCGGCCCCCACCCCCCGCAACCAGGGAAAAGCCTGCACAGCAATGCAGACCCACTGCAGCCAGGAAGAAATAAGTAAAACCATTTTTTAAGAAAAGAGGCTTGAAAACCACTGTATCTCTGAGGTTGCCCTATCTGAGGTTCAAATCTAGACTCTGTGCCCTGCCGTGAAGTCCCTGTCAACTTCAGCCTGCCCCTCCATTAAGCTGGCAGAGAGAACCATGCATCAAAGAGTTAGGCTGACAATCAACGAGACAGCAAACATCACAGGCCTGACGTGGGGAGGGCCTTCTGTCCCCTCTAGTGACCCATCTAATACAGAACAGGGACGCTCCCGGGTGGGTACCTGTTATGACACAGACCAGAGAAGGGAGGCTTTCTCCACTGTCGATCAAGTGTTCAAATTCTGCGTTAAAAAAAAATAAATACGTGATAACCAAGATCAGGGAGTCGGGTAAGTAAGGGGCTAATGGGAGGGGTGGAGGGCAGGGTGCTGCTCCTAGCCACACAATCCTGGAGGGGACGCTTCAAAGCCAGGGGGTCACTCACTGACCCAAATGGGGACCCAGGCCCGCCACTGCCACCCTGTGTCCTCAGGCTGGCCCACCCAGTGGCCCTGGAACATTCTGCCGAGGACATCACATGCGGCCGGGTGAACATCCCGCAGCTAAGGACACCCCGGCAAGCCCAGCTCCTGATCACAGCCACACACCTACTTTCTAATGCTGCCAGCAAGATGGAGAAGTCTTCGTCCTCTACAAGAAAAGAGAACTGAGTATCATGGGTCGGTTTCCCGTGCTTCCCCCACGAGCTCGTGCGCTCCCCTTTCTCATCGGGGCCCCAAGTACGTGGGGGCACAGGACTGACACTCGTAGGAGCCCCAAGTGCCCGGGAGGGTCCTGAGACCTGTCCAGCTCGTGCTGCTGACCAACAGGGCCGGTCGCCCGCAAAGATGGGTCACCGCTCCACTCAAGGCATCCCGCTCCGTGAAGGCTGACCTCTCCGTGCCCGGGTCTGAGGATTCTGAGCTGAAGGAGCGGAGAGAGCCCGTGAGCTGCCACAGAGCAGGCTCTGGGGCCCCGAAACAGCTGTCTCCTGCCGGCGAGGCTCGCAGGCAGTGGCCGGGGTGCAGCCACAGCCGAGCCACCAGGTGGCCCAAGCACCCGGGGCCTGGGCACTGGCCTGCCCCCGCTTTCTCTCATCATCCCTATTACTGATGTGTCGCCAGGCACCGAACCCACAACAGCAGACAAGACTGACTCAGCCGTGCCTTCGGGGGCTTACTGTTGTAATCACCCCGTCGGCTTAAGACGAGGATGCTGTGACCACCTCTAACAGCCCCCAGATTACTGAACAAAGACCAGGTGTGCGGAGAGCCGCTCACAGAGGCTCTCCTCACCCCCCAGGAGGTGCCCAGAGAACACACAGGTGCACAGACCCTGCCACAGGGTCAGGAACCGTGGCAGGAGGGTAAGGACACCCACAGCCTAGTGCGGGGCAAACACCTCCCTAAAGGGCCAAGGAGTAAGCCCTGTAGGCTTTGGGGGCCACATGGTCTCTGTTGCGGAGCTCAGCTCTGCTCTTGTAGCGCGGAACCAGCCACGCACGATATGTAAATGAACGCACACACTGCATTCCAATAAAACTTTACTTATAAAAATAAAGAGAGCAGGCCTGCAGTCATAGGTTGCCAACCCCTGGTCTGATGGATCCCCAAGTCAGCAGCGAGCATGAAACAAGGCACCTGAAAGCAAGCTGAAGACGGCAGACTTACCAGGCCCTGAACACAGGGTAGGTGTGGCTCAGCTTCACAAAGAGCTGATGTTGCAGGTCCAAGGGCGTCTCTTTAAAGAATGATGCTGGCTTGTCGTACACAGTCACAGCTCTGCAATGAGATCGTTGGGGTGGCTCTAGGGAGGGGCAAAGAAAGGCCTAAAGAAGAAAAAACCCAGGAGGATCCAGAAGAAGGGTGCTTGGAGATCCAAGTCTCAACAGTAAACTTCAGAATGACTTGGAGAGGGACTTCCCTGGCAGTCCAGTGGTGAGGGCTCTGCACTTCCAACGCAAGGGTCCTGAGTTCAATCCCTGGTTGGGGAACTAACATCCCACCTGCCAGATGGCGTGACCAGACAAAACAAAAAACCCAGATACACAGTTTAAAAGAGTCCAATTAAAAAAAGAATTACTTGGGAGAAGCACAGAGAGAAGGTTCAACACCAAAACTGCCTGGACCGCCTGGCTGGCTGGCAAAAAAAACTCCAGCCTCCTGCCCGCTCCACTCCCCCAAACCAGCAACCACTCCCCGGAGCCCCAGGAACTCCCAGTGCCTTGCCAGCACGACACAGCAGCTGGGAGGGACCCCTACTTGATGCCCCAGTTCTCAGCCAGGTCGTCCCGCATCGCGTTGGTCACACACAGGTTCAGGTGGGACAGGCGTCCGCAGAGCTTCTCATACCTGAAGAGAAGTATCAGTGTTCAACCTGGAGCCCTGGGCCGAGCACCACCACCCGCCACCAACCGGCATGGGACTCGACACCTTCTGGTATCGAAGAGGCTGCACAGCTGGGGTCTCTCAAACCAGGTCACTGGCAAGGTGCCTTCCCAGTGTTTGCACTGAGTTCTACCACCTATATTTCCTTCACACCTTTCTGTAAACCAGATTGCTTTTCAGCTTAAACACAATTACTTTCGGGAGAAATCATATTATCACTAGGGAAGGGAAAATCCAGTCTCTCCTGCCATAAAATGAAGGAGAAATACAATAAAGGCCTCATCATCAAATCTCAGCCACATTGCCCTGTTCCCTGCAAAGGCTGTGGGGCTGAGGCTCACTCCCACTGTGTTACAGAGGGAGCTGGGCAAATGTTGTGCGTGCGGGGTGCTAAGTCGCTTCAGTTGTGTCTGACTCTTCACAATGCTATGGACTGTAGCCCGCCAGGCTCCTCTGTCCATGGAGATTCTCCAGCCAAGAATACTGGGGTGAGTTGCCATGCCCTCCTCCAGGGGATATTCCTGACCCAGGGATCAAACCCACGTCTCTTACGTCTCCTGCATTGGCAGGCGGGTTCTTTACCACTAGCGCCACCTGGGAAGCCCTATCAAATGTTAGAAAGATATTATCAAGAGATTAGTTCCACACTGAGACATGAGCCCTGGCGACCGGAAGAACTGAAAAAGAACTGGAAATGAACAGGGTTATTGAATGTGTGTGTGAACCAAGGCCTTGTCCTCACTCAGGATGCAGAGAAAGCTCCAGAGAAAGTCCATCCCGGGCATGGAAGGTTGGCGCTCACACTTATCAGCTGTGTGGCACGTGACGTATGGGCCCCCAGCCCCAGTTTCCTGGTTTGTAAAAGGAGAGCAATCACGGGACGCCCTCACTGGGTGGCAGTGGAGTCTGGATGGGAGAAAGGCTTGGGCTGAAGCCGTGCAGCCAGTGCATGCTGACAGCCGCAGTGACTACTACCCACGAATGACCCATCAGGGGAAAGGCCGCAGCCGGCCGATGGCTCGAGGCTGCAAGTCCACACCGAGGCAGGCGGTATAACTCGCGCTCAGAACCCGGCACTGGCTCTTTCAGACACCCTGGACCCTGTGCAAGCCTGCTGGGAACAGGACTTCTAACACGACCAATATGTCTGGCAGGCGGTGGTGGTCCAAGGCCATTTGTGCTGGCCGTAAGTGGGGTCTACAGATCCAGAGGGAGCACACAGCTCTCCCGAAAACTGAGGGTGTATGTCCTCGAGATGAAGCTGAATTCTATCCAGGTAAGAGATGTACTTGTGTGTACAAAGCAAAGAACAAGTGACGCCTGGCGGAGAACCTCACAAACCAGAGTAATCTGGGGAAAGACAAATCACGCTCATGGAAACATGAGTGGCATGGTTTCTGCCAAATTCTGAAGCAACCTTCCTGCTAAGAATACTGGACACAGAATCCATGTGACACTGTACCCTTGGAGGATTTAAACTTATTGAAAAGTAAATAAATAAAAGTGTGGATTTGTTAAAGAAAGGAACATGGCATTGCTTCTTCCTGCAAGCAGAGCCTGCTCCCGAGGCCCTTCTTCCCTCCCCCCAGCTCACAGCTCACAGACTGTGGCCCACACCCCCAGCTGCCAACAGCGGCCCCCACTTTGCATCTGGGGATCTGGTCTGCGTGCACCAGGGACCCCAGCTCTCTAGCTGAGCACTCGTCCCAAGCCTGAGACAACAGGGTATTGAAGTGCCCCAGGCTCAGTGGGGGTCAGAGGACACCAGGTGAGCAGGAGTCAGGCTTGCTCTCTCCACAGAGCCGGATGAGATGCAGATGAGAGCAAGGGGCTCCCAGGACCTGAGAAACACCTCCACAGGGAAGTGTGGGAAGAGAAAGGTCCTGATGACACCCTTTCTGAGCTCAAAGTTGGCCCTTTCTCAAGATTTCTCAGTTTCATGGGCCAACAAATGCCCTCCTTTGCTCAGGCCTGTTTTTATCACTGGTCACGAGCATCATGCCAACACCCAGCCTTGCCCTCACCCCTACAGGGCACACAGGGGACCAGCTTCCCCATGTCTCTGCACTGGCCCTTATTCCCACTGCAGTTTGGAGTCAGTGTCTGCACCCTCCTTCCAGACCCTCACCACTTGGCCAGCAGAACGAGGGGGTGGCTGGGGCCGTGCACCAGACCCATAATGGAGTAGCCGTAGTTGTGCCAGTCGACAACAAGCTTGCTCCCACGGAGGCAGCCCGCGAACCAGCAGACCACAATGGCGGGCAGGCCTGGAGGGTTCTAGGAAAGAGAGACTTGAATGAAGAGGAGGAAACCAGACCATGGTTGAGAATAAACCAAGCGAGAATAACGTACATGGCAAAGAGTCAATTCTGTTTACAGAGCTCTTGAAAACAGATAAGCAGAAGACCCCTCTTCTTCACCAAAAAGTATAAAAAGTCATAAAAAAGAAAGCTGATCAGATGTCCATGATGGTCCAGTGGCCAAGACTCTACATTCCAATGCAGGTAGCCTTGGTTTGATCCCTGGTCATGGAACTAGATCCTACACGCCACAAATAAGGCTCAGCACAGCCAAATAAATAATTAAAAAGAAAGAAAGAAAAGAAAATTGATCAACATAAAAAGTCCAAGAGCACTGATACCCAAGGAGACAAAAAATGGAACAAGGAGGTACCATTTTTCACCTGTCAGAATGGAAACTCAAAACACTTATGATGCCTGGTGGTGAGGATGAGGGGGGAAAGGCCTCTCTGTTGGGTAGGGGGATAAAATGACCCAACCTTCTCTAGTACTATCCAGTAACCACATTTTACAGTATATGGACTCTGACCAAACACTTCCCTTACTGGGAATTTATCCTAAAAGAGAAACTGCTGCTGCTGCTAAGTCACTTCAGTCGTGTCTGACTCTGTGCGACCCCATAGACGGCAGCCCACCAGGCTCCCCCGTCCCTGGGATTCTCCAGGCAAGAACACTGGAGTGGGTTGCCATTTCCCTCTGCAATGCATGAAAGTGAAAAGTGAAAGTGAACTCGCTCAGTCGTGTCTGACTCTAGCGACCCCACAGACTGCAGCCTACCAGGTTACTCCATCCATGGGATTTTCCAGGCAGGAACACTGGAGTGGGTTGCCATTTCCTTCTCCAATGCATTAAAGTGAAAAGGGAAAGTGAAGTCGCTCAGTCGTCTCCAACTCTTAGCGACCCCATGGACTGCAGCCCACCAGGCTCCTCCGTCCATGGGATTTGCCAGGCAAGAGTACTGGAGTGGGTGCCATCGCCTTCTCCGAAAAGAGAAAGTGGACCCATGCAAAAGACATATGTTCACTGATGCTCTTTGCCACTTTGCCAGATATGTTTAAAAAAAAAAAAAAAACAGGAACAATCTGAGTGTTTATTAAGATGATACTAAATAAATACATCAGGGTATATATCATACTGGGATACGATACAGTCAATTAAAAGAAGGAACTTTTCTGTTAAAAAGCAGTGACAATAAGAAGCTAAAACCATAACTTCAGAACTAGAATGAAGACCTAGTTCAAATCCTGACTCCAGCACTTCCCAGCTGTGTGACAACAGAACCTCCCTAGGTTCAGGTTTTCTCATCTCTAAGTGTACATAACACAAGAACCTATTTCTTAGGATTGTTGTGAGGAATTAAATGAGATAATGCATGTAAAACATTCAGATATGTGGTAAGTAACTATCTGCAATGACATTGAAAAACAGAAAGGATGGGTATCATAAAGAGGATGGACACAGACCACAGGCTCCTAGTCAAGTGTTTAGAAGTTTATATACACACACATGAATATGCAATTCATTTACCAGTTTGTACATTTTTAAGACTAGAATGTAAAGAAAATTATTAACAGTGGTTCTCACAGTGGGAGGCAGGGCTGACACATACCTGGAGAAAGATGTAGGCTGCTGGCTCCGTGCACATCAACTTCCACAGCAAGTGTACTGCCTGGAATACAACTTTGACCCCGTACTGGAGGACATGGGGCCCAACTGCAAGACAGAAAACAGCTGTCACTAGTGAAGGCTGTTGGTGTTTAGTCACTAAGTTGTGTCTGACTCTTTGTGATCCCATGGACTGTAGCCCACCAGGCTCCTCTGCCCATGGGATTTCCCAGGCAAGAATACTGGGGTGGGTTGCCATTTCCTTCTCTGTGGGATCCTCCCCAACCAGGGACTGAACAGGCGTCTCCTGCCTTGGCAGATTCTCTACCAGTGAGCCACCTGGGAAGCCCCGCTAGTAAAGGAATTCTTGGTGATTTGCAGATGCCCCCCCAAACACCCAAACACACACACACACACACACACACACACACACACACACAGAATCTAGAGTTGAGTGCTTCCTACCTGCAAGTCTCTGAAGGTCTGTCAGACCCACAATCTGAATTTTGTCGCTCTGCAAGAGCTCATCGTGGGGTTTGGAGTCTGAAAAGAATGTCCTCTTTAATGTGCTGGACAAGACAACCTAATTTAAAGTCTGATGATCCCTGTCCCACCCCTCACCCCCTCCCCAGACTGAATAAGGAAGAGCCATTTTGGAAAGTAAGACTTTCCCAAACCTCTCTGTTCCTCAGTAGCCAAAACAGAGAATGAGGCCAGTTCTTGTCCAGACTTCTCTAGACCAACGACAGAAGGAGGGCCAGAATCTTACCCACTTTCACTTAACACAATGCCAGGTACACAGCAGGCACTAAAGCTGACCTAGGTTTCCTGGATGATGGAATTATCACATCCCAGGGAGACCTCTAGGAAGTCCCACTCCCACCCCTGACCCTGGGGTAGCAGACTCTAAACAAGGACCTGAGGCAACCAGTGCTATTCCGGCTTTCCCCTGATATGGGGTATGTTTAGAGCTACCTCCTGAAAATGTCAACGTGGGGTAAGATGGAGGAGCAAACACCGCTGCCCTCTAACACTAAGGGAAAAAGCTGGGCATGCTGAGAAAATGAAACATCTCCTGCCTGCAGAACTCTGCACTGAGGGTGAGGAATGGAGACAAGTTGCCCGTCGGCTCAGACACAGCCTCAGAGATGTGCTTACCAGCACTGGCCCTGGGGTCACACCCATCTGGGTTCCAGTCCCATCTTTTCACTTACTAGGAAGAATAAGACTATGCACTGAGTTCATTTAGCTTAGCACAGTCCTGGCATATGGCAGGCGCTCGGTTAATGCTGATGTGTTCCTAGGTCTCTAGAACATCCCGACTGGAGCGGGGGCGGGGGTGCAGAAACCTGGCAACATCTGTCCAGGCCAGAACAGTCTCAGAGGCCGGCCTGAGGGAGGAGAGAGAGAAAGCGGGCGCCCTCGGTGCGGCCACCCTCTCCGACCCCGGGGTGGTCAAAGCCGAGGGTCAAAGGCTGACAGAGCAGCCTCCCTCCCGGAGCCCCGGATACTCACTGCAGAACCCCAGGAGGGTCACGGAGAAGCCGCTCTTGGCCAGTGACAACGCGTGGTACTGCATGCGGGGGCTGCGGCCCACGTCGCCCAGCACCACGACAATAACGTGGCGGGCCGTGCGCCCCCACCGCCAGTGCTTCCACGCCACCAGCAGCAGCGGCGGCAGGAACAGGGACAGCGCCAGCAGGGCCACGACAGAGGCCGCCATCTTGGCGGGTCGGCGTCCGTCACGTGACAGCGCTCCCGACGGCCGGGCGCGCAGTGCGCAGCCGCAGACCGGGCCTCCGAGGTGGGCGGAGACAAGAGGGGCGGGAACCTGGTTCCCTAAGCTGGGGTCCACGGAACCTCCGAGGAGCCCCTGGGAGCCGAGCTTTGGTGGTATTAGGGTAAAGTTGTTATTATGTAGGGAGCTAGGAACATTTTTTTCCCTTCATATTTCTAAGATAATTCACAATATAGTGAAATAACAGTTCGTTTGAACCTTGTATAATGTTGAGAAAAGGGGCGAGATGCCAAAATGCATACCTGCTGGTTCTAGCATATAAAAATCAAAATGACTATTGTACGAAGTCAGGGGGTGATCTGCTTTGGAGGATTAGGGAGTGAGTTGGGGTGGGGGCAGTTGTGAGCTGGTGGGGAGGCGGGTGGTGGGCTGTTTCTCGATCTGAGTGCTCGTAAGGTGGGTGTGGTCCGTTTGGGAAAATTCATCAAGCAGCGAACTTACTCATTTTTCAGGATGTATGTTGTACTTGAGGTAGCGCTAGTGGTAAAGAGCCTGCCTGCCAATGCAGGGGACTTTAGAGATGCAGATTCTATCCCTGGGTCAGGAAGATCCCATGGACGAGGGCAAGGCAACCCACTCCAGGATGCTTGCCTGGAGAGTCCCATGGACAGAGAGGAGCCTGGTGGGCCACAGTCCATAGGGTCGCAAAGAGTTAGACAGGACTGAAATGGCAGCTCAGCACATGTTGTACTTGAATAAAATGTTTAAAATAGAAAAAGGGAATTCCCTGGTGGTCCAATGGTTGGGACTTTGCCCTTTCACTGCTGAGAGCTGAGTGGGGGAACTAAGATTCCAAAAGCAACATAGCATAGTCAAAAAAGAAAAAAAAAATAAGAAAAATAAATATATAGAGAGAGAAAAAAGGACAAGGAAGGAAGTAAAAACCATAATGATTTTAAGTATCCACTGTAGTAAGGGAAAGTTTCACTAACCCTCCTGTCTCACCTCCCAAGGTAACCACACTAAAGAATTTTGTGTGGGTTTCTGTGACAGCGTTTTTACTTTAAAAGGGGTCCCCTTGAAGTCACCCCACTGCCCTCACCTTGGGAGCTGCCCCAGAATCTGCACAGTGACCACCTGCTCTAGAGGGTTCCCCCCACCCACCCACTCACATGTTGGACAAAAAATCAACACAGCACCTCCTCCATTAATGAGAACCCAGACAGAGCAGCACCAGGGGCCCTAGAGCCCAGCTCAGGATGTGGCACGTAGGTCATTTGCTTCTCACAATAGCCCTGTGACTCCTGAAGGTCACATCCTTAGTGAGTGTGTGGCAGAGGCAAGGCTTAAAACCCGAGCAGAAGAGGGTGAGGAAGGAGGAGTAAATATGTATAGATGGAAGGGTGGACAGACAGTCACCTGTGGGCAGCCTCAATGCCCCAGTTTCCAGGGAGGCCCTGCCTTCAGTTGTCTTGCTGGGGTCATGAGACCGGAACACGGACTCCGCCCCTCCAGGCCCCCTCTCTGGTGGGACCGGGCTGGGATCCAGAGACCCCGGCCTCAGGGGCTTAATGTTGAGCACATCCCTCTCTGTCAGCTGGCTTTCCTGACCTGTAAACTAAGGGAGGGGCACTTTACACCTGAGAGGCCCCCTCTTGTTCTTATGATCTAAGAGGTTAAGGACCAGGGGCCCCAGCTGTGACAAACCAGGAGCAAACACCTTGTCCTGGAAGATGAAACCCTGATTGGGGAAGGCGTTGGGATCGTTTCTCTAGGGAGAGAGGAACAAGATGCCGCACCTACCAGACCTGCTTGTCCTGCTCGCCCACTTGGCCGACATCACACGTGGAATTCAATCCTTCCGTAGGTCAAGAGGGTATTGTTTCCCTTCCAGATACAAGGCTGGACCCTGGCGGGATTTCCCAGTGGTTACGTGGACTGCGGCGTGAATCCCTGTACCACCCTAGCTGTGAGACAGTGGGTTGTAATAAGTCATTTACCCCCCAGAGCCTCAGACTTTACAGTATAAAAGAGGACAAGTATAGTACCCACATCAGGAGTTTGTTGCAAGGATTAACAGAGGGGATGATGGTGACAAGCTTCTCCTGGAATAGTTGTGCTCAGTGGCACACCCAAGGGAGCAAATACTGGTTCTTGAGAAATAAAAAAGACTTTATACTTTTTTTTTTAAGCTTTTTTTGCATGAAGCACAGATACAGGGACCTCCCTGATGGTCCAGTGGCTAAGACTCTGTGTTCCCAATGCAGGGGGCCCAAGTTCAATACCTGGTCAGAGAACTAGAGCCCCCCGTGCTGCAGCTGAGAGTTCACATGCAGCAACTAAAGATCCCATGTGCCACAACTAAGACCTGGAACAGCCAAAGAAGTCAATAAATATGTGATGTGCGCGTGCGCAGTGGCTCTGTCATGTCTGACTCTTTGCAACCCCATGGACTGCAGCACTTCAGGCCTCCCTGTCCTTCATTATCTCCCAGAGTTTGTGCAAACTCATGTCCTTTGAGTCGATGATGCCATCTAACCACCTCATCCTCTGTCACCCTCTTCTCCTCCTGCCTTCAGTCTTTCCCAGCATCAGGGTCTTTTCCAGTGAGTCGGCTCTTCAGGTGGCCAAAGTATTGGAGCTTCAGCTTCTGCATCAGTGCTTCTCATAAATATTCAGGGTTGATTTCCTTTAGGATTGACTGGTTTGATCTCCTTGCAGTCCAAAGAACTCTCAAGAGTCTTCTTCAACACTATAATTGGAAAGCATCAATTCTTCGGCACTAAGCTTTCTTTATGGTCCAACTCTCACATCCATACATGACTACCAGGAAAACCATAGTTTTGACTATATGAACCCGTCAGTTTGTCAGCAAAGTGACGTCTCTGCTTTTTAATACACTGTCTAGGTTTGTCAGGGATTCCCAGCTGGCACTAGTGTTAAAGAATCTGGCTGCCAAAGCAGAAGATATAAGAGACCCGGGTTCCATCCCTGGGTGGGGAAGATTCCCTGCAGAAGAAAACAGTAACACACCCCAGTATTCTTCCCTGAAAAATCCCATGTAGCCTGGCGGGCTACAGTTCATGGGGTTGCAAAGAATTGGCTTTCCTACCAAAGAGCAAACCTCTTTTCATTTCAAACTTATTTCAAACAAAGCAAAATAAAGCCAAACCAACTTTGCAGTTGCTTAATCAGAGATGTAGCCTGTGGGCCTGGAGAGTCAGGGGTGAGAGGAAAGGATGGTTCCTCTCCCAAGCCTGCAGCCAGCTGGCTCCATGTGCAGGGCTGGCCTGACTGTGGGGCTCTGACCCTTGCCTCCCCCACCATACCTCACCCCACCCCCATCCCCACAATCAGTCCCTGGCAGCTGCCCTTTTCCGAACCCTCTGCCCAGGCCATTCCAGGCTACAGGATCAGCCCCGCCTGGCCACTCCTCTACTTCTCCGCGGGTGGAGGGGGAGGAGGCGGGAGGCTGGCTCGTGGGGCGGGCCGGCCCGGGGCTGAAGCGCTACAGCAGCCTCTCTCAGAAGACCAGCCATGTCCAGCCCAGGGCTCCGGCTCCTGCTCTTGCTGCTGGCGGCCCCACCACTGCAGCCCTCCTGGCTGCCACCGCCAGACACCCCGGAGGGTAAGGCCACCATCACGGGCTTCATCCTCTCCGCGCTGGACAGAGCCACGTCCTTCCTGAAGAAGAGGCTGCCTGAAATCAACCTGGATGGCGTGGTGGGGTTCCGGATGCTGGAAGGTGGGTGCACTGTGGTTGCCCTGGACTGGCCATCGAGAAAGCAGTTCTCAGCCTGTCACCTGCCTGCTCTGCATCCCGGGACCAGCCCACCTTCTGGTCCCCGAATACAATGCTCTGACTATAAGGAAAGAGGGGCAGAGGGTGGCTGGCCCCTTTTAGGGTGTCTAGAGACCCTCTGTGATCAATTAATTTTTTTTTCAGAAGCAGGAAGGATTCAGAGGCCTCTCAAGAAAAGATTTGGAAATTATTATTTTCCAGGGAGGAAATGATTCATTTGACAATCCCTCCCTCCTGACATGCCAGGGCTTCCCGATGGCTCAGCAGGTAAAGAATCCACCTGCCAATGCATGGGACACAGGAGATGCAGGTTTAATCCCCAGGTTGGGAAGATCCCCTAGGGTAGGAAGTGGCAACCCACTCCAGTATTCTTGCCTGGAAAATACCGTAGACATGGGACTCTGGCAGGCTACAGTATTTGGGGTCACAACTGGGCTATTAAGCACACCCCCTCCAGACATGCCAGGACCAAGGCTAGCAGAGGGAGTGTGCCCGCCCTGGCTCCCTCTACATCCAGCCAGAGCTGCCTGAAGGCTCCGAGAAACGAGCCAAGTGTTTGTTCAGCTTTGAGGGATATAAGATCCCCGAGGAGTGGGCTGGAGACAGGCCAAGGCAAACAGGTAGCCACCCCCGACAGTCACCAAGGGTTTCAGGGAGCCCCTCCCTGGCCCCAGCGACAAATCCCAGGCTCTGGCTGGCCCCACTCCTGTGTCACCCCATCTGTGTTGCCACAGCAACTTTCCACACACCGAGACGCTAGATCCCAGCAGGAGGTGGGGCTCTGGGACCTTCTGCGCTGTGTCCTTGCGGCCTCCCCACGCCGCTGACCCCCATCCCCAGGCTGCGTCCTGGAGACCCTCGAGACCCTGGTCCCCTCCCCTCCAGGCCAGGATCAGGGTGGGTCTCCTTCATGTAACCCTGGTCCCGTCTTATAACTCCTCTGTTGTTGTTTAGTCACTAAGTCCTGTCGGACTCTTTGTGACCCTATGAACTGCAGCCCACCAGTCTCCTCTCTCCATGGAGTTTCCCAAGTAAAAGTACTGGAGTGGGTTGCCATTTCCTTCTCCAGGGGATCTTCCCCACCAAGGGATCAAACCTGAATCTCTGGTGTCTCCTGCAGTGTCCAATTCTTTGCAACCCTATGGACTGTAGCCCACCAGGCTCCTCTGTCCATGGGATTCTCCAGGCAGGAATACTGAAATGGGTTGCCATTTCCTACTACAGGGGATGTTCCCAACCCAGGGATCAAACCTGCATCTCCTGCATTGGCAGGTGGATTCTTTACCACTAGCACCACCTGGGAAGCCCTATTGCTGCACAAACTGCCCCAGGATTTAGCTGCTTGAAACAACAATTATCTCCTGGCTTTTGTTCGTCAGGAATCCAGGAGCAGCTTGGCTGTGAGGTTCTGGCTCGGGGTCTCGTGTGAGGTTCCCATCCAGACGGTGGCCAGCACTGTGATCATCTGAAGGCTTCCCAAGTGCTGGCAGAGCTGCCCCATTCACACACAGGCCTGGTGGGTTGGTGCTGGCTGGCGGCCAGAGGCCCCTGTTCCCCACCACGTGGGCTCCTCCAGGGACTGCTTGAGCATCCTCATAGCTCAACAGCTGCTTCACCCAGAGCAAGTGACCCAAGAGAGAGCTGGGCGGAAGCCTCAGTGTCTCTTACAACCTAATGCTGGAAGTCACAGGGGCTTCCCAGGTGGCTCAGTGGTAAAGAATCCACCTGCCAATGCAGGAGACGCCAGAGATGCAGGTTTGATCCCTGGGTCAGGAAGATCCCCTGGAGGAGGGCATGGCAACCCACTCCAGTATTCTTGCCTGAAGATTCCCATGACAGAGGAAACTGGCGAAGAGTCGAAGATGACTGAGTGACTGAGCACACACTTGGAAGTCGCATGTCGCCATTCCCCCAGTTTCATGTTGGTTTCACTGACTGGCCCCATTCCAAGGAAGAGGGGGCCGAAAGGATGGGAAAATGAGCTGGCTACCACAGCCCACCTTCTAAGGATCCTGCCTGCATTCTCAACCTTCCTGGGAGAGAGGCGGGGGTTCACATTCTGGGAGGGGTCCGGTGATAAGAGATTGCCCATCGATCTCCTGGGTCCTTTCTGCTTGGGGCTGGACAGGCAGACACTCACCTAGGAGAGCAAAGGGTCCCTCCAGCTGCTTCCAGCTGCCTCAAGGGGGTTCCAGAATGCGGCATCAGCTGCCACACACGCAGGGAGAAACAGGAACAAGCCGAAGGACCTAGGATCACCATGAGGTCAGGTTGGGCTCACCTGGTCTCTCTGATGATCAGCAACCCTCCTGGGACTCTCCATCTACAGGTTCAGCCAAACGATCTAGAACAAGGCTTCAGAACTAGACTGCCTGGTTCAAGTTCAGAGAGGGAGCAGAATTGGGGGAGGGGTGTTACAGAGCCCATTATCCCACCAGACTTGCTCAGCACCCTCCTTAAACCTTGTCCACTCTGCCCCACGCAGTGCCCAACCTGACGGCAGCTGCCCTACCTCATCTCACTGCTCAGCTCTGCCCTGAAGCTCCCCCTCACATCTCCTCTCTTTCTGGCTACCCCATGACCTTCTCTTCCAGCCACCCCATCCTCTCCCACCCCTTCTGGGCTACTGCTAGTCCACAGGGCACCTCTGTGAGAATTAGAAAAGGGTACCACCTTTCTCGAGTCACTTGACTGACATCTGCTGGAAAATTGTCTTAAAACATATACAAACCCATGATAGGAATGTGTGTTGCACTTGTGCAGTGTACAACCTGCTCAACTGTACACAGCGCCTCTCCACTCTGCAATCTGAGTCTCTCCCTCATTTTTCCCCTCCTGGACCACAAAGCCTAAGTCTCTAACAAATAGTAATAGCTAAACGTTATTAAGTGCTTTTTTTTGCACTCTGGACAATGCTAAGTCCTCTATACACATTAGTGCTAAGTTACTTCAGTCATGTCCAACCCTTTGTCTAACCCCATGGACCTCAGCCCACCAAGCTCCTCTGTCCATGGGATTTTCCAGGCAAGAGTGCCAGAGTGTGTTGCCATTCCCTTCTACAGGAGATCTTCCCAACTCAGGGATTGAACCTGCATCTCTTAACGTGTCCTGCAGTGGCAGGCAGGTTCTTTAGCACTAATGCCATGCATTAGCTCATTTAATCTTTATAACCCCATCTCCAAGAAGTAAGGAATATCATTACTCCCATTTTACAGATGGAGAAAGTGAAGCAGAGAGAAATTAAATGACTTCCTCAGGTCACCCAATGAGAAAGCATTAGAGACAGGATCTGAACCCTGGCCCCCCTCTCCAGAAATCAAGCTCTTAGCCACCACCTTCCCTCACTCTGACCACCACTCCCCGCCCCGCCAGTACCCAGCTGAGCTCCACAGAGGCCTAATTTCCAATAAACTCAGCAAATATTGTCCCCTCAAGAGCTGGAAGAAGCCGAGAGGCTCAGCATGTATTATAACGGGGAGTTTATTTTCCTGTCCATGTGGTTTGTCCAATGTTGGGACAAATGAACTCTGCTTCCCCCTTGCAGTGCAGCTCAGAGGCGTTCAGGAGAAGTGGGCTCTGGACTCCCAGCTGCAGCCGCTCAGCCTGCGTGTGGGCAAGCTGGTGGAGAAGTTGGCTCCTCTCCTCCACGATTCCATCTTCTACCTCAACCTGAGTGACCCCGAGTACCTGAGACGTAAGAGCGTGGGGGGGGTCCCATTTCTTCAGGAGCACACACAGCTCCTGGGGGCATCCACCGAAGACGCCTGGTGCAGCTTCAGTCAGTGTCAGGGAGGCTCTGGGAGGACCTGTAACCATCTGCCCTGGGGGGTGTTCTGTCATCCTTGACTTCGGCTTGAGAGGGCAGGTGGAAGGTAGGGAGCGACTCTCCCTCATTTTTTCAGCTCATGTCCAGGCTTGGGGGCAAAGGATCATCCCAGAACAGAGGAGAGGGAGGGTTGAGATCTAAGAGGTAATCTGACCCTTTGCACGGCAAACATTAACATCTTGCCAGTATCTTTCTTCTCGGCCTAGAATGCAGAGCCTCTGTCTCCTTGTCAGCCTGGAGTCATCCTACCAAGGGCCCCCTCCCTATAAGCCCTGGCCTGAGTTGTTCCTGGGCGGGGGCGGTGGGGGGTATAAGCCAGCTCCTTGTGTGGTCCAGCCCTGCCTCCCAGGCTCCCTCTCCCAGGTCCAGGAGGGTAGGTGGGGAGATAACTGGCACTCCCAAGCATCGGCCTGCTTCTCTGTATGTGGGGTGCTCCACCCTCTCCCCCGGAGGAGGAAATGGCAACACATCCCAGTATTCTTGCCCGAGAGATCCCATGGATGAGGAGCCTGGCGGGCTACAGTCCATAGGGTCTCAAAGAGTCGGACACAACTTAGCAACTGAGCATACACCCTCTCCCAGGCCTGGTCCCTAAGACCATCCCAGTCTGGCTCATCCTGAGGTTGGTTCTGTAAGAGCTCCATGTTCTAATAGAACCAAATGAGGCAACTAACCCTACCTAGATATCTCAAGCTTCCATGGGGTGCAGTAGATTTACTCAGAGCCTGTCCCCACATGGTTCCTAGTGATTAAAAAAAAATTCAGATAAAAAGATTTGGGAATATTTCAAATGCAGTGCTCAACCCTCAGGTAATGCTCAGAGCCCTGAAGGCACCCAAGTGCAGTCAGGGCTGCCAGGGGAGGGACAGCCAGTTCCTGGGCTCAGAACCACAGGAGCCTGGGGGGTGGTTAATCATGGAATGGCTCACTGCTCCTGTGTCTTCCCCCACTCCCGCCTCTCTACAGAGTTCCAGCTGACCATCGAACCTGGGTTTTGGAAGCTTCCACATGCCTGGACCCGCACCGAGTCCTCCATGGTCTACCCCACTTTTGAGCAGGAGGACTCCTTCTCAGAGGAGCTCAGTGACTTGTGCCTGGTGCAGCTGCTGGGAACCGGGTGGGTCCCCTGGACCTGCCTCACTTCCTGAGGACCCCAAAGTGCCTGCCTTCCGCCAGTCCTCTGGTCCCACTTGCTTCCCAAAGTCCCAGTGCTGTGCTGTGCCAAGTCACTTCAGTCATGTCCAACTCTTTGTGACCCTATGGACCATAGCCCACCAGGCTCCTCTGTCCATGGGATTCTCCAGGCAAGAACACTGGAGTGGATTGCCATGCCCTGCTCCAGGGGATTTTCCTGACCCGGGGATCAAACTTGCATCTCATGTTTTCTGCATTAACAGGCGGGTTCTTTACCATTAGTGCCACCTGGGAAGCCCCCAAAACCCCAGGGGTTTTGGGCAAAACTAGGTGCCAGCTCCCCTGAGAGCTGTTCCTTGTCGCACCCTCATCTCTGAGTCAGCCCCCACCTCCACCCAAGGCTTCCAGACACCCATCTCCATGCCCTGCACCTCCCAACTGACTAGTCTCCCCATACCAGAGGGATCTTTCCAAAAAGCACATCTGATCACCCCACCCCAGTGTGAAGCTTCCTTGGTCTCAGGTAAAGCCTCAACTCCTCTGCCCTCCCCTGGTGGCTCAGATGGTAAAGAATCTGCCTGCAATGCAGGAGACCCAGGTTCACTCCCTAGGCTGGGAAGATCCCCTGGAGGAGGAAATGGCAACCCACTCCAGTATTCTTGCCTGGAGAATCCCACAGACAGAGGAGCCTGGTGGGCTACAGTCCATGGGGGTCGCAGAGAATTGGACACGACTGAGCAACTAGCACTTCCTCTGCCCTCTCAGGTCCCCAGGGTCCTCTGGTCAAGCCCCTGGGGCCTCTTTTCAGACCCTCAGATGCACCTGTTCCCTCCCACTGCAGGCCTTTGCCCATGCCCAGAAGTCGCCTCTGTGGGATCTCTTCCCCTCCTCACTGCCTCACCCCAGCCCCTGTGCTTAAGTAACTGCTCACACGTTAGGCCAGCTCCAGCATCCTGCTTCCAGAATCTTCCCTGACCCCATAGCAGGAAGCTGACCTCCCACGGCAGACCAGTTCTCCTAGCCAGGTGCAGTTCACACTTGTTTTATGGTTCTGCAGAACAAATGTGAACTGCATCCGGCTAAGAGAACAGGTTCCAAAAAGCAGGACAGGGCTGTAAGTTCCAGAAAGAAGGACCCAGCCTTGTTGAGCTCACCATTTTGTCCTGCTGTGCAGAAGGCTTGGAGGAAACCCTCCAGGGCTAGCCCTAGGTGCAGGGACCCATGGAACCCATGAGCAGAAGAGGCAGCAGGTGCCTGGGCCCCTGCTGTCTCAGCATCCTTCAGAAAGGTGTTTGGGCCAGGACACGGTTGGGCTTGCAGAGTGGCTCTGCTACAATGAGGGACCTGCCCCTTCCCTTCTATGGCGCAGGCCTGGCACAGGGGATGTGGGGGACAGGACGGGCCCAGAGATCTGCTGTTTAGGGCAATTCTGGGAAAGATGGTACTGGGGAGTCCCACGGAGAAATGGGATGTCACAGCCCCTGGTGGCTCCCCTCAACCCAGAACAGCTCCAGCGTCACCTCCCTGTGCCAGAGAGACTGATTCAGCTGGTCCAGAAAAGGACACGTGTTTTTATCTGGCTCAGCTGCGAGCCTGGACCCTGCTGGGGGCTGTAGTAACTAGAGGGGAAATCAGGACCTGGGAAGGCTCCAGACCCCCAGGCTTGATTCAGGACGCTCTTAACAGCCTGGAACCACTTCTCCCGCAGGACAAACAGCAGCCAGCCCTGCCGGCTCTCCAATTTCTGCAGGAGTCTCATGACCAGGCCCGGCTGCTCTGGCTACTGCCTGTCCCACCAGCTACTCTTCTTCCTCTCAGCCAGAATGGTAAGTGCCCGGCATAGGCCCAGCCATAGCTGGAGAAGGGGAGAAAATGACCAGAAGGCGCTCTCGACAGTGTGGTTTTGCACATTCACGCCAAGAAAATAAGTGGGTTTTAAACCTGTGCTTCAGACCTCAGGAGTGGGAAATTGCATGCCACTCATCGGCCGTGAAATCCAACCAAACTGGTGGCGAGGTTGGGGGTGGTAGTGTTGAGGTTCTGTTGGACAAAGAGCTTTGCTTGCTGAACTGGATCACAGGGCATCAACGAACCAGAGAAGGGCTGGGAGAGGAGCCGCAGAAGTAACTCAGTAAACAACAGATGGAAAAGGTCTTAGAACAAAGTCAGTCACTAGCTGCTTCCAGAAAACCAGGCCAAGACCAAAAGAGACCCACCATCACCTCCCTGTGCCTAACACTCTTTCAACCCCAAGCACTCAGATTTTTGCTAAATACTCATTGTATTTTATTTTGGCCTCATCACATGACTTGCAGGGTCTCAGTTCCCTGACCAGGGACTGAGCCAAGGTCACAGCAGTGAAATCACAGAATCCTAACCACTAGACTGCCAGGAAACTCTTGCTAAATACTCATTTTAAACATATATTTATTTATATACAAAGCAGAGCTTGCTATCTCTATTCAAAAATGTTACTCAATGACCAGAAATTCTTAATCAAGAAAGGACTTGTTGATTTTAATAGATTTTTTAATTATTATTTATTTGCAAATTGTCACAGCCCAGTGTTTTTGTAAATACAATAAAAGCCAAATTACAAGGAAAATTGTTGTGATTATTAGATTCAGCAGATAGAAAATTAGTCGGACATATTGCTATAGCAGTTTTTAAAGCCTGTTCTCATCACCTGTCCTTTTCTCCATGTGGTGAGACCAATCTGCAGTCCAGGCTCTTTTTTTTTTTAATTGGAGGATAATTGCTTTACAATGTTGTGTTGGTTTCTGCTGTACAATAACATAAATATATATATATATATGTCCCCTCCCTCTTGAGCCTTCCTCCCCTCCCCCATCCCACCCCTCTTGGTCATCACAAAGTACCAGACTGGGCTCCCTGTGGCATATATCAGCTTCCTACTAGCTATTTATTTTACGCACGATAGCATATATATGTAAATGCTCCTTTCTCAGTTTGTCCCACCCTCTCCTTCCCCAGCTGAGTACACAAGTCCGTTCTCTATGTCTGCATCTCTATTCCTGCCCTGCGAACAGGTTGATCAGTATTATTTTTCTAGATTCCATATGTATACATTAATATATGATATTTGTTTTTCTCTGACTTACTTCACTCTGTATAACAGGCTCTAGGTTCATCCACCTCACTACAACTGACTCACGTTCATTCCCTTTTTATGGCTGAGTAATATTCCATTGTATATTTTTACCACACCTTCTTCACCCATTCATCTGTCAATGGACGCCTAGGTTGCTTCCATATCCTGGCTATTGTAAATAGTGCTACAGTGAATGCTGGGGCACATGTGCGTTTTTTGGATTGTGGGTTTCTCAGGGTGTATGACCAAGTAGCGGGATTGCTGGGCCATATGGTAGTTTTTTCCTTTGTGAAGCACTGTAGCTGCCTGCTACAGCGTGGTTAGGCTGGAATCAGCTTGCAGTGACAGCGGCTAACAGCTTTAGAGAGCCCCCTGGTGTCCGGCACTCCCACCCACGCCGGCGCCCCTCTGGTGCAGCACCCAGAGGCATCACTTTCTTCTCCCCATGAAGACCCTTGAGGCTCATGATAGGTTAACTTAGGTGGTAGAGGTCGCACAGTTCCTAAGTGGCTGAGCCAGGACTTGAACCCAGCTCTCTCCGTCCCCCAGTGACTAAGCCTCCCATGGCTGGGAGCACAGAGGGGGAAGAAATTTGGGGAAAAAGGAGAAAGATCTACTGTCAAAGGCTGCTGCGGCTGCTGCTAAGTCGCTTCAGTCGTGTCCGACTCTGTGCAACCCCATAGACGGCAGCTCACCAGGCTCCCTCATCTCTGGGATTCTCCAGGCAAGAACACTGGAGTGGGTTTCCATTTCCTTCTCCAATGCATGAAAGTGAAAAGTGAAAGTAAAGTCACTCAGTCATATCCAACTCTTAGTGACCCCATGGACTGCAGCCCACCAGGCTCCTCCATCCATGAGGATTTTCCAGGCAAGAGTACTGGAGTGGGGTGCCATTGCCTTCTCCAGCTGTCAAGGCAGCCACTTGCAAAACCATTTCAGAATAGCAGGTGTTTCCCTGTAACAGAGAGTGCATCTGCCGCCCACTCTCTGACTTGTCTCTCTGTTTGTTTCCCCAGAGGGGGTGCACCAAAGGGCTGTTCCGCCAGAGCCAGCGCTACATGAACGTCTTCTGCGCCAACATGATGGACCTGAACCGGAGAGCCGATGCCATCGGATATGCCTACCCGACCCGGGATATCTTCATGGAAAACAGTGGGCCCCACATTCTACTCTAGGAACAGAGCTGCAGGGTGTCCCTGATTTCAGGCAAACACACACACACACAACACAGAGTAGGGCTGCCAGGCTTAGCAAATGAAAATACAGGATACGCGGGTAAATCTGAACTTCAGATAAACAATGAATGTATTCTTAGTATATCCCCAACATTGCATGGGCTATCCTTAACTTTTTTTTTAATTCATCATTTTTTTGAAACTCAAATTTAAGTGCACATTCTGTATTTTTTCTGCCACTGTTTTGACTGCTTCCTGCCCCCAAAAGCTGACCCAGTGGTGGAGCTCTGGACAGACTGACCAACTAGGTGACTGGCAAACAGACCCTTAAAGCCTGAGAGAGGAGACTGAAAGAGGAATACCTGGTGGCTGCTCCTTTGCTTGGGTGTCCAGGCCCCCGTACTGACCCTGACTCTTGAGCAGCCCTGACCGAGGCCCTAAGTGGAAGCAGGACTTGGGTCTAGGGGCCCCTGCTCACTAAGGCAGGCCCTCAGGGCTGCCTCCTTCCAGCCACTGTGGGGTTTGTTTGTTTTTGTTTTATGGCTGCACTGGGTCTTCATTGATTTTTTTTTTTTTTTTGGCAAGGGCTTTCTCTAATTGCAGTCAGCTAGGGATACTCTTCCGGAGAAGGCAATGGCAAGCCACTCCAGTACTCTTGCCTAGAAAATCCCATGGATGGAGGAGCCTGGTGGGCTACAGTCCATGGGGTCGCTATGAGTCGGACACGACTGAGCGACTTCACTTTCACTTTTCACTTTCACACAATGGAGAAGGAAATGGCAACCCACTCCAGTGTTCTTGCCTGGAGAATCCCAGGGATGGCAGAGCCTGGTGGGCTGCCGTCTATGGGGTCGCACAGAGTCGGACACGACTGAAGCGACTTAGCAGCAGCAGCAGCAGCAGGAATACTCTTCACTGCAGTTTGCAGGCTTCTTATTGCAGTGGCTTCTCTTGTTGCAGAGCACACGCTCTAGGGATGAGCTTCAGTAGTTGCAGCTTGCAGGCCCTCAAGCTCAGGCTCAGCAGTTGTGGCACATGGGCTTGGTTACTCTGAGGCACGTGGAATCTTCCTGGACCAGGGATCGAACTGGTGTCCCCTGCATTGGCAGGCGGACTCCAATCCACTGCACCACCAGGGAAGTCCCAGCCACGGTGTTGACTGCCCACCTCCTGGTGCTGCTTCTCTCTAGCAGATGGCACCATGGTGGCCTTGGGGAGGGGGAATAGGTGGGCCTGGGGGGCAGGCCTGCAGAGGGTCCCCTGTCTTTGCTTCCAGTCGTGTTCTGTGGGATGAGTGGCTTCTCCGACTTCTACAAGCTCCGGTGGCTGCAGGCCATTCTCAGCTGGCAGAAGCCGCAGGAAGGATGCTTTGGGGAGCCAGGTGAGCTGCACTTCCTCCCTGTCTGGGAGCAGGGGTGGGGCGGGGGGGTGCTGGGCTTCTAGGCCAGGTGGGGAAAGGATGCAGTGGTGTTAGGGATGTGGAGAGAGACGTGCACCATGCGTGTCCACACACACACGTGCACACAGATACACACAGGTGTTGGGGATGTGGCAGCAGATCGGTGCTTGCGGAAACTTCCGGTAGTGCCTCCAGATTCAGGAGACCTGTGTTGCTTGAGGTGTTGTGAAGAGGAGGGGGCTTAGCCAGTAGTTATTTCAGTGTTTATTTATTTAGCTGCACCTGGTCTTATTTGCCACACATGGGATCTTAAGTTGCAGTACCCAGGATCTTTTTTTTAAGTTGTGGCAGATGGGACCTAGTTCCCTGACCAGGGATGGAACCCAGGCCCCCTGCATTGGGAGCTCGGAGTCTTAGCCACTGGACCACCAGGAAAGTCCTAGCCAGTAACGTTTAAAAATCCATTGACTCGTTGTACACCAGAAACTAACATAACATTGGAAAGCAATTATACCCCAGTTGAAAAAAAGAAAAACAGAAATACAAAAAAAAATCCATCTTGAGAAGTTCACCTTCTACTCTTCTCCCAGCTGCTGAAGATGAAGAATTACCTAAAGCCATTCAGTACCAACAGCATTTTTTGAGAAGAGTGAAGAGGCGAGAGAAACAGTTTGCAGGTAATGAAAACACCCAAGGGACCTTCTTGTCAAGAGGCCCTAGGAAGGATACACACAGCTCACGCTCCAGGAAAACAGGCCCCCAGCACCACCGAGGGGCCGGACTGGAGGGTCTTTGTGTTTAGGAGCTGAAGGGAAGGGTAGGAATCAATGATGCCCTCCTCTTTGAAAGTGGGGAGTCCAGAGATGCTGTCTCCCGTGATGGGAATGTAAAAGAGATGTTTAAGTGTATTTTACACTGAACATCACAGAGGTAACCCCTCTTGGTCAAAGTCTAATCAGGAAAACAGAACCTAAATTGGGAACTTCAGCAGAGGGAATTGAATATGGGAAACTCATCTCAGAGGTGCTGCAAGAGCTGAAAACAGAAAAAGTAAGAGAACACAGAGGTTAGCCACTGCAGGACGCCCCCGTCCTCCCTGGATGCAGAGCTGGAGGGACCGTGGGAGGAGCAAAGCCTGTGGAGGCTGGATGCAGAGGAGATGGGGCGGGGGGCAGGGGGAGAGACACCTGGCTTCTCCCCTCATCCCACCTGTGCCTGCCTGTGGTGGGCAAGGCAGTCTGGTAAACGTATTGAATAGTTTGGAGGGGTTGGTGCACTGGGATTTGGAGCAAAGAAGGGCGTAAGGGGGATCTTTGACCCAGTGGACAGGTGACAAGCACAGTCCTGGTGGCCACATGTCCTGGTGTTCCCAGTTTACACCTGCCATCCTGGAGCCCTTTTATTTATTTTTTGGCTGTGCCACATGGCTTATGGGATCTTAGTTTCCTGACCAGGGATCTAACCAGGGTTCCTATCATTGAAAGCCTAGAGTCCTAACCACTGGACCTCCAGAGAATTTCCCTGGAGCCATTATGAACACTGCCCCCTTCCCTGCCAAATGTGTCCTAGTTGAGATGAGTTCGCTATGTAGTCAGTCCATCAATGTAGAGAAAGAGAGAACACGCTACGACTATTAATGCATTCCAGGTGGTGCTAGTGGTAAAGAACCTGCCTGCCAATTCAGGAGACAGAAGAGATGCAGGTTCGATCCCTGGGTCGGGAAGATCCCTGAATGAGGGCATGACAAGCCACTCTAGTGTGCTTGCCTGGAGAATCCCATGGACAGAGGAGCCTTGTGGACTACAGCCCATAGGCTCGCAAGAGTCGGACACGACTGAAGCCACTTAGCACAAAAAAAGATTTCTTTTATAATTATTAATAAAAATTAAAATAATTACAAGGCAAGAACAGGAAGGGAGGTGAGCTGGCCAGCACAGAGATGTCCAGCACACACTGGGAATGATTCCAACAACTAAACGTCTCACCAGGAACCCCACCACGGCTTCATCATCTACCTGCAAGTCACAAGAGAGGAGAGTGACGACGGGTTTGTTTTGTAGCTGCCACCAAAGGCTGGGCAGGGAGAAGGGGGAGGGGGAAGAGTTCTCAGGAGACCTCCAGGGCCCCCTGCCTTGGCAAGGTCTGCCTGACCCAGGGGCTGGGGCTGCCTGTAGCCAGCGGTAGAAGACCCACTGTGCACTTCTGGAGAGCTGGTTGCTCCCTCGAGACTGACAGCTAGACACTAGGACCGCCCTGAGGGCTGGAGAGGGAGCTGCAGAAATCCTACAGCCTGAGGTCCTTCCTGGGGCCCCTGAAGGTTGACCAGCAGCCCGGGAAGCTGGGAGAGGCGTGTTCCTTCTTTCATTTATGACATGCACACCTGTTGACTAAGGGCACCAGATTTGAAGTCAGACTGTCTGGGTTCAAATCAGCTTCTGCCTTTCTTTGCTGTAGGAGTTGCTCAATCTCTCTGAGCCTCAGTTTCCTCATCTGTAAAATGGGAACCAAGCAGTGCCTCATTCATAGGGGACTTGGGAGGTCAATTTCAGATCATCATGCAACGTGCTTCCCACGACATTTGTCCTATGAAGGTCGCCAGTAAGCATGGATTGCCAGGCTTAGTAATTAGGCTCCCTGAAGTCTGCATCCTCTCTCCCTCAGAGGGGCCTTCCCTTCTCCAGAGGAAAGTAAAGTCATGGCTGCCTTCAACCTGCTCAGAGACTAAAGGTGGACAGCTCATTTTGAGCTCAGAGGACTCATAATAAGAGGCCATTATAAATAATGTCAAAGGAGCTCCTGGCCCAGGTTGCTGTTTGGACAAACATGGGAATGGGTAGGCCCCAGGCAGGACTGAGGGAGGCTGTCAAGTAGAAGAAATGAGCTATAGTCTCCAGGGTTGAGATTTCAGCTCTGCTCCCAGACGCTCTGTTTCCGCATCTGTGAAATGGAGCCATAGGGTGTTGTTCTAGAAGGTCTCATGCAGGTCCTGAGCATAGGGGAAGGTGGAAAGAACTGGACCAGGATGTGGCCTCCAGGAAGGGGCTCTGGAGCGTGAATCACAACATACAGTCACCCCTGCCCATGTAAGGAAGTGTTTCAGATAAGACATAACCTCCCAGATGAGGTTCCAACTGGCTGAAGACATTTCTTCCCAGAGGGGAGACTTTAGCAGCCAACATTTATGGAGATTGGCAGGTGGGTGCCCAGCCCTGCAAGGGGGATCTGGGGACACCAGGCTGGCCAGCAGAATATCTGAGAAGTTCTCACAGTGGAGCAGTGGCTGCCTGCTGCGCCCCCCTCCCAGGACTCACAACAGGACCTCTGTCTGTCTCCCCAGACGGCTGCTCCTCCCACAACACAGCCATGGCTGTTGCAGCCCTGGGTGGCTTCCTCTACATCCTGGCGGAATACCCCCCAGCAGAGGGAAAGCTGCGGCCACCCACAATGACACCGCCCAACGGCCACTGACACAGTTCCACGCCTGCCACCACCAGGAAGATGAAGCCCAGACCTTTAGTCCATCATATTCTTAAGTCCTGGGGTGCAGGTCGCATCCTGAGGCGGAAGCAGCTGAAGCAAAGAACCCAGGGTCATCGCTGTCCCCCTCACCCCCGGGGATCTGGGCCAGGGAGGTGGGGCCGGAATGGACCCAGGTGTGGGAGCAGATGAATAAACGTAGAGTGCAGCTGAGTGGGGTGTTGGGTCTTGGTTCTCAGCCTTTCAGACTTCTAGGGCTCCAATTCAGACACAACTGAAGTGACTAGCACACACGCGCATTACACTTATAACAACTTGGCAATGGAATGACAAACACCTAAGTGGGGAGAAAAGTAAAAGTCAGAAACTTGCCAAAGACTGCCTGCCACCTGCAACTCCTGGTTGATTGAGAACAGAGGATTTCCGGGAAGTTGACAGCAGACCAACTTGTTTGCTGATGAGTTTTTGGCACCTGAACACTTGTGCTGGCTCCTGTGTGGCTTGTGCATTACAGAGGCACCAAAAGGCCACCCTAACCCAGGACGCTGCCTTTGGCTAGCTATATAGGACATTATGTGACCTGTGGATTAGTTAATAGAATTCTATCGGTGTGAACCATCCTAATATTACTTGACCCGTGCTTATGTAAGAAAATCCTCACAGAGGCTACATAAAGTGTTAAGATGCGGTACATAAAAGTGTCTAGGTGATGCTTCATGATGTCCACAGCTTGGCTGAAATGGTTCCAAAAATGTGTATTATGAATGAAGCACAAACATTAACAATTGGTAAAGACAAGTAAAAAGTACACAGAGGTTCTTTATGCTGCTGCTGCTGCTAAGTCGCTTCAGTCGTGTCCAACTCTGTGAGACCCCATAGACGACAGCCCACCAGGCTCCCCCGTCCCTGGGATTCTCCAGGCAAGAACACTGGAGTGGGTTGCCATTTCTTTCTCCAATGTATGAAAGTGAAAAGTGAGAGTGAAGTCGCTCAGTTGTGCCGGACTCTTAGTGACCCCAGGGGCTGCAGCCCACCAGGCTCCTCCGTCCATGGGATTTTTCCAGACAAAAGAGGTTCTTTATACTATTTTCTCAACTTTCCCGTAGACTTCAATATTCAGTTCAGTTCAGTCGCTCAACTGTCTCCGACTCTTTGCGACCCCATGAATCGCAGCACGTCAGGCCTCCCTGCCCATCACCAACTCCCGGAGTTCACCCAGACTCACGTCCATCGAGTCAGTGATGCCATCCAGCCATCTCATCCTCTGTCATCCCCTTCTCCTCCTGCCCCCAATCCCTCCCAGCATCAGAGTCTTTTCCAATGAGTCAACTCTTCGAATGAGGTGGCCAAAGTACTGGAGTTTCAGCTTTAGCATCATTCCTTCCAAAGAAATCCCGAGGCTGATCTCCTTCAGAATGGACTGGTTGGATCTCCTTGCAGTCCAAGGGACTCTCAAGAGTCTTCTCCAACACCACAGTTCAAAAGCATCAATTCTTCGGCGCTCAGCCTTCTTCACAGTCCAACTCTCACATCCATACATGACCACTGGAAAAACCATAGCCTTGACTAGACTTTACTTGACTAGACTTTGTTGGCAAAGTAATGTCTCTGCTTTTGAATATGCTATCTAGGTTGGACATAACTTTCCTTCAACAACTTAAAGCGTTCCCGCCATTCCAGAACCCCGCCCCCTCTAAAGAAAATTAACACAGCAAGTTATCAGGACGATATCTCGCGATATCCGAAGAAGTACAAATGCTTCAGAGCTAAGAGCTGCCACCCTTGCGTGGTCCTGGGTCACGTGGGGTAGGCTCACGTGACCGGAGGTCCGAGTCCAACATGGCGTCCTCCATGGGTCGCTTCCTTCTCTTCTTCATTGCGCTGCGCGGCTTCCTACTGGAGGCATCCGGCGACTTCGGCTCGGGGTGAGTACAGCTCTCGCGGGGGCAAGTCCGGTTGTTGGCGGGGGCGGTCCCGCAGCCCGGGGCACAGCACTCCGAACTCTTGTCTGCCCCTCCCCCAATCCCCGCAGGGCCTCCCGCGACGACGACGTGCTCCTGCCCTACTCCCGCGCGCGCGCGCGCCTCGCCCGGGACTGCACAAGAGTGCACGCCGGCCGCCTGGAGCACCACGAGAGCTGGCCGCCGGCCGCCCAGACCGCCGGCGCCCACCGCCCCTCCGTGCGCACCTTCGTCTCGTACTTCGCAGACCGCGCGGTGCCCGGTCACCTGACGCGAGCGCCCGAGCCCCTGCGCACCTTCTCTGTCCTGGAACCCGGCGGACCCGGCGGCTGCGCGTCGAAGCGCCGCGCCACTGTGGAGGAGACGGCGCGGCCGTCCGGCTGCACCGTCGCCCAGAACGGCGGCTTCTTCCGCATGGAGACGGGCGAGTGCCTGGGCAACGTGGTGAGCGGCGGGCGGCGGGTGAGCAGCGCCGGGGGGCTGCAGAACGCGCAGTTCGGGATCCGCCGCGACGGGACTCTGGTCACCGGGTGAGGAGGCAGGGTGTCCGGTAACTGTTTAGGGCAGAGGGCCTGAGAGGAGATGTAGCCGTGCCGCTGTGTTCAAGTCGCCTAACCACGCTGAGCCTCCGTTTCCGCATCTCCAGGAAGGGGAAGGTAGTACCTTCCATGTAGAGTTTATTCGTCTTCCTGTTTGGTATGCCGCTTGCTTTGTGTCGGTCTGTGTGCTGTGCACCGGGGGTATGGCTGTGAACAAGCAAACAGTCTTTGCCTTCAAAAAAGGACACACATAGCACCCATTACTAGTGAAAAATTAAACAAAATCCAGAGAAATAATTAAGTTAATTTAAATTGTATATAAGCAGTGAAGCAATGAACAGGATGAACTGACTGTAAATAGAGAGTTGAGTTTAGAGAAGGTAATCAGGAAAGACTGGTGTGAGAAGGTGACCTTAAACACATGAGAAAATTAATGTGAAATTTAATCACAGGTCAACCAGGGTCAAAACTGGAGGAAGAGCATTGCTGTCAGAAGGGACGGCAGGTGCTAAGGCTCAGAGGTGAAGAGGGGCTTGGTGTGTGAGGGACGGAAGGAAGGAGGAAAGTGTCAGAGGAGGTCACTTAAGAGCTTGCTCTGACCCTGCTGGACACTAAACAGGTTGAGCCATAGTGGAAGCAAGGAGGCCAGTTAAGAGGCTGTTGCAGGCATCAGATGGTAATTTGGCTGGGGTGACAGCCTGAGAGATTGAGGGCTATAGGTGGACTTGAGATCTATTGGGGTTGGTTGTTTCTGTTAAGTGAAGTGTAGACTGGGATATGTGGACTGTTTGCTTCTAGGACCAGGCAGGTTCCTGGGCATCAGGAGGAATCCAGTAGCCAGGCAGCGGGTGGGGATGGGGAGCCCCACTACACACAGTTTGCCGCTGCTGTTGACTGAATCTCACTGCTTCCGTGTGGCCAGATACCTGTCTGAAGAGGAGGTGCTGGACACTGAGAATCCGTTTGTGCAGCTGCTGAGTGGGGTCGTGTGGCTGATTCGCAATGGCAGCATCTACATCAATGAGAGTCAGGCGGCTGAGTGTGAGGAGACCCAGGAGACAGGTGGGAAGGGGACACTGAGTATCATAAGATGTGGGTGATGAGTGGGGGTGTTGGCAATAAGTCTTTTGAAAACCAGGGTGGTAGGGGAAGTCTTTCCACAAGTACCATTCTAGGTATTGGGAATCAGTGGGGAATCCCTGCTTCATGAAATGTATAGAAAGGAAATAGATATGTAATATACTAAAAAGAAGTGGTTAGTGTTAAGACAGAAGAAGTTGGAGGAACGGAGCTATGAACCAGGCAGTAGAGGAGTGTTCCTAAAATGTCTGTGGACCAGCAGCATCAGCGTCACCCAGGATCTTGGTATAAACACCGAACTTCAGTCCCCTCTGCCTTGAAGCTACAGAATCAGAATCCCTGGGGTGAGGCCCAAGAGTGTGTGTTCTAAGGAGCTCCCTGGGTGATTCTGGTTGACATTGGATTTTGAGAACCACTGAGATGTGAAATACTGGGGCAAAGAAGGTCTGCCGTGGCCTAGGTGTTTAAACGGGCTGTTTTAGATTGTACGGTCAGGGAAGACCTCATGGAGGAGGTGATGTAGCTCAGAAGGAGTAAGCCATGGGAAGAGCTGGGGAGAAGCCCAGTCCGGCCAGAAGAAACAGAAGGTGTCTGCGTGGAATTGTGGGGAGACTGCCAGGAGATGGGGTAGAGTAAGCAGTGCAGGGAAGTCATGCCAGGCACCCGTAAGGCATTTGGAGTTTGGACTTGGGACAGTGGAGGCCATTGGAGTGTTTTCACCTGGAGGTTGATCTTGCTTGATTTACACTGAACAATAGCCCTTTGCCTGCTCTGTGGAGATAGACTGGGGCGGGGCTCGGGGGCAGGCAGATAGCTGGGTGCACAGACCTAGAGGTGCAGAGTGGTGTCAGACTGGCAGGAAGTGGCAGGCAGAGCCCAGAAGGCCTCCCGAAGGGCCAGGCGATCAGCCAGGCTGCCTCTCCTTCAGGTTCCTTCAACAGGTTTGTGAACGTGATCTCAGCCAGGACAGCCGTGGGCCACGACCGGAAGGGGCAGCTGGTGCTCTTGCATGTGGATGGGCAGACGGAGCAGCGGGGGTGAGTCCTGCTCTGAGGAGCTTCAGCCCACCATCAGCTGCCTTTCTGACCCTCAGGTGATCCCTGGGGATCTTCACACTCACCCGTCCCCTGTCTTCCCACCGGCAGAGGGTCCCTAGGTCTGTCCCACTTCCACGAACTCATCACCTTCCACACATTTGCTCTCAGTCTCCTTGACTTAGAGCCTCGTCTCTCCTGAGCTCTGGTTGGGGTGAAAGGAAATTATCACAAAGTGTCTATTCACAAATCCGGGAGTAGACCTCAGTTCCCATTCTAGCTCTGCCATGTGCTGGCTCTGTGGCCGTGGACAAGTTACTTGGCCCCTCTGAGCTCATTTCCCACTGTGTAAAGTGAGTGTGCTCTGCTGTTGCCGTGTAACAGATTAGCACAGGCAGCACTGATTTGTTAGTTTGGGGTTCTGTAGGTCGGGAGTCGGCGGAGAGTGGCGGTGCTCAGCTAGGTTCTCTTGTTCAGGGTGTCCCACAGACAGCATCCAGTTCTCGGCCAGATAGGGGGCTTATCTGGAGCTTCTGGGAAAGAATTGTCTTGGCAGCTCACTCAGGTTGTTGGCAGAATGCAGTCCTTGGAGTTGTAGGACTGAGGTCTCTGCGTCATTGCTGTCTGGGGGCCTTTGCATTCATGAGGCTGCCCATGTTCCTTGTCATGTGTATACCCTCCTGTTGTATATCTTCAGGGTCCAGAGCTGTGTCAAATCCATCTAACCCCCTCGTATTTCCAGTCTCCCTCACTTCGTCTTTTGCCTCAGCCTGAGAAAACTCCTGTGATTCCGTTGGGACCACCCCAGATCATCCAGGACAGGGTCCCCATGTGTGGACCGTTGTGCTGTGTATCCTAACACGATCATGAGGGTGATGCCTGGTTACAGTCATAGCTCCCAGGGATTTGGACAGGACACTTTGAGCGGGGGGAGCACTGAGAAATTTGCCTGCCGTAGCGGGTGTGCGATACTGTCCACTGTGGAAAGTAATGCACTAACCCGGAAGCAGATGCCGCAAGGTCAGCAGCGCTCATCTTGTGCCACAGCATTAACCTGTGGGAGATGGCGGAGTTCCTGCTGAAACAGGATGTGGTCAACGCCATCAACCTGGATGGAGGAGGCTCCGCCACCTTCGTGCTCAATGGCACCTTGGCCAGTTACCCTTCTGATCACTGGTAAGCCCACCAGAGCCCCCTTGCTGAGGTCCAAGGCCAGGCCTGTCCCCGGCTGTCTCATTCAACAGATACTGAGCGCCTGTCATTTGCCAGGCTCTGGGGGTTCAGTAGAGAAGCAAGAGAGGCCGAGATGCCAGCTTCCCGCTGCTTACACAGAGTGGCATACATAATGTACCAGCACTGCCCAGGGCCAATGGAAGGGGCGGGTGATGATCAGGAAAGACCTGAGGATAGAGAAGCATGAGCTGAGAGCTGGAGGGTGCAGAGGTGACTGGGCCCAGAACAGCGTGTACAAAGGCCCTGGGGTGGGAAGCACCTATAAAAGGCTGGAGAAGAGATGAAGCGGGGAAGCCCTCAGGCTCTGCAGTGGGTGATCAGAGGCGTGGCCAGCACCTCAGCCTCTCGTCACACTCCTGTCCCCCAGTGGGTGATCTGAGGGGTGGCCAGCACCTCAGCCTCTCGTCACACTCCTGTCCCCCAGTGGGTGATCTGAGGCGTGGCCAGCACCTCAGCCTCTCTTCACACCCCTGTCCCCCTGCAGCCAGGACAACATGTGGCGCTGTCCCCGCCGCGTGTCCACCGTGGTGTGTGTGCATGAGCCCCGCTGCCAGCCACCAGACTGCAGCGGCCACGGGACCTGTATGGAGGGGCGCTGCCAGTGCACGGGGCACTTCTGGCGGGGTGCTGCCTGTGATAAGCTGGACTGTGGCCCCGCCAACTGTAGCCAGCACGGGCTCTGCACGGAGAGTGAGTGGTGGCTCTGCGGGAGGCAGCTCCAGCCTGGGTGCCCCGCTCTCACGGCCCCAGCGCAGCCCAGCCCTCACCTGGTTTTCTCGGTCTTGTCTTGGCAGCTGGCTGCCGCTGCGAAGCTGGATGGACAGGGTCCAACTGCAGTGAAGGTAAGCGCCCCCAGGCCAGCCTCCCCCCTGGCACCCCTTGGGGCTCTCGGGCAGGGGTGATGCTGGGACCTGCAAGCCTCAGCTGCCTTAATCCCCGCCTCCTGGTCCGCTAGTCTCTTCACTCTTGTCTCACCTTTTGCCCCATGTGTAAATCACCATGTCAGTGTCCTGCGGCTGCTGCAGCAAGAGTCCACTAACAGGATGGACACAGTCCTTTATTCTCCCACAGTTCTGGAGGCCAGCACTCCATAATCAAGGGCTCGGTAGAGCCGCGCTGGCTCTGAAAGGTCTAGGGGAGGGTCCTTCCTGCCTCTTCCAGCTCCTGGTGGCCCCAGCGTTCCTTGGCTTGTGGCTGCCTCAGCCCAGTCTCTGCCTCTGACTTCACAGGCACAGCCTCCTCCCTTGTCCAGGTCCAGTCTCCCTCTCCGTTATCTTACATGGACCCCAGGCCCCTGGGATTTGAGTCCGTGTTAAATGCAGGAGGCTCCCCATTTTGAGATCCTTAATTGCATGTGCAGAGACAGTATTTCCAAATAAACTCACACTCACAGGTTCTGGAATTTGAAGCTGTCTCTGGGAGGACACAGTTCAGCTGTGACCTACAGGACTGCTGTCACCCGTGGCTTAAATCCTTAGCAGCTTTCTTTGGCACTGAGTGGAGAGTCTGCACTCCTCAGCATGGCCTGCCAGGCCCCGGGTGCTCTGGCCACATCCCCCTCCCTGCCCCAGATCAGGCCCTCTGCGGCCCCTCCAGCCTGCCGCCTCAGTGCTCCGCTACTGCCTCACTCGGCCCCCTCCCTCCAGCGCACATGTCCCCACTCGTCCTGCGATGCATGCCTTCTGGCTCACTGGCTGCCTAGACCAGAAGCTGTTGCCCAAACAGAGCAGAGGCTCCACGAGGGCGTGGCCTCAGGCCTGCCACATGGCACGTTCTCCGGAACTGCCTTTTGGGAGAACACGTGAAGCAACAGGGCCCCTTGGGGTGATGAAGATGCGTTTGCAATCCCCTGGGCCCCAGCCTGGGATGGGAGGGCAGGGCCAGGTTTGGCAGAGACCCCTCCCTTCCCCCACCGCAGCTTGCACCAGTGGCTTCTTCGGGGAAGACTGCGCCCAGAAGTGTCAGTGTCATAATGGAGCCACCTGTGACCCCGTGCAGGGGACCTGCGCCTGTCCCCCTGGCTTCACTGGAGACACCTGTGTGCAGGGTAAGCGGGAATGTCCCCTGAGTCAGCCAGGAGGGAGCCCCACCCAAGGGGTGCTCCTGCGTCAGCCCGGCTCTGCCCACACCCGGGTGCATCCTGGCAGTGCAGAGAGAGGCCTGGCCACCGGGCCCCACCACTGTCCTCCTGGCTCCTCCCCGCAGAGTGTCCGCTCGGTTGGTACGGGCCAGGCTGCCAGAGCCCTTGCAAGTGTGAGCACCAATGTCCTTGCGACCCCCAGACCGGCAACTGCAGTGTCAACTGGTCACCCACCCTGAGCAGCCTCTTCTCCCGAGGTACGGCCCCTCCCAGGGCCCCCCCTGGGAGCAGGAGCGGGCAGACCCCTCTTCTCCCAGCCTTCAGCCTCTCCCTGACCTCTTGCAGTGAAGGAGTGTTTCCCACCTCCCGAGGTCACTGTGCAGGCAGAAGAACTCTCCCTTCTCACCAGGTAGGTGCTTCGGTGGGACCTGGGGCAGGGGCGAGAAGAAGTCCCCCCACCTCTCCACCTTTGAGGTGTGGCCTCTGCTCAGGGCCCAGGCAGGGCTAGGAGGTGGCTGCTAGGCACCCAGGTGACGGTTCTTCGGCGTAAGCTCAGGGAGAGTCCCAGCTGATGCAGCCACCTGAGCCCTCCGGGGAGACGCTGAGCAGGACCCTGGCCACCCCCACAGTGGAGTCTAGGGGGCTGGGTGTGGGCTTGTTTTCTCAGCTTTCAGTTCAGAAGCTCTGAGCATTTCACGTCATTTCTGTCGCCCCTGGGGATGTTCACACCTCATGTGGGGTCTTTATTTTCTAGCACAGGTCTCTAACTTTACGTCCAGGTAGGGGGTGTGTATTAGAAGACAGAGCTGGGCTCAAGAACCGATGCTGTGGGTCTGGGAGCCCCCTTTGGAGAACCTCTGTTCATGGTTGTCCCTCCCATAGCCCAGGGCAGTGCCTGGCCCGCCCCCTCGAGGTGGAAGCCAGGTGTGAATGAAAAACCCCTTGGCCTTGGCCTTGGCCTGGAGGCAGCGCCTGGGAGCTCATCACAAAACGCAGATCCCAGGTCCTTCCTGGGGATCCTGACCTGGTGCTTGGGTGAGGGCTGGGAGGAAAACCCTGGAGGTGTGCTGGGAAACGCACTGGCAAGGACGGGGGCGCCCAGGAGCCCTGCACCCCAGGCTCGGGTCTCAGGCATGAGACCACGGGGTCCCACAGCAAAGGGAGGGGAGCTGTGGGTGGCTGAGAGACAGGCTGCAGGCCCCGCCCCGGGCAGTCAGCTTACATCTGCTGCTGCGTGAGGATTTCAGACCAAGAGTCACAAGAAGGAAGAAGGATCACTGAAGGACCGCCCCCTGCTTCCCTTTGCCCCGCCCCCCACCAGCTCCCTGCCTGGGAAGAAGGGGTGCGGGTCCCCGCTGCTCTGTCTGCTTTGAGGATTCTGGAGAGAGCCCAGCTTCTGTTGCCAACATTCTCGGGAACCCAAGATGCGAACCGCTGCGTCTTGGGGTGGATTAGGTCCCCAGCTGTGTGTTCTGTGCCCTGTATAATGTAACATTTGTTAGCAGCATCTGAAACTCAGGGAGGTGCACATCAAAATCTTTGTTTTTCCCTATTTCTCTTGAAACACCAGGCAAGCTGGGAGCCTGATATCAGGCAAGGTTTGTCCCACATAATAACTCCGCGCTGCTTCCGAATGTGTCTGTACACTCCTCACCCCCACAGGCCCATTTGCTTCCCCCTGTGTGGTCCCTGGAGGCACCTGATCCTGTGCTCCTGTTCTGGGAGGAAGAGTAAAGTGGGAGGGGGAGCCCCTCCAGCGCTGCCCCAGCCTGAACCGCATCCAGCACCCCTGTTCCGGGTTCTCTCCCACCCGCAGGACCACCTGGCTGGCCATCACCTTGGCCCTGGCGTTCCTCCTGCTGATCAGCACAGCGGCAAATGTGTCCTTGTTCCTGGGGTCGAGGGCCGCACGGAGGCGGCACCTGGACGGGGCCTACGTCTACCACCCGCTGCAGGAGGTGAACGGGGAGCACCCGGCCGCCGAGAAGGAGCAGCTGGGTGACTCCAGTAACCCCTTCAAGGACTGAAGTCTCCTGCTGCCGGTTGTGTCCTATTCCCGAGGCTCATTTCCAGGAGCTCTGGCTTCTGCAAGAGGAAGTCCCAAGGCCACCGACCCATCTGGGTAGTCACGACCTGGGTGCCAAGCCAGGTTTCCGACAGCAACATGCCTCAGCCCCGCGCCTGGCCGCCTGCCGTGGCACATGCAATCCAGCGCTCCCGGAGGGCCTGCCTCCGTCCCCGCCTGCCTGTGTCTGCTGCTCGCAGGGCCTGCCCCCCCAGGGCCTGCCCGCTGCTGCCAAAGAGCCTCCGCCTCCCGGGGCCGGAGCCGCTGTGAACGGAACTCATGATGACCATGCCGCAGCCAAGTGGGAGGGTCCAGCTGTTCCCCTCGGACGGGGGTGGACTCGAGAGACGACAGCCACATCATGGGACCCTTTTTTAACAGACCTCATCATCAAACTTGCCCACTGGAATGGTGTTTACTGTCGCAGGAAGCTCCTTAGAAGGGAGGAAGGATGAAATCATGTTTACAGGCTCTCTCTTTTGCCCTGCCGCTGAGAGGGTTTTTCTACCACTTGAATAAATTGATAAAATAAATTGATATAATAAAAGAACCTTGTCTGAATTAGCAGTCATGGACTTGAGGGGCCCCTAGGCCTTAACACGTGGGGGACTGCTTAACCAGAGTCAGAGTCGGGATGTGCCTGTGGCACGTCCAGCTCCCTGATTGACTTTGTTTAATCCAGAGGTTTCCCAGGTGGACTTTGTTTAATCCAGAGGTTTCCCAGGTGGTGCTAGTGGTAAAGAACCCACCTGTCAATGCAGGAGACAGATGCGGGTTCTGTCCCTGGGTCAGGATGATCCCCTGGAGGAGGGCATGGCGACCCACTCCAGTATTCTTGCCTGGAGAATCCCATGGACGGAGGAGCCTGGTGGGCTACAGTCCATAGGGCTGTAGAATCAGACACGACTGACGCAACTTAGCACGCACGCACAGGGGTTCTCACTTTCAAGTGTACTTGAATCACCAGGTGGCTCAGCTGGTACAGAACCTGCCTGCAGTGCGGGAGACCTGCGTTCGATCCCTGGGTTGGGAAGATGCCCTGGAGAAGGAAACAGCTACCCACTCCACTATTCTGGCCTGGAGAGTTCCAAAGGAGTTGCAAAGAGTCAGACATGACTGAGCGACTTTCACTGAATCACCTGGAGAGCTTGTTAAACATGTAGACTCTGGCCTGGAGCGGACTCCAGACTACAGGTCTCCCCAAGCTCCCAGGTGATGGCTGTGAGCATCTGGACAGCACTCTGAGTTTGCACTGTTTTAGTAAAATTGAGTTACCAACAGTTACAAGTCAAGAGATAACAACTCCAGATTTCTGGTTTTTCTTTGAAAGGAGTGAGAGAAGGACTTGCAGTGGTTAAGAATCCACCTTGCAATGCAGGGGACACAGGCTCAGTCCCCAGTCAGGGAACTAAGACCCCACAAGTCAAGGACCAACTAAGCCCACAAGGAACAACTACCGAGCCCACACACCACAACGAAAATCCCTCCTGACGGAATGAAGTCTCCCCTGTGCCGCAACTAAGACCACATGCAGCCAAATAAGCAAGTAAGTAAATATTTTTTAAAACGCTTGACGTCCCAGCATCAGAGGACGCCCTTGGAGGTGACGAGGTAAGTTGTCCAAGCCAAGAGTGGCCGGTCCCCATCTGTGTCCTCTCCAGCTCATCGCAGCCCCAGCGGTTGGCTTCCCTTGACTGTGACCTGTATCCTTGTGAGATTAGAGCTTGTAACTTGTGGCCTCAAAGGGTCTTTAGGAAGTGCCTGGCGACACCCTGCCTCGTAAAACACCCCACTGTGTGCTTGGCAGCTTTATGCGGAGGGTACCTGGAGGGAGGTGCTGCTGCTTCCAGCAGGTTCTCAAGCAGATCCAGGCACATGGTGGATTGAATGTTTGCATCCCCCGAAGTTTGTATGTTGAGACCCTGACCTGCAGTGCAATGGTGTTAGGAGGTGGGGCGTCTGGTTTCATTAAATGAGGTTTAGATGAGGTCGTGAGGGTGGTGACCTTATAAGAAGAGACGAGAGCACCCTCTGCAATGCGACACACACAAGAACAAGGCCACGCGAGCTCATGGTAGAGGGTGGCCGTCAACAAGCCAGGCAGCGGGCCCTCACCAAATGTGCTGTCATTTCAGTCATGTCCAACTCTTTGCAACCATATGGACTGTAGCCCTCCATGTTCCTCTGTCCACGGGATTCTCCAGGCAAGGATACTGGAGTGGGTTGCCATGCCCTCCTCCAGGGGATCTTCCCAGGGATCAAACTTGTGTCTCATGTCTCCTGCATTGGCAGGTGGGTTCTTTACCACCTGGGAAGCCCCATCAACTGTAGTGGCATTTAGTGCTGCATAACAAACCAGCCCCAAACTGGTGGCTTAAAATAACCACCAGTCACTGCTTCTCAGGAAAAATAGTAGTTTTTCATGCTTCTAGGGTCACCTGGGTGATTCTCTTGACTTGGACTAGAATCAGTGAGTCCAGCTGGGCTCACTCAGGTCTCTGCCATCCGATAATGGGCCAGTGGGGGCCTGGTCTGGAGTGACCACAGCTGCAGATGTAGCTCTGATACCTCATCCTCCAGGATCAGGTTCAGACTTGGGGTCAAGGTGGAGACAGGGATCCAGGCAGAGATGTGAAGCTGCTTCTTGAAGCTTCACCCCTTGATGAAAAGCTGCAAAGGGACATGAATGCAGAAAACTGACTGAGCCCATCGCTGCAGCCGAGTTGCTGTAATATGGGTCTAGTTTCATTTTGTTGTTGTTGTTCTGGTTTGTTTTTGGACCATGCTGGGTAGCTTGCAAGGTCTTAGTTCACCAGTCAGGGATCGAACTCTGGGCCCACAGCGGTGAAAGCACCCAGTCTTAACCATCGGACTGCCAGGGAATTCCCTAGTTTCACTTTAGAAAGGGAGAATTTGGTTCAGAGAAGTGGAATGTCAAGGCCAGCTCCCAACCTCTGAGTTCCTGCAGGGATGTGTCTGTGGGTCTCTGTGTCTGTCCCCCCACTGAAGACAGCAGGTGGACAGCCTGTGATGTTCCCTACAGGGAATAGGATGCTTGGGTCCTACAGTAGGTGCTGCAGGCCAAAGTGATGGAAGTGGGGTGATGGAAGACCCCTGGACACAGAACGTGGAGGGTGGACTAGAAGTCCTGGGGGTCTGACTGGGAACCTGGAGAGTGCTCTGTGCTGGGCAGTTGCCATGGTGACAAGTATCTCAGCCGCTGGGCTGCTCCGTATACAATCTGAGCATCTGGAGAGACCCCAGTAAAAGATTCCGATCCTGGAGTCACTGGGTGGGTTCTGTGGCCCTGATGCAGCTGCTATCATCGGATTCTCGAGGGGTCTGTGTCCTGCCTCCAGAACTCTTAGGGGTTTCAAATGGTGCTTTTCAGGGAGCCACATTTCTCAGCAGTGTCTTGGTGGGCACTGAAGGGAGGGGAGGGAAATGGCCTGGGGAGAAGTTAGAGAGCCACCCAGTGCCTTTCCTTCCAGCTCTTTCCAGCTCCTTCAAGGCTCTGCCCAAACTCCCACAGGAACCCCTTGCACCATAAAGCCTGCCTCCTCTGTGGAGGCCCCTGGCCTTGGAGGAAGAATTGGTCCCAGAGGCAGCCCTCAGGCCACAGGGAGGCAGGTTGTGTTACTCTCTGCTGTCTTCGGACCCAAACCCCAAGGGCCTTCCTGGGAGGAGACTGACGTCATCAGGGCCTGTGGCTCAGACCTGACCCCAGCTTGCCGGCCGCAGGGAGCTCTTTCTGATCACCCACCAGGCCCATGGGCGGCTGGCTGTTCCTCAGAGAGCCCCCACCCACAGCACCAGGACAGCATGGAGAAGCGGGAGGGGTGAGTGCGGTGGGCCCGGCTGGTAACCGAAGGCAAAGTGGGCGGGGGTCCGTCAGGGCCACAGGAAGCACACCTCCCCTGCACCCCTCAGGCCTCCTTGGCCTCCTCCTCCTAAAACAAGGGACCCTTCCCAGAATCCCGTGACATCTGGTGGCCACCAGGACCCACCTCTGGGTCCCAGGGGAGCTCGAAGGAAGGATGGGCAGCACCCCAGACAGGCCCCACCCACTCCTGACATCAGGACTCTGGTGCATCTCTGGGACTTGGGCAAAACCCAAGGGAGAGGGGAGAGCGGCCCAGGAAAGTAGACAGCAGGGCCCTCTCCTTCACCTGGACACCTGGCCAAGAGCCTCCGGCAGCCCACCCCCACAACTCCGGGTCAAGTGGGGCCCTGAGTCCTGGATTTAATACTCTGATAAACTGCACATGTCTGTTCTTGCACAGTATGTATATGCGGTGGGTTGAACAGTGTCACCCAAGAATCCGTGTCCACTCAGGACCTCAGAGTGTGACTTTATGTGGAAGTAGGGTCCTTGGTCGGAGAAGGCAATGGCACCCCACTCCAGTACTCTTGCCTGGAAAATCCCATGGACAGAGGAGCCTGGTAGGCTGCAGTCCATGGGGTCGCTAAGAGTCGGACACGACTGAGCGACTTAACTTTCACGCATTGGAGAAGGAAATGGCAACCCACTCCAGTGTTCTTGCCTGGAGAATCCCAGGGATGGGGGAGCCTGGTGGGCTGCCGTCTATGGGGTTGCATAGAGTCGGACACGACTGAAGCGACTTAGCAGCAGCAGCAGCAGCAGCAGGGTCCTTGGTCAGTTGTGCCCGTGTGCTTGCTTCAGGATCTTAAGAGGAAATCATTCTGGATTTAGACTGAGGCCTAAATCCAATGACTGGGGTCCTCATCAAAGAGATACACAGAGGAGAAGCTGCGTAAAGACAGAGGCAAAGGGACTTCCCTGGTGGTCCATTGGCTGAGACTCTGTGCTTCCAGCGTAGGGGGACCTGGGTTTGGTCCCTGGTCAGGGATCTAGATCCCACGTGCTGTAACTGAGTTTGCACACTGCAACTAAAGATCCCACACCAAAACTAAGACCTGGAGCAGCCAAAAAACTAAATAAATAAATATTGTTTTAAAAAACTGCAGAAGCAGGTACAGGAGTGATGTGGCCACGAGCCAAGGAACACCAGGCGCCCCCAGAAGCTGAAAGGATCCTTCTCTACAGCCATGGGAGGGAGCCAACACATTTATCTCAGACTTCTGGCCTCCAGACTGAGAGAGAATCCATTTCTGTTGTTTTAAGCTATCAAGTTTGTGGTAATTTTGGTTTGGCAGCACTAGGAAACTGACACAGTGTGTCTGTGCTTCGATATTAAACATGGGATTTTTTTGTGTTCCCCAAAATTTCTCCAAAAACCAATCTGCAACCCCTTGAGAGTGGCGTGGTCCCTGTTAAACATGCTCTTGAGTCTTTTAAACAACAGCTGAGTTATTCTTGAACAAACCCAGGGAAACCTCCTAGGCAACAGACAACAGAGGGGTATCCAAATCTAAAACGTTTAATGCTTCTGGTCGGAGCAAACAATTAGGTGCATTTAATGCTTCCAGTCGGAGCAAACGATTGGGTGAACAAGAAATGCTGTATTTTCCTGGCTGAAACAGACTGTGTGATCAATTCATTTTACAGGGGGAGAAATTCCAGACACAGGCTTGGGTGGGGTTGGGGGGAGTCTCAAATTCCCCTTATTTCAACCTGTGGGGAGACCACTGTATAGCCAGTTGAGGGAAACACCACTCGGAATGAGGCCCTTCTAGATGAGTGGACGTGCCCAGAGAATGCAGTTTCTGCAAAGGGAAAGTCAGAAGGAAACAGCATCCATGCTTCTCCCCAGATGCATGGTGAGTATGACAGTGATGGGCGTCCTCACAGGATGGAGTCTGGGATCTTTGGATGAGAGGTATTAAACAATCAGAATAACCACCTACTTTTATTAAGAGCTTTCCGTGTGCTGGGCGCCAGGCCCAGGACTTCACATCCACTCTCATTTGTCCCACTGCAACCCAGAGAATGAGGTAGGCACTATTCTATCCCCATTTTACAGATGAGGATGTTGAGGCACAGAGAGGTTAAGTCACCTGCTGAAGGTCACACAGCTCGTGTGAAAGGATGGCTGGGGCTCAAACCCCACCTTGTTGAAGTTTTAAGACTCAGGCTCTTAAACTCAGTGCCTGGGCAGGTCCTATTGCTAAAGGGTCATTTGTGTCCTGGCCACAATAGGCTAATGAACAAGATGGAGAAAGAAGCCATACCCAGGGGGCTTCCAGCCCTGAGGTTTGTGGAAATTGAGAAGCCAGGAGCTCAGCATCTCCTTCCTTGCATTTTTAATCCCAAGCCTCTCAAGGGTTAAGAAGAGTAGCTGTTGGTTGCTGATGCTCCAGCGTGGGCCCCAGCGACCTCCAGCACAGGAGGGAAACCGTAGCAGATGCCAGTGTGGTCATCTGCTGCTCCTGTGGCCCACCTCTCTTTGTCCGTTGGGTGACTGGCCCCTCCCCCATCCATCTGTTGCTTCTGGAAGAAATGTCAATCACAGGGCTCCCAGCTGCTTAGCTAATATGCCCACAGGAGTGAGCACATGACTTCCCCAGGGCCAGTCAGAGCCTTCCCTGGGATTTGAGATGGAGAGTCTCTTTCTGCCTTAGAAACTGAGAGCCCTGTGGTTGTAGGCTAGGGGCCGCCAGCAGTCACCTTTCCCTCCATGGAGGAGAGGACAAGGTCAGCACGCAAACTGACACAGAGCCAAGGGGCCTACGTGAGGCTGAGGATGGGCACAGGAGCCTAAGGACACTGAGGGCTCCTGGATGCAGCCATACCTGAAGCAAGGCCCAGCCTGGGCATCCCAGTTACTGCAGACAGGGAATTCCCTTTGTTGCTTAAGCCTGTTTGAGCTGGGGCTTTCCTGAGGGAGATGAGGAGAGCAGGCTCTCAAAAAGAGAGGCATAAGACTCCTTATTGCTCCTGTTAAGGCAAAAACCAAAAACACTAAAGGCAGGTCAGATCAGATTGTGGGATGCCAGTGATGACCTCTGACCTGTTACCTGTTTGCAGGCCCAAGGAATGAAAGGAGAAATGTCCTCAGACCCATGCCCCTCCCATGAAGGAACTTAACGAGAGTCTTTCAATATTGCAGCTGGTACTGAGGATCAGATTTGCCCCCAGTGCAACTTCGACAAAGTCATAGACCCTATCCCACAGGGGAGTCCTGATGCCATGTTGAGAGCCTGGATCCAGCCTTAGCTGAAGCAAGACCTTTTAGACTGGTCAGTTACAAGTGCCCATGAATGGTTACCCTTTTTTGTTTAAGCTGCTGGGAGGTGACTTACAACCCAAAAGGCATAATAAAACAGGAGATTCCCAGGAGACAAAGGGACCTTCAGAGAATATAAAGATAGCCAGAACTGCTTCATCATTGCCTGGAATTCAGAAAAAACACTGGGCCTTCCACTGTCTTCAAGTCAGGGGTGGTCAGGATTAGACCTTCCAGCCACATGCTGTGAAAATGCATTTCACGTCCATGGTGGGTGGCTCCCCACAAAAAGTGGAGCCTGTAACTTATATAACTGCTCGCCAGCATATCCTGGGACCCAGGGCTTCATTGTAGGCTTAGATGCTAGGGTGTACACCCGTCATTTCTGCTTCTTAGGGTGGGGAACCCTAAGAGTCTTGGGAGAACCCACCTTGTGCTTTTCAGACCAGGTGGTGGGAACAAGCATGTGGTCTGGGCGGGCCCATCACTGTACCTCCTCCCCTTACAGTGATTGGTCCAGACTGAACACAGACCCTGCAGGCCAATCAGTGTTCTCTGTTCCCGCCTGGAAACCGTGATTGGCTCAGGGACTAGCCTGGGACTCAAGCAGGCTGATAAGACTCAATTCTGGGAGGCTGGATGGAACTTGGTCAGGAGACAGATTCTCTTCTGCAGCTGAGCTGCAGGAAAGGGAAAGAGGGAAACTAACAGTGCCGGGGTCACCTGAGGAGGAGGCCACCCCAGGGAAGCTGGGGGGGGGCACTGAGTCCGACGACCTCCCTGAGCCCCCAGACCTGAATGGGGTCCGCCCACCCCTTGGCTTTTTGTACTCAAAGCCCGGTCATAGAGGTGATTCTGTCCTCAACACCCCAAGAGCCAACAGGGGCCTCCAGATAGCCCAACTTTGGCAGCGTCCAGACCCAGGGCTGCAGCCCACACAGCCTCATGGACACGTGGGGACGTGGGAGGCGAGCAGGCTGCCCCACGGGGCTCGGTCCCTACTACCTGGAGACCAGGGAGCTGCTGTGGGACGGCGCCGAGGAGGAGGAAGTGGCGGCGCTGAGCTGGGAGAAGCGGCTGGTGCAGGATTCCAGGCTGGACATGGAGCCCCTGGGGAGGAAGGACACACATGTTGCCTTTTGGTGGTGACATGGCCCTGGGGCCACTGGGAGCTGCGGGAAAGCTGGGGATGATGCCAATGAAGCCCCAGGGCTCTTCCCACAAGGCTGCTAACCCTCCCTGGGTGCAGAGGGTAAGTGCAGAGGGAAAAGCAGGCGAGACTGTGATGAGACGTGAAGCCTGGCCCACCGCCTTGCAGGACCTTCCTTCCCAGCCGAGCCCTGCTGGCCACCCACCTCTCAGGGGCTTTGCTGACCCAGAGGCCCAGCATGGCCCAGAGGGCACCCCGTCATCTCCAGCCTCACCCCTCCGCCTCCTTTCAGCTCCTCCAACACCTGCCTCCCCTGTCTCGGGACCTGGTGTCTGCGCCTGCTGCTGGAAGCCTTTCTCTCTCACCTACTTTATCCAGTCAAATGCCACCCGGACCACAGAGCAGCACCATCCAGGGGACATTCCTGTGATGACAGACGTGTCCCATAACTGCGCCTTCCAGCACGGCTGTCACAGGCCATGTGGGGCTGCTGGGCACTCGAGATGTGGCTAGTGTGACCGAGGAACTGAATTTTTAATTTTTAGTTCTAATCGCTATGTTTAAATTGCCCTCTCTGGCTCGTAGCTGTCGGGTTGGAGAGTACAGACTTAGGGCCTAGCTACTCAAAGCATGGTCTGGGAACCAGCAGCGCAGCGTCTCCTGGAGCTTGTTGGAGATGCCTCAAGAGCTAAGCAATCCAAGTCTGCGTTTTGACAAGCGCCTCCCCCACAGCCATGTGATCATGTGCACACGGCCTAGATCTCAACTCCACTGTCACTTCCCAGAGCCTCCCCCAAACCCCTGCACTCTCACCCACCCTGTGCCCACCCTGGTCCTGGGCTCTGACAGCACTCTGTGTTCAGGCCACCAGCACCTCCTGGAGTATGACCATGGGGCGAGGACCTTCATGGCATCATCACTGCTCGTGTGTGGCTACGTGGTCTCCTGCTTCAGGATGGCAGACCCTGCCTGCCTGGTCCCTCTAGGACCACCAGTTGCCCACCAAGGGCAGCCTTGAACTGGAACTCTCCCAAGGCTATTGAGGGTCAGGGCAGCAGGTTCCCCTACACTGACCAGACAAGACAGGCTGGCAAGCAGCTTCCAGCCCACCCCTTGGCCTCCGCCTGCTGTCCTGGAGGCAGCAAGCCCCTGATACATGGGTCTATGGGTCTGAGTCCCTCTGGGCCTCAGTCTCTCTCCCCCATACTGAGGCCCAGTGGCCAAAACAGGCCACCTCCCAAAGAGGGAATCACCACCCTTTGACACACTGTGGGGTCTCCCTTTGGAGTAAAGATGCTGGTTCAGCATTACCTTTCTTTTGTTTTTCTTTTGCCTCGTGGCTTGTGGGATCTTGGTTCCCTGACCAAGGATTGAACCCATGCCCTAGGCGGTGAAAGCACAGAGTCCTAACCATTGGACCTTCAGGAAATTCCCAGCCCAACATATCCTGTGCCGGCTACACATGCCCCTAGAATCCCTACAGCTCCACCTGGGATGTAGGTCCAGACCTGACATCCTCTTGGAGCTTCAAATCTACTCCACGGTAAAGAGTCGGACATGACTGAGCGACTGGACAACAACAAAAGAATTTGAAGCATCGTTTTTAGAAGGAAACTGACACAGCCATGTCATGAGGCCGGATGCAAAATCACATTTGTTTTTAAAAGATAGAACACGAGCTGTGGCCGTTTCATGTTGATGTTTGGCAAAAACCATCACAATATTCTAGAGTAACTATTCTCCAATTAAATAAGTTTAAAAATTTTTTAAAGATAAAACCCAAGGCCTGGAAGAAACCACTATTGAGTGCTTACTGTATGCACAGACTTTCCCCACCCATCTTATCCTCAGGACAACTGCATGACGTAGGGGATCCAGTGGTCCCCGTCTAACAGCTGGGGCTCAGAGAGGTAAAGTGACTTGCCTGATGTCACAGAGCAAGCCAGAAGTGCTTGGAGGTCTTAACCTCCCTGTCTGTCTGTCAGCAACACTGGGGGAGAGTTGTCCTGTGAGGCATAATTCTAGACTGTTCTAGAGCAAACCAAACCCAGTTTGATGGAATTCTAGGAGTGAGGAAAGGTACAAATAGGAGGGCTCAGGCCCCTCTTCTCCCACCCACCCAATCAGTCTGGTGTGTTGGGCCTCTGTCTGGGGTTTCATTTGAAGGGAAGTTTCTGCAGCTGAGGCTGAAGCAGAAGAGTGATACGATCGCTCATGATAAGGGGCTGAGCCACTGGAAAGTTTATCGGTGCCCACGTCAGGGCCCCACCCCTAGAGAAGCTCAAGGGCAAGTGGAGGAGGTGAGTGAAGTGCCCCCAGCCTGGAAGGAAGAGACCTCAGGCGTGATGCAGGCCTGGCCCGGCAGTAGGGGTGGGGAGTCGGGAGGCCCCATACCTGAAGTCCTCAGACGCCAGCACCTCGTAGTAGTAGAGGAGTTTGCACCTGGGGCCGGGGCTGTGCAGGGCCGTCAGGACATCCTCTACGCCCGGGAGGCTGCAGGCCATGTGGGCAGGGGGGCTGTGCATTTGCCACTGCAGCAGGTAGATGCCAGGCCACCGGGTCACATGGGAGCCCTGAAACACAAAAGCCAAGCCTCAGGCCCCAGTCCTCCTGGGGAGAGGGGCCCCTTTCTAAACCAGCCCGCCAGAAAATCCTTCCTTTTGGGGTGTCCCAAAGTCACCTGTGCTTCCCCTCTGCTGTTACCCCATATCCATGGCAACTGAGAGCCTCCCTTTTAATCTGGTGGGGAAGTCAGGGCCTAGGGGGTGCAGGAACTACAGATGTGTGGTTTGGCTAAAAACCTGGATTTTCTTGGGCTTTCGTCCTGCTGAGTGGGATTTGCAAATTGAGGAAACCTGGAGAAAGGGGTGTATGGGCTTCCCAGTTGGTTCTGATGGTAAAGAACCTGCCTGCCAATGCAGGAAATGCAGGTTCGATCCCCAGGTCGGAAAGATTCCCCTGGAGATTCTAGCCTTGCCTGGAGAATCCCATGAACAGAGGAGCCTGGCAGGCTGCAGTCCATAGGGTCGCAAAGAGTCAGACATGACTTAGCAACTGAGCCTACACACACAGAGAGGGAGCTTAAAGGTGTTTAGAGTTTGCCGAGAGCAGAGGGACAGCCAGATAGGAGGGTGTCAGTCTTTATAAGAAGAGCAACTTTGTAAAAGGGCTGATGTTCAGTGGGACCCCGGGGCAGAAGATGCTGGTGTGTGATGTGACAGCCATCTGCCCAATTCACCTATGTCACCTCCAGCAAGATCTCCACTGCTCACCAGTGCGTGCGTGCGTGTGTGTGTGTGTGTGAGTGTGTGAGTGTGTGTGTGTTTGGGGCCAGTGATGTTTGACCTGCAAGCACCATGGAGTATGGGGGGGAGGGTGGTCAGCAGGGTGGCCCAAGTTCTGGTGGCATGTCCCCAAGTGCTGTTTCCAGACCTACAGTCTCCCTGCTGCGTGGGTGCTGAAACGTGACCGTGTATCAGGAAACCAGGCCGACGTGAAGGAGGCAGACATCAGGCCCCAGCCCAGGGCTTCTGAGCCCGCCACACAGCATGGGGCCAGCAACCTGCATCTCTGACAAGAGTCTCGGGAGGATGCTGAAGATGGGGCCCTGGGGTACCAGGTCTCGGACCTGCCCACATCTGTCTTTCTCCCTTACTGTCCTGCGGGGTCTCTGAGGCCAGGGACCGGGTCCAATCTGTGCACTGCTGTTCCCCCGGAACCCTGGCACGCGGCAGACACTCGGTCCTGCGTGATCGTGATGAATGAATAAATGACCCAAGAGAAGACCTGGATGCTCTCCCCTTCCCGGCAGATGAGCGGGGCCTCCACGCAGCTGAAATTTGCACCCAGAGCCCAGCCTCTGTCCATCAGCTGCCCACTGGCCCTGGCCCCAGGCTCCCGGGGGCCCGGCATGGACGCCTGCTTGGCATGGTACAGACTGAACACCACGTCCCCGCGGAGGATGTCGAAGTCCCAGGTGATTACTGACTCCCTCTCCAGAATCTCCACGGTGACCTGCAAGGGGACAGGTGACAGATGAGGTCTGAATGTCTGGTCTGGAGGGGGCTGGGATGCGGAAGTCAGCTGCAGGTGTGTGGGTGCCCACCCTGGTCTCTATTCCCCACCCCAAGTCCAAGAATTGCTCTGGACAAACAGATCCACCTCTGTCTGAATCATCTGGGACGATTCCCTGCACCAGGGTGACCACAGCCAGTGACAAGCTGATGTGAGGCCAGCCCCCTGCACCGCTCTCCCCTCGGATCAGACTGGGCTAGACCATGGCTGCAGCCAGCTCGTGGTTTAGCTTCTGTCCCTAGTGGTAAAGAACCCGCCTGCCAATGCAGGAGACGTAAGGGATGTGAGTTCAGGAAGATTCTCTGGAGGAAGAAATGGCAACCCACTCCAGTATTCTTGCCTGAAGAATCCCATGGACAGAGGAACCTGGCAGGCAACTGTCCATAGGGTGGCAAAGAGTCGGACACGACTGAAAAGACTTAGCACACACACCGCCCTCCTTAAGGGTTTCTCCTGAAGCTGATCCTCTACAAGTCATGGGCACAAGAACCCTCATCTCAGTCTCTGCTTCAAGGTCCCTGATCTAAGATGACACCCAACCCAGCGGGCCCTCCCAGCCCGGGACCCCAGCACCTCGTGGGGGGCCCCGCGGAGCACGCTGGCCGAGTGGTATGTCTCTCTCCACTGCCACAGCTGGTCTTCATTCTCCTGATCCTCTTCCGTCAGATACAGGGACTTGGGGACCAGTCCTCCTTCAGGGACATTACACTGGGGGACAAAGACACCGGGTGACAGTCAGGGCCCAGCCAGGCCTGGCTGACCCAGAGGAAGGCGCTCTGTGACCCCTGAAACCACACTTACAACATGCATACAGAGCCTGACGATCGGAGAGACCTGGCAAGCTTGGCAAAATTCCTAGGAAATGTCTCTCTCTCTCTCTTTTTTTAACCCTGAAATCATGCAGGATTGCTCTTTGAGATTTTATTTATTTTTGGCTGCACTGGGTCTTTGTTGCTGTGTGTGGGTTTTCTCTAGTTGCATCGAGTAGGGGCTACTCTTTGCTGCAGTGGCTTCTCTTGTTGCGGAGCTCAAGCTTAGTTGCTCCGAGGCTTGTGGAATCTTCCCAGATCAGGGATCAAACCCATGTCCTCTGCGTTAGCAGGCCGATTATTAACCAGTGGACCACAAGGGAAGTCCCGTTTGAGATTTCTGCTGGAAAAGGGAAAGGACCTGCCCTCCCGCATCAGATGAGATAAGGGTCACCCCCTGCCTCACCCCCAGGGGAAATGATAAAAGGGGTCTGGGGGCACCTCCCCTGGAACCTGTTGCCTGATCATCCCTTGCCATGTAGCTGTAAGTTGGGAATAAATAAATCCCTTTGGGTACACTAGCTCCTGGGTCCGGGCGGCTGGGACATTTGAGTCTCCTCCCCTTGCAGTAGAGGCTGCAAAGTCAGCAGCTAAATGCTAACTTCTGCCTGGCAACCTACTGGATGGGGATTCAGAAGGGTAAGCCCTTGACTGGCCTGGTCTCTGAGCTTCCGGGAAACTTCAGCTTTGCTCTTGAAAGCACCAGCATAAGGTCCCTTCTTCAGAGAGGAGTCACCTCTCGTAGGGGCAGCTTCTAAGACCAGCTCTGCCTCCAAAGAGCCAGCAGGGTCTTCCCCAGCTCAGAGCACACACAGGGGTCTGCCCTCCCCCAGCCTCCTGCCGCCTGTGGCCGTGTCTCCCTGAGGCCACAGACCATCCCCACCATGGGTGCAGATGGTCCGCTGAGGCCTCACCAGGCACTCTCCCCCAAGGAAGTCAGGAATCACATCTTTGTCCAGATAATCGACAAGGCCTCCGGGGCCCTGGTAATTGCTGCCACTGTAGATGAGGAACTTCTGTCTGGTGTTCTCGTTGATGAAGGGGCTGATCTGAAATGGGGGAGATAAGGCAAGATGGAAAGATTTTTTTTTTTAATTGAGGTGTAATTTACAGAACACAGAGTTAACTATTTTATTTTATTATTATTATTTTTTTGCCGCCCTGCAAGGCTTGCAGGATCCTAGTTCCCCGACCAGGGATCGAACCTGTACCCGCTACAGTGGAGGCTCCAAGTCCTAACCACTGGACTATCAGGGAAATCCCAGAATTAACCATTTTAAAGTGAACAATCCTCTGGTATTCAGTTCATCCACTATGCTGTGCAGCCATCACCTCTAATTCTAAGACATTTTCACTCCCCCAAAAGGAAACCCCAGATCTGCCAGCAGTCACTCCCCTCTCCTTCCCCTTCAGCCCCTGGAAACCACCAATATGCTTCCCATCTCTATGATTTGCCTGTTCTGAACATTTCACAGAAAGGGAATGCTGCAATGTGTGGCCTTCTGTGGTTGGCTTCTTTCACTGAGCCTCACATTTTCAAGGCTCATCCATGTTGTAGTGTGAACCAGAACTCCCTTTTCATGGCAGAATAATATTCTATTGTGTGGATAACATGTTTTGTTTATCCCGGATGGAACGTATTTCAATACTGAACTCTAAGCTGCGTGTCAGTCTGGTTTTTCATGCCATCCCAGTTCTGGGGTGGTGTCTGACTCAGTGAACAGTTGGGGAAGGGAGGGAGGGAGGAGGGAGGTGGGTAACCAGGCAATTGGCAGAGCAGAGCACAGGCCAATGTCGCAGGCAGGAGATTAATGGGGGGCAAGAAATTCCACTTTGGGTGGGTCACACTTCTTCAGACCCCACCCCAGGAGGTGGTCCCTGTGGGCCTCAACAAGCTGACTGTCATCTGCTGTGGCCAGTGAGGGCGTGGTGTAGGCACTGGGAGGTGGGTACTGCTTTCCCCGCTCCCTCCCTGCTCCAGTGCCCCTGGAAGCACCCCCCTCATCTGTGCCAGCTCTCACAGGGCTCTTGTAACAAGGACATCCCTTCCTCTTATCTGTCCAGCCCTGGGGTGGTCAGGGCCTGCAGCAGTGGCCAGCCCCTGGGGCCACTCCATCCTGCCCACCCTCCTGAGAGTGGGTCACACCCCCACCGGAGCCAGCTGGGAGTCCTGATTCTGACCAGGGGTTTTCGGAATCTCAGTTCCCCGACCAGGGATTGAACCCGGGCCACGTCGATGAAAGCCCAGGACCCTAACCACTAGGCCACCAGGGCAGTCCCAGAAGGGGTGAACTTTATGGGAAATGAATTAAACCTCAGTCAAGCCGTTACTGAGAACTGATACAGGATCATCAGACAAGCAGATCCCAGAGGGACCCTCTCCCATCTCAGGCTCCTTGCTCTTTCTCACCAGCGTCCAGAGCACGGGGAAGACGCGGGGGGCTCGCACGATGAGCAGCCGGCCCAGGGTCTCGGGGTAATTGCCCTCCACCACCTCGATCATGCGCAGCAGGGCCTTCACCCCTGGCCGCCACAGGTGCCGCAGGCTGAGACCCTCCAGGTCCACCAGGCAGGTCCAGGAGCTGCGGCAGAGATGCCCGCCTCACTCCACCTCGTTCTGCCACCCCCACCCCTCAGAGCCCCCAGCAACATCCACGGGGACCCAGGGGCCCACAGACAGGGACAGACAGAGAGTCTCAGTGAGGCAGCTGCTGGGGCAGGGACCGCAGGACAGTCTCGTGTACCCTCCCCCCATGGGGAGGCCACATGGCATGGGGGTTCTCAGCGCACACACCAAGGCCAGAGTGCCCAGATTCAAGTGCCTGAGAGCTGAGTGATGGGGCAGAGTCCTCATCAGGACGTCAGCAGTGTGTTACTAATAACTGTTGAAAAGAGGTGCCTGCGTGCTAAGTCGCTTCAGTCCTGTCCTACTCTTTGCGACCCCATGGACTGTCACCCACCAGGTTCCTCTGTCCATGGGATTCTCCAGACAAGAAAACTGGAGTGGGTTGCCATGCCCTCCTCCAGGGGATCTTCCCAACCCAGGGATCAAACCCAGGTCTCCCGAATTACAGGCAGTTTCTTCACCGTCTGAGCCACCAGGGAAGCTGTATCACCTCTGGTGCTGGTGCTGGTTTAGTTGCTCAGTCGTGTCCAACTCTTATGCCCTATGGACTGTAGCCCGCCAGGCTCCTCTGTCCATGGCATTTTCCAGGCAAGAATACTGGAATGGGTTGCCGTTTCCTTTTCCAGGGGATCTTTCCCACCCAGAAATCAATCCTGGGTCTCCCACATTGCAGGCAGATTCTTTACTGACTAGCTATGAGGGAATCCCTGGTATGTATCCCCTCTTAAGTCATTCTTTTTGATAAGCCATAAGGAAACCCTAGGGCCTCCCAGGTGGCACTAGTAGTAAAGTACCAATGCAGGAGACGCAACAGACATGGGTTCGATCCCTGGGTTGGGAAAATCCCCTGGAGGAGGGCATGGCAACCCACTCCAGTATTCTTGCCTGGAAAATTCCACGGACAGAGGAGCCTGGTGGGCTACAGTCCATGGAGTCACGAAGAGTTGGACTTGACAGAGGCGATTTAGCATGCATGCAAGGAAACCCTTGGAAGTGTTTACAGAAGAGGAAGCCCCAGCTCAGAAAGGTTAAGTGCCTTTGCGGGTAACACCCCTGTGAGGACTGGTGTGGGAAAGTCCACTCAGGAATAGGAGAGTTTGGGGCAGCCAGAGGGGGCAGTGGGTCAATGGATGAGCCCTGACACCTGCGAAGTTCACATGCCTGGGAGACGGCCAGGGTGGATCTTGGGGGTGGGAGAGCCCATCTCAAAAAGCCAAGTCCAGGAGGCTGCGTGGCACAGGCAGAAAACCCATGAGCCAGAGCCAGCCGGGACCAAGTTCCAACCCCAGCTCCGCCCCTCCCCCACTCAGCAGCCTTGGATGACGTCACCACTCTCAGCCTCGGTTTCCCCCTCCGTAAAGAACAAGGACAACTTGCCTCATTAGGGTCGCTGTAAGAATTAGAGGAGGGCATCTCTATGAAGCGTCTAGCAGGCTGCCCGGCCTGGCATCCATGCCCAGTGAACCTTGGCTGTTTTTACTATTTAGGGGGGAGTGCCCCCGCCCCCCTAGCCTGGGTTCTTGCCTGATGGGACGGCCAAACTGTTTCGTGTTCCCTTCACACCGCTTCTGTCCTTCCTCGTTGACGGAAAGAATCTAGAAGGCAGAGAAGGGGCTGGCAAACGTTCTCTTGGCTGCTCCGGCCACGGGTAACCCCGGGGTGGGGGCTCCTGGGAGCGGGGACCCCGACTCACATGCCGCAGCAGGACCTCCTCCCCCACGGCCTTCATCAAGCCCTTGGTGTCCATGTGGCCCAGACGAAGGATGTACAGTGGGCGGCCATCTTTGAGGTGGGGGAGGGAGGAGGGGAACAACCGGAGACAGAATTACATAATGCTTAGGACACATTATGCTCTATGTGCATGGTCAGTCCCTCATAACACACGATGTATATTATGAAAGTCGCTCAGTCGTGTCCGACTCTTTACTACCCCATGGACTGTAGCCCCCAGGCTCCTCTGTCCATGGAATTCTCCAGGCCATAAAAATGGAGTGGGTAGCCACTCCCTTCTCCAGGGGATGTTCCCAAGCCAGGGACCGAACCCAGATCTCCTGCATTGCAGGCAGATTCTTTACCGTCCTTCTGTGCCACCAGGGAAGCCCATATATAACATACTATATATATTGTATATATATATTAAGTTTAATACTTTATACATATTATATACATACAATCAATTCTTATTATTTGCAGTAGTTAATTTCTATAAAATCACCTCGAATACTGAATCAGGAAACACAGAACCACTTCTAAGGTGGGGGAGACAGGAGGTTAAGTTCCTGCCAGCCTCTGGCCATGACATTTTTGTCAGCCGACCAGTATTAACTTTGTTTTGCATGTGTTTCTATTTGAGGACATCTTGTTTAATTTATGTTGTTGATTCATTAGTAACTCTGCCTGAAAGGAGCTTATCAAACATGAATTTTCTCCATAAGGCACATCACAGCCTTCTTGCACTTAGGAGCGTAGCACTTTCCCATGACTTAAAATCAACACACACATAAAGCACAAAATGCAAAAACACACAAAAAAGTAATGGCACTAAATAGACTGCAGAAAGGAGACTCATTTATAGTAGGGGCTGAGGCAGGGAGACAGGAGGACACTCTTTGGCCTCAGGTGGGAAGGGACGCCCACTTTTGGTCACTCTGTCCATGAAGAACAGTGAAAGCACCTTGAGCATTGATCTGTGGGTTAAAAGTCAATTTTAATGAGCAGACAAATTCACAAATACAGAATCCATGAAGAACAAAGATCGACTATATATTGAAAGCAAATGTGCCAACCGGTTTTTCGGGAGACTCGAGCACTTGCCTTGATCAATACATATGAATTTTTAACATTTTAATTTTGAACAAGGACATTGAAAAGTGTAACCGGTGCTGGCTTCAATGGCACTTTCACTTTGAAAAACCCAGAGATGATATTTGTAGTGGGTTGCCCCCAAATTCATGTCCATCCACAACCTCGGGATGTGTCCTTGTGTGGAAATAGGTTCTTTGCTGACATGACTAGTTAAGGATCTCAAGATGAAGCCATGCTGGATCAGCTTGGGCCCAGCAGAGAGAACAGAGAGATACTGAGTGGGGGAAGGGTGGTGAAGACAGAGGCAGAGACCTGGGGGGAGGGGAATGTGGCCCCAAGCCAAGGAACACCTGGAGCCACCAGAAGCCAGAAGAGGCAGGAAGGATCCTTCCCTAGAGCTTTCAGAGGGACCACACACCTTGCTTTTAGACTTCTTGCCCCCAGAACTATGAGAGGATGGATTTCCGTTGCTTTCAGCCACCCAGTTTGAGGTCATTTGGTATGGCAGCCCCAGGACACTAATACAGTATTCTGCAGACAATAAGCAATGATGGGCTGACCCTGCCCCTGGGAGAACTGTCTCACCTCAAGCCCATATGTCTACCCCAGCTCCGCCTTCACATCAGCTGTCATCTCAAAGGCATCTCCAGATGCCCAGAACCAAAAGGAAAAATAACAAGCTGCTAAAGGAAGAGGGGCATTCAGAGCACATTCAGTGGTGACCCCAGTGTGCCCTCCCCGTCATGCATGTACCTATGTCCTGGTAGTGCCAGCCTCCAGCGTAGAACTCCTCCAGGAGGGCGGGGGGTCGCCAGGTCTCTAGGAGGAGGTCCACCTGGTGCTGCTTCCGCCAGCTCAAGGACTGACACAGCATCTCGCGGGCCCGGTCCAGGTGGAAGTCTCGGGCCCGGAGGAAGCGAAGGATGTGTTCATCTTTGGGGATCTGAGGGAAGAAGGAGGAGAAAGCCCTTAGCAAGGTATTCCCTAAACTGAGATTGTCACTTGTAATTTGGTTGTGTGTGTGTGTGTGTGTGTGTACGCAAGCACATGTGCACTAATGTTGTGCCCATTTCACAGATGAGGAAACAGCAGACAGGTTATATCCCAACCCAACATTAAAGTAATTCCCCTGTCGGCCTGCCTAGTAGGGGGAGGGGAGGAAGGGCAAGCAACTCATGACGAAGCTGGAAGCTCTTATTCAACAGAGCTGAACGTCAGGATCTACATGGTGGACCATGATGTTGGAGGCTTAGAGTCTAAAGGCAAAGTTCATGTGCAGTCAAAAATCAACCCTCCCAAGTCACTAAATCTCTTGGGGGGGGGGGGGGCGCTTCCCTGGTGGCTCAGTGGTGAAGAATTCACCTACCAGTGCAGGAGACATGGGTTCAATCCCCGGCCCGGGGAGATCTCACGTGGCACGGAGCAACTGAGCCAGTGTGCCACAACTACTGAGCCTGTGCTCCAGAGCCCAGGAGCCGCAACTACTGAGCCCATGAGCCCAAACTACTGAAGTCCACATGCCCTAGAGCCCGTGCTCCGCAGCAAGAGCAGCCACCACAATGAGAGGCCCACGCATTGCAGCTAGAGAGTAGCCCCTGCTCGCCTCAACTAGAGAAAAGCCCACGCAGCAACAAAGATCCAGCACAGCCAAAAATAAAATTTTAAAACAAACAGTTAAGACGGTAAATTAAAAAAATATAAATCTCTTAGAAAAGAACAGTATGCATGTTTTGTAAATGTAGGGCTACAGAGCAGTGACTGGGCTCCCCAGGGGACACTGGCAAGGTCCGGAGCCACTTTTCATTTCCACAACCTGGGGAGAAGAGCCCCTGTCCTCTGGTGGGCGGGGGCCGGGAATGCTGCTCGACACCCTATGTAACAACCTGGGGAGAAGAGCCCCTGTCCTCTGGTGGGCGGGGGCCGGGAATGCTGCTCGACACCCTATGTAACAACCTGGGGAGAAGAGCCCCTGTCCTCTGGTGGGCGGGGGCCGGGAATGCTGCTCGACACCCTATGTAACAACCTGGGGAGAAGAGCCCCTGTCCTCTGGTGGGCGGGGGCCGGGAATGCTGCTCGACACCCTATGTACACAGGACAGCCCCCCATAGAGAGCTGCCCAGCCTCAAATGGCAACTGTGCCGAGACTGGGAAACACTGCTGTCGGTGCTATGTACAGAACGCACGAGACGGGATGTAATAAAAAGAAGATGAGAGAGAAGTGTCCAGCGTTGCTAATCACCCAGCCTTGCGTACCTGGCCCATCACCCCGTGCCCGAGGCTGAGGAGCTGCAGCCCCGGCCCCCACCCACCTTGCCTTTGTGGGTCTCCTGCAGCCAGCGTCTCAGCTGGACCAGGCAGCTCTCCTGCCTGGGCGTGAGATGGCCCAGGCACCTCTCAATGTAGTCCGCATCCAGCTTGTCCCCTGGAGGAGAAGAGGGGGTTCAGGACAAGCAGGAGACACTGCACTGTCTACCCTTTCTGGAGCCCTCGCCTCACTGGCAGAGTTCAATTCTGAAATGTAGCTCCACGTGTAGGGCAGTCCTTTCACCAAAGAGCGGCTGGTCTTCAGATCTTCTAGAGTTGGCAACCCATTTGCAAGGCGATCTGAAAACTCAGGCCAGGGCATGCCTGGATCTCACCGTGGTGAGTGAGATGCCCCTTTGACTCTCGGAAATCAAGATCATTCCTCCCTCTGGGAATGTCAGTTGGTGCTGCCACTATGGAAAACAGTGTGGAGGTTCCTCAGGAGACTCAATGTAGACTCACCATATGATCCAGCAACACCGTTTCTGGGCATACACACAGACAGAACTCTAATGCAAGAAGATACATGCACCCCAGCGTTCACTGCAGCACTATCCACAACAGCCAAGACATGGAAACAAACCTAAATGTCCATCGACAAGATGAATGGATAAAGAAGATGTGGTACATATATACAATGGAGTATTACTCAGCCGCAAAAAGGAACAAAATAATACCATTTACAGCAACAGGGATGCAACTACACAATATCATATGAAGTGAAATAAGTCAGAAAGAGAAAGACAAGGGCTTCCCCAGTGGCTCAGTGGTAAAGAATCACTTGCAATGCAGGAGCTGCAGGAGACAAGGATTCGATCCCTGTGTCAGGGGTATCCCCTGGAGGAGGATTATGGTAACCCACTCTAGTAAAAAAAAAAAAATACAAATAAAATACGGTATCACTTATATGTGGAATCTAAAATATGGTACAAATTAACCTATCTACAAAACAGAGACATAGAGAACAGACTTATGGTTGCCAAGGAGGAGAGAGGGAGGAAGACGGATGGACTGGAAATTAGAGGTTAACATGTGAACTATAATATTTATTTTTGTATTTATTTTATTTAGGCCATATCATGTGGGATATTGGGCCTCCCTGATAGCTCAGCTGGTAAAGAATCTGCCTGCAATGCAGGAGACCTGGGTTCATCCCCAGGGTTGGGAAGATCCCCTGGAGAAGGGAACAGCTATGCCACTTCAGTATTCTTGTCTGGAAAATTCCACAGACAGAGGAGCCCGGCGGGCTACAGTCCATGAGGCTGCAAAGAGTCAGACATAACTGAGCAACTTTCACCTTCATGTGGGATCTTAGTTCCCCGAACAGGGATGGAACCCATGTCCCCTGCACAGGAAGGCAGATTCTTAACCACTGGACCACCAGGGAAGTCCCACTGTTATCTGCTCTTAACTGCTGGGGTGGCAGATGCTGGCATGGTGAGGCACATGGGCATCTTAGACCCTCAGCACTTGGTGGAGATGGTCCACAAAGAGCCGGCTCCATGGGCACAGCCCTTTCTCCACGTGTGGAGGGCGCAATCAGAAAACAAACGGAATGACTGCACCCCCAGCAACAGGACCCAGCATTTCCCCCAGAACAAAAAGAGCTCAGGGCTGGTGCTCATGACAACGGTGCCAGTAGGCACCTGGGTAAACGGATGCTGCGAGGGGAACCACCCAGACTCTGCAACCCCTCAGGGTGGTCAGAAGTGGAGATGCTGCTGATGGGGAGAGGGCAAGGGGGGGATGAGGGCGGAAACACGAGGGAGGCAGGAGATAGCAGCTTCCTTCCGGCCTCCAAGAAGATGTGAGGCCCTTTCTCCCGAGCACAAAGCCCCAGTGGTAGACAGCGTGGAAGGGGCAGGACCCTGCCTCCCACCAGCCATCCTGAGAACCAGCTCTGCTGGTGGACAGCACAGGCAGAGAAGGAAGGGGAGGCCTGGTGCAAAAGGGGGAGCACACGGGGCATGACCTGCAGAGTGTACACAGGAAAGGGCAGAAGAAGTGCAGGTATTGTATAAATTTTTTTTTTAATATTTTAAAAGCACACGTACAGCAGCAGCCAGCTAGGGCACACAGCTGGTGCAGAATAAATACTGGTTGAATGAACGAATTTTGTTGTCCCTAAACACAGCCCCCCAGATGTATTTTTGGTTACATGGTATATCTCTGCATCAGGCAAACCCTTACACTTCAATGGCCCCAAAGAGAAAAGAATCATTGTGAGCATTAGTGCATACGGTTAAAACTGGATTCATGGGCCATGTGCAATTTTGTGTCCCGGGTATTTTCCTTTAACAAATTATTGTGAACATTTCCCAGATCAATAAAAGTCAGAAATATGACAAAGGACTAATTGCCTTAACATGCAAAGAATTTTCACAAAGCAATAAGAAATTGATGAGAAAATAGGAAAATGGATATAGGACCAAAAAAAAAAAAAGGAATTCACCCACAAAAATAAAAGAAGAAAGGAAAGAAAAAATAGTCACCAAACATGAAAAAATAAAACTTGACCTCACTCATAAAGAACTGGTCACTAATTCACCAGTGGTCAGCCTTCGCCTTTCAGAAGTTTAAAATATTTACTAATAGTCTTGGGGTAGCTGGAGTGAAGTCAGGAATAGATACAGCTACTCATTTTTGGTGGAAACATTGATTAGTACAACCTCTTACAGGCCTAATTGGTAAATCTACAAAAATTTTAGTTGCCTATAACATTTGACTCAGCAAATCAACTTTTAAAATTATACATGCTTCATGCAAATATTTTTTAAATATTTTTTTAAAACCTTAAGCACAAAGAGGTACCACATTATTTGTATTTAAAAAGAGAATGGAGGGACTTCCCTGGCAGTTCAGTTACGACTCTGTGCTTGGGGCTTCCCTGGTAGCTCAGAGGTTCAAAGAATCAATGGAAATAAAAGCGAAAATTAGCAAGTGGGACCTAATTAAACCTAAGAGCTTTTGCACAATGAAGGGAACTATAAGCAAGGTGAAAAGACAGCCTTCAGAATGGGAGAAAATAATAGCAAACGAAGCAACTGACAAAGAATTAATCTCAAAAATATACAAGCAGCTCCTGCAGCTCAATTTCAGAAAAATAAATGACCCAATCAAAAAAATGGGCCAAAGAACTAAACAGACATTTCTCCAAAGAAGACATACAGATGGCTAACAAACACATGAAAAGATGCTCAACATCACTTATTATCAGAGAAATGCAAATCAAAACCACAATGAGGTACCATCTCACGCCAGTCAGAATGGCTGCTATCAAAAAGTTTACAAGCAATAAATGCTGGAGAGGGTGTGGAGAAAAGGGAAACCTCTTACACTGTTGCCGGGAATGCAAACTAGTACAGTCACTATAGAGAACAGCGTGGAGATTCCTTAAAAAACTGGAAATAGAACTGCCATACGACCCAGCAATCCCACTTCTGGGCATACACACCAAGGAAACCAGAATGGAAAGAGACAAGTGTACCCCAATGTTCATCACAGCACTGTTTATAATAGCCAGGACATGGAAGCAACCTAGATGTCCATCAGCAGATGAATGGATAAGAAAACTGTGGTACATATATACAATGGAGTATTACTCAGCTATTAAAAAGGATGCATTTGAATCAGTTCTAATGAGGTGGATGAAACTGGAGCCTATTATACAGAGTGAAGTAAGTCAGAAAGAAAAACACCAATACAGTATGCTGCTAAGCTGCTGCTAAGTCACTTCAGTCATGTCCGATTCTGTGCAACCCCATAGACGGCAGCTCACCAGGCTCCCCTGTCCCTGGGATTCTCCAGGCAAGAACACTGGAGTGGGTTGCCATTTCCTTCTCCAATGTATGAAAGTGAAAAGTGAAAGTAAAGTCACTCAGTCATGTCCAACTCCTAGCAACCCCATGAACTGCAGCCTACCAGGCTCCTCCATCCATGGGATTTTCCAGGCAAGAGTACTGGAGTGGGTTGCCATTGCCTTCTCCGCCAATACAGTATACTAACGCATATATATGGAATTTAGGAAGATGGTAATGATGACCCTATATGTGAGACAGCAAAAGAGACACAGATGTAAAGAACAGACTTTTGGACTCTGTGGGAGAAGGCGAGGTGGGATGATTTGAGAGAAGATCATGGCATCCGGTCCCATCACTTCATGGGAAATAGATGGGGAAACAGTGGAAACAGTGTCAGATTTTATTTTGGGGGGCTCCAAAATCACTGCAGATGGTGATTGCAGCCATTAAATTAAAAGACACTTACTCCTTGGAAGGAAAGTTATGACCAACCTAGATAGCATATTTAAAAGCAGAGACATTACTTTGCCAACAAAGATTTGTCTAGTCAAGGCTATGGTTTTTCCTGTGGTCATGTATGGATGTGAGAGTTGGACTGTGAAGAAGGCTGAGCGCCAAAGAACTGATGCTTTTGAACTGTGGTGTTGGAGAAGACTCTTGAGAGTCCCTTGGACTGCAAGGAGATCCAACCAGTCCATTCTGAAGGAGATCAGCCCTGGGATTTCTTTTGAAGGAATGATGCTAAAGCTGAAACTCCAGTACTTTGGCCACCTCATGCGAAGAGTTGACTCATTGGAAAAGACTCTGATGCTGGGAGGGATTGGGGGCAGGAGGAGAAGAGGACGACAGAGGATGAGATGGCTGGATGGCATCACCAACTTGATGGACGTGAGCTTGAGTGAACTCCAGGAGTTGGTGATGGACAGGGAGGCCTGGCGTTCTGTGATTCATGGGGTCGCAAGCAGTCGGACATGACTGAGCGACTGAACTGAACTGAACTGAACTGATGGGAAATAGATCTCCAGTCCAGGTTTGATACATGAGACAGGGTGCTCAGGGCTGGGACGACCCTGAGGGATGGGATGGGGAGGGATGTGGGAGAGGGGTTCAGGATGGGGAACACATGTACACCCATGGCTGATTCACGTCAATGAATGGCAAAAATCACTACAATATTGTGAAGTAATTAGCCTCCAATTAAAATTAATTAATTAAAAAAAAAAAAGAAAGAGTCGCCTGCTGATGCAGAAGATACAGGTTCGATCCCCAGGCTGGACAGATCCCACATGTCTCGAAGCAACTGAGTCCATAGGCCACAACTACTGAGCCTGCTCTCTGGAGCCTGTGCTCCACAACGAGAGAAGCCACTGCAGTGAGAAGCCCGTGCACCGCAGCCAGAGAGTAGCCCCCACTTGCTACAAATAGAGAAAAGCCCAGGCAGCAACGAAGACCCAGCACAGCCAAAACAAATAAATCAAATAAAAAGACTTCATGCATGGGTTCAATCCCTGGTCGGGAATACATGCTGCCCGTTTCCAGGGTGAGGTCGGGGTGGGGGGGCCGGAGGGGCGGTGTGCAAATAAAAACAAAATTTTAAAATAAAAAGGAATGGAAACAATCTACATGCCCATCAATACAAGACTAGCTAAATAAACTAATTAAAATAATAAACAATGTTTGTTAACAAATTACGGTGCAACCATGCCACAAAATACTGCAAATACCAAGATACATGCACTGATAGAAAAAGTTCCAGCAACATTAGTAAATTTTTTAAAAAAGCCAATTATCAAATGGAATGTATATATGCTCTCATTTGATCAATGTAAGTTCCACGTGTGTATGAGTCTAAAAAGTGTGTGCGCGCGCGCGCGCGCGTGTGTGTGTGTGTGTGTGTGTGTGTGTGTGTGTATTATGTATGCATATGTGCCTAGATAGCTTCAGGAAAACTTTCCACAGAGAGGAAAGGAGTCTTACTTCCTACTTCACATCTGAGCAGTTTGAATTCTTCTCTGCCACAATCATGCATTCCTCATTTAATTTAGAATGCTAATAAAACCTGAGGAAAGGGAGGATCAGCCCATTCCTGATGGAGGAACGAGCCAGTCCTGGCTCTTGGGCTGGAGCAGAGAGAGGGTACAGCAGTTGGGGGAGGGAGGAAGCTTAGCCTGACCCAAGGAGGACCCCTGGCCACCCTCCCCACCCAGCCCCTCCCAGGAATAAGCAGGCCCACTGTGCCCCCCCAGGGCAGACCTGGCCACTGCCTGAGACCTACCATCAGTACTGACTGACTCGGGAGCCAGGTCCTGGGCACTGCTGGGCCCACAGACCTCCAGTGAGTCGGGTTCCCTCTGCCCGGCCTGGGAGGGGGCGTCCTCTTCTCGGGCGAGGGCAGGCGTCCACCGGGGAATGTGAGAGGTGCCCTGGGAGATGAGCTCATTCAGGTAATGCTCGATCACCTCCTTTCCCTGGAAGCCAGAGACATATCGGTACTGCAGAGGCCGGCCAGGGAGTCAGCCATCACGGGAGTCACCCGTCACTGGCTCCTACCCCAGCCCAACACGTGGCCCCAGGGCAGTTGGAATCAGCAGATCCAAGTGGAGAAGTGCTGGGTGCGCTAAATACACACTGATTTCAAAGACTTAAACCCAAACAAAGAAAGTGAAATAGCCCACAAGTATTTGTATATTTTATATTTTAAAGTATATGTTAAATAATATATATTTATAAATATATTATAAAATATTGTAATAAAATATTATAAAATAATATAAATGTTTCTTTGGCTACCTGATGCTAAGAGCCAACTCACTGGAAAAGACTTGATGCTGAGATAGACTGAGGGCAGGAGGAGAAGGGGGTGGCAGAGGATGTGATGGTTAGATAGCATCACTGACTCATGAATATGAGCAAACTCCAGGAGATAGTGGAAGACAGAGAAGCCTGGTGTATTGCAGTCCATGGGGTTACAATAAGTTGGACACGACTTAGCAATTGAACAAATTTTATATTAAAAACATGGAGAGAAACATAACTTAATTAAAATGAAGTTCACCTGTTTCACCTCTAACAAGTCTCTACTCAGTGATGGTCTGAGATCTTTAAACCAAGCACCGCAACAAAGTCCCCATCCTGGACCAGATGCTTTCCATGCATCATCTCACATGATATGACTTGATTAGAATACCCATTGTACATATGAGGAGACTGAGGTTGAGGAAGGTTAAGGGTCTCGGGGTTGCAGATCAGAGTCTGCAGGCTTCAAGGTCTGTGCACCTTCCTCCCCATGACCGAAGGAACCCGCTTTTTACCCTCTTGACGTTGGCCGTGTACTGCCTCATGGCGATCTTCTCCAAGGCACTTTCAAAGCCAAAGAAGGACCGGATGTCGAGTGAGGCAGACTGCTCAAAGCACGTCCAGTCTTCATTCTCAGGGTGGACCTGAAAAGCCAGGCAGGGGCGGCAACAGTCTCAGTGTGGGGGATGACATGCCCTCTCGGGGGGCTCTCTTGGTGACCTGGACCCGGGCAGAGCACACAGTGGGCAGCATGTCACAGCAGTACCAGGGGGCTCTGTCCAGAGAACAACGCAAGGTCTAAACCTCAGAGAAGACGGCCTTTTCAGGAAGGACCAAGAAAGTGAGTCCAAAGTTCCAGTCCCTTAAAAATTATACATACACAATGATGGGCTTCCTGGTGGTCCAGTGGCTGGGAATCCACCTGCCAATGCAGGGGACACGGGTTCGATCCCTGGTCCAGGAGGATTTTACTCACCATTGGGCAATGAAGCCTGTGCACCACAACTACTGAGCCCATGGACCCTAGAGCTTATGCTCTTTAACAAGAGAAGCCACTGCAGGGAGAAGCCTGGACACTAGAGAGCGACCCCTGCTAGCCGCAACTAGCGAAAACTCACGTGCAGTGACAAAGACCCAGCACAACCAAAAATAAAATAAACTTTTAACAAAGTATACATATGTGATATATTTAAATTAATATTTAATATATCATAAAGTATGCATAAATACTATATTTTAAAATGTATTTGTTGTGAAAGTGTTAGTCACTCAAACATGCCGACTCTGTGACCCCATGGACTAGTCCATGGAATTCTCCAAGAATGCTGGAATGGGTAAGCCATTCCCTTCTCCAGGGGATCTTTCCCACCCAGGGATGGAACTTGGGTCTCCCGCATTGCAGGCGGATTTTTTACCATCTGAGCCACCAGGGAAGCCCCACATATAACAATATATGTATTTATTTCAGCTGTGTCTGTGAACTGCAGGTGTCAGGAGCTCCTGCATCCTCTCTGATATCTCCCTGGGAGGGCCGGAGCCGTCAGGACTTCACCGACCTCAGGGCCCAGCCCGGTGCGTGGGGGATCCAATCCCTGCAGCCAGCCCCTGGCTCACCCTGTAGCTGCAGTTCTCCTTGACCACCACGCGGCTGGCGAAGGTCTCGTTGTGCGCTTCAATGAAGAGCGTCCTCTCCTTCCAGTTCAAGACGTTTCTTTGCACGAAGACCACGTGCTCCACGCCTGCGATCTGCAGGAAAGAGACAGCAGGGGTATGCAGGCTAGACGTGAGGTGGGGGCTCGGGGCGCGAGTCCTGAGGACTGTCACCCCCAGACCCGGGAAACCCCGGGGTCCCGCCCTGACCACCAGCCCAGTCCGGATCCCTGGATCTCTGAATTCGGGGATCCCCGGACTTGTGGACCTTTGGTCCCCTGCCCGATGCCAGCCCACCCGCCGGAGCCCGGAGCCCTGACTCCAATCCCTTTCCCCCACCTCCGGGACCCTGGGACTCCCTGTTGGCCCTAGTTCTCTGGACAATATCCAGTCTCAGCCCAGCCCCCCGGCCCTCCTCTCCCCTGGATCCGGGAGGCCCCCAGTCCAGACCCTCTCCAAGCACCGACACACGCGTGTCCCCACGCCTGAACCCCGCCCCCAGGTCCCCGCCCGCCACGCCCCACCCCGGTGCGGGCCCCTCCTCCGCGAGGTCCCCGGTTCTCCAGGGACCCCCTCCGCGCCCACCTTGCACAGCAGCCGCGGGGCCTCCACGCGCAGCCGGCAGCTCCGCTCCACCACGTGCACCGCGCCGTCGGCGCTGCGGGACTCGCGCAGGACCTCGCTGCCCAGGAAGACTGGGATCTGCGGGCAGGTGGGGAAGCGCTTCTCGTAGGCCTGGGGCGGAGGGGCGGGGGCCAGGTGAGTGCCAAGGGGGCCGGGGGCGGCCAGAACACCTCCTCCCTCCCCCCAAACCTGGCTGGGCCCTTGTCTCAGTTCCAGGACTCGTCATCTAGAGAGGAGAAGGGCGTCTCCCCTGGGGAAACAGCGGTGACCACTGACCGTATTACCGCAACCGTGGTCTTAACCTCTGTTCTGGAGCAGGGACACAAGCGTGCCTGAGCGCTGACTTGGCAAATCACATTTTGACTCTATGTGTGAAATGAAATATTTTCTGCCCTACAGCTCTACGGGGGAAACAAGCCTTTTCCAAATGCAAATATCTGAGCCCAGGTGAAACAAAGCCAGCTCTCTGGAAGACATTGGGTACTTCCTCCCCATTGAGCAGCTGGGGAGAGGAGAGGAGACCTTCCTCCACACTGGCCATCTCTTACCGTAAACAAGGGATCAAGGAATTTGTATGTGAACAATAAAGAGAGCAGGATTGGTCCCAGATAGCTAGATGCATATGAAAAAAATTATTTCAGCCAGCCCGGACTCTTCTATCTTCCTATACATAGAATATCGCTAAATTTCTCCATGTGAGAGATTTAGCTTTTCTTAAATTAAGAGTAATAGTTTAATATTCATATTACCTGCCCCTTGCTGCAGACTTCTGTATAGCCTGGCTCCTCCCCTGCCTCCTGGGAATCAGCTCTCTCCCTGTCACCTGAGATGCTATCCCTGGGACTCCAGTCCTAAAATTCCCACAGAATAAAACCTAACCCTCAACTTTTAGGTTGCAGGTATTGTTTTTTTCCAGTTGACATACATTTTCGTTTTTGACCTCGGAAGTGGGCTAGTTTGGGGCATTAAAGAAGGCATGTTTTGGGGGGGGGGAACAAAAAGATGACAAAACCAACACTCCTTCACGATTCAAAAAACAAACAAGACTCAACAAAGTAGGAATAGAAGGGAACTTGCCCAGCCTGATAAAGGGCACATACAAGAACCCCAGCTAACATCACGCTCAGTGGGAAAAGACTGACACTTTCCCTGAAGATCAGTTTGAACTGTGCTGTTGGAGAAGACTCTTGAGAGTCCCTTGGACAGCAAGGAGATCCAACCAGTCCATCCTAAAGGAAATCAGTCCTGAATATTCATTGGAAGGACTGATGCTGAAGCTGAAACTCCAATACTTTGGCCACCTGAGGCAAAGAACTGACTCATTTGAAAAGACCCTGATGCTGGGAAAGATTGAAGGCGGGAGGAGAAGGGGACGACAGAGGATGAGATGGTTGGATGGCATCACTGACTCAATGGACATGAGTTTGAGCAAGCTCCAGGAGTTGGTGATGGACAGAGAGGCCTGGTGTGCTGCAGTGCATGGGGTCACAAAGAGTCGGACACAACTGAGCGACTGAACTGAACTTCCCCTAAGATCAGGAACTAGGCAGGGATGCCTACTTTGGATGCCCACATGTAGCCCTCTCCTGGGGGTTCTAACCAGGGCAGTTAGGCAAGTGAAAGAAATAAAGAGTCTCCACATTGGAGGATGAGAGGCCAGTTCCCCGAAATGCCAGGGTCAGAGCCAAAGGGGGAATCAGGGGCGGCTGTGGGGGGTGGGGGCATGCCAGCATCGGTGGCTGACAGTATTCAAGCAGGGTTTGCTCCAAGAGCCTGTCACAGTCACATGTCACGGAATCAGGATCAAAGTGAGCTCCAAAAATAGGTGTGAGCTCCAAAAATAGTGCCGGCATCTGAGGACACACACCTCCTCCCCGTCCCTACGGGGAGGGGGCACCACCCCGCTCAGAAGGGCAGAGGCGGGGGAGGGGCAGGGAAGTAACGCTTGGAGTCACTCAAGGTCCCACGAGGCCAGCCTAGCGCATCCTCCACCACGGTCAGGAGGTCAGGGCTGCCTCCATGTGTACAGGCCGGTTGCTTTGTGCAAACACACCAGGGTCAGACTAATTCTCCTTGGGGAAGAATGCACAGTGGGGTTCCTGGGGATCTGGACTCAGAGGGCTGATAGGGAGGCCCCCTGAGAATGGTCTCCCCGCTACACATCTCAGGCCACCTTGAACTCTCTCTCAGAGGAAGGCATTCTGGACTTCCCTGCTGGTCCAGTGGTAAAGAATCTGCCTTGCAATACAGGAACGGGGGTTCAATCCCTGGTCCGGGGCGATCCCACAGGCAGTGGGGGAACTAAGCCCCATGCACCACAACTACTGAGCCCGCACCTAAAGCCTGTGCTCCACAAGAGAAGCCACGACTAGAGAGTATCCCTCACTTGCCACAACTGGAGAAAGCCCACGCACAGCAACAAAGACCCAGCGCGGCCAAAAATAAATAAAGAATAAAATTAACCAGCAACAAAAAAGGAAGGCATTTCTCCACTAAGCAAGGTGCTGCTTTAAGTAGAACTTGGCATGGGGTCCAGCACCTGGTTTGAAGCCCAGCTCCACCCTCTCCCAGAGGAGAGGCAGGTCCGTCTTTTCTCTAAGCCAGTTTCATCACCTGGAAACTGGGCACAGACCAGATTGAGTATCTCATGCAGAGCCTGGCACATAGTAGGCACCCAGGATTTTTATTCTCCAGGCAACAGGACTCAAATGGTATAGCGCAGGTTTTCAAGAACCGAAAACAACTCCCCCGCAGGCCCTTCTGAGCAGGGGGTGCTAGAGGAACTGGGCTCGGCCCCACCTCTGTGATGGGCAGAGGGGTGCTGACTCTTTTGTTTTTTTAATTATATGGAGGGAAAGGAGTGCATGTGTCAGAACTGGTCAGGCTCAGTTTGGGTTTCTGCTTCACTGGTGGCTCAGATGGTAAAGCATCTGCCTGCAATGCAGAAGACCCAGGTTCGATCCCTGGGTCGGGAAGATCCCCTGGAGAAGGGAATGGCAACCCACTCCAGTACTCTTGCCTGGAAAATTCCATGGATGGAGAAGCCTGGTAGGTACAGTCCATGGGATCTCAAAGAGTCAGACATGACTGAGCGACTTCACTTTCTTTCACTTCTTTACCTTCTCATTGGGTGATGTTGGGCAAGTGATTTGCCCTCTCTGAGCCTCTGTCTCCTCATCTGTAAAATGGGCTGGTGGTAAGGATGTCATTAGATCGCCTCTCAGGCTCACAGTGAGCCTCAGCTCTGCTCCTCCAGCTGTGTGCTTTCTTCCATTTAATCCTCTAAATGGCATCCTCGTTTGACAAATGAGGAAACTGGAGCCCAGAGAGGCTAAGTAACTTACCCAAGGTCACACAGTGCAAAATGGTAAACCTGGATTTGAATCCTCGGCTGGCCCAGCCCCTACTCCCTCAGGAACCTCTTGCTTAGCAGTTGGGAAACAGCCCAGGAGTTGCAAACTTGCCGATGGCCCAAACAACTCCAAGGAAGGGGACCAGGGAGAGGAACGACAGTCTGTGAGCTCAGTGCACACGGGCCGGCCAAGCGTCACTGACTTCCTGTCTTAACAGACCTCTAGTTGGAAGAGCCCTGTCTGGAGCCCCCAGATAACACAGGGGCTGATCCAAGCAGGACACATGCCCTTAGCCACAACTCCCCTTGACTGTGAGGAGGAAGGCACTTCTGTTTCAACAATGGTGCCACCCCCACGCACTGGGGGGACCCCAGAACCTAGGGAAGGCAGAGGACCCTGAAATAAGGAGTCTATCCCAGTGCCAGTTCCCCAGAGTCTGAGGCTGTCAGCCGCAGATCCCCTGGGGTTGTGAAGACTGGCGTTGGACACCACTGTTATGGTGACAGTTACGGAGGGCTGACTGCACCACTGTGTCCTCACGAGATCCTGTTGGGATGGAGACCAGTATCCCCCCATTTTACAGATGAGCAAGTTGAGGCTCGAGAAGGCAGAGTGACCCAACTCTGACATCACAGGACCGGTAAGTGGAGGGGCTAGAGTGCAGGCCCCACTGACCCAGACCCCAGTCCTGAATGCCTGGTCCTGCCTCTCAGAGGATGTTGGCTACGTCACAAATATCAGTGGTTTGGGAATCCTGAGTCCTGCTGGACCTCTGCCTTTGGCAGTTCGCAGGGTCTTACAGGACCATCCCTGTGTGGAGACCAGTTCACACAGCTAGTTTTATCCTTGCTGAGAGCCTCAGACGCTGACCGCTGTCCCCACCAGTGAGGCCTGAGCTTCTCCCTGCCAGATGAATGCATGGGGTGGCCGCCAGAGGGACACAGGGCAACAGAAGCATTCGATTTCAGCTCTTCTGCCAAGTGGCTGGAGAGGGACATCACACCTGGCCACTCAGAAAGGAAGCTGGTCCAAGGTCCAGAACCCACCAGGACAGGGACAGAAGCTGGGGCAGGCAGAGGCCAATGGACACTGCCAATGAAGCTCTCCCACGGGCTGCCCATCCTGCTGAAATCTACATCAACACACTAAGCACGTGGACACGGGAGCTTGGATTCCTAGCTGGACTCATCCATCTCTGGGCTGGGTAAACTTAGTATATACATGTATGACTGCATAAGGTCTTAGTTTCAGCGGGTGGGCTTAATTTCCCCAGGACATGAGGGATCTTAGTTCCCCAACCATGGATCAAACCAGCTTCCCCTGCATTGGAAGGCAGATTCTTAACCACTGAACCACCAGCGAAGTCCCAGGGCTGGGTAACCCTTGAGCATGGCATTTCCTGTCTCTCCCTGTGTGCTCAGTCCTTCCGTAGTGCCCGACTCTCTGATCCCATGGACTATGGCCCGCCAGGTCCCTCTGTCCACGGGATTCTCCAGGCAAGAGTACTGGAGTGGGTAGTCATTTCCTACTCCAGAGGATCTTCCCTACCCAGGGATCGAACCCAGGTCTCCTGCATTGCAGACAGATTGTTTACCACCTAAGCCACCAGAAAAGTCCCGTTTCTTTCTGAGGCTCATCTATTAAGGGGAGTGTCGTGAAACTGCCCAGTGAGTGCTTGGTTGTACCATTTTCCTTCTTTCCTGTCTCACAGCCGCTGAAGGAAAAAGTCATCGGCCCTGAATCCCTAATGCTCGTCACAATGACTAGCACGCAGTCGACACTCAGCAGACATCACACAATGAGTGAGTGAATGACAGGGTCACTTAGCCAGGAAGGGCATGGACTCCGGGCTTGGGTCCGAAGCTCCACTCTGCTCCTGAGCAGCTCTGTGACCTTGAACAAGCCTACATGCTCTCTGTTCCTACCTCCCTTCATTTGTTACAAGGAGAATGAGAAAAGTGTTATAGCTCCCTGAGTGGACAGGGGAATAAAGGAACCGGTTTGGTAAACTGTTGAGAACAGGGCCTGGCACATGGTTCATTCTACAGAAGAATTTGTTCAATAAATTTAAATTTTAAAAAAGAGTGAGAGTCTGTAAAATACAGAGAAACTATTTCTGCTAATCACTTGACAAGCTGCTTCCTCCTCCCATCCCTCCTTCCTTCCTGCTCTTCCTCATGAAAATTCAAAGGAAGCTGGAACGCTGCTTACCCCAAACCTTCCAGAGTAGGGGAAGAAGATGCAAACTGCAGCCACGTATTTTAGCCCCATACCTCACCTTTCCTTTCCTGTGCAGGCTGGACCCACGCACTGAGCACGTGACCATCGCACAAAGTCCTCAGGGGACTTCCTCGTCCACCCCCAGCTTCCCCTGCAAGCCTGGGAGACCCCAGGACCAAGGTATCAATCCTCTCAGTGCCCCCCTACTTTTTAAGAATTGTGATACCATACCATAAATGCACCATACTCATTTAATACTCATACCATACCATGACACTCATACCATAAAATGCTCCCTTTAAAGTGTACAGTTCAATGGATTTTATTAGAACATTCACAAAGTTGTGCAAACATCACCACTGTCTAATACAAGAACATTTCATCACCCGTGAAAGAAACCCCACACCTGGACCACCCTGGTGGTCCAGTGGATAGAAGTCTGCCTGCCAGTGCACGGGACGTGGGTTTGATCCCTGGCCAGGGAAGATTTCGCATGCCGTGGAGCAACCAAGCCTGTGCACCACACTACTGTGCCCATGTGCTCCGATAGCCTGTGCTCCGTAACAAGAGAAGTCACCACCAGGAGTAGCCTCCGCTCGCTGCAACTAGAGAGAGCCTGTGCACAGCAACAAAGACCCCGCACCACTGAAAACTAGGTTCATTAATTAAAAACAAGAAACCCTACACCCATCACAGTCACTCCCTGCCCAGGCAACCACTAATCCACTTTTTTTTAAGATAATTTTTTATGTAGACTGTTTCATTTTCTGAATTTGTCACAATATTGCTCCTGTTTCACATTTTGGTTTTTTGGCCATGAGGCAGGTGGGATCTCATCTCCTCCATCTGGGATGGACCCTCACCCACCTGCACTGGAAGGCAAAGTCCTAACCACCGGACCACCAGGGAAGTCCCCTAAATCTACTTCCTGTCTCTTTGGATTTGCGTTTTCTGGACATTTCACGTGAACAGAATCATAAAATACATGATATTTTGTATCCGGCTTCTTTCACTGAGCATCAGGTTCTCGAGGTTCATCCATGTTGTAGCCTGTGTCTGTGCTTTATTCCTTTTCACAGCTGCATAATATTCCATTGTGTGGGACTCCCAGCTCTTGGCAGAGTTGCTGAAGGAGCCATCAGACACTCAATGGCAGCAGGGTCATCTCAGCTGATGAAGGGAAGCAGGCATGGGATCATCCTAGAGTCTTTTGAAATGATTGCTGAATACAATATATAGAAACAGCTGTGTCCAGATGGCCCTGTAGCTGAGCAACCTGCTGCTATTCCGGTTGAGGTCAGCTCAGGAGACAAAATGATGGAGACAATGGGTCAGAAGGACCCTGCAGGGGGCAAGAGTGGGATGTGGTGAAGTGGTGGGGACAAAGCCCTGGGTTTAGAGGCTGCCCATGCTCCCTGCCAGCAGGGTGACTTCAACTTAACCTAAGAATCAGTTTCTTCAGAAAAAAAAAGAGGATGATGATGATAATGACAGTGATATCAACTTTGTGAGAGTTGCTGAGGAGACTAAAGGGAGCCATGATATGTAAGGCATGTAGCAGAGTGCCAAACACATTTTTCTTAAATGAGCACCAGTAAACCAACAGAGACCTGACTTGATATTTGTACAACCTTGTTCACAACAACATTATTCACAAAAGCCAGAAAGTGGAAACAACCCAAATGTCTGCTGAGGAATGAATGATGAAACAAACCACGGTCCAGCCACAGTCCCGTAGGGGAGTATTATGCAGCCGTTAAAAAGAACAACATGCTGACACAGGCTAAGACGTGGATGCAGCTTGAAAACAATGCTCAGTGAAAGACGCCAGTCACAAAAGAACACACGCTAGATGATTGCACTTACGTGAGATTCCTAGAGTCATCAGATTCATGGAGACAGAAAGTAGAACTGTGTTTGCAGGGACTGGGGGAGGGGAAAATGGGGAGATAGCATCTAATGAGAACAGAGTTCCAGTTTGGGAGGATGAAAAAGCTGTGGCCGTGGATGTTGGCGATGCATGCAGAACAATGTAACTGCACTTAATGCCACTGAACTGTACCCCTAAAAATGATCAATTTTGTGTAATGTATATTTTACCACAATTTTTAGGAAAAGTAAGCCATCTGATGGATGGTTTCTAGCCCCAGCAGATTGGGATTTGCAATAGGGTTTCAGGTCTGTGTTTATTTGTCTGTAGTCAGCATCTCTGTCTCTAGGTTGCTTCCCTCCCCACTGGATTTCCCAGTGGCCTCGTACGTACCACACCTGGGACACTGTAGACAAACAGCCAATATTTGCTGGAGGAGGGAAGGAAGGAAGGAGGGAGGGAGGGGTGGAGGGAGGGGAGGAAGCCTGAGTGGCTCCCCCGCTGTGTTCACAACAGCGGTGCATCCACAGCTATTGGCCAGTGCATCAGCACCCAACAAGGTGCGGGGGAGCAGTTTGGTCCGTCTGTCCCAGGTTCCCAGTCCTGAAGCTGCGGCGTGAGGCACCGTTAGCAGGGCCTGGTGGCTATTCCTTCCTGCTTCTGTCCCTTCCTCTAAGGGTGGGGCCTCCTCTTGCCTGGCCTCTCCTGCCCTGGGGGAGCACACAGCCCAGCTGCCCTGCCCCGGGCACTGCTCACAAGCCTGCTGCAGCTTCTCACCCACTCACAGGTCGCATTGGGGCAGGGACTCTCCTGCTCTGAACATGCTCCCCATGCTCCCTGCCCACTGACTTCCAGGATCAGCTGGTGCCCCTGGTGGATCCGGGAAAGACAGGGTGGTAGCGAGGCCAGCCCAGGGGGTCTTGACATTTAGCACTAGGTCAGGAGGGTAAAGCGTCTGTCTGCAATGCAGGAAACCCGGGTTCGATCCCTGGATTGGGAAGATCCCCTGGAGAAGGAAACATCAGCCCACTCCAGTACTCTTGCCTGGAAAATCCCATGGACAGAGAAACCTGGTCGGCTACTGTCCATGGGGTCGCAAAGAGTCGGACACAACTGAGCAACTTAACTTTCACTTTCACTTTCACTTTTAGGATGGTGATGGGAGGGAAACACTGTTTTAGATTTTCCAAGTGTTTCAGGAATGCACCTGGCCTTGGTCACTTCTCCTTCCTGCCCCATCCCCTACCAACCCCCCAGCCCGCTCTCTCACCTCCTGGATGAAAACCCCTCCTCCAACCCACTTTCCACACCTTCCCAAATCTCCCAACATCCTTGAAGGAACAAACTGAGCCCTGTGGGCTCACAGAGGCCCAACTAAGCTGCATTCATTTCTTCAGAGAGACAAGTTCTGCCCCAGGAGCCTTGGCACAGACAGGCAGGCAGGCTGCCTCTCTCCACCCCTCACTGCAAAGTGTGGCTGACTTAAAAGGCCTCTGGCTGCTGACCAATGGGCCCTTCTCTGTGTTCCCACATGCATGTGTGCTTAGTCACGTCAGTCGTGTCCCACTCTTTGCAACCCTCTGGACCGTAGCCCTCCAGGCTCCTCTGTCCACAGAATTCTCCAGGCAAGAATACTGGACTGGGTTGCCATGTCCTCCCCCAGGGGATCTTCCTGACCCAGGGATAGAACCCACGTCTCCTGCATTGCAGGTGGATTCTTTACACCAGGAAAGCCCCTGTGTGTTCCTGCAATGCCCTATTCTTTCTTTCCCAGCTACAAATCTTGCTACATGGTATTGCCTGGAATGACTCTCTCTCATACACACACACACACACACACACACACACACTGCAAGCTCTGTGAGGGCAGGAAGGGATCATGTCAGGAGAACCAAGTCAAGACAATGAGAACAAGACAGACAAGGTCTCTGTCTTTCTGAAGCCTAATGAAAAAGACTCATATAAACAAACAAGCAAATTCCGTGTAAACAAGAAGGCGAGCAAATTAACAGAATAACGATGCATTTCAGAAAAAGTGCTAAGAATGACACTGCTCTATAGCCCTGGCACCTGGTACGATGCTTGGCATACTGTGCAAACTCAATAAATATCTGTGGAATGTATTCATGTGTGCATTAACGCATGCATTCACAAATGAATGGGGGCCAAAAGCTGATCTCAGGACCCCCTGAAATCAGAAGATGACTTTGCAGTGGATCAGCTCCGGTCTCCCAGCCCCAGTAGGAGCCGGTCAGGGCCCTGGAAGCAATCCAGGGTGGAAAATGTTGCTTCCCTTAATCTGTTAGCAACGGGATCAGATGACAGGCTCCAGGGAACTAATTTAAACACATTTAAATAAGGCCCCTGCTGCTTTATTAAAACTACATCCCTAACAATGATTCCAACTGCATCTCTCGTTGACCTGGGCTGCAAGGATCTACCTTCAATAGCTACTCCTTATTAATAACCCATGTGCTAAATTACAAGCTGTTTATCAATACAAAAATCCAGGTCTTTAAATATTTTAACACAATTGCTGCCTCTCACCTCTATAACCCTTCCTCCTCAGGATCAGCCAGCCTATTGTCCAGGAAATTCTACTCCATGCCATCTTCCTTCTTAAGGTTTGCAGAATCTGAGATGACCTGAAGCCACAGTGCTTTGAACCCCACAGGGACCCCGGGGCAGTGGACACACAAGAGGCATGCAGGTCACTTCTGAAGCCACCTCAGCCACGGGTGCACAGATGTTTACTGAACATCAGAGTCAGAACCTGGAATGTCTGACCGTGTGCCCAGGCTATGGGGTCGTGCACGCATGCGTGCTAGGTCGCCTCAGTTGTGTCTGACTCTGGGCAGCCCTGTGGACTGCAGCCCACCAGGCTCCTCTGTCCATGGGATGTTCCAGGTCAAGAATACTGGGATGGGTTGCCGGGCCCTCCTCCAGGAGGTTTTCCCCACCCAGGGATTGAACCGGGGTCTCTCATGTCTCCTGCACTGGCAGGTGGGCTCTTCACCACTAGTGCCACTGGGAAGCCCCTCTGAGGAGCGGGGACTTCATTACTTCCATTTCACAGGTCAGAACCCAGAGCCAGGGGCCAGCCTGGAGAATCTGACTCGTAACCTCCACCCATTCAGGAGAAGAGCCCAGAGGAGCTGGAAATCATTCACTACGGGCTGTAGGCTGACCAGAAAGTGACCTTCAGAGAGCAGGTAACCAGAATCCGCCGTCCAAACCACAGTCTTTCTGTCCATACCAAGGTCTCCACAAAGACCCTGCCCCACCTCCAGGGACCCCACATTCAAAGGGACCAGGGATTCTGCCAGCCTTGGATATCAGCTGCCTCCATTGTCTTAACTGTTTTCCTCTACTTACTGAGAGAATACAAGCTCATTGTTCTGAACCCAATAATACAGAAGGCTATCAAGAAAGGAAACAGCAAAGGTCCCTGGAATTCCATGCTTCAGAAACAGAATTCATGTCAAGGAATGACACCCATTCATTGAATTAGTTACAGTTTTGAAGTGGAAGAGAAAAATACCTAAAAAAAAATAATGCTGGGTCTAGAAAGGTTACCTTAGTATTATTTTATAACCAATTCCATGAACACAGTTTCAGTGGTATGGTGGAATTTCTGCAAAGGGACGTTTTTATTCTCAAGTCAGTTTTGTTAAACAGAAAAACCAAAAGGCCAGCTCGTCTGGTCACTCGGATGTGGTCAAAATAGCCGAGTTCATCCGAAACTTCCTCGGCATCTGACCCAAACTGAGGGCAAGTGTTTAGCTGAGAAACAAAGACCGACATTAAGTGCAGAAAACCCCTTTTGTGCCCACACAGCAAGCAAGTTATGTTGAGTTATGCAGCTATTTTGGGGACAATGATGTTTTGAAAACAGTTGGCAAAGTGGCTTTGTCTGACATTGGGGTAGTTTGGGGCCATTTTGCCGCACAAGGACTGTATGGAGATAAGGTAACACAGTATTTGAAAAAATACAAATGACAAACTGGCACAATACAGGTAATACATATCTGAAAATGTCTATTTCCTGTTGTACCCACAAGTATTTATCCATCAGCACCTAAAGATTATTAACAGCTATAGGAGTAAACTGAGCCCTTCAGCCTGCACGTGTGGAACTCAAAGCTGATGAAATATGCTTCATGTATTCCACTAGTCTTTTTTTTTTTTTGGCTGTACTGGGTTTTAGTTGTGGCACGTAGGATCTTCGTTGCCGGGATCTTAGTTGTGGCATGCAGGATATAGTTCCCCAACTGGGGATCAAACCCAGGCCCCCTGTCTTAGGAGCACCGAGTCTTAACCACTGGACCACCAGAGAAGTCCTCTAATAATCCTATTAATACATTCTTAAGTGCTACCTTAGGGGACATTTTTATTTTAAAATGCAATGATTGCAATTTTTTTTTTGAGAATATTTGGAAAACTCAGCAGTGGCCACAGGACTGGAAAAGGTCAGTTTTCATTCCAATCCCAAAGAAAGGCAATGCCAAAGAATGCTCAAACTACCGCACAATTGCACTCATCTCACATGCTAGTAAAGTAATGCTCAAAATTCTCCAAGCCAGGCTTCAACAATACGTGAACTGTGAACTTCCAGATGTTCAAGCTGGTTTTAGAAAAGGCAGAGGAACCAAAGATCAAATTGCTAACATCCGCTGGATCATCAAAAAGGCAAGAGAGTTCCAGAAAAACATCTATTTCTGCTTTATTGACTATGCCAAAGCCTTTGACTGTGTGGATCACAATAAACTGTGGAAAATTCTGAAAGAGATGGGAATACCAGACCACCTGACCGGCCTCTTGAGAAACCTATATGCAGGTCAGAAAGCAATAGTTAGAACTGGACATGGAACAACAGACTGGTTCCAAATAGGAAAAGGAGTATGTCAAAGCTGTATATTGTCACCCTGCTTATTTAACTTATATGCAGAGTACATCATGAGAAACACTGGGCTGGAAGAAGCACAAGCTGGAATCAAGATTGCCGGGAGAAATATCAATAACCTCAGATATGCAGATGACACCACCCTTATGGCAGAAAGTGAAGAGGAACTCAAAAGCCTCTTGATGACAGTGAGAGTGAAAAAGTTGATTTAAAGCTCAACATTCAGAAAACAAAGATCATGGCATCCTGTCCCATCACTTCATGGCAAATAGATGGGGAAACAGTGGAAACAGTGGCTGACTTTATTTTTCTGGGCTCCAAAATCACTGCAGATGGTGACTGCAGCCATTAAATTAAAAGACGCTTACTCCTTGGAAGGAAAGTTATGACCAACCTAGATACCATATTGAAAAGCAGAGACATTACTTTGCCAACAAAGGTCTGTCTAGTCAAGGCTATGGTTTTTCCAGTAGTCATGTATGGATGTGAGAGTTGGACTGTGAAGAAAGCTAAGCGCCGAAGAATTGATGCTTTTGAACTGTGGTGTTGGAGAAGACTCTTGAGAGTCCCTTGGACTGCAAGGAAATCCAACCAGTCCATTCTGAGGGAGATCAGTCCTGGGTGTTCATTGGAAGGACTGATGCTAAAGCTGAAACTCCAGTACTTTGGCCACCTCATGCAAAGAGTTGACTCATTGGAAAAGACTCTGATGCTGGGAGGGATTGGGGGCAGGAGAAGAAGGGGATGACAGAGGATGAGATAGCTGGATGGCATCACCAACTTGATGGACATGAGCTTGAGTGAACTCCAGGAGTTGGTGATGGACAGGGAGGCCTGGCGTGCTGCAATTCATGGGGTTGCAAAGAGTTGGACATGACTGAGTGACTGAACTGAACTGAACTGAACTGAAACATACTAAGGGTGGCTCAGTGATAAGGAATCTGCCTGCCAATGCAGCAGATGCAGATTCCATCCTTGGGTCAAGAAAATCCCCTGAAGAAGGCAATGGCAGCCCACTTCAGTGTTCTTGCTTGGAAAATCCCACAGACAGAGAGCCTGGCAGGTTAGTCCATAGGATTACAGGAAAGTCGGACACAACTTAGTGACTACAATAGCAATAGGAGTCCTCAATTTAGACACGGAAGGTGTAGGTTCAGAGAGGTTGAGTAACTTGCCCAAGGTCACCCAGCTTGTCGATGAAACCCCAGGCTTGCCCCTGCTACTTCCCTGGCCTGGCATCATCCGCACAGCACAGCACAGCATGATTACTCCAATGGTGCTTCTTAATCTTTTATGTGACTATAAACATATATGTAGGTAGATTCACAGCAGAGATGTGGGAAGGACACACACAGAGCCTTCTATCCAACAATGAAAGCCATTGGATTGAAGGCTGGGATTGAGCAACCAAGAGTGGGATGAGGAGGATGGGGGTGGATTCTGGTGTTTCTTACACTGTCACTGATAACACCATGCGGTGTAATAACAGGGATGGCTGCATTTAGTGAGCACCTACTGTGTGCCAGGCACTGAGCCAGAGGCACCAGGCACTGTTTCATCACAGCCCCAGAGCATCGCCCCTGTTCCATGGAGTAGGGAAGCTCCGAGAGACAGAGTGACCACATCAAGAAGGAAACCCACAGCGGCCCGACCCCAGCACCTGCCCCGGGGACTCAGACCTCTGATCCAGGAGGCCGAGGGCGCGGGAGCCAAGTCTACGTCACATAGCTCTTCTGAATCCCAATAAACAACTGCTCCCAGGCCCTTCCTGCCCACATGTGCCCCCTCTCCCCCTGGTCTCAGCTTCCTGGAAGGGGAGGGCAGGGGGTGTGAGAGCAGAGGGGGGACACGGAGGGTGCTGTGGTTAAACTCAAGGCTCTGGAGTCCCCCCCATATGGATCCCAGCCCAGCTCCACCTCTTCCCACTGCCGAATCTAAGACCATCCTTGTCCGAGCGTCAGTTTAATGCAGCAAAATGAGAATAATAAGAGCTATTGGGAATGAAACCAAACAACGTCTGTAAAGACTTAGCAAATCCTCAACAAATGGCTGCTGTCATCATCTTCATTGTATACGTACCATTATTATTATTATTATCAGTACACAAAGTGACAGCAGCAGCTTGCCCTGATACCCTCTTTCGTGTCAAAGGAGACTGAGATAACAGAAGAGCTTCAACAAGGAAAATAAAGACCTTATGTCTTGCTCAGTGCGCAAGGGTCCTAGAAGTTGGGGCAAAAGATAGGATGGCAGAGGGGTCCTGGTTAGAAACTGGACCCATCCGGTCAGTGGAGTAGCTCATTAATTCCTTCTGATCTAGGGGTTTGAGGGTTTCCTTCTCCTCCCCATCATGGCTGACCTCTTGGGGCCCTCCAACTGTCACACAAGGGGCCCCGGGATCAGGGGTCACTCACCACCATGACCAGCTCAAATGGGTGCTTGTAGACTCGGATGGGAGACTGGTACTTCTGCACCATGTTCTCGAAGGACCAGGCAGGAGCCGGCCAGGCAGGAGTGGGCACTGAGCCTGGGTGAGGGCGACTGGTGAGGGAGCAGCTCCCTCCAGCTGAAGCCGGAGCCCCGGCCTCAGCTCCCCCTGGCCAGGGGCATGCCCACCACCCCTCTGGACCCCCCCACACACACACATCTCCCCAGCTCTCAAAGCAAGGGGGCCAATGTGAGCCCCAAGTTACTTCCAGCCAGACCCCCAACACTTGCCCTGCCCATTTACCAATGCCCCAGACCACACTCGATCCTCAGGAGCAATCAGTATCCCCCAAACTTTCCTCCCTTCTCGTCCCGTCATGCTGGGGGCCCCAGTAAACTCCCATAAAGCCACCCAGCTGGAAACATGCCCACGATTCATTCGCCCATGCACCCCACAAGAATCATTGCACTTGCGCTCCCATTTTCCTCCAAAATCCCCTAACATACATACACAGTCTTCACCAGATTTCTCACGCACTGTCTCTACCACACAAGCACACACATGCAGGACTCCCTTCCCACACTAGAGAGCCCTTGCACACGAACTCAACTTTGCACACACACCCACCTCCACACGCACAGTTCCCTAGATGCGCACAGACGTTCACACACATGCACACACACAAACGCAAACGCACGCACGCATGCACACCCAAGCCCCCCAAAAGCCCAACTCACCCTCGCCCTCGGAGTCTCCGGTGACGCAGACCCGGGGCTGAGCCAAACTGAGCCCACCGGAGTCCTCCGCCGCCGCCTGGCTCAGAGCGCAGCCCCTAGGGCGGGGCGAAACCGCGATCGCCAGACCTTGAAGTCCGAGCCAGCGATGGCTGATCCCGGGCTGTCGGGTCTTGTACACCCTGCACCCTCCGGGTTGTTCTGGGAGGGGCCTGCTGGGCGGGAGCGCTCCAGGACCCAGGACAGCGAAGATCCCTGCCTGGCCTGGCTCCACCCCCTCCCCACCCCCCCGACTCTGCCCCGGCCCCGCCCAGATTTACCTCCGGACAGGCCCCGCCCCAAACTGACTCCACCCCATCTTAGCTCCGCCCTTTATTTTACACAGCCTTCTTTAACCGCGCCTCCACCTCGGCCCTGCCTCCATACTGGCCACGCCTCATGCAGGGCCCGCCTCCACTGGGTCCCGCCCCTAAAGCACCCAGCCTCGGGGGTGGCTCGGCCCCAGGGAGACCCCGCCCCAAGGCTCTAACCCCAGTCTCGCGCCCCAAGTCTAACCCTTGCCCCTCCCAGCCCGGCTTGCCCCAGTTCAGTTCACGTTTGGCCAGTTCCCTAACGGGCAACCCCCTCCTCCTGGGCTCTGAGTCCAGTCCCTCCACTGGCCACACCCCAGAGCCCTCCTGACCCCGCCGGGGATCTTTCGTTCACTTTGCCCGCTTTACAGAGCGCCTGCTGAGTGTCAGGACTTGCCAGGAGCTGGAGAGTTCTCAGTGAACAAAACAGGTAAAAAGTCCTTGCCCTCGTGGAATTTACCTCTCAGTGAGGGAGTGTGTGCGTATGCGTGCTAAGTCGCTTCAGTCGTGTCCAACTCTGCACTCCCTGCACTGTAGCCCACCAGGCTCCTCTGTCCATGGGATTCTCCAGGCAAGAATACTGGAGTGGGTTGCTGTTTTTCCTCCTTCAAGGGATCTTTCTGACCCAGGGGTCGAACCCGCGTCTCTTATGTCTCCTGCATTGGCAGGCAGGTTCTTTACTGCTACTGCCACCTGAGAGGGAGAGAGACATTAAATAAATAAGACAAATACAATACTGTGTGTGATGCGGGGAAATGCCAATGTGAAAAAAAATAACTAGGGAAGGGATTCAAGAAGCCAGCAGAGTGAGGGTGCAATTTAATACACGATGGACTGGTAGAGTGAAGTTTCGCCCATCATTCATTCTCATTTTGGCTCACACACAAACCCTTCTGGCCTTTGCAGTATCCAGGAGACCCAGCATCCCTTCCATAGCTCCCCCCTTCCTCTCCCTCTCTGTTTGGCTTGGAGGAGCCAAGAGGCTGGCTCTAGACAGCTGTCATCCGTGTATTCATTCATTTGCCATGTACTGGGCACCTACTATGTGCCAGCACTGTGTGACTTTATCCATTTGCAAGAGGGAATCGGACAGGCTCCCCTGCTCCTGCGTGACCCAGAGTCCTAGGCAGGGAGAGGGTGTACTGGGAGACAGCGCTCTATTTAGCAAATGCATTGTTGCCCTTTGTGATAATCAGCCCCTAGCTTCCTTCCTAGCTTGTGTCACACTCTGTAATCATCTTATTTACTTATTCATTTTATCTCTTTGTAGCTCTGACCCAGGAGATTATGAGCTCCACAAGGGCAGAGACCTTATCTATCTTACTCATGTGCCCAGCGTCCACCGGATCTTACTGGGGACCTGGCACACTGGTGCCCAGTGCGTTTTCTTGATTAGGGTTTTCAAGGAAGGTGAAGCTGAAGCTCCAATACATTCACCACCTGATGCAAAGAGCCGACTAATTAGAAAAGACTCTGATGCTGGGAAGCATTGAAGGGAGGAAGAGAAGGGGACGACAGAGGATGAGATGGTTGGATGGCATCACCGACTCGATGGGCATGAGTTTGAGCAAGCTGTGGTCAATGGTGAAGAACGAGGAATCCTAGTGAGTCTTCCATGGGGTCGCGAAGAGTAGGACGCGACTGAGCGACTAATCAAGAATGGAAAAGGAGCGCCCCGGGTCCCATGCCTGCCACAAGATGGCAGCACAGTCCATGGCTCCTGGAGTCGCCACGAAGGGGAACGATCGGGGGAGATGGGAGCCCCGAGGTGCATCGAGGTATCCAGGGTTCATCAGGGAAACCCCCACGCTCCTCCTGGGTGTCTTGCAGGGCGCGTAGTGAGCATTCACTCTGTTGGCTGTTATTACAGCACGATTGCCGTTAGCTGGCACAAAGTAAGCCCAGATTGGAATGCTAACCCCTGGAAGGAAGCTGAGCGATGGATTCCGAACTCTCCAGCTCCGAAGACCGCCCCCTACTCCCCAGGGGGGCGAAGGCTGAAATGCAGATTCCCGGGCACCAATGGAAGAGCCTAGGAATTTGCTTGTTTAACAAACTCTCCAAGTGGTTCTTCAGAGTGGACACGCCTGGCAGTGCTGGAGGTCATTCCCAGCTCTGGGGGATTCCGGGACGCTCAGAGGCATTGCGGGCCCTGGGGAGCGGTTGGCGCGCTCATAAGTTGGGGAGGTCAGCTCTCAAGAGCTCCTCCCAAATGAGGGGCGTGCTCACTGCTCCCAGTACCGAGTTCTGCCCAGACCGAATCTGCCGGATCACCTCCACGCGTGTTTCCTTTGCCACAGAAGGTGCCGGCTTGGGGGAGCAGGAGCGGGCGTGAGAGATGCAAGGAGTGGGAGCAAGAAAAGCCTCAAGGAGCAGAGGAGAGGCCCTGAGACTGCGGGGAGGCTCCGGGACTCCTGGCTGCCGTTAGCACCGCCCCTGCCCACAACCCGTGAGGACACCACTGAGGGGAGGGGGGTTGGGGGAAAAGAGGTGCTACAGCTGCGTGGGCCCAGGAGCTCAGAGTGGAAAATGGGACCCAGAGGGGAGGGAGAGCCTAACTCCCCCCTCCTCCAGCCAAGGCAAAAGAATCAGTAACAGCACCACCGGCCACCTGCTTCTATCACAGCACTGTTTTCCTATCAGTCATCCCTACCTTTTATTGAGCACTTACTTGGCACAGTGCTGTATACCAGGCAAGGGGCTTCCCTGGTGGCTCAGTGACTAAGAATCTGCCTGCAGTGCAGGAGACGCAGGTTCCATCCCTGGGTCGAAAAGATCCCCTGGAGGAGGGCATGGCAATCCACTACAGTCTTCTTGCCTGGAAAATCCCATGGACAGAGGAGCCTGGCGGGCTACAGTCCATGGGGATCTCAAAGAGTCAGACAAGACTGAAGCAACTTAGGACTCACGCAGGCACATACCAGGCATGGTTCTAAGGCTTTACAAACATCCAAACACTTAATCCTCAAAAATAGCCCCTGTAGTGATGAAACGTTTTGGCACTCCACAGAGGTGGTGGTTGCACAATAGTGTGAATGCTCTGAATGCCACTGAATTGTACACATTGAAATGGTTCATTTTATGTTTTAGAACTACACCTACCCTGAATATTCATTAGAAGGACTGAAATTGAAGCTCCAATACTTTGGCCACCTATGCGAAGACTCAACTCATTGAAAAAGACCCTAATGTTGGGAAAAACTGAAGGCAAAAGGAGAAGAGGGCGGCAGAGGATAAGATGGTTAGATAGCATCACTGACTCAATGGACATGAATGTGAGCAAACTCCAGGAGATAGTGGAGGACAGGAGCCTGGAGTGCTTCAGTCCATGGAGTCACATGGAGCTACTGAACAACAACAACCAACTATACCTCAATTAAAACAAACAGCCTTTTCAGGTCAAAACTCTGTTAATCCTCATTTAAACTAAATCCTCATTTAGTTTAACAAGGAAACTAAGGCACAGAAAGGTTGAGTAACTTGCCCTAGGTCACACAGCTAGCAAGGAAATCAAACCCAGGACTTCTTCCCCCAGAGCTGCCTTGGAAGTACCCAAAAGGTGTGATTTTCCCAGCCTGAGCTTCGGAGATATCCAGGCATCCTGGTCAGGACTGAGGAGGTACCAAAAGGATGGGCTGATCCTATGGGAACACTGGGCATGAAGTCAGTCCCAGGGGCTGGGCCTTCAGCCTCCACCTGCTGCTTCCTACTGGCCCTCGAGAGTGATCGAGCCACAGCTGCCTATTGTTGTGGTGGGTTTTGAAGACTCCAGGAACTACCTCCCATCTGTGAATATCTCCCTGCAGCTGAGTGTGTGTGCGTGAGTGTGTGTGCGTATGTGTGCGTGTGTGTGTGTGTGTGTGTGTGTGTGTGTGAGATAAGGTACACAAAACAGCACTTCCAGGGTAATCCAGTGGTTAAGACTCTGCGCTTCCACTGCAGGGCCCAAGGTTTGACCCCTTGTCAGAGAACTGTGATCCCACATGCCATGGCAAAATAATAATTATAATAATAACATGAAAATTACAAGTTTTAGCCACTTTCTTTCTTTCTCTCTCTCTCTCTCTTTTTTTTTTTTTTTTGCTGACAAAGCCAGAGACTTTATTGAGAAGTGGCACCCGGATGGAGAGCAGGAGGGTAAGGGAACCCAGGAGGACTTAGTTATTTTCAAGTGTACAATTCAGTGGCTTTTCGTGTATTCACAAGGCTGTGCACCCATCACTGCTATCTAGTTTCAGAACATTTTTATCACCACAAAAGAAAACTGGTACCCATCAAAGCACTCACTCCTTCCTACTCCCCTTTCCCCAGTCCTGGCAATCCTCAGTCTGCTTTCTGCATCACATCTCATTTGTCCTGGGGCTGCTTCTAATCCTGTTCCTTCTTCCTCCTCCCCAGAGCTCAGAGACCTCCCAGACTGGGGAACCTCCAAGGCCGTCAGGGTCATTGGCAAGGGTGGTCATGTACGGATGTGCAGGTTGTAGCCTGTACAACTCTGTGTGGTTGTACTGGTCGCTGGGCAGCTTCAATGGAGCAGAGGCTGAGTCTGGGGTCAGCAGGAGTCAGAGGAGGGGAGCGAGGGGAGGGGAACCTGACCTAGAGGGCTGCACAGCCAGACCCCACCGACCTCAACCCCCAGCCCACCCCCAAGTCCAGTCACTTCCACACAAACGCTCTGGGATTCCAGCAGACACTGAATGTGGAACGGGGTCCAAAGGTGAGCAAAAGTGTCGGAGCCCAGGAGCTCTCAGCGAGGAGGAGAGGAAGCGGAAGGGAAGGTAGGATGCCCTAGCAGACGCCCTTGAGAGGGGGCGGGGTAGCAGGGGGGTGAGTGGCGGGTGCCGGAGTCCAGACAGGCCTGTGTGCAGGTTCTGGCCCTGCCACCTTCCAGTGTTCCTGCAGTATATGTGGCTGCAGTGTCCCCTCCTTTAAAGTGGGGATAATGTGGAAATGTTTCAGCCTTCAAAAAGGAAGGACAGGTCCATGCATGAACCTTGAAGACATTATGCTCAGTGGAAGAAGCCAGACAGAGAAGGACAAATATTGCGTGATCCCACTTACATGTCATCAGGTTCACAGGCACGGAATGTAGAGGGGTGGCTGCCAGAGGTGGGGGGGGGGATGCAGGGGCAGGGGGAAGGGGAGTTAATGTTTAATGGATGCAGAGTTTCAGTTTTGCAAGACGAGAAATTTGAGGAAGCTGTGGAGGTAGATAGTGGTGACGGTTGCACAACAGTGTTGAGTGCACTTAATGCCACTGAACTTGTACTTAAAAATGGTTAAGGGACTTCCTTGGAGATCTAAGACTTATCCTTTCAGGGCAGGGGATGTGGGTTCAATCCCCGGTCAGGGAGCTAGAATCCCATATGCCTAGTGGCCAAAAAGCCAAATCAGAAAACAGAAGTGGTATTGTGACAAATTCAACAAAGGCTTTCAAAATAAAAACGGGGCTTCCCTGGTGGCTCTGCGGTAAAGAATCCTCCTGCCAGTGCAAGAGACATGGGTTCAGTCCCTGATCCATGAAGGTCCCACATGCCTCAGAGCAACTAAGGCCATGCACCACAACTATTGAGCCTGCACACTAGAGCCCAGAGTTGCAACTACTGAAGCCCTTGTGCCCTAGAGCCGGTGCTCCGCAACAAGAAACCATCACGATGAGAAGCCCACACTCCACAATTAGGGAGTAACTTCCACTCACTGCAACTAGAGAAAAGCCCACTCAGCAACGAAGACCCAGCGCAGCCAAAAATAAGAAATAACTTTTAAAAAATTTTTAAAGACTTCAAAAATGGTCCACATCAAAAAAACCTCTAAAAACATGATTGAAGGTGAAAGTGAAGTCGCTCAGTCGTGTCCGACTCTTTGCGACCCCATGGAATGTAGCCTACCAGGCTCCTCCGTCCATGGGATTCTCCAGGCAAGAGTACTGGAGTGGGTTGCCATTTCCTTCTCCAGGGGATCTTCCCGACCCAGGGATTGAACCCGGGTCTCCCGCATTCCAGGCAGACGCTTTAACCGGTGAGCCATCAGGGAAGCCCCATTAAAACAAAAACATGATTAAAATGGAAAATTTCATGCTATGTGTATTTGATCACAATAATTTAAAAAAAAAATCTCATTGGAGAAGTCGATAAAACACAATAGTGCTAAATAGTGCCAGCTTGGAGAGAGGGTCCATTTCCCTCGAGACTCTGTTGAGAGGGTGGCGTTGAGATGCAAGGGGAAGGAGACACCCACTCCCCAGCCCCTTTCTCTCCCACCTCCGTCATGACCTTCCTTTGGCTCAAAGTCATCTGGATGGTAGGGCAGACAAAGCCCCCTGCAGGGCAGGGAAGAAGGGCCTCATGTGTGAATTCCCCACAGCCACTGTCATGGATCAGCACACTCTTAGTGGCTTAAAAAAACCACACGAATGGGGACATGCCTTGGTGGCCCAGGGGTGAAGAATCCAGATGGCACATGCGTCGGGGCAGCTAAACCCATGAGCTCCCAATGCAGGGGGCCCCAGGTTACATCCCTGGTCAGGGAACAAGATCTCACATGCTGCAACTAAGACCCACAACAGCCAAATAAATCAGTAAATATTAAACACATACAAATGTATTATCTTACCTTTCTGGAAGCCGGAAGCTGAAATCAGTCACCCTGGGGCTACAGTCAAGGTGTTGACCACCGTCATGCCTTCTGGATGGTCTGAAAGGAGAATCTGTTTACTTGCCTTTTCCAGCTTCTGGAGCCCACGTTCCTTGGCTGGGGGCCACTTCCTCCTTCCTCAAACCTCGTCGTTCCCATCTCTGCCTCAGTCGGGCGTCCCATGGCCTTCTCTTTAGGCGAGTCTCTGTCTCCAGCCTCCCTCTGCCTGTCTCTTATAAAGACATCTGTCATCGGACGCAGTGCATGTGGGCTGTTGCCTCAGTCGTGTCTGACTCTTTGTGACCCTTTGGACTTTAGCCACTACTCCCCTGCCCCCTGACCAGGCTCCTCTGTCCATGGGATTCTCCAGACAAGAACACCGGAGTGGGTTGCCATTCCCTCCTCCAGGGGGTCTTCCCGACCCAGGGATCGAACCCAAGTCTCTTATGTCTCCTTCATTGGCAGGAGGGTTCTTTACCACTAGCGCCACCTGGAAAGCCCCACTGGATGCAGTGAAAGTGAAGTCGCTTGGTCAATTCTGACTCTTTGTGATCCCACGGACGGTAGCCTACCACACTCCTCTGTCCATGGGATTTTGCAGTGAAAGTGAAAGTGGAAATGAGGTTGCTCAGTTGTGTCTGACTCTTTGCAACCCCATGGACTGTAGCCTACCAGGTTCCTCTGTCCATGGGATTTTCCAGGCAAGAATACTGGAGTGGGTTGCCATTTCCCACCCTAAATCCAGAATGATCTCACCTTGAGATCCTAAATTTAATTGCATCTGTAAAGACCCTTTTCTCAAATGAGCTCGCGTTCCCAGGTTGCAGTGGGTTAGAACTCGGACTGTCTCCTCTAGAGGGACCACCATCAGCCCACTGCAGGACCCCCACCCCACCCCGTCGATGTACTGCCCCTGGTATGCTCTCCACCCACTTCCCTGCTCCCATATCCCAGGGTCCCTTCCAAAAGCGAAGTCCCTGAACCCAAGCTCTGCTTTCCGGGGGACCTGGGCAAGGATGTTCAGCAGATCAGATGTGACTTCTTCCCCCTCATCGGAGGAGGGGTGTAGGGACCGGCTGAGGGAGGGCAGGACTACGATACAGGCAGTCAGAGGTCTAGGAGGGATGAGGGAGGCTGGCCCCTGGATCCTGGAGCCCACACTCCAACGCTAGGAGGTCAGCTCAGGTCATGATTCTGCCTACCACACTGGGTCAGACTAAGGGGCTAGGAATGAACAGCCACAGGTACGGAAAGTTAAGCTTGACCTCTTCAACAGACCCCAAGGGACCCCCAGCTCCCTCCCGGAGGCCCTAACTGCCCCTGCCTTGGGGAGAGGCTATGGTTCCAGGACGTTGACTTCTCCCCCACCCCCTGCTTGGAGCCACCCAATGTGATAGTCACCAGCCACAGGCAGCTATTTAAATTCATGAAACAGATAGGAACATGTCAGATATTTATGTAAATAAGAAATATAAACAGCAAAATTAAACACGCAGTTGCACGAGCCACATTCTAAGTGCTCAACAGCTACGTGTGGCTCGTGCTGAGAGGACAGAATATTCCAGCACTTGCAGGAAGTTCTTTTGGCAAGGGCTGCTCCAAGTCACCCCCCCAGGGGCCGGCAGAGGCTGGGCCCTGACTCGGGAACAGGATGGACTGGGTGGGCGTGGAACAGGGACCCCAGGGCCGGGAGGAGGGGGGTGTTTGTCCAAAGCCAGCTTGAGTTGACTCATCACTTCCGAGGCCCAGGCCCGGATGGGGGATTAAGCCTGAGCCGGTGACCAGAGGTTGGCCCGGGGTGGGGAGGGGGTTAGCCTGCTGTGGCTGGGCCTCCTGGGTCCAGGGCAGGAATGTTTGACCTCAGCAGAGACAGTAGACAAAGAGCCTGGGCAGGTCCAGACCGGGTAGATAGGCCAACTTGCCGAGTTAGAGGCAGCTCTAGTTTAAATCAGAAATGGTCAAAACATCTGCTGCTTCACTTGTTACCACCTAGACTTCCCTCCTCGTGAGGCTATGGACCCCTGTCTTTCCGACCCCATCTGCCTGTCCAGAGCCTGGCAGTATCATTGTTCCTCTGCCCACCTCCCCACGGATGAGCAGTTAGGTCATTTCAGTTCTTTTTTTTTAAATCACAAATCATGCTTTTAATTATTTAGTTTCTTACAGTACTCGTATGACAGAAACTGACAAATGCATGTTGTTGCTTAGATGCTAGGTCACGTCTGACTCTTTGCAACCCCATGGACGTATAGCCTACCAGACTCCTCTGTCCATAGGATTTCCCAGGCAAGTATGCTGGAGTGGGTTACCATTTCCTTCTCCATTCATTTCTTTAAAAAAAAAATTTTTTTTTTGGCCGTGCTGCATGGCACGTGGGATCTGATTTCCCTGACCAGGGATGGAACACACGCCCCCTGCATTGGAAGCACAAAGTCTTTTTTTTTAATGTATAATTTTATTTATGTATTTATTTTTGGCTGTACTGGGTCTTCATCACTGCTCAGGCTTTTCTCTAGTTGCGGCAAGGGGAGGCCACTCTCTAGTTTCGATTCCTGGGCTTCTCATCGCTGTGGCTTCTCTCGTTGCAGAGCACCGACTCTAGGGCACTTGGGCTCAGCAGTTGTGGCTCCCGGGCCCTAGAGCACAATAGTTGTGTCACATGGACTTAGTCGCTCCGCAGCATGTGGGATCTTCCCAGATCAGGGATGCACCCATGTCTCCTGCACTGGCAGGCGGATTCTTTACCACTGAGCCTCCAGAGAAGCCCCTGAAAGCGCAGAGTCTTAAGCCACTGGATCACCAGGGAAGTCCCAGGTCATTTTGTTTCTTTATGTGTGATCATTAGCTTGCTCTTCTATCCCTTTCTCTTCCCAGACTGGGTTGTTCAGGCTGTATCTTGCTAGCTCCTATATCCCCAGGACGGGGCATTAGGTAGGTGCTCCACAAATGGGAGGCACTCTGGGGGCAAGATCCTCCCCTCAGGACAGGGAAGCCTGGTTCCCAAGGAAATATCAGTGATGGTTGGCAGGGAGGGCCATGATGAGTGAGCCGGGGGTCCCTGCCTCCAGCGAGGGCCTCCAGCCACCTTCAGCCTGGGGTCTGGCTGCTTTCTTCATGGTGTCTTGGGGCCTGGTCCATGATTTTGTCTGCCTGCAGTGCTCCATCCTTGGGGATATTGGAGAGATGCTGTGATCTCCCCCTAGGGATGTCATGCTTACACTGTCTCCTCATTCCTGCCCTACTAGCTCCCAGAGAGGAGGAACCTATGTCCATTGTGTTCCATTTGCACCCTGAGCACCTAGAACAGGACTTGTCACATAGTAGATACTCAATAAATATTGAATGAAGGGACAAATGACTCCCTTCTCTTCCACCCCAGTTCTGACTCAGGACCTACTAGCTCTGCTTGGTCCTCCTCTGGGGACCTTCCCTGGGACCACGGTGCAGTGACCCTCTTGATCACACCATTCATTCATTCAACATGACACTGGGCACCTACTCTGTGCCCGGCACCTGCTGCTGAATGGTGGTTGAGGTAGGGACGAGGGTGCTGGCTCAGACTGCAGGGTTTAAATCCTGAGTCCCTTCCTGACCTTTTTGAGTAGGCGTTGAATGCACTGAATGCCTCGGAGCTTCAGTTTCCACACCTGAAAAGTGGGGAGAGGAAAAAGGCCAGATTGCCCTCTTTGTTGTGGTTCCACTTCTGTGTGCTTTTGTCAGAACCTAACAGATGATACACTTGAAATATATGTACTCTGTTGTATGTCTATCACATCTCGATGAAGCTAGAAATCACAGTGCTAACATGCTTCCCTGAGCTAAGGACTTAGCACAAGGCCCGGCACACAGTAAATGCTCAACAAAAGTCGTTATTTTCTGTCATTATTACATGTTTTACTTCACCTAATCCTTTTAAGGCCCTGTATGAAAGTGAAAGTGGAGAGTGAAAAAGTTGGCTTAAAGCTCAACATTCAGAAAACGAAGATCATGGCATCCGGTCCCATCACTTCATGGGAAATAGATGGGGAAACAGTGGCTGACTTTATTTTGGGGGGCTCCAAAATCACTGCAGACGGTGACTGCAGCCATGAAATTAAAAGACTCTTACTCCTTGGGAGGAAAGTTATGACCAACCTAGATACCATATTAAAAAGCAGAGACATTACTTTGCCAACAAAGGTCCGTCTAGTCAAGGCTATGGTTTTTCCTGTGGTCATGTATGGATGTGAGAGTTGGACTGTGAAGAAGGCTGAGCGCCGAAGAATTGATGCTTTTGAAGTGTGGTGTTGGAGAAGACTCCTGAGAGTCCCTTGGACTGCAAGGAGATCCAACCAGTCCATTCTGAAGTAGATCAGCCCTGGGATTTCTCTGGAAGGAATGATGGTAAAGCTGAAACTCCAGTACTTAGGCCACCTCATGCGAAGAGTTGACTCATCGGAAAAGACTCTGATGCTGGGAGGGATTGGGGGCAGGAGGAGAAGGGGACGACAGAGGATGAGATGGCTGGATGGCATCGCTGACTCGATGGACGTGAGTCTGAGTGAACTCTGGGAGTTGGTGATGGACAGGGAGGCCTGGCGTGCTGCGATTCATGGGGTCGCAAAGAGTCGGACACGACTGAGCGACTGAACTGAACTGAACTGAACTGGAGCAAATGCCAGAGTGTCCACAGTTTTGCAGATGGAGAAACCAAAGTTCAGAAGGTCGAAGACATTTCCCCAGGGCCACACAGCTAGGAAATGGAGGAGTGAGGATTTGACATCTTCGCTCACAGGCTCTTCCCAATTTTACGGGTGGAAAAATTGAGGTTCAGAGAGGTTAAGCCACTTGCTTAAGGTCACACAGCTGGTGATATGGCTGAGGCAGATTTCAAACCCAGTTTGGTTTCAAGCTAAAGCTTGATTTGATTTTGTGTTTTGTCCCCTGTGGCCTGGCCTGTCCATCACTCAGGTCCCCAGGTGCAGGAGGGAATGGGGTCCTGACCTCCTGACCTGGGCCATCCCCAGGAACTGTCACACATTGGCTCCAGAAATGTAGCCCCACCGGTCTGGGCAGCATGGGCCCTGGCAGGGCAGGGAGGAAGTAGGCTTGGTCGTGGGGAGGGGAGTTTTGGAGTTGGGTTGGGCAGCCTGTCCTGCAGTGGAGATCCCAGGCCTGGCAGAGCCAGTCTGGCCCCAGGACCCCACCCAGCTCCACTCTCTGCCCTGACAGCATGACCTCCTCACTGGGTGGCCCTCACAGCTCCATCTGGGAGGCCCAGGGATGGGCTTGAAATGAGGCGTCCAGAGATGTAGAGTAGGTTGTGCCGGCAAGCCATCCAGGGTTCACGATGAGGCTCAGATCTGCAAGATGCTATTAGGGTGCAGTGTGGCTGGGCCAGAGGGGCCATCAGCCTGTGGGTGAAGCCAGGTCCAAGAGGCCCCTGCTGAGCAGAGGGTTAACCCCTCCATGGCTGGGTCCTGCAGAAGGGCCAGGGTGGCCAGGGGCAGTGGAGGCTCAGTGCTGCCACTTTTCAGGCACTGGTCAGGAGCTGTTCTCATGTTTTGACAGCAGACACCGTCATGCAGGTACACAGCCCTCCAGAGAGGGCTGGCAGGAAGGTCATCTGAGCCGCAGATGCCCACTTGGGGGGCATCAGGGTGGGGCTTCCTGGCAGGCAGTGGGGAGGTGGCCAGGTTGGGGCAGCCTGCCAGGGGCCCCAGGCGAGTTCAGGCCAGAGGCACATTCCTGGGGGATGACTCGGGCAGGCACAGGGGTGACTCACCGTGGACCCTCTCTTGTCTCTGCTGCCAGAGGCCAGCCTCCTCCCTGGTCCCAGGGGGGCCGTGGTGGGGAGCTCACCGGCCCAGGGCTGAGTGTGACTCAGCCCATCTGGACTGGACGGCCAGCATGATTTTCCATCCATTGCATTGTTCTGCGAGGAAAGTAAATACATGTTACAAAACACGGGGTGAAGCCAGGCCAGCCCCCTCCTGTCCCCTTGGAGGGCGGGGAGGAGAGGGCCCTCCACGCCACGCCATCACGGAGCACTGGCTCATCCACATTTTACAGATGGGGACGCCAGGTTCAGAGAGGTTAAGCCACCAACCCAAGGTCACACTCTGGGCAGGATTCAGACTGAGGTTGGCCTCAAGCTACAGCCTGCGGGTTCTTCCCCAGAGGGTGTAGACCAGGCCTGCCCATGTGCTGCATCTCTCTGCTCACAGCTGTGTCTCTCAGGGCAATCCAGAGACCCACAAGCTTTAGCATCCTGGGGTGGGGGGGGTGGGGGGGGTATGTGCTTGTTAACATGCAGATGCTGAGGCTCTAGCCAGACCCACCAGCTGCAATCTCAGATGGGGGCCCTGGAATCTGCATTTCTGAATGCCCTCTAGGTGGGGGTGAAGCTGTACCCCTGGAGATGGGAGAACAGCTGTCTGTCCACAGAAAGCCTGGGCCTCTGCCCTGGGAGGAGAGGCTCCATGGTGAGGAACTGGCCTTCCATCCTGCACACCCCTCTCTCTGCGGGAATGCTGCCCTTCTTGTTTCAAACTGGTTCACCGAAACACCTGAGCCAGCCAGGGAGTGAGCGAGCACCTCTCCAGCTGCTGGGGAAACAATGATCGCAAACAGGGAGGGTGTGGGTGACCTTTCAGATGTGGTGGCCTCCTGGGAGACAGCCGCCTGGCCCAGCTCTAGGCAGGGGACGGGGTTCAGGGGCCAAAGGTGGCCTAGTTGCCAGGGAACAGAACAGCTGGGCAGGTACCATCCCTTCAGGGTGAACGTCAAGTCAACCCCCCGGGGAAAGCAAACACGCTCCCCGAGCCCCCACCCCACGGCACAGGCAGAGCAGATGAGTCACTTGGCATACGAGGGCTCCTCGAAACCAAGCAAATCCCATCTGCCCACAGGAGGATCCACAGGGGCCAGATCCCAGCTCCCACCCCATCCGGCCTACCCACAGAGTGTCTTGCACACGTGTGTACACATGTGCACACACTCACACACACACACACACATGCTGCACCAGCTCAGAAACCCAGATTCTAGAGGCTGGAGGGAAGAGGGATGGTGAAGGACAACTCAGTTCCTCCCAAAATCTACTCATTCTCCCCAAAGCACTTGGGCCGGGCCCAGCTGAGTCAGCCCATGAGGGTGGAGACGGGTGGGGGTCCGAGAGCACGGGGCCAGAGCAGGCTAAGCCAGGAACCAGCCCAGCTGGCACTGGGCCTCTCGGGGCCTCAGCGAGCTTCCCTGGAAGATAAGAGAGCTTCCTCTTGGGAGGGAGGGTCCTCGGGGAGTCAGTGGGGGTCTCTGGGGAGTGTCAACCTGCTGAAGTATATTGGCTACATGCTGTGTTGCCTGGCATAGAGTCGGTCCTCAATAATGGAGAAATGGCATTAATATCATCAATGTCAAACATCATCAGTGTCACGGCTGTTACAGCAGCTGAGCTATCAGCCTGCTCACCTGGAGGTCCCTAGTCTGGTTCCCTCCCAGAAGCCAAACTTCACTTTTCTAGGTGTAGGGAAGGAGGATTTGGAAGTTGGGAGAAGTCTGGAGTTCTGCATTGTCCTGTAATTGCTTGTAACCCTCAGCCTCACAAGCATGGAGCCTCCACCTGCAGAGGTCAACCCCTCCCATTTGTGGGACCCTCACTCAGGGCCTAGGGGCATGCCAAGTGCTTAACACATGGGATCTCACCTAGGAGGTGGATACTATAGTTGTGTCCATTTCACAGACGGGGAAAACTGAGGCTCAGAAGGACAAAATGACCTGCGTACAAGCTGCAACAGCTGAAAGGGACTGAGTGAGAACTCCAGGGCTCCCTGGGCTGCTGCCCCTACCCCATCTTTGGAGCCCTGATAAGGTTCATCTCCCTAGACTCAGCCCAGTTGGCTTTGTAGTTGCTGTCTCTTTGTCTCCAGCCTTAGACTATCAGCAACTTGAAGGTAGGGAGGCTTCCTTCCTTAACATGGGTTCTATTTTGCCCAAATGTTGTATCTTCCATAATCCTTATCAACCAGTATCTTTCAGTCCAGTAAGGAAGACTGGCAAAGAAGGAGGTTAACACCATAGAGTGTAGTGGACCCTAACAGAGGGGCATGAAGTGGGGAGTGGAGGCAGGGAAGGGTCTGGGAAGTAGGAATGCTAGGCTTGGGTCATTTTGAAATGAGTCTTTTAAAAGTAACTAAAGGACTTCCCTGGTGGTTCACTGGTTAAACCTCTGCATTTGCAATGCAAGGGGTACAGATTCAATCCCTGATTGGGAAATTAAGATCCCACATGCCACATGGCTAAAAAATAGAAAGTAATTGAAAAAAGACATTGAAAAATTAATCCAAGCACATATAAAAACAATATCCAAAGGAACTTTTAAAAAATAAGACAAAATCCAAACACTATGAAAGAGCGTACAATGAAAATTCAGATTTGTCTCCTGAGGGGACTCATGGCTAACAGAGTCTTGTGGATCCTTCCAGAAATTTTCTGTACATATGGGCATATATATTCTCTGTTTCTCTCTCACACTTTGCTCCTGGCGCCTGACAACGAATTCCACATCTCATTCATTTCCAGCTGCACGGTCTTCCAGAGTAGATGCACTCTGGGTTATTTAACCACCTGATCCCCATCCCAGTGGCCATCAGGCTGTTTCCAGGATCTCCTCCCTAGCAACGGTGCTGCCGTGAATGACCCCAATTTACTCTCCAAGGGAAAGGCAATCCGGAGAAGGAAGGAAAAGAGTTTCCATGCAGAGTTGTGCCATAAAACAGGGGGTTGGACAGTATTCCCTCCTGAGCCCTTTGGCTCACTTAGGGGCACAGGAAGGGGTCCAGGCTGAGCAAGTTTTGTCCTGACTTCAGGCCAAGTCTAGACCCCAAGTCACCCCCACCACCACCACCACCAAGCTGTGTGTTCTGAAGCCTTGGGCTCCTCCCTGACACCTATTCCCAATGGACTTGTAGTCTGGACTTATAGTCTCTAGGTCTCCTGCATTGCAGGTGGATTCTTTACCATCTGAACCACCAGGGAAGCCCAATGCTTGTAGTGGGACTCTAGGTCCCACCCCACTCCCACCCCCGGAGCTAACCTCAGACTAGGGGAGGGAAGTCCCTTCAGGTTGGAGGGAATTGCTCAAGCACTAAGCTGCCTGGTGGGGAACTCCCCATCTAGAAGGGGCATCTGATAGAGAAGCCAGGGCAGTGCTAAGTTCAAAGAGGAGAGAAGGGTTAGGTGTGGCTGGAAGGTCTGTACAGGGTTCCCTATCTGAGAGCTGCAGGCAATATCCCTCACTCCTGGTTTCTCATAGAGGGGCCAGGGACCACCAGGGGGACTTGCTAAAAGTTTAGACTCCTGAGACCCTTCCTGCACACGGCCCCCCAATCAGAAGGGGGGTCATGCCCCGGAATCTGCATTTTACAAGCTCCCCTGGGGAAGCTGAGCTGCTGCTCCTCCCAGGGTCCTTTATCCTTTTTAGGTCTTCAGATCCCAACTTGAGTTTGAGTTTGTCAATGTATTGTTAGTAGTATTAGCATGTGTCTTTCCCCCTCCCTTAAGAGAAAGGCCTTTTACTGTTTTTGTTTTTTTTCCCTTTCCTCATCTACGTAGCAGAACCAGGCAGCCACGGCTGGGAGAATACCTGTATCTGTGGAATGAGCCAATGAACGAGCCCACTGAAAGCGATAGACTCTTGCCCTCAAAATGTGCATTTGGACACACACACATTTTGAAAGCAACTGTAGGAGGATCCACAGACCCCCTTAAGCCCACCGCAGCTACCCCCTAACAAATAAGGTTTTCCCAGAATCTCTGTAACACTTCAACACTGAAGTCCTGTGACGGCAGGGACAACAGATGACCTAAAGCAGCCGTCCCCAAACTTTTTGGCACCAGGGACTGGTTTCATGGAAGACAATTTTTCCAAGGACGGGGTTGGGGGGGATGGTTTCAGGATGATTCAACCACATTACTTTTTTTTTTTTTAATTGGAGGATAATTGCTTTGCAATGTTGTGGTGGTCTCTGCCATACATCAACACGAATCAGTTATATATATATCCCCTCCCTCCCCACAATAATAAACTCTCTCCTCCTAGTAAGGAGAAACTCCTAAATGGAGGTGCCAGGCATTGAACCCGGGGTCTCGAGCATGCTAAGCACACGCTCTACCATTGAACTACACCCCCTCTACTATACTTACTGTGCACTTTATTTCTATTATTATTACATCAGCTCCATCACAGATCATCAGGCATTAGATACTGGAGGTTGGGGGACCCCATGGCCTACAGGACACTGTTCTCAAATGCTCTGGGGTCTGGGGAAGGAAAAGCCTGTAGGAATCAACCTCCTTATTTTTTAAACAAAAAGCAGCTGGGGAAGTGACTGGCCTGAGGACTCTGGATGCTCAGTGCGGGGGTGGGGGGGCCTGCCTCCTTCCCTCATCATTGCTCCCCATCTGAGCCCTTTGGCATCTCCCCTGAGGACTGAGTGCTCCTCCTTCCCAGCTGGGCTCAGGACCCGCAGTGCCCTCCAGAGGGACGCTGAACGCTCCCTGCTATCGGGGCCCCACTCTGGCTCAGGGCCAGACCCCGGGTTACCGGCTGTCTAACTGCAGCCTTCTCCACGGGCACACAGCGCAGCAGGGCCCCGGCGTGACTGGCCTCTACTGGCACAGATGTAACTTGGCACATAGGACTGTGTGAAGTGTTGTGTGAATTATCTACAGGAATCCCCGATGGCGTGGGGTGCGGTTGTTACCACTGTTTGACAGAAAAAGGAAACTGAGGCTGGGAGCAGAGAGAAGCCTTGCTGAAGAGTCAGCTGACCGTTCATAACAGCAGGATTTGAACTCAGGCAGGCGCACTCCGGGGCTTCCCAGGTGGCTCAGAATCCGCCTGCCAATCTTAGAGACGCAAGTTCCATCCCTGGGTCTGGAAGATCCCCTGGAGAAGGAAATGGCTACCCACTCCTGTGTTCTCACCTGGGAAATCCCATGGAAAAAAGGAGCCTGGCGGGCTACAGTTCGTGGGATCGCAACGAGTCGGACACGACTTAGCGTCTAAACAACATCAAGGTGCACTCCCAAGCTCCCTTTTCTCAACTGCCATCGACAGTCCTACCACCTGAGAGTAATTCACTAGCTATCGGGGCATAGAGATCCGTCAGGCTGTCCCATCTGACTGGGGGCCCCACCTGGGTGTCAGCCAAGAAAAGGGAGCCCCGGTGCCCAAGAGGGGCATCCGAGACCCGGGTGAGGGTCCTCAGTCTGGGGCGCGTGCGCCAGGCCGAGAGTCAGGGGCGAGGGGGCTGAGGAGCGCGCTCGGGAGAGCCGCCAGCGCGCCTCCGCCCGCCTGCCCAGCTTCTCGAGTGTCCAGGCTGGGAGGTGGGGTGGGATGGGCCGGGTCCTCCCAGGACCCCGTGTCCCCACCCAGATTCCAGGCCGGGCGCCCAGCTCGCTCCAGCCTGGCCGAGGGCGCGCCTGGAAGCCCCGCCCACCCGGCGCCCCTCCCCCGGGAAGGTACGCGCCACCTTCTCGGGAGCGGCGCGGGGAGCCGGGGCCTGCGGGCGCCCCGCCCCCCACGAGTAGTGACCGGCCGCCGCCGCCGCGCCGCACTCGGGGCTCCCGCGTCGCCGCCCGCTCACCTGCGCCAGCTGCCCTCCCCTCGGTGCGCGCCGGGGCCTCCGCCGCCCAGTGCCCAGCCCGGCGCAGCGACCCGCCGCCCCGCCCGGCCGCCACCATGAACTCGCTCTTCAGGAAGAGAAACAAAGGCAAATACAGCCCCACGGTTCGGACCCGCAGGTGAGGGGCCGCACTGGGCCGGGATGCGCGGCCCGGGCCGTGAGGGGAACGGCCGGGCCTCCGGGGCTGCGGCGGCTGGGAGGGGGTGCGCACCGCCCTGGGAGCCCCGCGGGGCGGGGAGCCCGGCCTGGAGTGCGCGACGCGCGGGGACGCGGGCGCCCGAGGGCTACCCTTGAGCTGGGAAGCACGGCCAAGGTGGGAATGGAGGTGGGCCGGGGGCGCGGAAGGAAAACACGCTGTTTGGCACCGGAAAGTTCTAGGAGCCGGGAGAGTACTGGCTTGGGCGCTTAGAGACCAAGGTACTGAGGTGGAGTCACAGCGGGGTGGAGGGGTTCTTCACGTCCCGCGGTCGCCCTTGGGCCAGGGGTCCTCGCGGGCCAGGAAGCACCGCCCGGGTGGAGAGTGGTGTGTCGGGCGGACGCTACACCCAAGGCGGGGGCGGGGGCGGGGGTGTGTGCACGGACAGAAGCACCGTCTAGGGGCGCACCCACGCGGTGAAGTTGAGCTGGAGCGGGGGGGCGTGGCTGGGGACGTTCACCAACGCTCCTTGGAGGGGCGCGCAGGTGCTTCTGGAGTCGGGGAGGCGAGAGATGAGGGGACGAATTGGGGGGCGGGGAACGTGCCACCTGCAGCAGAACTTTCCGGCACCTGCCATCCTGCGCTCCAGAGCCTGGTTCGGAGGAAGCCGTGGGTGTGGGGTTGGGGGAACCCGGGCTGAGGCACCCCTGGTCCACACCCGCTACCCCACCCCGAGGTCTGCGGAGCTCCTGGAAGGGCGGTGGGGCCTTCTCCCTTAGTGATTTCTCAGGGGCGTGGCTGCCCCTAGCACCCCCCCGCCCCCCTCCACCAACCAGCGCCGAAACTGGCGGCGTCTCTGAGAGCCTCCGGTTCCCAGGGCCGCCTGGGAAGGGAATGACATGTCTCGATGTGTTTGCGTTGAAAGATGTGTTTGCGTTGAAACGGCAGCCCATGTCCGCTTGGTAAGCCTAATGTATTCACTTAATAACCGGTTTAGGGGAACCTCAGTGGAGATGCTGAGATTGAGGGAGGGGGCAAGACCTCAGACCCGTCCTTGGCCTCTCTCTAGGGAAAAGGAGGCAGGGGCTATAGCTGAGAGGGAGCCTTTATCCAACAAGGGGCTTCAGGCAGGTGGAGAAACTAAAAAAAAATTGCAGAGCCCACCTGCCCCAAGTGTATCCACCCCAAAGTGCCCTCATCTGAGACCCCTTCCCCTGGAAGCAGTCCCTCACTCCCTCCCAGGTCAGGGATGAAGGCGAGGAGACCCGGGCCTGCACTCCCACCCTGCCCCTGTGGTCCAGCCCAGGCAGACCTGTCTGACAGGTGCAGGCGCCCTGGGCATGGCGTGGAGAGGGTGGGCCCTCCATGTCTTTGTTGTCAGTTCAGTCACTCAGTCGTGTCCAACTCTTTGTGACCCCGTTGATTGCAGCAAGCCAGGCCTCCCTGTCCATCGCCAACTCCAGGAGCCTGCTCAATCTCATGTCCATTGAGTCAGGGATGCCATCCAGCCATCTCATGGTGCCCTCACCTGAGACGTAGAGGGTGGGCCCTCCATGCCTTTGAATTCTAGGCTTTTCAGAAACTCCACTCCCCTGTGACCCCACTGCCCCTTCTCCCCTCTGCCTTGTTTCAAGTTCAGAAGTATTTCTTTCCCTCCCCTCCCGGGGTCCCCCCGCCCCCACACACACCCCCGCCACACACACATACAAGCCTCCCTGGTCTTTCCCAACCCCAGGGATTGGGCAGGGCTCTGCACGCTGCTCTTCAGTGGCCAGGTCCAGCTGGCTCTCCAACCCAGCTGGGGTCCCATCCAGTCCCTGAACTATTCTTTCAGATGTTGCACAATCAGGCGCTCTGTGCCAGCCAGGGAGGGCTGTGCTGTTCTTCCCTGACCAAGACCAGGGCCCCTCCAGTCCTCCACACACACGCACACACCCACACACCAGGAGATGGGCCAGCCTTGCCCTGTTCTCCGCCTCCCTCATCCCTCTGAGCCTCCCCTTCTTCCAGCTCTTCATCCGTCCAGTCCCCCAAGGGCTGGGCTTGGACCTAACAAAAGGTTATAATGAATCTGGACAATCTGGGAGGGTCTTGGCCTTCCCAGCAGAGAGCAGGAAGGAAGCAATTAACATCCTTTACAGCTTCAGGGACTCAGGGTTAATGGGCATGGGTCCTGCACTTCACAATACCCCTGGCCCAAGGCAGCCACCCGCTGCCCCTAGTTGAATGTGTGATCTCAGCTTGGAGGTCTCTTTCTCCAGGAAGCCCTCCCCGATTCTTCCCAAGATGGGACGAGATTCTTCCTTTGGGCCCTGTGGCCTTGCACAGTCACAGCCCTGTGTAGATGCCAGGTGACCGTGGTCTTGTCAGCCCAGCATGTTCCCCTTGGTGGAGACAAGTTCATGGAACAGATTGCACAGTTGAAGGTAGCCTCTTGAGTGTTACCCAGTGCTTGGCTCTGTACCCATAGCTCTAAGATGTGCTCGCTGGTCACAGGATGCTGGCCCCCAAGTTACTCTTGCACCCTGAGTTTTCTGGGGGCTTCCTCTTCTGTCTGGGGGAGGGCAGGGTTGCCAGTGAGATTCAGCATTGAGGTGGTCAGTTGAACACCTCGCCTCTGGTTCCAGAAAGGCTCAGGAACCTCTATGAATCTCAGTTTCCTTATTTGCAAGGCAGGCCTGGTACTAATATCTTCCGTGTGGGGTTGCTGGGAGGAGCCAACATAACAATGGGGAGGATTCCCCCCCCCCCGCCCTGCCCTGCGCTCCCCGCTCCGCTGCCCCGGGCACATAGGAAGTGCCCAGAGTGAGGGTCAGCATCCCTGCCCCCAGCAAAGGGAATTCAGGAGCCAAGTGACTTGCACACAACCCCGCTGTCACAGGCTTTGGATGGCACAAGTGAACAGAAATTCGTGGAGAGCCCCTTAGGAGAAAACTGCCCCTCCCTGTTTGTCAGCCTGTAGCAGCTGGAACTGGGTGTGAACTCCGCTGCTCCTGCTGCCCTGGTTTCTAATGACAGGTGTCGGAACTGGTGTTCACACCTGAGCTAATGACAGGGCAGGCTGCTGCTGTAGGGTCACCAAGGATAGTGTCCAGCTCAGCGGGGAGGGCCTTGAGGGGCCCTGGTCCTACCGTCCTGCTTGGATGCTGAGAGTACAGCCCTGGCCAGTCCTTGCTCTCCAGCTGTGCCACCTGGGGACAGCTGCATGGCCTCTCTGAGCCTCTGCTTTCTCAGCTGTGGAATGGGCATAAAAATACTACCTGCCTGGTGATATTGTTGGCATGAGGATTAAATGAAATAATGCAGGGAAAGGGTTGAGAATTATAGGAAGCCTCGATCCACAGCAGCTGTGATAGTTATAACTGTTGAATACATTTAAATAGGCACCTGCTATGTATCTGGGATTGAGCTGACTCCGCAATGGACAGGCAGTGCACTGCACAACTCCTGGGGTGCCATTCCGAGGAGTAGGGGTGGCTGTGGAGGAGACGTTGACAATCTCTACATTTGATGGAATTTTGCTTAATTACCACTGTGGTTGCAGGACTGTGTCATGGTGGTGATGGGAACCACTGAGAGTTTGGGGGGACATAGAGCTGGACAGATGAGATTTCCAGCCTGACGGCCCTGTTGCTCCTTGACTGGTCTGAAGTGAGATCTGTCAGGGTTAGGGTGGAGACCTGGATTATCGGGGAGGACTTCCTGTGGAAGTGTCTGACCTGTCATTGCGAGGGATGGATGGTTAGACCCAGCTCTGCAGTTAGACTGAACTCTGCCTGTGTTTGAGCTTGGCAAAGAAATTTGGCCTCGCTAGGAGCCTCAGCTTCCCCCTCAGTAAAATGGGACTAATTTTGCCCCTCTACCCAGACCTGGGTCCCAGTGAGCACCCAGCAGCCTGGCCTCAGTTCTTGACCTCACCTAGGCAAAGTCCTACAAGAATGGCCCAGTCCTAATGGGGACATCCTGTGGGAGAGGCAGGGCCCAAGGGTTTGGAGGCTGGTGAAAGGGGCGTGTGTCCTCCTGGAAGCTAGCTGGGGTACCCTGGGCCCCTCGGTGATTAAGAGCGTGTCATCCAGGTGTGGGTCCAAGCCCCAGCTTTGCCTCTCCTGAGCTGTGTGACCTTGGGCAGGTCACGAAACACTTGAATCTCAGTTTCCTCATCTGTGAAATGGGAGTGTTGCAGCAGCCATCAGTTGGTGAGGTCGCTAGTGGCTCAAGTGAGAGAATGCATGTGACGGGCCCAGCTCCCAGTGAGTGCTCAGTAAGTCATGGCAGAGACAGTGGTGAGTGCACACTGCTGTTAAAGATGAAAAGTGAAACTCGCTCAGTTGTGTCCGACTCTTTGTGACCCCATGGACTATACAGTCCATGGAATTCTCCAGGCCAGAATACTGGAGTGGGTAGCCGTCCCCTTCTCCAAAGGATCTTTCCAACCCAGGGATCAAACCCAGGTCTCCCGCATTGCAGGCGGGTTCTTTACCAGCTGAGCCCCAAAGATGAGGATGGTGCTAAGAACGGAGCTGACCAGGCAGCTGGGCTCCTTCCAGCTGTGGAGGGTGTTGCCCCAGGGGCACAGGAGGTCAGCTGACTCCCATTCATTCACCCTAGCATTCATGTGGACCCCACACACACCTTAAGAAGACAAATGGAAAGACACACCTGCATGCATTGATTAGTGTCAGTTGCAAAGCTCGAACAGTCTGCAGGAGGGTCCTGTCAGCAAAGTTCCCCTCCCACTACGTGAGTAGCCAGGACTGGAGTGATCCGCCCAGCCATTTCTCAACACCTGCTGTGCACCCAGCACAGCCATGGATGTTTTATATATATATGTATATATATAAAATCTCATTCTGACACCGAGCCTGTAAGGCTGCTGCTGGTATCCCATTTCACAGAGAAGAACACTGAGGCCCAGAGTAAAGGCACTCGCCTTGCATTCACGGCTCACACATGGCCAATGTTGGGGCCCCTGGAGAAGGAAACTAGGGCTCCCCACCTCAACCTGGGGCTGGTGCTATCTCTGGGGACTGCCCCAGGCCAGATGGTGGAGTCACTGGGTTTTGTATCCCTGACTCCGCCCAGCAACCCTTACCACCTCCCCTCTCTTTGGCTTTGCCCTCACTTGCCCAGTGCTGTTGCAGAGGGAACGAGACCTGGTGAACTAGATTCAGGACAGAACGGAGCTGAACATGTAACAGTGCTGCTAATGGTGGCATTTCAGACACAGTCAGGGAGCTCCTCTGGGGAGAGGCTTACCTCAAGTCATACCTTTTAGGCAACACTCCTAGGAGAGTGAGGGGCCTCTGGAGGGCCCTGGGGGCTGGGGGAGAAGCTGCCTTTGAGAACATGTCCAAAGCTCCTTGTCAAGAGATTTCTGGCTCCTCTCTGCTCCAGGCAGCGCTGTGTGGGGTGTTGCCAGCGCCACCTGCCACTCTCTAGCCTGCCTGTCTGCCTGCCCTGACCTGTCTTAGGAATGGGGAGACAGAAATGGCCCCTGGTCTTTGTTCTCTCTGCTTTTAATGGGTCTTCTGTCCTCCTGAGCCTAGGCAGCGAGGCCCCTGGTGCCCCTTCCTGCCTCCAGGTAGACTGAGCCCTGCCCTGGCCTCTTGGCTCCCTGCCTCCTGAGCGGGCAGCCCCGCTGGGCCCCCAGGCCCTGTCACCAGTGCCCCTGCTGCAGCTGCTTCACCATTCCTGCCTCTGCCCCATCACCCCACTCCCTCCTCCCCATGGCAGCCAGGGAGCTCTCTCTTGTTGTTCAGTTGCTCATGTCCCATTCTTTGTGACCCTATGGACTGCAGCACACCAGGCTTCCCTGTCTTTCACTATCTCCCAGAGTTTGCTCAAACTCATGTCCATTGAATCGGTGATGCCATCCAACCAACCTCATCCTCTGCCATCCCCTTCTCCTACCCTCAATCTTTACCAGCATCAGGGTCTTTTCTAGGCAGCTCTTTGCATCAGGGGGCCAAAGTATTGGAGCTTCAGCTTCAGCATCAGCCCTACCAATGAATATTTAGGATTGACTGGTTTGATCTCCTTGCTGTCCAAGGGACTCTCAAGAGTCTCCCTGCCAGATGTCAGTCTGGTCCTGTCCACCCCCTCCCCGCTGGTTCATCCCACCCCAAGCTTCCCTTTCCTCTCAGGCCCTGGGAACCGCCACCCTGCATACTATGAGTTCATTCCCCTCTCCTTTCCATGACCCTTCCAGCCCCTGAGCCTTTGCCCATGCTGTTCCTCCCACCTGGAATGCCCTTCCCACCCCTCCGGGCTCACTTCTCTTCCTCACCTGGTCCCTGTTCCTTGGGGAAGCCCTCCCTAAACCTCTCTTTCCCCAGGCAGATCCACTTCCTGCATTGTCTCCCCCATCTCCTTGGTCACTCTTACCTCAGCGGCCGTTGGGTGGTCTGATGGAGATGAAGGTCTGTCTGCCCCAGACACTGGCAGGGCGGCACATGTGCTGAATGGGTGAATGAATGAGTGAGGGTGGCCCTGGGGGCCTGCAGAGGTTTCCCCCTCCTGAAACATCTCAGGCTGATGCAGACACTCATGCTCACACACAAGACACGCACGCACTCGTCCCCACCAAGAAACGGGGTGGGCGGGTGGGGCTTCTATCTAGCAGAAAAGAATAAGGGATCCTGAGCAGAGGGCCCCGGGCCCCCGTCCCCACCCCCGTTTTCTGTGCTCTCTGTAAGCAGGCTGCAACAATGCTGTGTGACAAGTGCAGAGACAGTGGAGGCAAAGGAGGGGGATGGGTGCAGAGGGAGCAGCAAGGGTCACGAGACAGCGAGGTGGGCGTCCACGCGCGTCGGCCTGCGGAGGCATCCCATGGTGTGAACAGAGCAAGCTAAGGACACAGACAGCACATTTGTGTGCATTTGCACACATTCGTTCAGGGACTTCCCTGGTGGTCCAGTGGCTGAGACTCCGAGCTCCCAGTGCAGGGGGCCTGGGTTCCATCCCTCGTCAGGGAACTAGGTTCCGCATGGTGCAACTAAAGACCCCATGTGCTGCACCTGAGACTCAGCACATCCAAATAAATAAATGTTAACAAAAGAAGAAACTGAGTGATCATAGTAACAAAAACACTCTTTAAAAAATAAATAATTTAAAAATTCATACAAAGTAATTCCATGTATGTTTATAGAAGCAGACGCGATATGTAGTGAAAGTTTAAGACAGGCTTAGGAAGAAACCTGTGTAGATCACAACAAACTGGAAAATTCTTCAAGAGATGGGAATACCAGACCACTTTACCTGCCTCCTGAGAAATCTGTATGCAGGTCAAGAAGCAACAGTTAGAACCAGACATGGAACAACGGACTGGTTCCAAATTGGGAAAGGACTACATCAAGGCTATATCTTGTCACGCTGCTTATTTAACTTATATGCGGAGTACATCATGCAAAATACCGGGCTGGATCAAGCACAAGCTGGAATCAAGATGGCCAGGAGAAATATCAATAACCTCAGATATGCAGATGACACCACCCTATGGCAGAAAGTGAAGAGGAACTAAAGAGCCTCTTGATGAAAGTGAAAGAGGAGGGTGAAAAAGTTCGCTTAAAACTCAACATTCAGAAAACTAAGATCTTGGCATCTGGTCCCATCACTTCATGGCAAATAGATGGGGAAACAATGGAAACAGTGACAGAGTTTATTTTCTTGGGCTCCAAAATCACTGCAGATGGTGACTGCAGCCATGAAATTAAAAGACGCTTGCTCCTTGGAAGAAAAGCTATGACCAACCTAGACAGTGTATTAAAAAGAATACATTTGAATCAGTTCTAATGAGATGGATGAAACTGGAACCTATTATACAGAGTGAAGTAAGCCAGAAAGAAAAACACCAATACAGTATACTAACGCATATATATGGAATTTAGAAAGATGGTAACAATAACCCTGTGTACGAGACAGCAAAAGAGACACTGATGTATAGATCAGTCTTATGGACTCTGTGGGAGAGGGAGAGGGTGGGGAGATTTGGGAGAATGGCATTGAAACATGTATAATATCATGTATGAAACGAGTCACCAGTCCAGGTTTGATGCAAGATACTGGATGCTTGGGGCTGGTGCACTGGGACGACCCAGAGGGAGGGTATGGGGAGGGAGGAGGGAGGAGGGTTCAGGATGGGGAACACAGGTATACCTGTGGCGGATTCATTTTGATATTTGGCAAAACTAATACAATATTGTAAAGTTTAAAAATAAAATAAAATTTAAAAAATGAAAAAAAAAAAGCAGAGACATTACTTTGCCAACAAAGGTCCAACTACTGATTTTTCCAGTAGTCATGTATGGATGTGAGAGTTGGACTATAAAGAAAGCTGAGCACTGAAGAATTGATGCTTTTGAACTGTAGTGTTGGAGAAGACTCTTGAGAATCCCTTGGACTGTAGGGAGATCCAACCAATCCATCCTAAAGGAAATCAGTCCTGAATGTTCATTGGAAGGACTGATGCTGAAGCTGAAACTCCAATACTTTGGCCACCTGATGCAAATAACTTGGAAAAGACCCTGATGCTGGGAAAGATTGAAGGCAGGAGGAGAAGGGGACGACAGAGGATGCGATGGTTGGATGGCATCACTGACTCGCTGGACATGAGTTTGAGCAAGCTCCGGAAGTTATTGATGGACAGGGAAGCCTGGCGTGCTGCAATCCATGGGGTTGCAGAGTCAGACACGACTGAGCGACTGAACCGAACTGAGGGAGAAACCAGCGGCTCCAAAATTATGCTCCCCCAGAGGAGGGGGCTCAGAGGGTACTGAATAATAACACTGTTTTTGAAAAAAATCTGAAACACGTATGGCTGAGTGGGAACATCAGCGAAGTCTCGGTGGCATTCTTTCCATACTTTTCTGCACATTTGAGCTAGGTTAAGAGTTTTCAGTTTTTAAAAGTGAGGGGTGGGCTAGACCAGGGGTGTTGGCAGCTGATCCAGCCTGGAGGGAAGCCTGCAGTTCTGGATCCAAGTCCAGTCAGCAGGTAGAGAGCAGGGAGGAAGAGGGAGCGGGCCTCAGCAGGGGGAGATGTCCAAGGCCTGGGGAGCAAGAATGGAGGGCTCTGGATGCGGAGACTCAGAAGTGTGGGAGGGAACCACGGCCAGGAGCGGGAGAGGTGTGGACATGTGACAGCCTCTGAGGCTGAGGTGCAGAGGAGCAGCCGTCCTGAATTATGACTGTACTGTCCTTCTTAGACATCAGTGCCCTCGTCTCTCTTTTCCAGGTGAGGCTCAATGTTTTAGAGTCTCAGCGGCTCTGAGCTGGGAGCAGATGAGCTGGCTGCAGAGGTGTCCCCTCTGGTCACCCAGCCCATCCTTTCCTGGACAGAGGGCTTGTCAGGTCTTATAAATGCACAGCTGACTGGCCAGAGGCTCCACCCCACCCACAGCCTGCTGACTCTGGAAGGCTGTGGGGCTGCAAGAAGACAGCCCTGTGCAGAATTCTTTGCTGCTCCAGCAGCCGGGGCTCAGATGTCAGACTCGTGGCTTTGAAGGCTTTTCACTTCTCCATGCTGGGATGGGAACTTTCGGGTTCCAGCTGAAGGTTTGAGAAAGGATTCAAAGTTTGTGCCGCCAGGAACAGCGGAGGCTCCAGTCCTGCTGCTCTGCACCAGGAACTTGACTCTTCCCAACTATAAACTGGGCAACGAAACCCCCATGTTACTGTGAGGGAAGCTGAGGCTGAGGTCAGGGATGGAGGTGGAGTAGAAAGAGCCTGGGTTTGGGAGCCATGGATCCGCTTTCCAGGCCCAGTTGTGCCTCTTGTCAGCTGTGCTGCTGCTGGCCATCTTCCTGCCCCACTGTGGGCTTCACGAAGTTAGGGGCTTTGCAGACCACGTGGTCACTCCCACACCCCCCGAAAGATGCCTCACACATAGTAGGTGCTCAGTGAGCAGCAGTGAGAGGTCTGTTTTGAATCTACAAATTAGAGGCGTGTAGAATCACGGAGAGAACTGGAGATGATGTGTGTAAAAGCAGCAGGCACATAGTAGGTGCTTCCTATTTGGAGGCCAGTACTCCTTGTCCACTGGTTTTGAACCCGGAATGATGTCCTAACAACTGGGGTTGTCACAGTTGGCTTGAGGCCCATTTAAATCTTGGAAAAATCTCCAAGACACACCCTGGTGTTACTCAAAGAGGTTTGAACTTGTGTGTGTGTGTGTGTGTGTGTGTGTGTCTGTAACGAGAGCCCAAAAGCACAAGCCTGACATGAGGCCCCGAGGTGGGGAGGCCTTCCCCGGGTGGAAGCAGATTAAACCATGAAACAGAGCTATAGTTACTCCACCAGCAGCCTTCTCACTGTAGAATCTACTTCCCCAGGATTAGTAGACAGTAAATTCCTCCACACCCAGCTAATTATCACTGAGGTTTCTAGTAGGGAGCCCGTCAGTCAGTTGACCTGTCAGTCTGGTAATTTTTGGATGCTTTCTGAGTACTGTTCTCTACAAGACTTCCTTCCTGCAGAGACCTGGGAATTCTTCCTCGACCTTGCAGCACATGACTCTGGTTCCTTTCCTTGTTCCTAGCCCTGCCAGCGCGTTAGAATCACCCGAGTTTTGGGACTTCCCTTGCACAGTGGTTAAGACTCCGAGTTCCCAATGCAGGGGGCCCGGGTTCCATCCCTGCTCGGGGAACTAGGTCCACGAACTGCAACTAAGACCTGGTACAGCCAAATTAAAAAAAAAAAAAATTACGTGAGCCTTGCAGGTGATGTCCAGGTCCTATGGCAGACCAATTAGGTCAAAATCAGTGAGGCAGGGCCCAGACTTCAGTCTTCTGACTGAAGAAGCCGTCAAACCCCGTGTTTACGTAACTTGTCCGTAGAGTTACATGTACCTTATTGTTGTTTAGTCGCTAAGATACATCCAACTCTTCTGCAGCCCCGTGGGCTGCCCATGGGATTTCCCAGGCAAGAATACTGGAGTGGGTTGCCGTTTCCTTCCCCATGGGATCTTCCAGACCCAGGAATCAAACCCATGGCTCTTGCCACGTCTCCTGCTTTGCCGGCGGGTTCTTTACCGCTGAGCCACCACTGCACCTTGCTCTTCCTTTCAAACAGCTAAAGCAGCAGTTGCCTGGTCTGTCGTACTCTATTCTTTTAGTCCCAACCTTCCTGTGTAATTTTATTTTAGATATGTGCCTTACAAAATGGCGTAGAGTTGGCTTTTGTTTTGTTTCCCTATTCTCCCCTGAGAGTCTTATCCTTTAGCGGGTGAGTTTAACTCATTCTCATTTATTGTACTGACTGCTGTGTTTGGACCTGCTGCTGCCATATATTTTGTATTTCCTATTTATCATGCTTTCTCTTTGTTTCCTTCTTGCTCTCTTCTTGCATTTTATGGGACTGACCTTTATTTTCACAATTAAATTAGGATACAAGGCCTGAAGTGGGCAGAGTGGATGAAAATACCCTGACCCAAACAGTCTGAATCTCTGGAATTACAGTTATTGGAGAGCTTTTCTAAATCCTGCCTATTATACCATAAACTTTTGGACAATAGGACTTAACTTACCTTTTGGTGGAGGTTCTTCTGTGGCTCTTAATTCCAGGATTTGTGTAGGCTGGGGGCTCAACAAATAGGTGTCAAATTAAATAGACATTTTAAGCATGTTGACAGCTCCAGGGACTTGGTGATGGAGAAGGGCCTGTCCCCAGGGCCTGTAAGAGGGGCAGAGAGATGACAAGGAGTTGGGGGTGTGGTGAAAATTTATTCAGCAATTACTGAATATCTGGAAATCTTGGCGATCTGGAAAGCTGACAGGGGGTGGCAACAGTCACCAGCATGGACACTAACCTTCTGGCCCCAGGCAGGTCTCCCTTCCTGCCCAGGCTCATTTTATGTATCTGCACTGGAAGCAGTAATAGTACCAAGCTTAATGATGGGTTGTTAGGATCAAAGCAGGAACGCATGTCAGACACTGGGGGAGGGCGTGGCCCAGGGAGGGGTTCCGTCATACCAGTTCCTTCCCCCTGAATGGCCTGTTCAGAGGGACAGGCTGGGAGCCCCTCATGGTGGCATCTTAAGAGAATGAATGACTCAGCCTCACCTACCACCACTGATGGTTACTCAACCACTGTGATAATTATACTGCTGAAGATGCCAACGAGATGTAAGTCACTGTGCCTCCCCTGGGTGGTGAACACCTTTCTGCTTTGTCTCATGTCCTTGATCTCTCCGCATCAGTTTGTGGAATAGTATTGACAGACCCTGATGCTGGCATAGATTGAGGGCAGGAGGAGAAGAGGGCGACAGAGAATGAGATGGTTGGATGGCGTCTCCAACTCAATGGACATGGTTTGAACAAGCTCAGGGAGATGGTGAAGGACAAGGAAGCCGTGTGCTCCAGTCCATGGGGTCACAAAGAGTCGGACACGACTTAGCGACTGAACAACAATATTGACATCCCTTTTGTTCTGAGGAGGTGGCTCCGACACCTGTTCGGATCTTGACACCCTCACTTCCTAACAGTGTGACTTTGAGCAGGTTTCTTAGCCTCAGTTATCTTCATCTGAAAAATGAGGAGAGAAGAATTATTCACATGCTATAAAGTGTCTGCTCAATTCAACATGTATTTATTGAGCCCCAAACCTGTGCAAAGCCTGGAATTAAAGGCTACAGAAGGGTCCTCCCAAAAGATGAGTAAATCCTTACTGTCCAAAAGTTTATCACCTAATAGAATTAAGAAAAGTACCCCCAATTACCATGAGGGCATGTTTCTCCCAAGATTGCCAGGTGTCAGGAGGTGCTTCAGGAATAGGCCGAGCGGGTGACGGGCACCTAGTGAGTCCTCTCAGTGTCTGGCTGTGCGTTTCTTCAGTCATTTCCTGCACCTCCTGTGTGTGCCTTTGCGGTAGAGACAGGGCAGGTGTCCTGGAGTGAAAGCCTTTGCTCTCTCTAGCCTGGCAGTGTTTAAAGAAGGTGGGGTCTGGGGGCCACCTAGCACCCAAGATGAACTTGGAGGTTCCTCTGAGGGCTGCCTAGGCCCTGGAGGCAGGCAGGACCCAGAAGGGGTTGACCATGGGGAACAGGAGGCCAGGCCCCTTCTCTGGACTCTAGGAGGGGCGAGGCTGGGACAGGCTGGTTCCCAGGAGAGGTGTGGGCTCCTGTGCATGCCAGACATTCCGAGACTGATCATCCGGCTCCGCTCGCACCCACTGAGACAGAATTAACCCCAAAAGGGAGGGACTGTGGACATCGTCAAGGACCAGAACGTGGGGACTGACTCAGGCCTGGAACGTGAGGTGGTGCTGGCCAGGGAGGAAGGGCCATCACCATCAGCCACACCTGGTCCCTGCTGGTTCCCATCTTGATGCCCAGAAAGAAAAAGCAAGTTGGGCGTGACCAACAGGTGACAGAACAGTTCTAGGCAGGCAGCGACTGCTGGGGTGGGGGCTTATGGTAGGGCTGTGGCCCCTCTGTAGTGGTATGACCCCCTGGAGGTGGGTCAGGAAAGAGGCCGTTCTCCCAGGAAGGAGGATGGCGTGGCTGGAGCAGGCTACATGGCAGACTCTGGCCTGTGGCCGTGGGCAGAGACACTGGAGCTCTGGGGGCCCGGGAAAGGGTGTGGGGCTGTGGTCTGTGTGCTCTGGCGCTGCGCACCCAGGCACCGAGCTCTGCTGAGCACAGCTGGGAGCCCTGGATTGTTTTGAAGTCAGGCAGCCAGAGACCCATAGACGAGACCTGCCCTTGGGCAGGTGTCTGGCCAGTCTGGACACTGGCAAAGCAAAGGAAATGACCTTTTTTTTCCCCAATTAATTAATTTACTTGCTGTGTCAGTTCTTCGTTGCAGTGCACAGGATCTCCGCTGTGTCACAGGGCATCTTTCATTGTTGAGGCTTCTAGTTGAGGCTCAGTGGCCGCACGGCATGTGGGATCATAGTTCCCCCACCAGGGATCGAAGCCATATCCCCTATATTGCAAGGTGGATCCTTAACCACTGGACCACCAGGGAAGTCCCAGGAAATGACCTTTTATTAAGTGGCTCTAGGGCACTAGTGGTTAAGAACCCACCTACCAATTCAGGAGATGTAAGAGATGTGGGTTCGATCTCTGGGTCGGGAAGATCCCCTGGAGGAGGGCATGGCAACCCACTCCAGTATTCTTGCCTGGAGAATCCCATGGACAGAGGAGCCTGGTGGGCTACAGTCTATTGGATCATGAAGAGTCAGACGTGACTGAAATGACTTAGCATGTACGCGTGGATGCTGATAACTACCTTATGATGTACGCAGGTGCCAGGCGCTAATGTTCCGAGCCTCCTCCAGCTTCATTATGGCAGAACTGATGGGCTGCAGTCATTGTGGGCTTATTGCAGAGCGGTCCAGGGGCTGCAGAATCACCCAGAACTATGCCGTCGTATTTGTTAACCACTTGCCATGTGAGATGTGCGTAGAACAACCTGAGATGCCCTGCAAGTGTAAACCACATGCCAAGTGTTGAGGAAAAGAGAATGCAAACCATCTCTTTAATAATGTTCTATTGACTATCAGAATAATGGTTTAGCTCTACTGTGTGTGAGCGTTAAGTCACTTCAGTCGTGTCTGACTCTTTGCAATCCCGTGGACTGTAGCCTGCCAGGCTCCTCTGTCCATGGATTTCCCAGGCAAGAATACTGGACTGGGTTGCCATGCCCTCCTCCAGGGGATCTTCCTAACCCAGGGATTGAACCTGCATCCCTTATGTCTCTTGCATTAGCTGCTGCTGCTGCTTCTGCTAAGTCACTTCAGTCGTGTCCGACCCTGTGCGACCCCATAGATGGCAGTCCACCAGGCTCCCCCGTCCCTGGGATTCTCCAGGCAAGAACACTGGAGTGGGTTGCCATTCCTTCTCCAACACATGAAAGTGAAAAGTGAAAGTGAAGTCATTCAGTTGTGTCGGACTCCTAGTGACCCCATGGACTGCAGCCTACCAGGCTCCTCCGTCCATGGGATTTTCCAGGCAAGAGTATTGGAGTGGGGTGCCATTGCCTAATACAGCATTAGCTGTATTAGGTTAAATCAAATGGTGTATAAAAGTTGAGTTCACCTGTTTCTTTTTATGTTTTTCAAATGGCTACTAGGAAGATTTAAACTACAAATGTGCTCACATTCTGTTTTTATTGGACAGCGGAGGCCTTGAAAGCAAATCAACCTAGCCCCCACCCTATCTGCCTTGGGAACATTTTCCACCTATCAGATATGTCTTTCTGTTTGCTACCCAGTCAGTGGATCCAATAACCTCATTGTGCAGACAAGGAAATTAAAGGTAGGCAGGTGAAACAGCACATGTTGTTATTCCAAATGCCAGCAGCTGTTCATTAGATTACTGCTGGGACGAGCTCTGTGCCGGGCACCATGGACACAGCAGTGAGCCAAACAGACCAAAATTCCAACAATCCTGAGCCTTCCTGGTGTGACATGCACGTCCAAGGTCCAAAGTGTTTTATGAGGCTCCTCTCTTTGAACTGTCTCCATCCTCTGGATGGGGCTGATTCTTATTCCCATTTTGCAGATGAGAAAACTAAGGCACAGAGAGGCTAAGGAACCTGCCCGAGCTCTCTCAGTCTCTGTTCTTTCCCTGGGCCAGGCTGACTCAGTTTCCCTCCCTGCAGGCAGGATGGAGAGGAATGGACCAGTGGGTGCAGGGAGAGCTGACAGCAGGAAGGGCTGGGCCGGGTCCCGGACAGGAGAGCGAGCTCTCTTCTGAGTGTGTTTAGAGCATCGACGAGCCTGAGGCTGGACAATGGCAAGATCTGGTTGAGTCTTTGAAAGATCTCTCCTACAAATGTGCAGAAGTTGGCTGGAGGCAGCAAGGGTCAGAGTGCAAGGAGATGGCTGGGCGTGGCCGTTACATTGGTCCAGGCGAGAGGTGATGCTCTTGATCAAGGTGAGGGCCTTAGGGCCAGAGAGAGGATGGAGGCACAGGGCTCTCTTCCCAGGCACAGGGCTCTCTTCCAGGTGGAGTCAGGGGCGGCAGAGGCAGGGGTCTGGGGTGGTCTTGGGGTTCTGCTTGAACAACTGGGTAGACAAAGCCTCTCCACCCTGCACGTCTGCAGTGTCCCTGCTGCAGACCAGGGACGGCAAATCTCATGGTGGAAACACCCTAAACCCCTCAAATCCCAGACCTAGTGACCTAATGCTTACTCCAAACCCAGGAGGGTTCCTCCAGACTGGGGCTGGGAGCTACACCCTCTCATTGCCCATATATGTGCATGGCCCCTCCCCTCAGGAGCTGGAGGAGACATTCCCAAATGTCGAGGTGACTTGTGAATTCTCCATGCCCGGGCGAGGTGACATCCACAAGGCGGAAGCAGAGTGTGTCTGGGCTTGCATGAAGATCAGTGTGGATGGCCCGGGTGGCCCAGGGACTTTTTTTTTCAGCTCCCCCATGCCTCTGGGTTCTGACATGGGGCCTTGGCTGTCAGCTTTTATCAACTCCTTAAAAGGAGCCCAAATCCCTGGGTGGTGACTCTGGGTGGAAGCAAAGAACCTGGGCTGCCTGCAAGGCACCACTTTGTATCTGTTCTCTCAACCATGCCCTAGCCCTGAGGGGTGTGGACTACCGTGACCCCCAGTGACAGACGGGTAACCTGAGGCTCAGAAGGTTAGGTGACTGACAGCTTAATAAGGACTGAGTCAGGATCCGGATCTAGGTCGCCGGCCTTGGTCCAGATGCTTAACCACCAGGTTATACTGCAGTACGGCTTATCATGGAAAAGGGCCAGGGGCTCCCCACCCAAAGTAAAGCATGAAGGAGTGATTGGCGGTAGGTGGGGCTGAGGGTCCTGCAAGAGCCCTGGGTGCTCTGTCTTTCTCCACGTGGAGCATCCGCAGAGTCTGGGTGACCCGGAGTGCCACCTCTGTCCCCACTTCTCTGATCGGCTTTCCTGCCGGCCCACTGACCAGACCCCACCCCGCTGGGCTTCACAGCACGGGGTTCCAGCCCCGGCTCCCAAGTCTGCAGCTGACCTCCTGGGCTATGAGCAGCCACCCGCAGAGCAGGCCAGGCTGTGCTTCTAGAGTTTCTAACTCCGGTGACAGAGTGAGGGTGCCCGATGCCCCGTGAGGCTCCCAGGCCATCTCCCCGCAGCTCTAACTCCGAGAGCACATCCTGAGGGACAAAGAGACGCCTGTTCCAGGCTGGTGCGTGCGGGCTCAGACCCAGACAGCGATTGTTTGTCCCCGAGTGTCCTCAAACCCAGTCATGGGACTCTGAGGCAGCCCCAGACATCCCCCTGGCCGTGCCCTCCTCGCACCAGGAGTCTCATACGCAGACTGGGCCAAGGAAACGGGGTCCCTTGTCATGCCTCAGATGGGACCTGGGCCCTCCTGGACCCTCGCCAGACTCTAGTGTCCTCAGCCTTGGAAAAGAAAACAAGGGCGGATTCTCTGGAAAAACAACCCCTGTCTGCAGGGTGTGACTCCACCTGGCTTGTGAAACCCATTCACCTTGTCTGATCAAAGTCTGGGCTGGGCTGAGAGGACCGTTTCTGGAGACAGCCAAGACCTGGGTCCCATTGCCCTTTATTAGTACCAGGTGGGGTCTCGGGCCATGGCACCCACTGCCCAACCTGTCAAGGTGGGCATCCTAGACACACCATTGCCCAGAAAGATCTGCTCCTATAGGGTAACCTGGAAACCTAGACGTGAAAAAGTGAGTGTTAGTTAGCTCAGTCATGTTTCTTTGTGACCCCATGGACTGTAGCCCACCAGGCTCCTCTGTCCATGGAATGCTCCAGGCAAGAATACTACAGTGGGTTGCCATTTCCTTCTCCAGGGCATCTTCCCGACCCAGGGATCGAACCCCCATCTCTTGCGTCTCTTGCGTTGGCAGGCGGGTTCTTCACCACCGCGCCACCTCTATGGTGGGGATACTGACCACGCCGGTGGAACGCCACCTCTCCCACAGCCTCCTCTTGTTGATCTGTCCTTTGCCTTTCCTGGCACTGCATTACGAGGTTACACGGATGGTTAGCACAGTCAGGATTTGAACCCTGTCTGGCTATGGACACTGGCTGCTCCCTGTGTGACCTTGGGCGGGTGCCTGCACTTCTGAGGGCCTCAATTTGCTCACCTGTGTAATGAGCAGGTGGGGCTTGATGACTTCTGAGGCACCTACCAGTGCCAACGGCCACTGCCCTCAGCATCTCTGTCCATGTTAAACTTCTGAGTGAGTGGAGGGAGGCTGGGTATGTCCCTCTCCCAGCCTGTCACTCAGATCTACTTCCCTGGTCCCTTCCCTTCTCTGGTGGGGTCGGGATGGGCACCTCAGCTTTCCTGGCTCAGCCCAGAGATCCCCATCTCCATGAGTGGGACCGGACTCGGAAGAGGCTGGTAGGGAAGAGCTGTATCTGGGCCTCCATCAGTTGGGCTGACAGCCCCCAGGGGCCGTGTCTGGCTGCCTCAGTGTGGCCCATTAGCTGGATGAAAAGCTGGACCGGCCCAGCCAGTTCTCAACCCTCTTGGGATTTGCACATACACATATACACACACACACACCACCCACACACACACACTCACACCCGGTGCCCCTGCAGGTTCCTGACTCGCCCACATTCCTGTACTCCTAGTGTGGGGCTCTGCGGCTCTCAAGGGAACACATATCTGCTCCTATGGCCAGCTGGATGGCGGGAGGAAGGCAGGACCCTTTGGGGCCTCTCATTTGGGACTCCAAACCCAAAAGGCAGAAGTGCTGAGACTGCTCCAGAGGCGTGGGTTGGAATCCCAGCTCTGCCTTGCTTTAGCCAGTGAGACTGTGGCCAAGCTAGCTAATGGCTCTGTGCCTCAGTTTCCCCATCTGTAAAATGGGAGAACAGTGCTACTTCAGGGGGTGGTAGGATTAATGAGCTCACCTGGATGTGATTTGCTTAGCACCGGCCAGGCACATGGTCAACCCTCTGTGAGGTTTTAACTACCACCTTCCAGGCAGCTGGGTGTAACCCAGAACTGGCCCAGCCTCCATGGAAAACAGGATAAAAGCTGGGGACCATTCAAGAGGGTGAGGGAAGAAGAAACACATCCCTGCCACTTGTAAATGGCACTTGCCAATGTTTTTATAACAGTTTTATTGAGATATAACTCACATACCATATAGTTCACTCATTGTGCTTGTGCCTAGGTGGTCAGTCATGTCTGACTCTTTGCGACCCCATGGGGTGTAGCCCTCCAGGCTCTTCTGTCCATGGGAATTCTCTAGGCAAGAATACTGGCCTGGGTTGCCACGCTTTCCTCCAGGGATATTCCCAACATAGGGATCAAACCCAGGTCTCCCACGTTGCAGGCAGATTCTTTACCATCTGAGCCACCCGGGAGGCCCAGTTTGCTCATTAACAGTGTACAATTCAGTTGTTTTGAGATATTCACAGAATTATATGACCACCACCATAATCAGGGGCTTCCCAGGTGGCACTAGTGGTAAAGAACCTACCTGCCAACACAAGAGATGTGAGAGACGTGGGTTTGATCCCTGAGTTGGGAAGATCCGCTGGAGGAGAGCATGGCAACCCACTCCAGTATTCTTGCCTGGAGAATCCCTTGGACAGAGGAGCCTGGCGGGCTACAGTCCCTGGGGTCGCAGAGAATCGGATGCGACTAAAGCAACTTAGTACGCATGCACACCATAATCAATTTTAGAGCATTTCGTCACCTTAAAAAGAAACTCACACCCTTTAGCACTCACTCCCCTTCTGTCTCCCCATCCCGCCCCTCCTGACTATTAACCTACTTTCTCTTTCTATGAATCTACCTACTCTAGATAATTCATGTAAGTGGACATTTTGTGTCTGGCTTCTGTGACTTAGCCTCGTGGTTTCAAGGTTTCTGCATGATGTAGCCTGTGTTAGCGTTTCATTTCTATTTTCCATTGTATGGACGTTCTGCATTTCGTTCATCTGTTCATTAGTTGAACTTTCGTGTTGTTTCCGCTTCCTGACTATTGTAAATACTGCTGCTGTGAACATTTGTGTACAGGCTTTGACGTGGGCCTGTGTTTTCATTTCTCTTGATATCTATCGGGTAGAATTGCTGGTTTCCTTGCTTGTAAAGGGGCACACACACCTCCCCCAGAGACCTGGGGTGAGGATGCTATCGGGGCCGTGTCTGTGGACGTGTCTGATGTCTGGTGAGGCGTGTGCACTAGGTTTCAAGTTACCACAGTGACTCTGTGGTCATCCCCAGAAGACAGATGGAGAGGCTGAGGTGCTTGCCTGGGACGGTCCAAGCAGTAAGTGGTGCAGCAGGCCTTGGAAGCCACGCCTGTCTGACCACACGCTCCCACCGAGCTGTCCTTTATTCCCCACCAGGAGCACCAGGTCCATGGAGCTGGCTGTCCCCACCCCACCGCCCTGTGTCCCCTTCTGGTGCTGGGCTTCAGCTGGCGTAAAGGGCTGCCCAGGGTGCAGTCCAGGAGGCGCTTTCCTTGAACCTGTCCCCTCCAGTGAGGGGCCTGGTTTGGGAGCTGGCCCCGTGCCCTGGGGTGCGGCTGGGCTGGACCCGAGAGGGATAGAGGCCCCCACCTAACCCACACTGCAGGATTGCAGTGGTGGCCCTGGCTGTCACGGTTAAATATTTGGGTTGAGACTCACCGTGTCTGACTGCTGAGACCACAGTGGGGGTCAGCGGCTGGGGTTGGGTTGAGGGCAGAAGTGTTCAACATTCGCCATGTGGTCTGCCCAAGCCAAGGTGGGGGGTGATGGGAGTTGGCCCATGGCCTGGCAGCCTCACCCCACCTTACTCAGAGCCTCCATGCACAGTCCCCTCTTCTGAGCCTTCCTGGGTGCTCCACTGAATATCAGCTTTCTCCACCACAGGACTTCTCAGAGCCTTTACTGACTTATTGAGGGGTCGGGTTTTCCTAACCACCTGGGTGACAAAGCTTTCATTCCAGGAGCAATTTACAAGACCAGGGTTCCTGGGGCCCCACTTTGGGAAAGGCTGCCTCCTTGGTTTTCTTCACAAAGGGTGTGGCCTGGGTGTTGTTCGCCAAGACCCTAACCCTCTCGCCTCCTAGCGCCTGTGTATCCAGACCTGGTACAGAGCAGGCCCCCAGGCAAGGTTTGGGCCTGAGCTGGACAGTCTTGCAGCTTCTGTTCATGTGCCTGTTTCTGCCACCACTCCGGCTTCTCCCGCAGCATCAGTAGTATCTGCAGTGTTGAGCCTCAGACCCTGCTGTTGTTCAGTCGCTCAGTCGTGTCTGCAAAGTCGTGTCTTTGCAGCCCAGTGGACTGCAGCATGCCAGACTTCCCTGTCCTTCACTATCTCCCAGAGTTTGCATAAATTCGTGTCCACGGAGTTGGTGATGCCATCCAACCATCTCATCCTTTGCTGTCCCCTTCTTCTCCTGCCCTCAGTCTTTGGAGTCAGTGTGTGAGGTCTTTGATGGAGACTGGAGGACTAAGTGCCGATTTCAGCCACTGCTGGGTAGCCGTGTGGCGGGGACCAAGCTGCTTCCCTTTCTGGCCTTCGTTTCTTCCTTTGTTTAAAGAAAACAAGGAGCTGGACAATAATCGTTAAGGCTCCTTAAGTATAATCATGAACCTTCATGAGGCTTATGGGGCACCCAGCTCTTTGCCTGCATAACCTCACTCCCATTCCTAACACCCAACTGGGAAAGGTCCATCTGATAGCGGGAAGCAGAGGCACAGAGAGGGACAGCAGCTTGGCCAAGTCACACAGCCCCAATGCACATTTGAGTCCAAAACCAAGGTCTCCTCCACTCCCACATGGTGTTTGCCAGGGTGGGCTGAAGTGTGATTTTGCAGGGCAGACAGATACAGCCAGAGGGAACACAGAAACGCCAAATGAGAAAGCCTTTCCGATTTCAAATCTCTCCCAGACACTCTGAGAACTCTCAGGAGGTCTCAGCTCGGTGCCAGCAGAGCTCTAGCTTGGCTGCGGGGTGTGCATGCCAAGCTCTGCCTTTAAGCAGGAGAGGGCAGGGCTCAGTTTCAACGTGTGCAGGCAGCCAAGTGTCCAGCTAGAACTTAATGCCATCCTTTTATTTCTATGGAATTTATTTTGGCTATTACCTCTTTATGGCAAGGGCTTCTGGTTTTCTGTTTACAATGGGGAAGCAAGTCCTCTTTCTTAGGAAATTTATTTAAATATAAAGAATGAGTAGATTGAAAGAAAAGTATCAGGTATTTAATAATAAGACTGCTGACACAAAAACTTGTACCCGAGTGTTCAGAGCAGTCTGAGCCATCATGGCCAAAAGGTGGAAACAGCCCATATGTCCCATCAGTGGATAACCAGATAAATAAAATGTGACATAGCCAAGCTGTGGAATATTATGCAGCCATAAACAGGAATGGAGCACGGTCACACACTAGCTACAACACGGATGACCCTCAAGATATTGTTAAGTGAAAGAAGTTAGACACGGAAGGCCCCATGTTGTACAGAGTAGGCAAATCCATAGAGACAGAAAGTGGATTTGTGGTCGCTAGGGGCCATGGGGTGGAATGGTGAGGAGTGAGTTGCTGAAGGGGGTGGGGTTTCTATTTGGGGGTGGTGAAAATATTCTGAGATTACATAGCAACGATGGTTATACAACCTTGTGAATATACTGAAACCCCTGAATTATGCACTTTATTTTTCAAATTTACTTTTATTGGTTTATTTGGCTGCACCGGGTCTTAGTCATGACATGCGGGATGTGAACTCTTAGTTGCAGCAAGTGGCATCTCGTTCCCTGGCCAGGGATCGAAGCTGGGCCCCCAGCACTGGGAGCGTGTGGTCTTAACCACTGGACCGCCAGGGGATTCCCAGAATTAGCACACTTTTAAGGGGTGAATTTTATGACATGTGAGTTATATCTCAATAAAAAAAGTGGGAGAGCACAGTACACTTGCTCTGCCAGCATGGCAAATAGAAGCACTGGGGTGACGGCCAGAGCAGAGGCTGATTCCCGGACGGCGCCGCCTCACTCTGTGCCTTTAGTGACATTGCCCTGGGGGTACAGCCAAGCTCCATTCCAGGCTCACTGGGCAGCTTCCCTCTGAGGCCGGGGCGCTGGCGGGACCCCGCCCCTGCCCTCCGGCCCTGTGGCTCACCTCCTGGCTCTCTGCCTGCAGCGTCTCTAACAAGGAGCTGTCGGAGCTCATCGAGCAGTTGCAGAAGAATGCCGACCAGGTGGAGAGGAACATCGTGGACACGGAAGCCAAGATGCAGAGAGTGAGTGCCCGCCTCCCACTCGGTGCCCCCGAGATGCCAGCCCCCTGGGGACCCGGGGCTCAGATGACCCCGAGGTTCTCACCTGGGCGTGATTCTGCTCCAGGGGACGTGTGGTCATGTCTGGAGACATTTTTAGCCACGGCACCCTGGGGAGTGCGGGGTCAGGTATCTAGCGATGGAGGCCAGAGAGGCTGCTATGTAGCCTACAGAGCACAGAATGATTCAGCCTCAAATGTCCAGTGCCCAGGTGGAGACACATTGAAGAGGAGCCTTCTTAGTGCTGTTAATACCAGCTCCTCCACCCCGGATACCGAGTTCCTGCAGCCATGGGCCCTGTCTGGAGCAGAACCGCAGTCTCAGGAGCCAGGCCTTGGCTAGGACCTTGGTTTTGCCACTTACTGTGTGACCTTGAGGAAGTCGCCTTACCTCCCTGTGCACCCGAAAGGGGAAACCATCACCCGGTCTCCTGGGCTGCTGGAGAGATTTGATGAGATTATGCAGGTGGCGCCAGTGGTTAAAGAACCCTCCTGCCAATGCAGATAGACCTTAAAGTGAAGTCGCTCAGCCGTGTCCGACTCTTTGCGACCCCGTGGACTGTAGCCCCCAGGCTCCTCCGTCCGTGGGATTCTCCAGGCAAGAACACTGGAGTGAGTTGCCATTTCCTTTTCCAGGAGATCTTCCCAACCCAGGGATCGAACCCGGGTCTCCCACATTGCAGGCAGACGCTTTACCATCTGAGCCACCAGGGAAGCTCTTAAAGACCCAGGAAGACCTTAAAGACCCAGGTTCAATCCCTGGGTCGAGAAGATGCCCTGGAGAAGGAAATGGCAACCCACTCCAGTATTCTTGCTTGGAGGATCCCATGGACAGAGGGGCCTGGCGGGCTGCAGTCCACGGGGCCGCACAGAGTCGGGCACGACTGAGTGACTGAGCACAAGGCACGTATGCGGGTGCCATGCAGGGCTCCCTTTGATTAACAGCATCGTCATCCTCGCTTCCCTACCACTGCCACTACTCAGACGCAGGTGGGCCAAATCATCTCCCCACTCCATGCCTCAGTAACAACCGGCCCGAGCCCAAAGGTTCTCCCAGGGATCCTGCTCCGTGGGCAGCCGTGCAGCCGTGCTCACACCTGTGAGCTGCTAAGCTGGCTGCCTCCTCTTCGAACCCCTCCCCACCAGCCCAGAGTGGTTGAGTTCATACCTTCTTTGTAGCTAGAGAGGGCCAGGATGGACTGTGTCAGTGACAGAGCTGACCTCAGAGCCATTCCCCCACCCCTAGAGGGGGTGTTGCCAGATTTAGCAAATGAAAATACAGGATATCCAGTTCCATTTGAAGTTTAGGATGCAAATTTTTGTGGGTATGTCTCCCATGCACTACTTGGGATATACTTATATTATGAATTATCCATTGTTTACCTGAAATTTGAATTTAAACGGGCGTCTGTATTTCATCCACATTCCAGGCATGACTAAGACGCAGGTCCAGAGGAGCGCAGGGGCATTGAGGGTGGACAGGTCATGAGGCTGGCTGGCCCCATGGCTGGCCCCAGGCCCAGACATGGCTGCCTCTCGGCTGACCACCCAGGTGTCCACTCCCCTGAGGAACAGGGGTGGGTGGGGGGAATGACACCCTTTGGGTGAGAAGTAGGGGGTGGGGAGAGCTCGGGACGGGGGCAGGGTGGATGAGAGGGTGCTCTGCGCCCCTAGGGTCTCCTTCCCCCAGGACCTCCCTTCCCCCTCCCCGCTTCCGCCCCTCCTCTTTCTTTCCGGCCTCAGCTGACCCTCCAGCATCCCTCCCTCTGGCCGTGCCCTAGCCCTGATGCCCAGTCCCTCTGGCATTTTTTTTTTGTCCCCACTCTCATGATTGCTATGGTGGTGTGTGCGCTTTCCTAAATGAAAACAGCTTTTTGGGGTGTGTCATTTTTTCCTCCTAATAAAAGTAATATGTGTTCGTGACAAACATTTTGGGGCCAATAAACAAGTATAAAGAAGCAAATTAAGATGGCATATGATTCCACCAGCAGAGGGGAAGACCATCCCCTCACATCCGGTGTCTCTCTGACCTTTTCTGGCCTGTGAGAGTGTGAGGGAATAGACCCCAGCCCTCGTCTCATGGTATTTGCTTAGAGTCATGACTCAAAGTAGCAAGGATGTGTTTGGAAGATCATTTTGAATTTGTTCTTTGTTTTAATTCAAATGAACAAACTTAAACCAGATTTTGGAGATGGCACGGGCTAATCTTTTTGTCTTTTCCTTCTTTGGAAGAAAACATCATTATTAATTTTATTTTATTTAATGTTTTATAAATAATTTAAAACTATTCATAAATAAATATATCTATTCATTTATAAGTTAAAATTAATTTTATTAAAAGAGAACCCAAAAGTTCTCTTTAATTTTCCTATTTTCTAAAATGGAAGTGAGGTTCACATGAGATAAAGTGAAGCATTTAAAGTGTAGAATTTCATGGCATTTCATACGTTTATGATATGCAATGACCACGTCTTTCTGGTCCCAAGGTGCTTTCATCCTCCCAAAGGGAACCCCTATGCCCATCTGCCCGTGACTCTGCCTTCTGTCTCTTTGAATATACATATTCTGGGTATTTCATAGAAACAGAATCACACAGTGTGTGGCCTTGTGCACTGCTCTGCTTTCCCTGGTGGCTCAGATGGTAAAGAATCTGCCCACAATGCAGGAAACCCCTGTTCAATCCCTGGGTCTGGAAGATCCCCTGGAGATGAGAATGCCAACCCCGTCTAGTATTCCTGGGGCTTCCCTGGTGGTTCACATGGTAAAGAATCTGCCTGCAATACGGGAAACCCTGGTTTGACCCCTGGACTGGGAAGATCCCCTGGAGAAGGATATGACAACCCACTCCAGGATTCTTTTTGTACCTATCCCAATTTTTAAATGCCAGAAAAGCCGGAAGGCTTGGGGAACACCTGTAACCTCACCACACAGATCCTACCAGTAACCGTCTCCTGGATTTGCTTTATTGATTATCTGTCCGTCAGTGTGGGCAAAATTTACAGGATACGTCGGTCCCTATGACTTTTTTTTTGTACTTAAAAACACTTGTCTGTGGTAAGTGTCCAACTTTTAAGAGTTCACGCTTGTGAGTTTTCGCGTCAGTCGGTACCCATGGAACCTTTACTCAGGTCAAGTCAAAGGACATTTCCCGAAAGGTCCTGGGGGACCTTTGCAATCAATGTCACCCCCCCACCCCCAAGGTAACCACAGTGCTGACCTGTCCTCATTGATCAGTCTTGCCCGACTGTGGACTCTTGAACGCCTGTGTGGCATCTTTTGGCTGGATATTCTCTCTCGTTTTGGCTGGACACGTTTTGCATTCCCACGAGGCCCTGCACCTCTGGGAATTAGGAGATGATTAATTTACTTCCTCCTTTTGCAAAATTAATCTTTGACACGGTCATTGCCCAGCAGAGCTTCAGATCAACTGGCGAAGATGGAGCCGATAAAATTCCACCCAAGCCAAGAACCATGATGTTGAAACTTTTTAACCAGCCAGACCTACCCGCAGTGGGGCGATGGTCCAGCGACTTTGACCTTCTGCCACATGGGTCTCACCTCCAAAGCCCCACCCCTGGCTGCCCAGCCCTCCCAGAGTTGGCCCAGGAAAGACCTGGAATGTGGGCTGGATACCATCTCTTCCTCCAAGAGGGAGCTGAGTCATTTTACACTGTACCAGGCACACCACCACCTCCGTTCACTTCTTTTGCCTTTTGCTGTTTCTGCCTTTTGTGCTTTTTCTTTTTTTTAACAGCTTTATTGAGGCGGGTTTTACAGATCAGAAAATGCACCCCCTTCGAGCACACAGTGCAGTGATTTTTTTAGTAACATCACCAAGGGGTGCAGCCATCCTCACAGGTCGGTTTCCAAAACTGTAATCCCTTTGTAAGCTCCGCTGTGTATTGACTGCGGATTCCTGCTCCCATCTAGCCTCTTTTATGGATCCACCTACTTGGGGCAGTTCCCATAAACCAGTCCTGAGGGGCGTGGCCTTCAGTGCCCGGCTCCTCTCACTTGGTGGTTTTGAGCTCGTCCCCATCTGTACTCCCATCTTCTGGCAGCTGAGGGATAATCCCCTGGTCCCTTGGCTGCCTCTGCTGAAACATGGGTTTCTCTTACTGCCATTGCAGAGATGGGGACACTGACCCCCAGCTGGGGGTAGAGAACTGGCCTCCGAGGTCCCTTGTGTGATCCCCCCCGCCCCACCTGTGCTCAGTCCAGTCTCTGACTCGTCCCCCCGCCCACCCCCGGGCCTGGCTCAGAGCCCATCTGCACTCCATGAAAGTCCACTAAGTGGATTAACAGGCTGTGTTTAACCTGCTGTTCCCACTGCCAGTTCATCATTCTTCCCTAAATTATCAGAGACCCTGGACTCATAAACCCTGAATATTCGTGGAAAGGTTGATGCTGAAGCTCCAATCCTTTGGCCATCTGACAAAAAGAGCCAGCTCTTTGGAAGAGACCCTGATGCTGGGAAAGATTGAGGGCAAAAGGAGAAGGGGATGGCTGAGGATGAGATGGTTAAATAACATCACTGACTCAATGGACATGAGCAGACTCCAGAAGATAGTCAAGGACAGGGAAGCCTGGTGTGCTGCAGATCCATGGGATTGCAAAGAGTCAGACATGACTTAGTGGCTGAACAGCAACAACTGGGACTCATCATCGACTGAGCAACTGTACCTCCCAGACGTCCACCCACTCTGTTCATTCTCGCCATTTCACTGGCAACACCCCCGCACGGGCCACCCTCAGCTCTCGCCTGGGCCTTGTCGCAACACCCGACTGTGCCCCTAGCTTGGACCCGCTCCCCTGAGGACCCCCTGGAGGAGTCGCCTTTAAGGATGGGTGGCACCATGCCCTGTCCCACCCCCAGCTTCCTCCCCTGACCGTCCTTCCAGTCATCATTTCCTGCCACAGGACCTTCACACAGGCCACTCCCTCTGCCTCCAATACTCTTCCCCTTCTTCCTTCATTCTTAGCCTGTGTCACTGCCTCGGGGGAGGCCTCACTGAATCCCAGAGCCCGAGCTCAAGCAGGTCCCCACGTTCCACCTCTGCTGTGCTTCCTTGGTAAACTCCGACCGGTGCAAACTTTGTCATCTTTGTTCCCTGACCAGGGAGCGAACCCATCTCCCCCTGCAGTGGAAATGTGGAGTCCTAACCACTGGACTGCTAGGGGGTTCCTGAGGTTTATTTATTGACAGGCCTTTCCTGGGGTCTCCCTCCTCCCTTGGTGGCACAGTGGTAAAGAATCTGCCTGCCAATGCAAGAGATGCAAGAGCCGCAGGTTCTATGCCTGGGTTGGGAAGATCCCCTGGAGGAGGAAATGGCAACCCACTCCAGTATTCTGGCCTGGAAAATCGCATGGACAGAGGAGCCTGGCAGGCTACAGTCCACGGAGCTGCAAAGAATCAGACAACTGAGCGCGCGCACACACTGCCCTCCTCCCTGGGCTGGATGGGCCATGTCTCTCTGTGCACAGCCATGTCCCGAGCCTGCTATCTCAGAGCAGGGGCTGGGCAGGGCCAGGGGAGCCCCCCGATCCTGGCTGTGCCCCCTGAGTCCCTGCCCTCTGTCTTCCCCACCCCTTTCTCGTGCCTCTCGCAGGACCTGGCCCGGCTGCAGGAGGGCCAGCAGCCCGAGCACCGGGATGTGGCCCTGCAGAAGGTGTCAGACTCTGAGAAGCTGCTCTACATGCTGGAGGCGGACGCGGCCATCGCCAAGCACATGAAGCACCCCCAGGGGGACATGATCGCCGAGGAGTAGGTCCCCTCCGCTTCTGGTCCTGAGGGAGCCACTCGGAGTCAGAGCAGTGGGGCTGTAGCCGCTCAGTGTGCAGACACCTGAGTCAGGGTTTGTGGAGGGCTGACGGTGGGGCCAGCCCTAGCTGAACACTTCACGTGATCCTTCCAACAACCTATTTCACAGCTAGGGAAATTGAGGCTTGGAGTACCCGGTCCCCTGTCCTGGTCACAGTGTGATCGCAGTCCCCGACCTCCAAGCTTGTGAGTGCACTGTCCCCTGCCTGATGCCTGGCTGGCTTTCTGAGCTCCTGGCTCTTGCCTCAGCTCAGACATGGACAGAGCACTGTCCCTGTCCCAGCCCAGCCCTGAGCCCTGCCGGGTGGATAGTGGGCTCCAGAGAGCAGCAGACTGGCCTGTTTGTTCTGGAAACCTCTATGGCACATAGTAGGCCCTGGGGAAATATTGGTGGGGGAAGGCAGGATAAAAGAAAGTGGGCAGGAGCAGGGCAGGGAGTGACTGCCTGGACCCAAGGCCACTGTGACCCTGACCTTCCAGGCCACTGAGCAGAAACCTGAGACTGGGGCCTGGGTGGGAGACCCACCTTGAGGCAGAAACACTACACCTGCCCACCAGCCCTGCTAACCAAGGTGGTCTCTCCCCTTCCCACTCAGCATCCGTCAGCTGAAGGAGCGTGTGACCAACCTCCGCGGGAAACACAAGCAGATCTACAACCTGGTGGTGAAAGAGGTGGACCCACAGGTCAACTGGGAGGCGCTGGTGGAGGAAAAGCTGGTACGGCCCGGGCTTCGGCTGGGGTGGGGCCGTGTAAGGGCCAGGAGCCCTCCCTCCATTGCATGGGCACTGGTGTCCTGCTGTTCCTGGTTATTTCCTGATGTCTTTGTTGATGAGATGAGCAAGGCTCAGAGAGGTGCAGTGCCTAGCCCAGGGTCACACAGCAGATGTGGTGGAGGTTGGAACCCTCCCAGGATCGTTGGGGTGCTGGTCAGCTGGGGGCAGCAGCCAGGTTTCTGGCTGGCTGCTGGTCTTCCTGTGCCCTCACCAGCCCATCTCCACCCCGGAGAAGCCCGGCCACTGGTGTGATCCTGAGCAAGTGACTCCCCCAGCCGAGCCTCTGTTTTCCCATCTGTGAAATGGAAACCACGAGGGCCTCTGAGGTTGCAGTGAGATTAAATGTGATCAGGGTGACAACCTCTTCCCTCCTCCCTCCGGGGCTACTTAACTGCCTCCTCGGATGGCGCTGTGAGGAGGAGGGCTAAGGTTCCCGGGGCATGGGTCCTGGGTGGCCTGCGAGTCCTGGGCCCCCGGCCCATGCCCGTGTGTGTCGTGCCCCCGCCTCCCTGGCCAGGACGAGCTGAGCAGCCAGGGCTTCGGGACGGAACTCCCGCTGGTAGGCCAGCAGGTGGAGCAACACAACGTCTTTCACAACGAGGTCAAGGCCATCGGGCCCCACCTGGCCAAGGTGTGTGCCTGGGGGGAGGGGTAGAAGGGACCCTGGGGAGGAGGGGCTGCTGCCTGCAGCCCCCCACCCTAACCCGTGTCCTCGGCCTCATCCTCAGGAGCAGAACGGTGAACTCCAGGCCAAGTACCAGAAACTGCTGGTGAGACGCCCCCAGGACCGGGATGGGAGGGGATGGGAAGCCGGGCTGTGGGCAAAGAAGTGTGTGCGGTTAACACTTCAAGCAGGATGGAGGGGGATGAAGTGGGGAGAAGCAATATCCCGAGCCCCTATCTGCGAGGCAACCCTGATTGCCCTTTGCTCATAGGAAATCCCAAGAGACCCTGTGATATAGTTTATCCTACTGTTTGCTGCTTAATTTTTCATTGAGCACCTACTATGTGCCAAGTACAATGCCAGGTGCTTAATAAGCAAAAGTTCTCTATTTCTCTTTTCAAAACCTTCTTTTTTATAACTGCACGTGATGCGTAAATGCTTTCTTGTTGTGAATGTTACAGACACCTCAGACAAGAGAATGTAGGGACGGTAACAGTGTAGCTCATAGTAGGAGGCTCTGGAGCTGGGCCGCCTCCACCCCCTTTAGGTGGGGAGACCTCGAGCATGAGCTGCTGAGTCTCTGGGGACCTCAGTCTCCTCATCTGTAAAATGGAGTCACTTCCACTCCTTGGCTTACAGGAAGCTTTCAGGGTTGCATGAGTTGATGTTGGATAAGTCCTTTGCACAGTCATGGGACATGGTGGGCTCCCCCGTACGTGTTCACCACTGTTCTCATTTGCATAGTGGAATTCAGACACCCCCTCCCCACTGCCCTGTGGTAGTTTGCACCATGACATGTTAAAGACAAAAGCAGAAGCGTAGCTGCTGACGTTTATGGAGCACCAACTGTATGCCAGGCTTGGTGCCCTATGAGATCTGTGCTGTTATTCCCATTTTGCAGATGAGTAAACCAAGGCTCCACAAGCATGTCTATTCTGTGAGGGTTTTGTCTCGCTCACTGCTATATCGCAGGGCCTGGAGCCATGCCCAGCACTTGCATACATGCCAAGTTGCTTCAGTCATATCTGACTTTTGTGACCCTATGGACTGTAGCCCGCCAGGTTCCTTTGTCCATGGGATTCTCCAGGCAAGAACACTGGAGTGGGTTCATGCCCTCCTCCAGGGGATCTTCCCGACCCAGGGATAGAACCCAAGTCTCTTTGTGCATTAGCCCAGCACTCAGTAGATGCACAATAAACGTTTGCTGAATGAATGAAGGGGTTTGGGAGGGTCAGATGACTTATCCAAGGGAGTCCAGCGGGGCAGGAGGTGTGGAGGGAGTCCCTTGCCGGCGAGGCTGCAGCCCTGTTCTTGCCTGCCTGCAGGCGGCGTCACAGGCGCGGCAGCAGCACCTGAGCTCACTGCAGGACTACATGCAGCGGTGCACGAACGAGCTGTACTGGCTGGACCAGCAGGCCCAGGGCCGCATACAGTATGACTGGAGTGACCGCAACCTCAACTACCCCAGCCGCCGGCGCCAGTACGAGGTGGGTGCTGGGCTCTGGGGGTGCGGGGCAGGGGGCCCCGGAAGGAGCTCGGGGCTGCCCAGCTTGGCGCTGAGCCCCTCCACTGCCCTCGCTGCAGAATTTCATCCACCGGAACCTGGAGGCCAAAGAGGAGAGAATTAACAAGCTGCACAGCGAGGGTGACCAGCTGCTCGCCGCCGAGCACCCCGGGAGGAACTCCATTGAAGTGCGTGAGCCCCAGGGAGGGACACTTGCTTCAGGCTGGCCTCCAGGTGACCTCTGCTCTGGGCTCCCTGCACTCAGGCAGGCCCCAGGGTCTTGTGTCCAGTGTCTGTCTGTCTCTCCACTTTGCCGTCTCCCTTTCCTCTGTCTGGCCCTGCCTCCTCTCTCGATGCCCTGGCCCTCGGTCTCTAGACTTCTGAAGCCCACGTGGTGCCTGTATTAGTTTCCTGTTGTTGTTGTAACAAATGACCACCAATTTGGAGGCTTTAAACAATGGAAAGTTATTCTCTCATAGTTCTGGAGGCCAGAAATTCAGAATCAAGGTGTTGGCAGGCTTGTTTCTTCTGAGGGCTCTAGGGGAGAATCCTTCCTTGTCTCTTTTCTTGAGTCTGGTGACTGCTGGCAATCCTTGGCTTTCCTGCAGTTCAGTTCAGTTCAGTTGCTCAGTCGTGTCCGACTCTTTGCAACCCCATGAATCGCAGCACGCCAGGCCTCCTTGTCCATCACCAATTCCCGGAGTTCACTCAGACTCACGTCCATCAAGTTGGTGATGCCATCCAGCCATCTCATCCTCTGTCATCCCCTTCTCCTCCTGCCCCCAATCCCTCCCAGCATCAGAGTCTTTTCCAATGAGTTAACTCTCTGCATGAGGTGGCCAAAGTACTGGAGTTTCAGCTTTAGCATCATTCCTTCCAAAGAAATCCCAGGGCTGATCTCCTTTAGAACAGACTGGTTGGATCTCCGTGCAGTCCAAGGGACTCTCAAGAGTCTTCTCCAACACCACAGTTCAAAAGCATCAATTCTTCAGCGCTCAGCTTTCTTCACAGTCCAACTCTCACATCCATACATGACCACTGGAAACACCATAGCCTTGACTAGACGGACACCTCCTATCTCCACCTCTGTGTCCACATGGCCTTCTCACCTGTGTGTCCTCTTCTCTTCCTATAAGGACACCCTGAATCTAGGATTTCATCTTGATATTCTTAACTGATTATATCTGCAAAAGTCCTATTCCAAATAAAGCCACATTTTGAGTTCTGGTGGACATGAATTTGGGGAGTACCCTGTAAGATTTTTTTAAAAGCACCACGTGGTCTGGGCAGACATAGCCCCTACTTGTCCCTTGTGCAGTGCACAACCTGTGTGCCCGAACATGGCAGCCCTGCTTGACTCCTCAATACATCCTCCTCTCTCCTCCTCCCACTCCTGGGCAGGAACTGGCTGGGAGTCACACCCATGCAGAAGCCAGATGCCCCTCTCCTCTACCCTTTTCTGGTCTGGAATCCTGCCATCCCGCCCCTGGTGTCCCAGATACCTGTGTGTGTGTGTGTGCTAAATCGCTTCGGTCATGTTCGACTGTTTGCTGCCCTGTGGACTGTAGCCTGCCAGGCTCCTCTGTCTGTGGGATTCTCCAGGCAGGAATACTGGAATGGATTTCCTTGCTCTCCTCAAGGGGCTCTTCCCGACCCAGGGATCGAACCCACATCTCTTACATCTGCTACAATGGCAGGCAGGTTCTTTATCGCTAGCGCCACCTGGGAAGCCCTGCCCCAGATACCTGGCCAGCAGCAATGTGCCCCCTTTCTCCTGGCAGGCTCACATGGAGGCTGTCCACGCAGATTGGAAGGAATACCTGAACCTGCTCATCTGCGAGGAGAGCCACCTGAAGTACATGGAAGACTACCACCAGGTGCCTGCCAGCCGGGCCCCATGGGGGGAGCACCCAGCGCCCACTTGGCTCCCTTGTGGGCTCAGCACCGCTTCCTTGGGAGCCTTTCAGAGCTGCCTTCCCACGCCTCCCGATGTCTGTGGTTCTCATGGTAGACATGCATGTGCCCTAAGATTTCCAGGCCCTTGTCTGCCTCCCCTGGGGGCTGGGACTGGAGAGTCTTAACTCACCAAGATGGCACAGGTGCAGGAATAGGTGTGTGGGGTTTTCGTTTTGGGATATGTATTGTATGAAGTTTGCCATTTTAGGCATTCTTAAGTGCACAACCCAATGCAGTGATTATATTCACAATGTTGTGCAACCATCACCACTGTCTTTCCAAAACGTGTTCACCACCCCAAGTAGAACTTCTGTACCTAATAAGCAGTCACCTCCCCCATTCCAACCCCTGATAACCACCCCTCTACTTTCTGTCTCTTTGGATTTGCCCATTTTAGATATTTCATAGAAGTGGACTCACATGATCTGTGGCCTTTTGTGTTTGGTTCTTTCACTGAACAAAACGTTTTCAAGGTTCATCATGAACCGGAACTTCATTCCTTTTCACGGCTGAATAATATTCCATCGATTCCATTGTATGCGTGGACCACGTTGTGTTTCTCCATTCACAATGTTGATGGATACTACAGTATTTCCACTGGAATGTGTTTTTAATAAGACAGCTGCACGTGATTCTTGTGAGCAGGCAGTTTGGGGACATTGGAACTCAGATGGCACTGACATAACTAACTCGGCGTCATAGTGTCTCAGTCCTGCCGGGCTGTGGACTTCCCAGGGATCCCAAAATCATGTTCAGCTGCAGCCCAGGGACAGCTGTCAGTGAATGATTCCAGAGCTGATAGGCTGAAAAACGGGCAAGAGAGTTTCCCAGAACCAAGTGGGGAGGCTTGCCTTCCATGTACTGAGGCTTAGAATAAGTCAGGGTGTTCCCAGCATAAAGACAGGAGTGGAATAGAGGAGAACCCTAAGGTTTCTGGTGTATGGACATGAAACCAGCTTGTCATAGAGGTGGCATTGCATGGATTGCTGAGAAGGGACCCAGTCTCTCCCTGTGAAGCCCCCCAGGAAGGTGGGCTGGGGAGGGCTGGGGGCGTCCCTGTGATTCAGGGTGAGTGGGAGGCCCAGCCCCACCTGGGAGTGGGCTTCAAGTCACAGCCAGGATGAGCCTCAGGCATCCTGGTGGACTCCCACCCATGATGGGGCCCTCTGGTCTCCCCTAGTTCCACAAAGACATGAAGGATGCCCAGGAGCTGCTTCGCAAGGTGGACTCAGACCTGAACCAGAAATACAGCCCTGACTTCAAGGACCGATACCAGATTGAGCTGCTGCTGCGGGAGCTGGATGTGAGTGCTGCCCGCCGAGTACGCCCTTCCCCGACTCCCTGCCTGCTGCCTGGAGAGGGCTGCGTGGTCTCACCTGGGCACTCCCCTCCACATCCAGGACCAGGAGAAGGCTCTGGACAAGTACCAGCATGTGGTGCGGGGGCTGCAGAAGCGAGGGCAGCAGGTGGTGCCCCTCAAGTACCGCCGGGAGACGCCCCTCAAGCCCATCCCCGTGGAGGCGCTCTGTGACTTCGAGGGTGACCAGGTGAGCCCCTGCCCAGGTGTTCCAGGTGCCCCAGGCAGACTGGGCCCAGATTGGCCTCTGCTCCACTCACTGAAAGGTCTAAGGGATGACAGGGAGGAGACATGACCTCATGTTTTCAGGAGCCTGTGTTCATCTCCATCATTGGGGTCACTCTCTGCCAGCGCCCCGTCCCCCGCATGGTCCCACCTGCTGCCCTGGCCTTCTGTCCCACCAGCTTAGAGGCGCCAGTTATTCCAGCAGATGTCTCAGGGAAGGTTCTCATTGGCCCACTCTTGAGTCATGTGTGCAGCCTGAACCAATCACTGCGAGTGCCATTCTCTCATTGGCCAGACCTGAGTCACACGTTCACCCTGAGCAGTCAGAGGATGAAGGGAGGAGACTCCCTGGGCTGGGACTGCATGGGCGGAAGCGGGTCCCCAGAGGGAAGTCCAGGTGGGTGTTAGGCTGGCAGAGCCTCTCTTTATGATGAAACGTCTTGAGGAGTTTCTGAGAGACAGGCTAAGGCTCCCCAGGTCCCAGAGTTCGGCAGTGACTGGGCTTCCGGCCACCAGCTGTGATAGGTCTCTCCATGTGTCCTGACTGGCCTGTTCCCCACCAGGGCCTGATCTCTCGGGGCTACAGCTACACCCTGCAGAGGAACAATGGGGAGAGCTGGGACCTCACCGACAGTGCGGGGAACAAGCTGACCGCCCCGGCCGTCTGCTTCATGATCCCGCCCACTGACCCCGAGGCCCTGGCTCTGGCTGAAAGGTATGGGGTAAAGGAGGAGGAGCTGGTGTGGTGTGTGGCCGCACCCCCTTGGCTCCCCGGCCCCATTCACAGCCCTGGGCACCACAGCTGAGCCTCAGGGTGCCACTTATGTCCTACACGTGCACCCCCTTTGGAGGCTCAGGTGGGACAGCAGCAGATCCCATTGGCCTGGCCAACTTGTGTGTGAGTGTCTGGCTCTGGGCACATTGCAGGGAGGGGCCTCTCTGCAGGTGCCCCTGGGCCTGGGCACGCGTAACTCCCTCCACCTGCACGTCAACCCATCGCTTTGTTGACTCAGACCTTTTGGCTTGAAGACCCCAGCCCCGGGGGCCACGTCTTCTGTGAAGCCATCCCTGATTGCCCCCTCCCCTTGTCCTCCACTCTGGCTCCAGGACAAAAGGCTGCCGCCTCTTGGCTCCCAAGCACCTTCTCCCACCTCGTGTGCTGCTCTCATGAGGCTGCTCTGTGTCTGTGTGTCCATCCCACCGGGCAGAGGTTCCTTGAGATGTGGTATACTTTCAGGGTCTTGTTCCATACCTGGTGCAAAGCAGGCACCAAAGAAATCTGTGTTGAATGAGCGATTCAGGAACTCCTTCATTTATTCGTTCAGTGGATATGTATTGAACATCTGCTATGCATTGCTCCCTCGGAGAAAGCATCGTGGCGGGGAAAAGTTATGAGCAAACAAGACCATTGTAGGTCGTAAGACTTGCTACAAAGGAAAAAGAGAGGAAGAAAGGAGAGGCGGAAGGGGCCCACTGAACCTGGGAGCAGAGAGAAACCGGTGTTTCAGCAGATCCTCTGTGTGCATGTGTTGTGTTGACTTTTCAAAGCATTTTGAGGAGCTGCCTGACTCCTCAGGGCTGCCTGTTGAGCCAGAGCCCAGGGTCCCGCTAATGTGGGTGGTGGGGGCATGGACTGCCTCAGGGTCTCCAGCCCATTTTTTGCTGTCACAGCCTGGGCAGCCAGTACCAGAGCCTGCGGCAGAAGGCAGCTGGGAGCAGAAAGGCGCTCCAGGAGCAGCATGAGGTGCTGAAGGCAGAGAGCTCTGGAGGTGGGTACCAGGGCCACTGCCTGAGGCTCTGGGGGGACGGGGAAGGGGCCTGGATCCAGGGTCTGTGCAGCAGACGGAACAGCACAGTAGGTGGGGGGGGACACGCTGAGCTGACCCCTAAACACCCCCAGGGCCCCCACGTTCCCCTGACTCTGACCTCCCTCCAGCAGATGCCTCGGACCTGCAGGGCCGCCAGCTGCTGGCCGGCTTGGACAAGGTGGCCAGCGACCTGGACCGGCAGGAGAAGGCCATCACGGCCATCCTGCGGCCGCCGCTGGAGCAGGGCCGGGCTGTGCAGGACAGCGCCGAGAGGGCCAAGGACCTCAAGGTACCCAGGGCTGGGGGCACAGGCTGGCCCCGTGGGCTTCCCAGGGGCCCTGCCCACGGTCTCATGCCCGTGGGAGCTCTGGATGCTCCACGGGTCTACTTGCCATGTGTAACGGGAAGCCGTGAGTCGCAGGGAGAGGTGCTGTTCCTAGGCTGAGAACTGAAGAGGTACCAGAGGCCTGGTACCCCCAGACATGTCTCCAGGAGAAAGGGCTCTTGATAGAGCTGATGACGGCAGTACTACAGCCCAAGCAGGTCAGCACCCAGCTGGGAGAGAGGCGGGGCGCCCGGTGGCCCAGGGGCTCTGGGCCGACAGAGCCGGCCCCCTTGCCCTGACTGCAGACCTCAGTTTCTTCAGTAAAATGGGCTGGCTGCCCACTCAGGGGGCCTCGGGAGGATGGAGCACAGGAACTCCTTCACACACACACACACACACACACACACACACACACACACACACCCCCTCCTACACACATACACACACACCCTCCTACACACACACACCCTCCTACACACACACACACACACACACACACACACACACACACACACCCCCTCCTACACACATACACACACACCCTCCTACACACACACACCCTCCTACACACACACACACACACACACACACACACACACACACACACCCTCCTACACACACACACACACACCCTCCTACACACACACACACACACACACACACACACAGTTTCTGGGGTCCTTGGCCCCCTCCGTTGTGGGTGCAACCTTCCCCGGTCAACAGAGGAGGCTTGGAACTCAGAGCAGCGCCGTGGCCCTTGATGGGGCTCGTGCCAGGGCTGGGAGGGGCTGAGCCAAGGCCTGGTACGGGGGTGGGGGCGTGGCTGCAAACTCCTAAGCCACATGGAGTCGTATGCATCTCGTCAGGGTTCCCCCTAAAGATGAGTAGCACCATCCCCGTGGAGTAGTGGGAACTGGAAGTGCTTGGTGTCACCTGTTGGTTTTCATCAGTCCTGAGTCCCCGTCGGGTGCATCAGAACCCCCAGGGATGCTCATTCTAGACCCCGACTCCTAGGCCAGTGCCCCAGACGCCCAGGCAGCCTCCACCCCAGGGAGGGTGTCCCAGGGGAGAGGGGCCGCTGGTTGCGGCCAACACGAGGGCTCTGGTCCCCACAGAACATCACCAACGAGCTGCTGCGGATCGAGCCCGAGAAGGCGCGCAGCACGGCCGAGGGCGAGGCGTTCGTGCGGGCCCTCCCGGACAGCGGCAGCACCGCCCTGCTGAGGACGCGGGTGGAGGACACCCAGCGCAGATACGAGCGCCTGGTGCAGCTGCTGGAAGCCGCCCAGGAGAAGTGGGTGCAGGCGGGCAGCGGGGAGGCCAGGCCGGGTGGTCAGGGGCCGGGCCACCCTCCACCCCTCAGCTAACTCCTGACTCGTGTCCTCAGGCTCGACATCGCCAACCGCCTGGAGAAGAGCCTGCAGCAGGGCCGGGAGATGCTGGCCACGTATGAGACCCAGCTGGCCCAGGAGGACACGGTGCCCGAGAGTGGCCAGGCCCTGGACAGCAGGAGGCAGGAGCTGGCGGTGAGTGTGCGGACTCCGGGCCCCGGGAGCCCCTTGCTGAGCTGGGCGTGGGCTCTAAGGGCCCCCGTTTGCTCTCCACCTCTGGACAATCGAGGGACCCAAGGCCCAGGACAGCAGGTCTCTCCAGGTTTGGAATCCCAGCCACACAAGGGGTTTGTGCGGCCTGCGGAAATCAGGTGCTGGTATCTTCAAATCAGGTATCAGCGTAGCCACCCCCTCTCCCTGTTTCTCTGAAGGAGCAGACCTGGCCACCTGTGCTCAGACGCCCGCCGGGCAGGTCAGCCGAGCAGAGGCAGCTCTGCCCCTCGCCCGGCACCTGCCATCTTCATGGTGCCACTGGGCCACTCTAAGCGCCAGTCTGTGAGCCCGTGGGAGGCCCCTCATTCACGAACCACCTCACAGACCCCTTGCCTTGTAGCGACAGCCTCACTGGGAGTCCAGGAAGCATGCTCAGAGGGCAGCGCCTCCGCCGGGGGCCCTTCCGGTCCGTGCGCGGCGTCACCGGCCTGCGCTGTGCGCCACAGGGTTTTAGAAGCTGTTTTTCCCAGGTGGTGTTCATTGTCACGGGACGGAAATTGTAGAAGTGACCTCAGGTTTGAGGACCAACTCAGAGGCAAAGCCCTGGTCACTGACCGGGCCAGGCCTACCACCCCTTCTAAGCGGGCGGCCCCAAGCACTCTGGGCCCTGGAGCCCTTGGCCACGGCGCCCACCACCTGCCTCTCCACCCCGCAGGCCATGGCCTCCGAGCTGCAGGCCCGGAAGGCCCTCCTCGGCGAGGTGCAGCGGAACCTGCAGGCCGCCAAGCAGTGCTCGGGCTCGCTGGCCAGCCGCTTCCAGGAGCACTGCCCGGACCTGGAGCGCCAGGAGGCCGAGGTGCACAAGCTGTGCCAGCGCTTCGACGGCCTCTGCCAGCAGGCGGAGCTCAGGTCAGGGGCCACGGAGCGGGGCTGGGGGTGGGGAGGGTGGTCTCGGAGGCCTTGGCTGAGCTAGTCTGCCTGAGGTACCCAGGGGGGATTTCTGTGGACAGCGCTGAAGGCTGTTTGTTTTCCAAATAATTGCCGCTTTTGGGAAAAAGCAATACACATACAAAATTAAAAAACCCAAAGGGGTTGTAATGACCAAACCGTTCCCCCGAAGATCAGCCCTGCTGTGAGTTTCTCGTGAGTCCTTCCAGAGCCACTCTGTATGAGCCAGGGTTGGTAGGAAATGTAGGAACACCCAGCGTGTCCTACTATTTCCCCATCGTGTATTTTCCTGGCCTGAACAGTCAGGAAGTGCTCCCTCCTCCTCTTGTGTTTTCTGAAAAAGGGTCTGTGAAGACTGGGTATTACTTCCTTAAATGCGTGGTAGAATTCACCCCGGAAGCCATCTGGGCCTGCAATTTTTTTTTTTTTTTTTTGGTAAGAAGGTTTTTAACTACAAATGCAACCTCTTTTATTAGATATTGGACGATCTGGGTCATCTGATGCTTGAGCAGCTTCACAAGTTTGTGTCTTTCAAGGACACACTGTACACCTCGTCAAGCTGTTGAGTTTTTGGCATGAGATGGTTCATAATATTCTCTTATACTTGAACGTCTGCGAGATCTGAGGGAACGTCCTCGCTTTCATTCCTGACATCGTATCTTCTTTTGTCGTGTTTGTTTATTCTGTTTTCTCCCCCGATGATTCTGTCTGGGGTTGATCACTTCACTGACTGTTTCAATGAAACAGCTTTGGTTGCAGTGATCTTTCCGTTTTCCTGTTTCCTGATTCACTGAATTCTGCTCATCATTATTTCCTACTATAGCTGCTTACATTAGGTTCAGTTGGCTCTTCTTTTTCTTCCTGAAGTTAGAAGCTTGGACTGTTGATCTGAGAGTCTGCTTTGTTTTTTTTTTCTCCCTCATCTAAGCATTTAAGTACATCTCGCTAAGTACTGCATTCGCTTTGTCCCACAAACGATGTTTTTATTTTCAGTGACTTCAAAAGATTTCCACACCTCCCTTGTGATTTCTCCTTGGATCTGGGAGTTATTTAGGTCCTGAGATTCACAGTGGGCATCACCTCAGGTCCGCACACTCGGGCCTGCCTGCCTTTAATGGAGGCCGTGCAGTATTCCCACCCAATACTCCATAATTTACCTGACTACTCCCCTTCCTGGTAAACGTTGCGCTGACTCCCAGTTCAGTTCCCTTTGGTAACCTCTAGAAAGGGACAGCAGGCAGCTCTCGGTGCAACCCGAGCGCTCAAAGGCCTGGCTGGCTTTGCCCCGCAGGGTCCAGAGCCTGCAGAGCGCCCGGGCTGAGCACGACGCCTTCTGCAGCGGCCGTGACCGCCTGCTTCAGTTCCTGTCCCACATCCCCAGCTACGAGCCCCAGGAGACGGACGGCCTCGGCCAAGTGGAGACCAAGCTGAACAACCAGAAGGTGAGCAGGCTGGGGGTCAGCAAGCCCCTTTGTGGATGGGCGCCTGGTCACGGTCCTGGACCAGTGGGTTCCCAGCGCCCACGTCTCTGAGCTTGAGGACAGGGCCCCCCTCACCAGTCCCTCCCCGGTCCCCTGCACAAGGCCTGGCCTGGAGCAGACCCCCCTCCCCCCCACAACCCCGCGCAGGTCTGCTAAATAAGCGGATCACTGCAGGGTCACCAGTGAGCCCTCGTGGGGGGAAACCCATTTCCACAGCCCAGAGCCCTGGCTCCCCAGAAGACAGCAGGGCCTTGGGATGAAGGACGAGGAACGGAAAAGCCAACAGCCTGGGCTCAGATCCTGCTCCCACGCCCGGAGCCACGCACCCGCAGGCCAGGCACTGCACCGCTGGACCTCCTAAACTGGAAGTGAGGACGGTGCTCGTCTCAAAGAATGTGGGGAGAGTCAGGGAGATAATCTCAGAAACACACGTGCTTAGCCTTAGCACCGTGCCTGACACCTCCATGCACTCAGTAAACACTGCCTTCCTGGCAAGGTTCGTTAGCTTGGCCCTTCTTCACAGGCCCTTAGAACCACCTTTTGGAACCAACAAACGTAAACAAGGAAGCTGCTCGTTATACCCTATGCTACAGAAGAATTCCAGACTCTAAGGAATTCAGCTACTCTATCTAGGTTTAGGATTTTTTTTTTTCCAAGTTTTTATTTTTAAAGTCTCTGTTGTTGTACAGAACCTACTAGATGAAATAGCAAGAAGGGAAGAGGAAGTGCAGAAAGTCCACACGCACTCCCAGCAGTACCAGCAGGCTGTCAAGGTGAGATGCGACACCCCAGCAGCAGGGCCTCTTCCCCACCATCCCCACCCCCAACCCCCGGGCTGGCCCTGGGGGTGTCCTCAGGCACTGCTGGTGGCTGTGCAAACCGGCACCACCCTTTGGGAAACAAGATGGTACCAGGCATCAAATATCAGAAGGGTTTTCTACTGTTTAAAGCAGTAACTGGGGGGAATTTATCATAAAGGAAAAGATGTGAAAAAATGATAATGTGGGATTAACAAAATCAGTATGAAATAAAAAATTATTTACAATAGCCAAAGAGACAAACTAGAAGTAATCTAAATGTCCAGTATTAGCAGTAGAGACAGCTAGGAAGTTATCATCCAGCTACTTGATGGATGTTTAAGTCATCAAATTGACCCACAGAAGGATTAGGGCAGCATGAAAAAAAGCTTACGGTACAGAGTGAGATGAAGACAGCAGGAAGCCACCTTCTCTGGGCCAGGGGCGGCCTGGAGGGAGGGAGTGCGCTTTGGGGACAAAGGGGTTTGTGGGCCCGTTTTCTTTTGTCTCGTGGGTCGTCCAGGGATGTGGTTGTGTGCCGTTGATGGAGCGACAGTTCTCCAAACCTCCTGGCAGTCAGAGCAAGGTGTGGCTGAGCGGAAGACCTCCGCGGTCAGCCAGAAGGGGCACAGGAACACTTTGGTCTCACCTGCTCTGGTCTGCCCTTTGCCTCGTGTCTCTTACCCAGGACTACGAGTTGGAAGCAGAGAAACTCAGGTCCCTCCTTGACTTGGAGAATGGAAGGAGCAGCCACGTGAGCAAGCGGGCCAGGCTCCAGTCCCCTGCCACCAAAGTGAGGGAAGAGGTGAGCTTCGTGGGCCCAGCCTCCTGGGGCTCCATTCCTCCAGGGAGCATGGCATGCAGGCCTCAGAAGGGCACGCAAAGTGGTAAACGGGGCTGGGGGCCCTCCTGGGTGCCAACAGTCTCAGTGGGAGAAGACGATGAACTTACTCTGGGCCAGCAACAGTGCCACACCTGGAAAGACAGCCTGCTGGGAGTCGTGGCTGGGGCAGTTCCCCTTGCTCCACGCCGAGTGGATCCGCACACAGAGGGCTGACGTTAACCTGTTCCTTCCGAACACGAGCGCCTTAAGGCTCAGAGACGGACCTGCTCAAGGTCCCTGGGGGTTCAGGCTTCTGACTCTAAATCCAGTTTTCTCTCTCACAGTTGAGACTAGCAGAACTCCAGGTAGGAAGTGGCAACTCTCTTTGGCATCTCTGCCCCAATGCCAGGTTTTACTCAAACACCTTACTCAGCTTGTTGATTCCTGTCTGTCTGCTCTCCTGTAGGAAGCAGCTCTTGCTGCCAAGTTTACGGAGGTTAATGCCATCAACAGACAGAGACTGCAGAACCTGGAGTTTGCACTGACCCTCCTGAGACAGGTAATGGGTCTTAGGAAGGCATCCTACTGAAAACTATCCCAACAGCTAAGACACTAGGCTCGCTCTGCCTCAGAGAAACAGAGGTGGCCAGAGGGCGTGTGCCCTCGCTGGCAGGGCAGGGCAGTGGGTGGGTGACTGAGCCAGGGTCTGTCCACACGATGGAAAACGATCGAACTGTCGCACGACAATGTGGTCTTCTCTGGCTGCTGCAGATTCTCTCATAAGCGCAATCAACAGGGTACATGCAGATTGGGGACCACCATTAGCGTGGAAAAGATAAATACACATTGCACACAAAAATATATGTGTGACAAAGGTGACTGTATCCTGTAGGATGCTGAGCTGCCTTGGTGGCTCAGACGGTAAAGAATCCGCCTGCAATGAGGGAGACCTGGGTTCGATCCCTGGGTTGGGAAGATCCCCTGGAGGAGGGCATGGCTACCCACTCCAGTTTTCTTGCCTGGAGAATCCCCATGGACAGAGGAGCCTGGGGGGCTGCAGTCCATGGGGTCGCAAAGAGTCGGACACAACTGAGCGACTAAGCACAGCACAGCACATCCTATAGGAACAGGACCAGAAGGGACAGGTGGCCTTCACGTCATACCCTTCTGTGGCTTTAAGATGTTTCCCCAGATGTGTTTAAACTAGTGTTTTTAATTTCAAAAGGAAGCCTAGGGCTCTACCGGCCCCGACACTGAGCAGGGGGTGGGGGTGGGGATGTCCCTTGAGGACCACAAGACAAGCATTGTGAGCCTTGGAGGGTGGGGAGACGGGGACCAACTGCACGGAGTCCAGCCCTAACCCTGCATGGTCTCCCCCTTCCCAGCAGCTGGAGGCAGGTGCAAGCCAGGAGGCCCTGCCCGGGAGCAAGCCAGGCCCTGGAGCAGAGGAGACGTGGAAGATTCAGGAGGAGCTGGATGAGGAGATGGAGCGGCGGCAGCAGCTGGAGCACGAGGTCCGGAGCGCCCAGGAGGAGATCCGGGCCCTGCGGAGCCAGAGCCCGCAGGAGGCGGTGGTGACCAGGGAGGTGCTCAGGAAGGTGCCGGACCCAGCACTGGAGGAGAGCTTCCAGCAGGCGCAGCAGACCCTGGCCGAGGAGCAGCACAAGAACCGGCTGCTGCAGGGGGAGGTGGAGGCGCTGCGGCTGCGGCTGCGTGCCCTGGAGGAGGCGGCCCGGGCCGGGGGCCAGGAGTACGTGGTCAAGGAGGTACTGCGCATTGAGCCGGATCGGGCCCAGGCTGACGAGGTCCTGAGGCTGCGGGGGGAGCTGGAGGTGCTGCGGCGGCAGAAGGGCGCCCGCGAGGCGGAGGCGCTTCTCCTGCAGCAGCGCGTGGCCGCCCTGGCCGAGGAGAAGCGGCGGGCGCGGGAGGTGGTCACAGAGAAGGAGGTGGTCAAGGTGCACAATGACCCCCAGCTGGAGGCCGAGTTCCGGCAGCTGCAGGAGGACCAGCAGCGGGAGCAGGGGCTCCGGGAGAAGCAGGAGGAGGAGCTGGGCTTCCTGCAGGACAAGCTCAAGAGGCTGGAGAAGGAACGGGCCATGGCCGAGGGCAAGATCACAGTCAAGGAGGTGCTCAAGGTGGAGAAGGACGTGGCGGCTGAGCGGGAGGTGGGCGCCCTCCAGCGCCGGTATGAGGATGAGGCCGCCAGGGCCCGTGCCAGCCAGAGGGAGAAGACCGAGCTGCTCCGGAAGATCTGGGCCCTGGAGGAGGAGAACGCTAAGGTGGTTGTGCAAGAGAAGGTGCGCGAGATTGTCCGGCCTGACCCCAAGGCTGAGAGTGAGGTGGCCAACCTCCGCCTGGAGCTGGTAGAGCAGGAGCGCAAGTACCGGGGGGCTGAGGAGCAGCTCAAGAGCTACCAGAGCGAGCTGGAGGCGCTTCGGAGGCGAGGCCCCCAGGTAGAGGTCAAGGAGGTGACCAAGGAGGTCATCAAGTACACGACGGACCCTGAGACGGAGAAGGAGCTCCAGAGGCTCAGGGAGGAGATCGTGGACAAGACCCGCCTCATCGAGAGGTGTGACCTGGAGATCTACCAGCTGAAGCAGGAGATCCAGTCCCTCAAAGAGGCCAAGCCCCAGGTGCAGACCAAGGAGGTGGTCCAGGAGATCTTGCAGTTCCAGGAAGACCCCCAGACCAAAGAGGAAGTGGCGGCTCTGAGGGCCCGGCTGGCTGAGGAGCACAAGAAGCAGGTAGACCTGGAACGGGAATGCGTGTCACAGGAGGAGAAGATCCAGGAGAAGGAGGAGGAGCTGGCCCGCGGGAAGGAGGTGGTGGTGCAGCAGGAGGTGGTCAGGTACGAGGAGGAGCCGGGCCTCCGGGCGGAAGTGAGCGCCTTCACCGAGAGCATCGATGCAGAACTGCGGCAGATCGACGGCCTCCGCGGCGAGCTGCGGCGGCTGCAGCGCCGGCGAGCCGAGCTGGAGCACCAGCTGGAGGAGCTGGAGCGCGAGCGGCAGGCGCGCCGCGAGGCTGAGCTGGAGGTGCAGCACCTCAAGCAACAGCTGGCCCAGCTGGAGGCGCAGGAGGGCGAGGCCCACGAGAAGGTGACCCTCACACAGAAGGTGGTGCTGCAGCAGGACCCCCAGCAGGCCCGGGAGCATGCCCTCCTGGCCCTGCAGCTGGAGGAAGAGCGGCACCGCCGGCAGGGCCTGGAGCGCGAGCTCGAGACCCTAAAGCAGCAGCTGGAGCACCTGGAGAAGATGGAGGTCAAGGAGAAGGTGGTCTTCTCCGAGAGCGTCCAGGTGGAGAAAGGCGACACCGAGCAGGAGATTGAGAGGCTCAGGGGCAGTCTGGAGGCTGAGAGCCGAGGCAAGAGGGAGCTGGACGCCGAGGTGAGCCGGCTGGAGGCCAAGCTGTCGGAGCTGGAGTTCTGCAACTCTAAGTCATCCAAGGAGCTGGACTTCCTGAGGGAGGAGAACCACAAGCTGCAGCTGGAGCGGCAGAGCCTGCAGCTCGAGGCCCGCAGGCTGCAGTCGGAGATCGAGATGGCCAAGGCCGAGGCGCAGAGCCTAAGAAGCCTGCCCACAACGACTGGAGCCGACCCCGGGGCGCAGCTCGACTCACGCCTGCGGTCCCTGGAGCGGGAGCTGGACGACCTCAGGAGGCTCTCCAGGGACAAAGACCAGGAGATCGAAGAGCTGCAGCGTCGCCTGGGGTCCGTGGCCATCAAGCGGGAGCAGAGGGAGAACCACCTGCGGCGCTCCATTGTGGTCATCGACCCTGACTCGGGCCGTGAGCTGTCCCCCGAGGAGGCCCACCGCGCCGGCCTCATCGACTGGAACATGTTTGTCAAGCTCAGGAGCCAGGAGTGCGACTGGGAGGAGATCTCCGTCAAGGGCCCCGGAGGCGAGTCCTCCGTGATCCATGACAGGAAGTCCGGCAGGAAGTTCTCCATTGAAGAGGCCCTGCAGAGCGGGCGGCTGACCCCCGCGCAGTACGACCGCTACGTCAACAAGAGCATGTCCATCCAGGAGCTGGCCGTCCTGGTGTCAGGGCAGAAGTAGGCCCGCCCCCGCTCTCGGGGAAGCCGCCACTGGCTCGCCCCTGCTCGGAACCCTCCCCCGGGTCGTCTCTCCCTGGCCCCCCGCACAGCTCCAGTCCGCTCAGAGCCCCGTGTGCCACCACCCCAGCTGCTGGGCCCAAGCACAGGCGGGACTGGCCCCCGCTGAGCTATGTCCCTCAGCCTGGAAAGCAACCCACTTGTCCCCCGATCGTTCTCGCCTGCAGTGCCCGTCTTCCTCCCCGCCTCTCCTACACTCCTCTATCAACAGACTCCCCGGGTCACCTGGAAGCACTGACGTCTACCACTAAAGCACAAGACAGGCAGCAGCCCCATGGGCCAGCCTGCTCCGCACCGCACTGGCCTCCACACCCCAGCCGGGGAAACTCAAGGCAGGGAGGGCTCCATTCAGCAAAGCCCCGGCCCCTGGGGGCCGCCACCTGCATTCACAGCCCTCCGGATTCCAGCTGACTCGCCATCGAGGCCTCCTGGGGAAACCGATCTCGGCGCTACGCCAAAGGAGGCGCAAAGAAACCAGAACAGCGTCTGACCCTGGTGCTTGGGTGAAGCCTAACTGTCGAGCCAGACTGTCCCAAGAGAACGCACCGTCAGAGGACGTGTTGTGGTTCTGTAACTGAAGTACCTTCCTAGTGGACTGTCGCTGTCGGCCTTGGATTCGGTGCCTGGTCCTGCTTATTCTTTCACTGCCACTTAAGACTCCACAGTTGATTTTTTATCAAATGAAATTTGGGTTCTCTGTATCTCACGTATTATGTAAGAAAATGGGAAGTAAGAGGGAACTCTATTTATAGCGTGAAAATAAACACCTGCTGGCTTGATTCTAATTTCATGGAAAGTGTGTTTCTTCCTCTCTTTCGAGTGAGGCTGATTCCCCAGGGCCTGCTTGGCTTTCAGCCAGAATGAATGTTCCCCCAACTACCAGCTCCTAAGGGAGAGAGAATTACTTGCAAATATGGTAAAAAGAAACGCGAAAGAAACGATGTTCTGGAAACCTTGAAACAATTTATTGTGTTGCTTTATACAAGATTAACAATTTCCACACCACCCCCAACACCAACATAGTCGCTGCACAAAAGCCACAGCCCTTTCACACCCAAGAATCGCCAGCAAGGGGAGCCCGCAGCATGGTGGCCGGGACGCCTCCGCCTGCAGCCCTCCTTGCCGTGGCTCAAGTCACTCACTCTTCCGTTACCACAAATAAAGCATCAACAAGGAAAAGAAACCTCATCAACTCCCCATCAAAGAAACGTTTCCCTGAGGCAAGAGGCATCGCTAGATTCCTAGGAGGAGGGCATCCTGCTCCGGCGAAAGCTGGGTGGTGCCGGGAGGTGGGGGCGCGGTGGGGAGGGGCACCTCGTGTCCTCCCGCCGCTCAGCGCTCTTGGACGGACGGCCTCTGCGCCGCTCTGAGCTCAGCAATACCAATCTCTTCTTTGGCTCTTTTGCTACTACCTAAGACTAGTCTGTAAACTGGAAACCCAAGTTGCAAAAAATAGATATAGTAAAGGGACAAGGATTCCACTTGGCCCCATGTGACACACATGTTGGTTTTTCTGTTAAAAAAAAAAAGTCAAGCAGAGGCCTGGCCGGCTGGCTGGCCAACCGCAGTCTTGCTCCCTGGGCAGCCGGACAGCCTCTGAGAAATCGCGAGACACCAAGAGTCATATCCTGGGAGTCAGGACCCAAAAGAACTGCCCATGTCTCCACGTAGGCAGGCGCACATTCTGAGGAGGCTATTTACTCTCAACATAAGGGAAATGACTTAGCTGGAACAGTCGGTTCAGACTTCACAGGACAGGCAAGCGCCCGAAAATCCTTGAGAAGCAGCCGCTGGCTGAGTGGGGCGCGGCCTCGTCCACCTCCCAGTGAAGGCAGAGCCTGCTGTCTGGAGAGCGCGGACCTCAAGGCCTGCTTCTGCACAGCACACACTTCCCAGGGGCCTGTTCCCGGAGCTCTGCCTGAGCATGGTTTTACGATAAACTGGAATGTCTACCTACAGCCTGGAACTCCTCACATCCTCAGCCCTCAAAGAGACGAAGAAGGAATTCGGGGCTCTGCAGCCCACCTGCATGAACTTGGGAGAAACAAAGTGGGGGGCCCTGGCTGAGCTGGGACCTGGGAGGCAGGGCCCAGGTGACCTTCCAGTCAGGATGGCCCAGGTTGTGATGTGCAACCATAGAAAACTCAAATAAGCTGGCTCTGTCTTAAATACAGACATGTCTTTAAAAAGGTCTTCATCTGAGACCCACTCAGAGGGCCGAGTGGACGTGTCCAGTCCTGCTCCACCATAAAGGCACTGGAATTATGTCTTTCTAGGAACAACATGAAGTGCGGAGAACAGTCCGATTCTATCCAATGCGTTTAATGGTAAGGATCAAAACTGAGCCAAAAATAAGTGTCTTTAAAAATCCTACCATAATTGTTGAATCTACAAAGGTCTTTTCTCTAAAAGAGCTTCATTGTCATGTTCAGTGGAGAGACTGGCCCCCACGATGAGCACACATTGGGTGTTCTGAGTATTTTTCAGAGAACAAGGTACCTCTCCCAGCTGGGGTGTGAGCCCGGAGGATGGACGGACACTCTAACCAACCAGGGAGCCCACTGTGGCCAGAAGGAGCCCCCGACCAGTACGCTGCGCTGAGGTACTCTGGCCAAACGCGAGGAGCTGGGCCACCTCCTCTGCCCCGCCACCAGAGCGCCCAGCACGAGCTGGCATGCTCCTTGGCCTAGCGCTGCCCCTCCAACGATTGTCTGCAACAGAGCCGCGAGGCGCCGAGCACCAGGCTGGCTAGGGCCCCCAGAGAAGCACAGGGCTGCTCCCTGAACTGAAGGCACATCACACGTGCCAAGAGACGCTCCACTTAGCACTCACGCCTTCTCCAGAAGAAAACCAATGGCAGAGCGTAGTTATCATCCAACTTCTGAGACCTCCTTGTGCAGCTTCCAGCCTTTGCCCTGAAAATCACAATTTCCTTGGTACACTGGGCCCTTTCCCATGAAGCTGAGAAGCATCTGAAAAACAGTAAGCAAAAACAGAACACAAGACTCTCAGGACCTCCTTGAAGGCAGCAGTAACCAAACCTCAAGGGGACCACTTCTGAAATAGCAAAAGTCCCCGAACACCGAGTGTTCTGGGGCTCAAAGGAGCTGGAAGCGCTGGCAGGTTATCTGCGGCATGGGCAGTATGCTGGCGCTGGGAGGGCGGCCGCTGGCTGAGCACTGCCTGTGCCGCAAGGGCTGCTCCTGTTCCCAGCCACAGCTGCCATCCTGGGGCAGAGCCCGGCTCCTCGTGAGGCCTGTCAGATGCAGTGAGCACCTCTCCACTGCACACCTGGGGCCTGAAGGGCAAGCTCACAGGTGCTCATGTTCTGAGCCCACACGGGGAAGAAAGCAAAGCAGACATGAGTCAGAGCTGAGACAGCAGAAGGCTTCTCACCGATGACCACTCAGTGTAATCCTACAACACGACGAGTGTCATAAGAGAGACATTCAAGTGGTCTCTTACAGCCCAGATGCTTTTCAGACAGCCTTTTAACTCCCAGAGGAAAAACAGGAAAGAAATGGTATAAGAAAACACTTTTCCCTTTTTTCCTGAAAATTCCACACATCAGCAGTCACGTTTCCAATAGTACTCCAATTATTCTCTGTTTGAGAGTGTTACCAAAAGCAAACAGGCAGTGCAGTCTTTCAAATGTCACCCGCTTTCGCCTGGATGGCTCAGAGACCACCAGTTTGTGGACCAAGTCCCTGCTTTCTCCATAGGAGCAGGGAGTAACTGCTGGTAAGGCTTAGCCCCGCTTTCTTTCTCTGAAGAAAGCACGGTTCTGTCTGAGAGACCTGCAGTCCACGCCTGCACACAGATGGCCTCTGGCATTCACTGTTAGGCATCAGCCTCAGGACGCCGAGCAGCGCAGCCCCCAGGCCGTGCCTGGAGCAGGTGCGGAGCAGCAGGGAGCAGCCAGCCCTGCACCACCTGCACGGAGAGCCACGGTCCCGGGACGGGGCCAGGCAGACCGCCCACTGGGCACGCGCTGGCTCGGGGCGCATGTGCCCTCTCCTTGCGCTGTGAGCCAGGGCTTGCAGGCTGGCCCCTTCTGCAGCCACTGCTGTGTGCAGGGCAGACGCAGGGAAGGACGCTGCTCAGTCCTGCCGTGCTCCCAAGCCCCCGCATCACCCCGGACTGAAGCGCACGCTGCTCCTCTCCTGGACACACGCTCCGTGAGGGGTCAGGGTCCCGCCTGAAGCCCTGCCACTGTCACCTGCCACTGCGACCGGACTTCCCCTTTCACTCACACTAAGGTCGAGTCCTGTTAGCTGGTCCCACCTGGAAGGGGTGGCAGTGTGAACCGAAAGGCCTGCAGTGCCCCAGCTAGCCCCTGGGAAATCAACACCATCACCCCTCCAGTCTTGGTTACGTTGAAGAGGAAACACTGAGCTGAGGGCAAGGAAGTCCTGAGCCGAGTACTCAGACCACTGCGCCTCCGTGATCACATAGGGCAAGGCAGGTGTCAGCGTGGGAGAGACTGCATCCCTCGTGCCAAGTACCACAAAGACGCTCGAGCCTCCGATGACGAACCCAGATGACACAGTGATGACAGGGGGAGACGTTGTCCTTGGCAGCAGAGAAGGCCTCTGATGGAGGGGAATGGCCCGCAGTGCACCTGGAAATTACCTGGCAGGCTCTGCGGGAGGTGGGTAGACACGGCAGTGTGCGGGAGAGGCGCGGCACGAGGCGGGCTGGAGTGCACGCCGGCCAGGAGACCTGAGAGGAGACAAGAGGGAGAGGGAACAAAACACACGCTGAGACGGAGGAGCAGCCTGGGCCCGGGTGCAAACCCCAGGGTGGGAGGGCTCAGCACAGTGCCGGGGAGGCTGCCCACACTCACACACCAGACACACACAGGAACCCAGCATGGGAGAGCAGAACCCGCCAGCACAGAGGCCCAGGGGTCCCTCCTGTGCTCCAGTACGAGGGAGAAGGGAGACACTTACTGTGGCCGAGGCCGTGGTGGAACGTCCCGGGGGCAGGGCCGGTGACGATGGCATCCTTGGAGACCCCCGCTTTAGCAGAGGAGTCAGCACTGAAGGAGATCACGTGGAGGGGAAGCTGGGAGATAATCCCCAAGGGGCTCGAGTTCAAGGCCCCAGGGAGCTTGGGACTGCCAGCCTTGTAGGATGAAGACAGCAGGTTCAAGGATGAGGAGCCAGTCAACAGCACAGCCCCACTCGCTCCTTTCTGGGGAAGAAGCACAGAGGGGGGTCAGGAGTCCAGCCCCGTCCGAGCCCACTCACAAACCAAAGCTGGCACCGCACCAGGGGTGGGTTGGGGAGGGTTACGTGCATGTCAGCTGCCCCTCCACTGCGGCCCCGAGGAAGGACCATTGCAGAGAACCAGCACAGAAGGGCTCCCTGAGCAGCGTTCACTTTACAAAGCAGGTATTAATTATGCCTCCTTTGTGCAAGAAAGGAATGAGAGAGTATCCTACGTGGATACCCACCAATACAGGGATATAGCAATGGCTGTATACTTCCCTCCATCACACACACACACACACACACACACACACACACACACACACAGGCATTTACCTTTGGTTTTTACAAAGAAACAGAAAAAACCTAGAAACTAAGGAAGGCAGTTACAAGGGCTGGGGAAGGCAGACAGAGACGAGTGAAGCTTTGCTAAACACACCTTTCTACATGTTTGCTCTTTGCAACCACACGATCTTATATATGGGAAAAACGGAGGGGAAAAGAAGCTCTCATTCCCCAACCTTCATGCAAACCTCCTGTAATCAATCACCTGAGGCGAGCCTCAGTAACCAGGGGCTGGGTCACGGCACCTTTGTCTCACATGTGGAGTCTCCCCAGACCCAACAGAATCACCCTGAGGACAGTCTTCTGGTCATGACATCCCTATAACTGACACCTGAGGGCAGGACTCGCTTCACATGCTCACTTGGAGAGAGGACAGGCAGGAGGCTGTGCAGGGCGAGTTTCCTGACTCCCTCTGGCCATCCAGATCCACAGCCTCCCTGCACGTGCAGTGCTGCCCAGTCCTGCCCTGTTCGTCCTCCCCGGGAGACTTTTCAGGCTTTCCTGGGAGTCTGGCCACCAGAAAAGTAAAGGCCTGAAAACAGGGAGCCCGGTCCTCCTTCCAACTGGCGGGCTCGCTGTTCCTACCTGACCGTGAGCATCAGCTCTCACTCTCAGACCAGGGCGAGGCCAGTGGCCCCGCCCACAAGGCCCACAAGGGCGGCGGGCTGCAGCAGGACACTCACTGGCAGGGAGGTAGACGATGTCACGCTGCTCACCGCGCTGGGCTTCAGGGAGGAGGTCAATAACTTGGCCACACCCTGGGTCCCCCCACTAGAATCTCCATTGGGACCACCGGGAGGGGCCACCAGGGTCAACTTCTGGGGTACAGGTGGCTTCTTCACTGCAGGGCCAGGGACGGGTCGGCTGGTGGACTGTCCTGTGGAGGGAGGCTGCGTCGTGGGGAGCAGGTTCCCAGAAGCAGGGCTCTGAACTGGCGTTCCTCCAGACGAGGGGCTGCCGGACGACACCCCATGTTTGGAGGCAGAGCCCAGGAAGGGACTGGTCTTGTAGGGTGGTCCTGAAGAGCTGGCTGAGTGTGGTTTTGCTGGATGGCTCACGGCAGCAGAGCATGAAGCTGGGGTCTTATGAGAGCTGCTGCTGGAGGCTGGCGTGCCCGAGGAGGCTGGCATGGAAGCATGGAAGCTCTGGCTTTTGGTTGCTGTCTTGACAAGCTGCAGGAGGGATCGGTGACACTGAGGGGAGCCAGGCTTCGGGCCCTGAAGCTTATTGACGAATGGAGCCGGAGGGGTGAAGCTCTTCTGCGGCTGCGTGCCAGCATGAAAGACCTTGACCTGGGGGTCGGGCACAGCGGTGCCTGCCGGGGGCACGTGAGACGTCCGCGGCAAGCCGTGGTGCTTGGCTTTCGGCTGCTGCCCTTCCGGCGGGCCCTTGCCAAGAGCAGCCTGACAGGACAGCTCTTTGTAGCCAGAACTCTCTGTTTTTTTCTCCTGAGAGGACTGCCCCAGAGCCAGAGCCTGTTCAGCCAGAAAATTGAGGGGTGACTGCAGAGAGCTAGAGGGTGGAGGGGCAGAAGAAGGGCTGGGCTTTGGAAAGTTCCTTTTTTCTTCTGGACATAGAACACCCGCGAGCTTCTCTGCAGGCACTTTCACAGGTGTGGGCAGTGGGAACTCTGAGCTCCCACCAGCCCTGCTGTGCAATACAGCCAGTTCCTTGGACACTGCCTCCAACGAGGAGGCAGAATTATGGACCAAGTCTCCATCCAACGAGTCCTCCAGGTTGATAGGAGCAGGGTGAGCGAGGCTGCCAGATGCCTGGGACGAGGGCTCCCTGCTTGCGGCCCCCACGCCCAGGCCTCCTCCCAGGTGCTCTGAAGGCAAAGCCAGGGGGCTGCCCGTCTGGCCTGATGAGACGGACACCTTCTTATCTGGCTTAGCAGATGATTCCTAGAGGCAAGCAGAAAGGCTCGTGTTTACAAATGTCCAAAGATGCCAACCCTGGCCCTGCTGAAGGGACTCGAGCGTGAGAAAACATACAGGCAGCGGGCCTTCCAGCGTGATCGCGAAGCCAGGGAGGAAAGGAACAGGAGGCCTGCGTGGATTCGGAAATGCTGCAACCCCACCACCCTCTGGCCACAGCTGGGCGGGCTGGGCTGACCCAGGCATTCTGCCACCGCAACACACACAAGGAAACCGTTGTTTCTGAAAAACTGTACGACTTGAACAACAAGATGTGCTCCGTTCCGGCCCTCAACCCACCTCAGCTCCCAGCCATGGTCAGGATGAAAGGGGACTGCTTTCGCTCTCTCCCTCCTTGGTTTCCCCAGCACCTAACTCCCCTCTGGGCTCACAGTCCTGTTACTCCTGCCTCCCCAGCACCTGGTGCAGTGAGTCTTAGGGACATCAGAGGAGATCAACAGACACTTGGGAGTAACTGATCTGCACGCTCCTTCCCTCGGGCTGTTCAGGGACGGTGAGGGGCGCTACAGAGCCTCAGGAATTGGCAAAAATTTTGGTGAAACGGCAATTTTACTACATCGAGAGAGCTCTGCAACATCGAAGTCATTTTGCAGTTTTCAGTCTCCAGCCATCGCACTCCCCTCTGCGTCTGTCAGTCAGCTGGACAAAGCCTCCTGCCTGCCCAATGCCAATCCAGGCTCACCTGCACTTGGCTCAGGGGCGCTCTTCTGTAAAAGGTAAGGACAATTCACCAAGAAGACCTCATTTAACTTCACAACAACCCCAGGAACTGGCCAGGTAGGTGATGCTTCCTAGACCTGGGGCTGGAGGGCACTGGTGGCCCAGGTCAGGTCTCTGTCCTGCAGACCCCAGGCCCCTCCCTGTGGGCCAGGCTGCCTCCTGGTACAACCTCATCCCGAAGAGCTGTCCCCAGACCAGCAAAGCTCCATGAGCTGCCAGGAGCATGGCTGCAGAGAGCTAAGAACAGGTGGCACATGACTGGGCAGGCTGACTCACCTTCACCTTCATTTTGCAAGAGGCCATTACTTTCTTCTTGGCCCTGTGCAAAGGAAGGAACACAGGAAAGATTCAGAGGAGATCCTCAGAGATAAAAATGCCAGTAGTCCTAACAAGTGAAAACACTGAGACACTCACAGAATTGACGTCAGGTGCCCGTGGCCTCGTCTGCTCTCCTTAAACAGAGTCCTGGAACAAACAGACACGGGGAAGTCCTCACGAGCCCCTGAAAGCAGTCTGCTCCCCGAGCCTCCCCACCTCCCCGGTATGCAGGGACTGTCACCCATTAATGTCAGGGGGCTGCTGAGGGGGCCTTATGTAGCTGCCTGGCCACCCGAAAGCCACAGAGCTAGGATTCCCCCAAAAAAGCGAGGACTCTGCCCCCAGACCTCTCAGAGTGATTCTTCCCCTAAGGGCAGGAGCACTCTCCTTACTACCTGTTCTCATCCCCCTTCAAATGCCCAACTTTTCCCAGAGAAGCTCAACAGAATTTTCTTTATGCCCTTCCCTACGTACCGTCGGGAGTTCAATCTACAGTGAGAAGAGCAATTCCACTTGAAGGGACTCTAAGAGAAGGCCTACTTGACCAAGAACACTCCCTATCTCCACGGGGAGGGTCCTAGGAAGACGCCGAGCAGGAAGCACCAGGTGTGATCTCCCACCTGGACAACTACACTACACTAGCCGAACCCATCTGATGGAACCACTCTATAATTTCAGAGGCTGGTCAAGCTTGCAGCTTCCAGGGGAGGACTTAGACAAGTAAACTGTGGTTCATCCTGGCTCTCAGCACAGGAGCAGCCACCCACCCCCCACCTGGTGGCCCGTAGCTGCAAGTGTTCCTGGAGCAGCTTGCACACAGCTTGGAACCAGCGTGGGAAAAAGGACCTTGTCTCCAAAGACCAGGGACCTGTGCTCTGATGGCCAATCGCTGCTTCTGATCATGGGGGTGGGAGGTGCACACAGGGCAGCAGCCCACTGCTGTCGCACTACTGGCTGAAGCAACTGCCAGGGGACTTAAAGGGCCAGCACCCCCTTTGCTGCCGCTGCTGCTAAGTCGTTTCAGTCGAGTCCGACTCTTTGCGACCCCATAGACGGCAGCCCACCAGGCTCTGCTGTCCCTGGGATTCTCCAGGCAAGAACACTGGAGTGGGTTGCCATTTCCTTCTCCAGTGCATGAAAGTGAAAAGTGAAAGTGAAGTCGCTCAGTCGTGTCTGACTCTTAGTGACCCCATGGACTGCAGCCTACCAGGCTCCTCCATCCATGGGCTTTTCCAGGCAAGAGTGCTGGAGTTGGGTGCTACTGCCTTCTCCGAGGACCCCCTTTAACCTCTTCCTTTTTATCATTTCCGCCCCCTTTGGAAGTTAGACGTTAAAGACTAGAGCATTAAAAAAAAAAACAACTACATATGTGGGAGAAATCAGACAGTGACTGCATGTGGCTAGGGAAACGCTTGGAAAAGACGTAAGAATAACACGTTAAGTTCACACCTCAGGCTGATCCTTGACATAGAGACAGCCTATGCTAAAAACAAAACTCAAAACAAGCAAACTCCAGGAAAAGGGGAGAATCTGATTTTCGGAGTTACCACATTATTAGATTCAAATGTCTGCTGTTCAACAGCAACAACAAACACAAGGGACATGAAGAACAGGAAATACGGCCCGTTCAAAGGAAGACACAGATCACAGAAACTGTCTGAGAGAAGTCCAAATGGCAGACACACCAGACAAGATCAACTGTCCTAAAGGTGGACAAAGAACTAAAGGAAGACGTGGAGAAAGAAAATAATGTGAAATAATATCAATAAAGAGATAAGAAACCTGAAAAGAAACCAGAAAGAAATTCTAGAACCGAAAAGGACAATAACAAATGAAAAATTCAGTAGAGAGATTCAAAGGCAGATTTGAGCAGGCAGAAAAAAAACAAAGAACCTGAAACAGGACAATGAAGATGATCGAGACTGAGGAGCAGAAAGAAAAGACTGAAGAAAAGTAATCAGAGTCTGAAGGACCCATGGGACCATCAAGCGCGCGCACACCCTCACAACATGGACGTCCCCAGAGGACAGAGAAAGGGGCCCAGAAGAGTGAAGAAATAACGGCTGAAACTTTCCAAATGTGAAAACAGACCACGTAAGCGTAAATATATGAATATAAATATCCAAGAAGTGCAAAGAACTCCACATAAGATGAAATCGAGAGACCCACACCAAATACATGATAATCAAACTCTCAAAAGCCAGAGACAAAGACAGAATACTGAAAGCATCCAGAGACTATTGAATCATCACACACGAGGGATCCTCAATAAAATTATCAGCAGATTTCTCATCAGAAACTTTGGAGGCCAAAAGACGGTGGGCTGATACATTCAAAGTCTAAAGTAAAAACAGTGTCAACCAAGAACCCTGTATCTGACGAAACTGACCCTCAAGAGTGGGGGAGATGTAAATCAACTATACTTCAATCGAAGAGTGGAGGATATCCCCAGATAAGATAAAATTTGAAGCTGTTCATGATCAAAAAACCTATCCTGTAAAAAATTCTCATGGGTCCTGAGGGTGAAATGAAAAGACAGCACCTCAAAGTTACATGCACAAATAAAGATCTCAGAAAGGTGAATATACGAAGACCACTATAGAAGCCAGTGTCATTATAACAATGGTTTGTAATCGTACTTTTTAAAGTATGATTTAAGAGACTAATACTAATTTAAAAGCTGGTAAATATTATGACGACTTTGGTTGGTAACTCTAAATCCTGTCTTCTACATAATTTAAGAGGCATTTCTAAAACTACTAGTTGATGTTTTGGGGCACACAATGTATAAAAATACTTCTGTGACAGCAGCAGAGCTGTATGGGGGCAGTTTTAAGATGTTAATCAACTTACAGAAGTATTAGTAACTACTTTAAAAAATAACAATTCAACACTCTAATCAAAAGACAGAGACTGGCAGAATAAATAAAATACATGATCTGATCTAACTATATGCTATCTGTTGCTGCTGCGGTGCTATGCTCAATCGTGTCCAACTTCGTGTGACCCCATGGACTGTAGCCCACCAGGCTGCCTGGGACGTGGGATTTCCAGGCAAGCTACAAGAGCCAAAGACAAGAACAGACTGGAAATAAAAGGACTGAAAAAGGTACTCCATGCAAAAATAACCAAGAGAGCAGAGGCAGCTATATTAACATTAGACAAAACAGACTTTAACTCGAGAAAGGTTACAAAAGATACAGAAAGCTGTTACATATTAATAAAAGGCTCAATACCGCAGAAGATACAGCGATTGTAAACACTCATGCACCTGAAAAACCTTTCAAACATACGAAACAAAACTGACGGAACGGAAGAGACGAGTAAACAGCTTCACAATAAAAGCTGGAGATTTCAGTACCCCTCACAAGAGAGAATAATCAGATGATAAACCAACAGAGGACTTCACACAATAAACCAATTAGATGTAACAGAGAGACTCAAGACACTGTACCCAACAACAGAATACACTTTCTCAAGTGCACATGGGACATTTTCTAGGATAGACCATATGTTAGGCCACAAATGAACTCTCGGTAGATTTTAAAAGACAGATACCATACAAATTATCTTCTCTGATCACATCGGAATGAAGTTAGAAATCAGTAACAAAAGGAAAACTGGAAAACAAAATTGTAAGAAAAAAAAGGCAGATACATTAGACAAAACAACTTTTAACAACATACTTTTAAACGATCAATGGATCAAAGCAGAAATCACAAAGACAATTAGAAAATACTTAAAAAAAAAAAATGAAAATGAAAACACAACATACCAAAATCTATAGGACAAAGTGAAAAGTGGTGCTAAGAGAGGAAATTTTTAGGTATAACTGTTTACATTAAGAAACAAGGAAGGTCTTGAATCAACAACCCAATTTTATAAGGAACAGAAAAAAGAAAAACTAAACTTAAAGCCAGCAGAATGAAGGATATATTAATAATAAAGATTAAAGAAGAAATAAGGAAAACAGAGAATAAACAATAAACAATAACAGGCCTATTTAGACTTCCTATTTTTTTCTGATTTAGTCTTGGTAAGTTTTGTGTTTTTAGAAACGTGTCCATTTCATCTATGTTGAAAGACACTATCCATAGAGTAAAAAGGCAACCCAAAGAACAAAGAAATATTGGGAAATTATGTATCTGATAAGGGATTAATATCCAGAATACATAGTGAACTCTTAAAACTTAACACAAAAAAAGCACACCAATTTAAAAATGGGCAAAAGACTTGAATAAACACATCTTCAAAGAGGATATACAAATGTACAGTTAGTACGTGAAAAGATGCTCGATATCACTAATCACTAGCAAAGTGAACTATGGGGCACCACCTCATATCCATCAGGATGATTACTACCAAAAAAAAAAAAAAACAACAACTGTTGGTGGGGATGTGGAGAAACTGGAACCTTGTGCACTGCTGGTGGAAATGTAAAAAGATAACAGCTACCATGAAAAACATTACGGTGGTGCCTCAAAAGTTAAACACATCATCATACGATCCAGCAATTCCAGTTCTGCTGCTAAGTCGCTTCATTCGTGTCCGACTCTGTGCGACCCCATAGACGGCAGCCCACCAGGCTCCCCCATCCCTGGGATTCTCCAGGCAAGAACACTGGAGTGGGTTGCCATTTCCTTCTCCAATGCATGAAAGGGAAAAGTGAAAGTGAAGTCGCTCAGTCGTGTCTGACTCTTAGCAACCCCATGGACTGCAGCCTACCAGGCTCCTCCGTCCATGGGATTTTCCAGGCAAGAGTACTGGAGTGGGGTACCATTGCCTTCTCCAAATTCCAGTTCTAGGTGTACATGAAAAAGAACTGAAAGCAGGGTCTCACAGAGATGTTTGTATGTCCACGTTCACAGCAGCATTATTCACAATAGCGTAAATGTGCAAGCAACACCAAGTAACATCGATAGATGAATGGATAAACAAATGTATATATACAGGACGTTATATTTCAGCTTTAAAAATGAAGGAAGTTCTGATCCATGCTATAATTGATGAACCTTGAGGACATTATGCTGAGTGGAGTAAGCCAGACACAAAGACAAACACTTTGTATGAGTCCACTGATTCGAGGTACTTAAAGTAGGCAAAGCCACAGAGAGCAGAATGGTGGCCTCCAGGTCTGTGGGGGGGATGCGGAGTTGGCGCTGCTGTACAAACATGTGAGTGTATCTAACACCACTGAACTGTGCCCTGAAAGATGCTAAAGTTTACATTAGGTATATTTTACCATTCCTCCCCCTCCAAATTTTTTTTTAAAGAACACTAGTTATAGGAGCCTGGTGGACTGCCTTCAATGGGGTCGCATAGAGTCGGAAACGACTGAAGCAACTTAGCAGCAACAGCAGCAGCAGTTACAGGAAACTTTCTCTGTGTATTGCAGATACAATCCACTTATAGAAAGCTAAGGAACACAAAGTAGCCTGTTAGAAGAGTCTGGCACTTGGCTCTAAGTAGTAGTCACTCCTGCCAGTTTCAAATAAGAATTCTGTTCAGAAAATTAAAATGTTCCTGACATGCACCTGTCTCTCAACTTCCAGTAGGTGCCATCATGTCACAGCAGAAAAGGGCATACAGCTACAGAACTAAGTGGGATAAAGAATGACAAAGACAAAATCCCACAAATAACTCCCTCTTCCCGGGGAGACAGAGAAGCCCCTAGTTTCTCAGGTGAGATCAGAGTCCAATCCACCAGCCTGTGACTCTGAGGGTGGGGCTCTGGTGGCCTGGCACAGAAGAATCACTCACAACATCTCTTTACCACAAGAATAGGCTTCCCTTGTAGCTCAGCTGGTCGAGAATCCACCTGCAGTTCGGGAGACCTGGGTTCGATCCCTGGGTTGGGAAGATTCCCTGGAAAAAGGAAAGGCTACCCATTCCAGTATCCTGGCCTGGAGAATTCATTCCATGGTCTGCAAAAATGCTCCACCCTAAGGTCACACTGACTACAATGGCTGCCCACGGGCCTCACCTGGCCTGCATCCAGCCTTTGGGCCAGAGAGGTTTGACCTCAGCATCCAGAAATGCCTTCACGTAGTCCTCCCAGGACTGGGCCTTGTTCTTCTCCAGGTCAAAGCTCTCCAGTTTTATCTTCACCACTTGACAGAGCAGCTCCCTGCAGAGTAGGCAGAAGTCACAACCTTTAAACCACCCAAATGCTTCTTCAAGGTTTCAATCATGTGCTTTCAGCAGCCCTAATTAAAGAAAAAGATTCTAACCTTCATTAGAAACACAGGAACATGCTCAGACACTGGCCCCACAAACCCTCCACTGAGGCAAGGTCCCAGTTTGGGCACACCTGATTTCATCACTCCACTGGAACTTCTTCCGGGGTCCCATTATCCTCCGGCCCCCTTTCTCTTCATCTTCCTCCTCATCAGAACAGACCCGTTCTCTCTGCTCCTTGTCTTTCTCCTCTTCCAGCATCCTAGAGAGTGGGAAGAATTAGGCGGGACCCTAAGGTCACCACAGACCCGCTTCCTCCTGCCCACCGCCCCCGCCCCCACCCCCCGTGACTTCTCAGAAGAGTGAGGATGCCGAAGGCAGCAAGGGGACGCACTTACTTGGCGACCTTGGCTTGCGTGTGGGCCTGGCACTCGTCCTGGTACTTGGCCATCTGCTCGGGCATGGCCCTGCCGATGGCTTCCTTAAGTTTCTGGAGCGGCTCCTTCAGACGCCCACCCTGCTAAGAGCAAGACCAGTCATGAGTCTGGTTTACATGTCACTTTTTAGGCTGAGGACACACTCTAAGCATAACCAACTGCACGGAGGCTGTGCAGCAACAGCTGTGGCACCTGTGAGCGTGTGCCACCCTCTCCGCTGGGCCCGAAGCCACAGGGCTCCACTGCAAGGTCACCCACCTGCTCACAGAGGTGCAGTTTTCGCGCGCGCTTGACCAAGGTGTCTTTGCTGCAGGGCAGGAAGGAAGCAAGGTAGGCATACACTCCAGAACGGGTCTGGCTGCTCAGCTCCCGGGTCTGCGCCTCTATGCTGAAGAACAGAGCAGAGTCACCCACCGCAGCACCCCTTGTCTGCAGGAGCCAAGAGTGGGCGAAGCCTTATCTCACCATTCACACAGCATCACAGAGTGGCCAGCACAACAAACCCGATGAACTTAGCTAGGCAGAGTGCACCAAGGTTCTCAGGTCAAAGACAAGACCGAGTCAAGGTGTCAAGAAAACCGAGTCTCGAAGAGTACAAGCTCTGAAGTTCTAAGTTTCATAAACAAAGAAAGCATAAATGCTTTCAAGCTGGGAAGTAATCGAGTTGCTTGGGGTTACAGCAGAGCTTCCCCCTTTTTCCCCTACAGTTCCAAGTTCTGTCCCTGACTACGTGGTCAAGGAAATCCTCACACCTGCAGCATCCCCAGAGACAAGCAGAATGCGGTCTGTCTTCCATCCCTTGAGCTCTCTGGATCTGGCACGCTCCAGGGCACAAACCCCTCACCTGTGCAGACCCTCAGGTGCTCCTTGACCCAAATGGCCAATCTCCCTCTGTCCTGGCAAGGCAAGGTCCTTCGCTAGAATATCCCCTGGTCTTGACCACTGGTTTCACACATGCAAAACCCTCAGCAGTTGCGTAATCAGCTTCGTCTGGTACACGATACAACCAGGAAAGAAACTGGCAAAGCTGGAGGGCCAGATACAAAGAATCTGGCTCGGATTTTTACGTGTGTTTTGGCTTTTTTTTTCTTTTTAATCCAATTCAGACGGTAGGGTGTCCCAGAGGCTGGCGTGTGTGAGATGGGGAGTGGGAGGGTGAGCACTGGCCTCAGAGCACAGGTGCGACTAGGAGGAGAAGGACCAGGCTCGCCGAGGAGTGCCCCCGAGGGCAGGGCCCGGGCCTGCACCGAGCCGTCTCTCCCTCTCCTCAGAGACGGGCAGGCAGCGCCTGCTCTCTGCTCTCACCTCACAGGTGGCACAACACCCTCCCCAGCATGCCGTGATGAAGACACAGAGTCCCAGCAACATCTGCTGCCTCAGGTGAGGGTGGTCTAGCAGTTCCTAGATACAAACATCTGATGTCCCCGCCCCTGACCTCTATTTTAAAAAACCACAATAAAGCAATAGAAACCAATTTTTAAAAATCTCATCAGGGCTTTCTTTTCCCTCAGTTGTACTCCCACTTCCCCGGGTCTGCTAAACCCCTGCATGGTAACAGCAGATGCAAAGAAACGAAAGATACTCACTCTAGGAGGATGCCGTTAACATCGTGGGTGAAGAACTTCTGCCTGCTCTCTCCCTCCGCAGCTCTTGCAGCCTGGTTCACGGCAGACAGAACAGCCATTAGTGCCCTGGCCCCATAGCGCCCGCCACTCACCCACAGGCCTAGAGAACTCCGGATGACCAAACCCTCCCCGAGCCCCGCCCCGCCCCGCCCTAACCCGGACTAGGTTCACCTATGACCACTGCACGCTCCCAAAGCTGCGCAGCCAGCTCTCTTCACAGGCTGCCACAGCATCTACGGACACACAGTCCATTCTTCCCAGGACTTGACACAACAGTCATGTAAGAGGGTTGAGTCTTATGCGAAGAAAATTAGAGTCAAGGGACTCGTGAATCTGATTCAGTCAGCGAGCGAGCTCCTCTGCCCAGCACTCTATCATCTAAACGGTGAGTTGTGTTTTCCATACCATCTACAGCACAAAACAATCAAGAACTTTAACAAACCTGCCATATTTGAAGGCCTTTATTCACCAAAATAATATTAGTAACAATAATAATGTGCTGCTTCAGCATTTAAAAACCACAATTCTTTGAAAATTCATAATCTATTTAGGGTATGTTATCACAAACAGACCACTGGAATGACTAACCTGACTACCCACTAACACAGATACAGCAGGCTGCTATGGCGCTATGCTTCCCATGAGTGCACAGTTAACAAGACCCTGGCTGGCCACCCTGGAGACCCCTGAAGCAATCACAGGAGGCAGCCAAGCCACCAAAAGCATAAGAGAGGACAGCAGCATGCAAAGGTCTGGACCAGGGGTTCTCTATTTGGCCACGTGCACCGAGCGGCCTTCCGCACTCTAGACGCATCCCATCGGAATCTCCTGGGAAGGCCTGTGTTCCTTAAAAGAGGCCCCAGGATTAGGACCCACCAAAAGAACTCTGGCAACGAGCATGTAGAGGATCGAGAACCACTGACCTACACCCAAGAGGTTCCTGGTTCAAAGTCAGTTGCTCAGTTGTGTCCGACTCTTTGTGACCCCATGGACTGCAGCTCACCCGGCTCCTCTGTCCATGGGATTCTCCAGGCAAGAATACTGGAGTGGGCTGCCATTCCCTTCTCCAGGGGACCTTCCCGACCCAGGGATCGAACCTGGGTCTCCTGCATCATAGGCAGATTCTTTACTGTCTGAGCCACCAAGAAGCTCACTGGTCCAAAGGCTTTAGGCAAAATAAAACGTCAGGCTTGACATATAATACTGATGGTAAACAGAGACAGTAAGGTGATTGTCTACAGTGAAATGATCAATCCTGATCAACCCCTGGGAACACCTACCTTTCTCTAGCCCCTTAGGCCGTCCCCTCACCACATCCTCTGGGTCCTGTCCTGACCTCCTAGCTCTGCCCTGTCTCCTCCACTAGCTCTTAGCTGCAGGCACGCTCCCAAGTTCCATCGAGAGACCTCTTCACCCAACAATGTCTCCCCCTCAGCTTCAAAATAATACATATGCACAAAATAACAAACACAACCTAAACCTCTATCCTCAGCTCTGGACCAGAACTGTCAATTATCTCCCTGAATGAAAGACCCTGGAGTATACAAATCAACTTGTCCAAAATCTAAACCACTCCTTTCTGCTCTTCCTCCCAAGTTCCTACAACAGCACCTCACCCTTCTTAAATCCTCTCAGTTTTCTTTACAACGCTTCGGGAGGCCTTCCTGAGCCTAGAATCAAACCCAAACTCCTCCACCTGGCAGTCAGGGTTCTCCAGGACATGGTCTCACCATCCTCTCCAGCCCCCACCTCCCACCACATACCAGGAGTCCCTGTTATCCAACACGTTGCCTGTTCTCAGCCCTGTGCCCTGGCTTACCAGAAGGCCACGTCACCCAAGAGGCTGGCCAAGCCTGCTGCTTCCAGTCCTATCCCTATGGACCCCCAAGAGCCGCTCTTTCCCTTCCTCAAGTTTGGCGGTCCACTGGACCATCCTGTTGGCCGTCCAATCATGACAGCTTATTTCACCCTGCTCTGTCCCACAGCCCGCTGTTTACATGGCTATTGGTCTGTTTGTACAACAAGCTCATGGAGAAACGTGAACTGAATCTTACTCATCCACATGTTTCCCACAGCAGCCCATCACCTAACAGCTCCTGAGGAAAAGTCAGCTGAGTGGGCAATGAATGAACACACAAATGAACAGATTATCGCCGCAAGGATGAAAACTAAGAGGAAGGAAAGCTCAGTACCAGACAAAACTTGAAGAGGATGTGAAAATTTAGCTCGGCTAGGGGAGGGGCAGAGGCCGGAGATGGCTGGCAGAGAGGGAAGGAAGAGAGGGCGACACTAACGTCTCCCGTTAACGCCTTATGCTGTCAGGGAGTTTGCAATTCCCCTGTGGCACATTTAATGTACTGGGATTGTGAGTTCAGTTTGCAAGAAAACAAAATGGAGTCATTCTTTCAACTTAGAGACTGCTGGTTACAGGGCTTCTCAGGTGGCGCTAGGGGTAAAGAACCCACCTGCAGGAGATGTAAAAGACATGGGTTCGATCCCTGGGTCAGGAAGATCCCCTGGAGGAGGGCACAGCAACCCACTTCAGTATTCCTGCCTGGAGAATCCTGTGGACAGAGAAGCCTGGCGGGCTGCAGCCCCTGTGTGCTGTGCACAGGGTCGCAGAGTCAGACACGACTGACGGGACTTAGCACCCTGCTAGTTATAAGATGCAGAAGCGCCTCTAGATTAATTCAACCTAATTAACATGCACTTCAAATGCCTGTTTGTCAGACCCAACACCTCCTCAGGCTTCCAAGTTTTATTTGTTTTTGGCTGCACTGTGCGGCTGGTGGGATCCTAGTTCCCTGACCGGGGACTGAACCCAGGCCCTGACAGTGAAAGCAAGGCATCCTAACCACTGAGCCACAAGGGAATTCTCTCCAATCAAGTTTTTAGATATCAGCCATTTCAGAAGCTTTCTGGCTATATAATTTTTTTTTTTTTCCTGATGCCTTCTGAATCATGCAGAACAGTATCTCTGAGGATCTGGCTTTATGCTAAAGTAGTCAAGGGCTGCATTTTTAAATAAATCTAAATAAAAAAGCCACTGACTATGTAGTTGCTAGTGTGCCAGGAAGAACTGAGATCCCTCAACCCTAATGAGAAACACCCTTGCCGGAGGTGTTGTATGAATCAGTTAAATCACTCCGAGATTAGCTAGGAAATGAAATAAAACCAGACAGCCAGACTGTGCTGATTTACAATAGCTCCAATAGCCTTTTAATGAGCTCTTTATTCATTATTAAGAAGAGCCACTTCTAGCCTTTCAGCACCTAGATCACAACTTTATATACTGTACCTGCTTTTACTGAATAGAGTGAAATCTGATATGATTTTCTTTACAAAGACCAAACCGGTTTGTTTGTTTTTAGGTTGCACCGTGAGGCATGCAGGATTTTAGTTCCCCAACCAGGGATCAAACCTGTGCCCCCTGTACTGGAAGTGCAGTCTTAACCACTGGAGGTCTCAAACAAAGTTTTTTTTTTTTTCTATCTTATTCTCCGTGAATCCGTGTCTCTCTAGTTTTGCAATGCAAGGGTTCTAACTGTACAGGAGGGTAAGCAGTGAGCAGGTAGAAGGGTGGGCAACATGTGTCTCTGTTTCTTTTCTATTTTTAGTATCACTATCCTTTCCATTTTATGCTTGAATGAAGAGGAAACAGACATGGGTCATCTGCACAGAGGAGGGTGAGTAGCTGCCAAACTCTATCAAGACAGTTACCTATCAAGGGGCAATGTTATCTGAGCTTTCCAACAACCAAGACAAAAGACACAACCAACACATATTAGGAGCAGACAGACAGGGGCAAGGCCATCAGGTCAAACCACTGGGCTCCCTGGGGCCCATAAACAGGCACAGCACAGGGGAGTAGGAAGTGGAAAGTGGGCTAACAGTGCTGGAGTGCTCCCTCTCAGAATAGCTCTTTCACACATGTACATTTTCAAATATATTTTTTGAAGTTTTAAGAATAACATCTAGTTAGAAGACAAATCTTATTTTTGCTTCCAACTGTAAAATATTTTTCCCTGGGAGACTGACGCACATCACACTGGAATCTGCTTCAGCACCATGGGGGACCGCACACAGGCCCACGGACTCTCCCGTCCCAGGACGGGGGTCCCCAGGGGAGGGGCCGGTGGCTAGTGACTTACTTTCCCAGCACAGGGCAGCAGAGGTGCACACCACCTCCAAGGCTAGGGCCTGAGGGTCTGCTGGCTTTCACCTTCACCCTCTGGAGATACTACCGCGAGACTGTCCTGCCCAGAACGAGAGACGGGAGAGGCCCCGTTGTCCCGGCTGTCCCAACGCCCAGCTATCTTACCAGCTGAAGGCGGCCTGAAAGCCACCACATTTGTGGGGTGGGGTAGGGTGGGTTTAGACACAGTAGAAACTGATACATGTACCCCCTAGGGCCAAGATTTAAAATCTCAACAAAGTATCACAAAAACAAAGCAAGGAGAGAAAAAAGAAAAAGAAGGGAGTGAAAAATAAAGTGAGAAACATAAACACTGCCCATGTTAGTTATACACACCAAGTTTAATTTAAATTAAAAAAAAATAATGTCCACTTCAAAATCTAGGACAGGGCTTCTTATTAATGATCCAAAGATCCACACGTGACTTTTGAAAATCATGTGTAATTTCTGTGTACACAGGCGTCTTTCCCTGGGAGGAACCTCTGCCAGCGACTCTCACAGCAGGGCCTGGGGATAGAGTGCCTGTGCACACGTGCAGGCGGCACCAAGTGCCCCCAGTGCCGGGAGCCTACACAGCGGCGTTAAGTCACTTTCTAAAATAAGCCTTCTTTGTCATGCAATCATTAAAAATAATGAGGACTTTATAATAATATTTATTAAGTGAAAAGAGCAGAAAACAATTATTCACAACTACAATTACAACTGCATAAAAACATATACACAGAGGCTAGAAAATAGAGTGAGTTGAAAATAGTTTTCAGAGTGGCAGGATTTTCCCAATTTCCCGTTTCTTAATGCTGGCACTGAAGGGCCAGGTGATGACTTAAGTAACAGTTTCACACGTGAATATATGTTCAAGCCAGTACAGTGACGTCTCGTCACCACCTCCTCACCAGGACCTGAGCCTACCTTACCTATGGGCTCCTGACCTGTCTCCATCACGCCTGAAAGACGACCGAGACTCGGCAATTCCTGAGGAAGGAGAGCCTGCTCGGCGTCCACCTGACGGACTCCACAAAGTAAGGTTTTCTCACATCACGACCCAACGCTGTTCCACATGACGCCGCTTTGTTTCCACCAGACTTGTCCATCCTTCCCAAGAAAATGCAATAATGATTCTCAGTTATTAGACTAGGACACCCCCTGTGGTAGAAGCAGAGACGCATACAGAGCCACTTTAACTTTCCTCTAAGGAATGACTGGCCTCTGCCACACACATCTGACTTGACTCAAGGCTTTCAGAATCTACAGGATAATCTGATTACAAACCACAAGATTGAAAAGAAGAGATAATTTTTTTTTTAACATATATTCTGAGTGCAACCATAGGACAGTAAACTCATACACACCAAGTTCCCATTTAACTACTTCTCCCTTAACATCCTGTTAAGACAAATCCTGAATCCTGACAGGGCATAATTTATTTAAATGGGTACATTCAAACAACACTGTGCTCATTCCATAAGGATGAACAGAGCTCCGAATAAGACGTCTGAATTATTTCACATGCCATGTTCAAGTATTTTTTGCAAATGAGAAAATCATTTGCAGAAGTTGTTAACATTTTATCCTGCCCTGGTCCTAGTGTATATGAGGACTAGTATACACAACAGAGATTCTGAAACACTGAGAGTCACTGGTTTAAAACTGAAGCTCTAGAGTGTAAGTGTCCCCAGGGTTGTCACAAGTCATGATGTCCAAGGTGAAATGGTATTTTAACTAAAACACACTATAACTAATGACCCGTGCTCGGCTTATCATCAGTATTCATGGATCACGGAATCTACAGTCCTTAGTGCTCTAGTACTAGATCAACTCCCCATCCCCAGGGGGAAAACACGCGGAATGTCCGCTATTTTCCAAAGACCGTTACTGTTTTTAACATGGGGCTGTTGGACAGTACTTACGGTTCAGCCCTTCTTACTTATCACAATTCCAGATTCCTATAATCACTGCTGCTGCTACTGCTGCTGCTAAGTCGCTTCAGTCATGTCTGACTCTGTGCGACCCCACAGACTGCAGCCCACCAGGCTCCCCTGTCCCTGGGATTCTCCAGGCAAGAACACTGGAGTGGGTTGCCATTTCCTTCTCCAATGCATGAAAGGGAAAAGTGAAAGTGAAGTCGCTCAGTCGTGTTTGACTCTGTGTGACCCCACAGACTGCAGCCTACCAGGCTCCTCCGTCCATGGGATTTTCCAGGCAAGAGTACTGGAGTGGGGTGCCATTCCCTTCTCCACCTATAATCACTACCTAACACTAAACCCAGCGGCAACTAAGCATATGCCCCACGCCCAACATGTCTGCAAACGTCTATGAATGTTCAAAACCTTCAGGAGATTACTAAAGAGACGTATCTCTGCCTCAGCTGCCTGCTGCCAACATGAGTATCTGTCACACAAAAGGAAGGATAGTCTGATAGGCACGAAGGAGGAGAGAAAAATCTCTCCAGAAGAAAGTAAATTTTCCAACGTGAAGGAATCACAAAAGGACAGGCAGAGCTGACCCTGTGCCCTTGCTTGGGATGGGAAGAAAGCCCAGAAAAGCAGACAACGGAGCACCCACTAAGGGCTGCTCTGGGCCGTGAGCTGCAAGTGGTTCCGGACCAGCAACGATCCGCCCGATCGCTTCCAGGAGAGCCCAGCCACTCCATGTCACCATACCTGAGCCAGCTCCTTAACGCGCTTCTCCAGGGGTGCAGGCAGGCCTTCAGGAAGGGAAGAGGGCTGCCTGAATTCCTGGTCCAGTCCCACCCCAAGGGAATCGCTTTCATCATCCATATCGCGGAAGGGGCTTCCTTCTGGAGACTCACTGAGCAGTTGCTCCAAGTCCAAATCCGTCAGCGAGTCCATGGCAGTGGCCGCCTGCAGCAAGTCATTGTCAGAGGCAGAGCCGAAGAGCGAGAGCAAAGGGTCGGAGGCACCTTCCAATTCCCGCAAGCCCTGAGCTTCCGCTGATGACACTGCTATGGGCTTATGCTCTTCGTCCCTCTTTCTCTGAGCCTCTTTCTCCTTTTGGAATTTCTTCAGCATCTCTTTAACACTCAAAGCCCCAGAATACTTCTTTTTCTTCTTCTCCTTACTGGCATTGAGGGCTGTAAAGCTGCAAGTAAAAGGGAGAAGCCGGTTACTAAGACTGCAGGACCCCTCGCAAGGGAAATTTCCAGAGGGGCTTCAGCCCCGCTCCCAGCACAAAGGTCTCCGGGAACCTCAGCCACAAGTCCACCCCGTCACTCCTCACCCTCCTCTTGGCACACGGAGCTCCTCCTTGCTGGGACCAAAGCTTGAGACTGAATACAGGTTAGCAAAAAGTAACACAAAATGCTAAACATCCGATGGGTTTTTTAAAACCACTGCCAGGCTGAAACAAAAGGTTGGAAAAACAGGAGGGGCAAGAAAGACATTTAAAGGGAGAAAGCAGGAACAGCAGCAACTTGGAGGGCGGCTGGGGTGAGACGGAGGCTGAGGAAGCAGGACCGGAGAAGACAAAGGGGACAGAGACAGAGGAGACCGGGGGCAGAGGAGGGTGCTCAGAACAGGAACGTCAGCAGCCACACAGTGACAGAGAGACTCGCCAACACTGACGCGGGACAGAGCGCACTCTGATGCCCGACACACACACGTGAGGGCCCTGACAAGGCCGCGTGGCACCGTGACCCGCGGCCCCGCGAGGCTGTGAGAAGGTGGGCGCGTGGCCGGGCGGCCCTGACGGTGCAGAGTCCTCCTAGCAAAGAAGCTGCTGCCTCTCACCCGGCTTTGGAAAACTTGGACTTTTTCGATTTCTTCTCCTTGTCATAAGTGTCATCTTTTTTCTTCTTCTTTATCTTCTCACCACCTTCCTTCAACTTCCGCTTCTGAGAATTAAAGACAAGGCACAGTTACACGGCTCCCGAGCTCCGGGAGCAAGTGCACTACGCAGCACTGGCCTTCTCCGCCCGGGGAACATCCTGAGAGCTGTCTTACTTCCTCCACGAACACACGATTTCAGCTCAGTCCTTGGACCACAGACCTGCAGGTCAGGACAGCATTCCCACTGACAGCGGCTCCTAGGAAACCCAGGCCAGAGGCAACAGAGGCCCTTCTGCAGCCTGAACCATTTCTGTTTTAAAATGAGCTGTGTGGGGGCCTACCTCACATTTTAAACACCCAGGCAGTCACAGATAGCTTTCAAAATAAGCTTATCTTAGGGCTAACTCATTTTCGTTGGGGTGAAGTCCTCTAATGTCCACAGATGAGATACAGTGAGCTGGTGCACACGTCCCTCACTCCACACCCGTCACTGCCCTCGTCCCCGCCCTGGGGCCACCTCGAGGAGCAAGTCCCCGCTGAGCCTGCTGGGACACAGGCACGGACACCATGACTGAGCCTCCAGGGTCACGGCACACGTGTGAGAAGGGAACCGCCAACCTCGGCACAGCTGGTGCCTCTCCGCCACTCTCCTGAGCCATCCTAAACCGCACAGATTCGGGCAAGTCACCTACTGATCTCATAAAGGCATGTCAAAAAGCACTTCTGAAGTCCAAAACCGAGCAATGTTCTAACCTTGGGAGATTTTTTCTTCTTTTCCTTAATGAAGTCATCCTCAGATTCTGACGCTTGTCTAAACTGCAGGGTCCCCGAGTTGATGTAAAATCCTCCATACTTGGTAGTCAAAGAAGCAGGAACAAGCTCATCGTACTGAAGGGGAAACAAACCTGGGTCAGCTCCAAGGCCTGTGCTACGGCCACAGGTGCGGAGTGCATCTTGACAGAACAGATGTGACTGTTCCTCTGTCACTTTTCAGACAGCATACGAAGGTATGCTTCCGGTCAGTCACCAACATCCAAGTTAGGAGGTGTGTTGCACAGATCTGATCACCAGAGGCCCAGATCAAGGTGTCACTTCCTGTCCCTTCAGAGCAGCTCTCTCCACTGCACGGGCACCCCCACTGACCCAGCCCAGCTCCAGCACTGTCAGGAGGGGCCTGGGTGCCCCACTTGCGGTGGTTTCAGTGGTCTCACTAAGTACTCACCGCTTCAGAGTTATCAATGAAGGAATCGGATTCATCATAACCATAACCCATATCAATCAAGTCCTGTATTCGGTCTTTTCTACGTTTCTTTCCACCCTAAAATTTAAAACAGATCACATGCTTGTTTTTATACTTGTGATAGGAACATACAACACAAAATCTAAACTTTAAACAAATTTTTAGGCCCAGGGTCACAGGACTTTTTTAATACACAGAATTAATTGTTGCCTTGAACTCCAACAGCTAATGACTAAAGGTTATAAAACACAGGACCAGTCTCTTACACATCCCCCAAAACCTTGTTCCCTGAAGACCTTTCAAAATAGGACAGATTTGTAAATGCATAAAGTGGCCTAAGACTGAAGAAAGAACTAAATGGCCTCATATGCCTTGCATCAAAATACTTATTCTCAGGATAAATTCTAAGGGTAAAAGCCTCTTTATGTTTATTCATCCATTTAGCGCCACATGAGTTCCTGCCATATGCACTTTCTGTACCTTAACGCATTTGTTTAATAACTTCATTCTGTTCTCTCCAAGCTCTATACTTGTTTCACATTAGTGTTGATTAGATAAATCACTAAAGGAATATGAAAATGTCTGAAAACCTCTCCCACCCGACAAGGTTGTTCTGTTGCCCAAGAGAGAAATCTTACATATTTTTCTTCAAATTTCCTAGCAAGGGCCTCCACTTTATGCCTTTCCTTTTCTTCATCATTGAAAGGATCCAAGAGATCTTTCTTCTGTAAAGAGACCATTCCACAAAAATAAGATTCACAAAAAAGTTCCCACAAAGCTATTCATTGTACCTTCATTGATTCCACACTGATAAACTGTATAATAAAAACAACTTTTTCAGAAAAGACAAGGTAAAATACATATTACCTCCTCATCCGTGTTTACCTTACTTGTTTGAAAGTAAAATTCCCATTCATGAGACTCAACAGAACTTGATTAAATACCTACAGTCACCCACTGCAGTACTAGGTCCTGCTGCTGCTGCTACTGCTGCTAAGTCGCTTCAGTCGTGTCCGACTCTGTGTGACCCCATAGACGGCAGCCCACCAGGCTCCCTCGTCCCTGGGATTCTCCAGGCAAGAACACTGGAGTGGGTTGCCATTTCCTTCCCCAATGCATGAAAGTGAAAAGTGAAAGTGAAGTTGCTCGGTTGTGTCCGACTATTAGTGACCCCATGGACTGCAGCCTACCAGGCTCCTCTGTCCATGGGATTTTCCAGGCAAGAGTACTGGAGTGGGGTGCCATTGCCTTCTCCCAGTACTAGGTCCTATAGTGCTCCAAATATGGCAAAGGGAGTTTAGTCGGGGGATGCTCACCCCGTGTAAAACTGCGTTCGAATATAAACTGGTTTCCTTTGTAATACTAAAAATCATTTTATGCATTTAAAAACATTATTCTAAGAAAAGGTCCAAAGGCTTCAACCAGACTTGCAAAGCAGCCACTGGCTCAGAAAGGTTAAGAACCCATTGAGCACAAGCTCCTGACAGCTATTCAACCTTAGTGGTTAGAAGAGTGGTATGAACTTATTCTTCTCTCAGTGTTATCGATAGTCAAACCCAAGTTCGTGCCATTACTTTTCCTTGGAAGCCTATCTTGAAGGATCAATAATCTCCCTTCCCTCCCAATCTCAATACTACCTCCAGATATTTTCAAGTAGTTTTCCAAAGTTTATACTCCATAAACCTTTCTATTTTTTCTCAAATTTTACAGAGTTGGACCTTAAGCTTCCATGGCAAGGAATCTTAATTTTAATAAAAGACTTCTGTATCAAATACACTTAAGACTTTGGAGTCCAAAAACACTAAGACTGGACTTTTACTTCTTCTACAATGATCACATATAACCTAAGTGGTTCAAATAATTTTAAGAAACCCCACTCGTCTGGAGCAGCACTGGATTTAATGTTTGCTCCTTAACGCCCTGCAAGCAGCAGTCATCCTGAATGCATGAAGGTCTGCCTCTGTCTAAACACAGCATCTGGAATGTAAGCTCCTTTCTGTCCAAGCCCTCCAGGGCCTGTATTCGTACCAGACTTAACAATTACCACACTGTGATTCCTGTTACTTGTGTAGGTGTAATTCTCCTAAAACATCTACAAGAGTGCAAAGTTCCTTTGAGGTTCCTTTGAGGACAGCAGCCTCCCCACCTTTACTCGTCCTCAGCATTCTAGCACAGGGCCTTAACATTCTAAGACACACGTGCTAAGTGAGTTAATACATAAATGTGTCAGATTACATTGTGCTTGGAACGCTGCAGAGTAGACAGGGTAATTTAGGAGTTCTAAACCTGATGCCAGAAGTGAATCCCCTGAAATTGGATCTGAAGTTCTCTGTGTAAGTCCCACGCATTTTTCTGCAGTTGAGGAGGGCATCTGAACCCCACAAAAGGTGAAATCAGAGCACTGGAGTTCTAATCTCAGTTGACCTACTGATTTAGTTTGAGCCCATAAATAAATTACCAATTCCTGCTACTTTCTCTTCCTCTCAAGGAAGAGGATACTGTTCCTACTTTGGAGAAGAGTTGATGAATGGATGTGAAATTACTTTTTCTCAGCCTACTTACTGGCCCTCATACAACCTGGCACAGACTGAAATGGCTTTCATTCAATCAATCAGATCTTTATTAAGGAAACACATTTTTATCTAAAAAAAGTGGATAGTCCTTCGGACCAAAGGCAGCCCAAAGAGCACAACCACAGATCAGACTGAAGGAACATGGCACTCCCATAGGAGTCAGGCACCTGCATGATTTCTTCAACCCCAGACAGACACTGTGAGCCATGCCAGCCCAACCCCCATGTCCCTGGAGCCAGTCTAGAGACTGGAACGCTGCCAGCACAGGACCCTGCTCACCTTTCCCACAGAGGCTGGCAGAGCACACAGGCTTATAGCAGGTGCTTAAAATAAATGCTCATGACCCAGCTCCTACTCAAACTGCATGGTTCCATTGACATGAAATACAGAAACATGCAAAACTCATCTCAGCTATTAGAAATCAGGACAGTTGTCACCCTTGAGGGCTGAGGTAATATTTTGGGAGGGAAGAAGGAGGGTTTCTATTAGCCCCAAAAATGTCGTATTTTGTAATCTAGGTGCAAGTTACAGGGGTATTCGTGGAAAGTCCATCAAGTTGTGTGTTTATCACATTTGCACTTTCATTATGCACATAATTCAGTTAAAAAGTTTATAAAAAATTGTGCAATGTTAATGAATTGCCAAAACATCAGTAATAACTGAAGCTGGGTAATGGGTACATGGGGGCTTATCATATTATTCTCTCCAGACTCTACACATTTGCAACGCTGCATACTAAAAACGTAAAACAAGTCTGCCAGGAAAATAAACAGATCATTTAAAAAACATTTTAAGAAATCAAGCTGATTATCAAAAGCCATAAAGGCTGCCCATTTCTGGCAGGGGAAAAAAAACTTCAAAACTCCCAACAAAAACAAAACCCACAAAAATAGGTTTCTATCCATCCAAGTAAAGAAACTGTCCAGAATATTACTGTGCTTAGAAGAGAGGAGCAGTCTGTATCTTTTTTTGTCTGCCCTTGTATTAGGCACAATGAGATTCCCTCGGAAAAAAGTAATGCCCAGCATGAAATTCCAGCTCTGGAAAAGGCAGGGGCTAGTCACACTAAGATGCAACATTTATAGCCTTGGCATGAAAAAATCTGGTGTTTATTCCTATTAATTAGCCATAATACAAATTAGCCTTGGATGTGCCATACATTTTCTCTAGCCTAAAAAAGGAAAATGGTTATAGAAAGAATTCTAACCCTTCCCTCCAGAGGCAAAACTGGCAGACCGTGAGCTTGCTTTGTGGGGGAGGCCAAGCCTTTGTATGCTGCTTCCGCCCTCCGGAGCCCTTCTGGCACACTACCCTGAGCATTAGACCCGCAGAGCGAGCTGGGGCCACGGTGTACCTTGTCTGCAGGCTGAAGTCCTTTCACCTTCCCTCGTAAGTTCTTCACCAGCTCTGGGTAGAAGAACTCTGGGCAACGTTTGTGATCCGGCTCAAAGAGGGTGAGTGTGATCCGAACAGCGGCCGCGGCCGGCTCCGAGTCCTGATGCTGCTCTGCTCCCCCAACTTCCTCTTTCCGGGATTTCTTCAAAAACGCAGGATTCAAAGAACCTGGGAGAGAGGTGAACTGGACCCTGTGGGGCTCCGACATGGCTACCAACAAGTCTTAGCGGGTGTCACTGCATGGCTTCTGTTAACATTGAAAACAAGAGCCAGGTCAAACCAAGATGATAAAAATGGTGATTTTTTTCCTGTTCAGTTTTACAGATTTAAATTAAAAAAAAAAATTCACTGTCAAGAATCATCGTTAATTTATCTTAATTACCGTTTACTGCTTTTTTCTGCCTAAATACTATTTACTTTAAATATAAAAAACTTCACATAGATATGAAAAGCATCCCAAATCCTATACTCAGAGATAATCAGTGTTTAGCATATTTCCAGTCATTTTGTCCAATGCATATTCACTAGATCCTTGACACTAGAGAACGCATGCTGATACAGCCTTAAAGAATCCTCAGAATTGCAAAGGAACGTAGAGAAAACTGGTTTTCATTTAATTTATCCAATATACTTTTTTTAAAACTTCGGACTGAGAATAATCTCCTTCTTAAAACCTATTTTCAGCAGTTTACTTTCATGTAGGGCCATTCTTCACAACGACAAAGTTTTCATCAGTTCATAGAAGCTCTGCCCGCCCCAGGATAAGTTTAAGACCACTGTCTAAAGAGCAGTGTGGCTGGACTCACTTCCTCATACCAGTCTGTCACTACCCAAATTTGGGCCTCAGCAAAGTGACAAAATATCACAGGCCAAAGAGGTTCCAGGGGCTTCCCCAGTGGCACTACTGGTAAAGAATCCTCCTGCTAATGCAGGAGACGCAAGAGATGCGGTTTGGTCCCTGAGTGGGGAAGATCCCTTGGAGAAGGAAATGGCAACCCACTCCAGTAGCCTTGGGTGGAAAATCCCATGGACAGAGGAACCTGGCAGGCCACAGTCCATGGGGTCACACAGAGTCAGAACGACTGAGCATGCACACAGTATCCGCATACATTATGGGTATGTGTATACGTGCAATATTCACTTTGTGACCATAAAATTGTTACCTATAAAACCAGCTAAGGGAATAAAATATCTAAAAATGAAGAGTTAAAATTCTAATTAGGGAGAAAAGCAACTGGCAGCAAAACAGGTTGGTTTTTGGCAGGAAAAAACCACCATGCACTAAGATGTCAAAAAAATTCCCCTAAAAGAAACTTCAAGGCCCCCACGACATCTGTGATGCATTGGATTATAGAAACAAACTCAAGGTGAAGACTTAAAAGTACGCACTCATAAAAGCAGGCAAAGTCCCACCATATGAAGAGAATCTGCACATTAACCAATGGAGGATGTAGAAAGGTCAAATTGAAGTGCTAACTAGGTCCCTGCCTGACCAGTAGGTAATTTAAAAATGTAACCTTATCTTGGCCCAAATTTTAGATAGTATGACCTCAGTCTACCTAATAGTAAAAAATACATCTCGTGGTTATTAATTTGAAATCCTTAGAAAAATATAAAATTGAAAGTGTGTTTTTAAAAGACCTGACTTACATCTGTAAGTTTATTAGACTTACAAGAGTTAAGCCTTGGAAAGATTTAACTTTAGGTTTACGAGTTCACTGTTGTAGAAGTTTTAGATACTTGGGAGAACAACCATATAGAACTTTAAATGCAGTTTAAAACACTCAAAGAAATTTTATTTTTTAAAAAGTTCATTGTTTATGAGAATTTAATGTATTAAACTTGAACTGTGGTGTTGGAGAAGACTCTTGAGAATCCCTTGGACTGCAAGGAGATCCAACCACTCCATCCTAAAGGAAATCAGTCCTGGGTGTTCACTGGAAGGACTGATGTTGAAGCTGAAACGCCAATATTTTGGCCACCTGATGCGAAGAGCTGACTCATTTGAAAAGACCTTGATGTTGGGAAAGATTGAAGGCAGGAGGAGAAGGGGACAACAGAGGATGAGACAGTTAGATGGCATCATTGACTCAATGGACATGAGTTTGGGTAAACTCGGGAGTTGGTGACGGACAGGGAGGCCTGGCATGCTGCAGTTCATGGGGTCGCAGAGAGTCGGACACGACTGAGCAACTGAACTGAATTGAATCTATTAAACTAGTGCTTTAATTGAAACTGTCAAAAATCAAATTTTTTTTCAAATATTTGAAAAAACCTAAAATGTTTATTTTTATGTATACATTCTTAAGATTTATAAACAAGATTTGTTTAAAAAGCTTAAGAGGCTTAAGTATTTAAATACTCAATTGTAAGAGTTGACTCTTAATTCTAAATAAAAGCACAGTATTCTACAAATGAAAGCACCCCTCTTAAAAAACCTCAACCCAGGTTATCCAAGAAATTCAGGCCTCCTTTTGTATCTCAGATTATTCCAAGGAATGGTACTTTTTGTTGTTTCTATATACCCTCTCAATCATATTTTCAAACTGATTATTGGTGAAATTTAGAAAAATCCACCGAATATTGAATGCTAATTTTGTAATTAGTCTCTTCAATGAATTCCTAACTATTTTAATGGTTTTCCCTTAATTCTGTTTTTCAAAATAGGCTATCCTATCCTATCACAGAAATAATAATTTTGTCTCCTCCTTTCCGAAAAATAATGTTCTATTTTTGTTTCATGTCTTATTGCATTGGCTAGAACTACCAAGATAATATTAGACAATATATTTACTCATTACTATGTTCCCGGCTCTATCACAAATGTCCTTAGGGTCCAGTCTGATACTGATGTACAATTCGTGAATTTTACTAAGTCATTATTTCTCAAATTTCTCAAAATTTCTCAAAAATTAAGAGTTCTTAAACTAGGAAGATGTGTTTAATTTTCTTATTTCCTGGAAACTTAAATATGCTTTAAAAAAGATCGGTCTAGTCTCTAAAACAACATGAAATAGTTACCAGTGAATGACAGCTCCTGAAACTAGCTGTCCTGAAACTAGTACTTAGAGGAAGCTGACTGTAAAGAGAAACCGGGCCGCGAGTTCGCTAAAACCCCATTCTTACAACCAGTATACCTTTGGGAGACAGAGTGTAGACCTGCCACCTTTTTTTTTGAGCATAGGATGGCTCAATAAAAGTCCGGTTCTAAATTAAGTCAACATCGACCTTGAGTTCTTTGGGCTCTACAACTAGAACTGGGGATCTTAAAAATTTTTTATTTTCTACCTGGGCTGTTGACGTGTAGGCTTAGCTGTGCTCAACTGCTGTCCCCACTTCCCCATTGAACGGCTTAGTCTTAACTCACTGATAAACTACGCCTTAGCATCTGCTGCCTTCCTGCTGTCAAAAAACAGCCTGCTCCCAACTTCCCCCAAAAGTGTCAAACTACAACAAGACTGACATGAGAGCCCGAACCCGACAAAGACACGCACCTTTGTCCCCGGAGCAATGCAGCCTACGGCCCCGCGGGTCGCTTTCGTGCCCCCCGCTGCCGTCTTCATGCCGGCCCGAGAGCCCGGGCAGCGGCTCCGCTAGCGGCCGGCCCCCGAGCCATGCCTCCCGGCGGGCGGTCGGCCCGCGCCGCGGCCCATGGCCGGGTCCCCCCGCGCGCCCGGGGTAGTGAGCGGAGCGAGGAGGGGGCGGATCGCCGGCTATGCCGGCCCAGGAGGAAGCGGAGAGACGCCGGCTCCACGTCGGCCGGGCAACTCGGAACCTCGCGGCGGGCAGCGCTGCGCCCCGGGGAGAACTTGCGGCACGGAAGCAGGCTCGGAGCGGCTCCCGCAAGACGCCGGCCGTTAGAGAGCGCGCCCCGAAGGACCAGTCCGTCCCGCGGGAGCGACCACGCAGAGCCCGCCGGGCGCGGGGCCCCGGGCGCGGGCGGAGCGCTGGCTTCCAGGCCGCGCCAAAGTCCGTCAAGGCAGCTACCGGCGCGCCGACGCGGCCGGCCCCGGGGCCCGCGCCGGACTAACGGCCGTAACGGAAGCGCTGTCGGGGCGGGCGCCGGAGGCCAGGGCCCGGGGGCGGGGCGGGCCGCACGGCTGGCTCCCTCGCTCGTTACGCCGGCCGCACCGTCGCCGCCGCCGCCGCCGCCGCCGCCGCCGCCGCCGCAGCCTCAGACCGCGGCGCTTCGTTGTCACGAGCCGGAGGGAGGGGGAAAGGAGCCGGGAGTCTCGGAGATCCGGCGCGCGGAGACCGCGGCGCCCAGGTCACGTGCCGCTCGGCCGGCCAATAAGCCCCGACGGGCGCGGTGACGTCAGACCAGCGGCGTGGCCGGGGGGGACGGCCGGCCCCTATCACGTGGTCCGCCTCACTCCAATGGGCGGCGCCGGAGCGACCTGATGTTCCCAACCGCCCGTGCGTCGGCGGTGGTTGGGTGGTAAGATGGCGGCTGTGAGTCTGCGGCTCGGCGATTTGGTGTGGTGAGTCCGGGCGGCCGGGGCCAACAGCGGTGCGCTGGGGAGCTGCTTCCCCGGGCGTGGGGTGTGTGGCCTGCCCCGAGGCGGCCTTTCTACGCGCTCCAGGTCGTGGAGAAAGGTCGAGATGAGGTGCCGGCTCTGGGAGTGAAGCCGGGCGGAAGGGGCAGCCTGGCCCCGGGGGACTGAGGCCGAGGGTGGCCGCGGTGGGCCCAGCTCCGAGCACCGAGGCCGCCTGGGGAGAGCAGTGCTCCGGACCCCGACGCGTGGCGGCCCACTGTGAGGAGAGTGCCCGGCGCCGCGCGGCTTCCACGGACGTCCGATTCCTCGCCCCGGGGTCTGGGCTGGGGGGCTCCCAGGAAGAGCAGGAGAGCCTGGGAGCCCGCGGGGCCGTCTCGTCTGGGTAAAGCGCTTCGACACCCGCGTTGCGCGACGGAACCCACCTGTGCGGGCGGCTCGGCCCGGTGGTGTCGAAAGCTGACTGCCGGCGCTGCGCTTTGAAGAAATGAAGGGAACACTTCTCCATTACAACCGAAGGCTTGGCAGTGACCGGTGCCTCTCGTTGTCAGCTTCTGTGTCCCGGACAACCGCCCGGACCGAGACGGGAGCCGCCTCCCTCGAGCTGCGCAGCTCGTCTCTTCGACCCGGAGGAAGGGCTTCTCTTAGCGTTTTGTCAAAGCCAGGCTGGTGAATTAAACCAGACTTTGTGAAGGGGAAGTCTTGTGTTTACAGAGCGAGCTGCCCCCACGCCCGTCACGTCACGGGCAGGCTCTAGACAAATGGCTCTCGGTGGTTTCAGAAGGATGCACATACCTGGCGCACCGAAGTCTTCGATTTTTTTTTTTTTTTTTGCATTGCGTTTCTGAGGAATTTGGGCATCTTGGGCCCAGCTGTGGAAGCCACGTTTAAGAATTCCTTGTTGCCAGCTTTTAGTCTGGCAGTGGAGGGTGAAGGTGGAGGTTTAGGAAAAATAAATTGCATGTTGAGTGTGTTGAAGGAGCTGGAGTTGCTTTTCCAGGGCAAATGCTGACTCTCTGTGTTTTCTCTAGGGGGAAACTCGGCCGGTATCCTCCTTGGCCGGGAAAGGTGAGTGTCTTGCTACTGAATGAAGAACGTCTTAAGTTGACTTTGAGAAGGGGGAGCATGTAAGATGGAATTCCCCACAGACTCTAGCATTGAGTTAAACTGGGCTTATTTAAATAACACACGGGTTTTTGTTTTTCTTTTTTTTTCTTTAGTATCAGTTTATTTAGAAAAGGCAGTATACATAAACCAGATCTTTTAATCTGCAGTGAATTATTATTTCTTGACTCAGAAGTGGTTTTTGATAAAGTCTTTTAATCCTGAAAATCCATTATGACTTGAATTTAGCTTTGCATAAATCGAACAAAAGGAGAAGAAAATAAACTTTCCGGGAAGAAAAAAAATCTAAATGTAGGTTAGTGAAAAGTCAAAGTATTTTTGTCCCAACTAAGTTTAAATCTTCTTCCATTTTACCATATGTGCTGCTCCAGTGCATCTCTGCAGAAGTTGGCATTCCACATTTTGCATGAGGCGATCCTTCATAGCTTTCCAAATGTTCTGTTTTTATATTCCTGATTGGAGCCCAGGAAATGTCTTTAGACTTTGTCTTTGCAATATGGCATTTGCAGTGCCTGATTTATTCATCACTGTTGTTGTCACCTGTCTCAACTCTTTGTACAAAAGAATTTTCAGGAGTGTCTCGTATATTTCTTCAGTGATGACAGGGTCATGTTGCAGGGAGTAATACTTTTAAAACAGGATCATTTTAGTTAAAGAGATATTGTATCTACTGAACACTATAGAAAATAGTAGATGTTGGGAACTCCTGGAATATTTGCACATTTCCACGTATCTCAGTAGAAAAGCACCAGGTTTGGACATAAACTAGGCCCTGTGGTTTTGTTTTTTAAGACATATTTCTTTTATTTCATGTTTTTTCTTACCAACTTATCACTGTGGAAGAAAACTTTTTGTTTTCCTCTTTCATCCTCTAGATTGTTAACCCACCCAAGGACTTAAAGAAACCACGTGGGAAGAAATGCTTCTTTGTAAAGTTTTTTGGAACAGAAGATCAGTGAGTAGTACTCACGAAGAGTTTCACTTTCCCTATGTTTGGGAGTTTCCCTGGGTTGAAGCTGCTTTGTGAATATTCTAATTCGGACTCCTAATTCAGTCTTATCATGGTCTATGAAAATGGCATATCCTTCTGGTTTCTGCCTAAATAAAAAGTGTTATTCTTATCTCCCACACGTCAGTTGAAAAATAGGGCGATGCCTTCTAGATGTGATCACCTCTTTGAGATAGGTTCTCCCATCTCTTTACTCAACGCCTCTCCCCTCCAGGCGGATCCTTTTGTTTTTGTTTGGTTCTCTTTTAATGGCTGTTTATCATTGTGGTTCGGGCATGAGTTATACAGTGAAAGCTAAAATTTCTTTTGTCTTAATAAAAGTAGTTGTTTAGCCTTGTTCTTGTAAAACTAGATGATTTGATCTAGCATTGTAACAGTAAAGCTTTTTAACCAGATGTGTTCTAGAGTTGAAATCAGGACTGTTAATTTGAGATTCTTTGATAGGCCATATAATAAATTGCAGCAAAGGGAGGAATGTGTTTTCGTGTTTCCAGTGACTTGTTTAGCTTTCTCATCACTCCATCAAGTTGATTGCCTGGTTCTAGCTAGATGGTTTAATTTCTCTAAGTAATTGTGTTTGTATATGTGGTTCTTAAAGGAAAATGTAGCTTTGGGTTTGAAGAAAAATATATGCTTGTAGAAAGTGATATATGATATTCCATAGGAAAATCTCGTATAAATTGTATTCTTCACTAGCAAGTTTTTGTGTCAGAGTGCTCATCCTGGTTTAGAGTTTGCATGGCATGTCTGCATTCACCATACACACATGTACCGACATACCCAGCCCCAGTGCTTGTCTCAAACCAACTTAGCAGCCTTTTGGTGGCAATATTTCAAGGGAGTCGCTGGCCCAGAGCTGTGAGAGCCAGAGACAGTCTAGAAGAGGGAATGTTCTGCTAGTGCCGTGCACGTCATGAGAAAGATCATCTGGATGCATAAAACAAGTACTGAATGCGCAGCCAGACACCAAAGAGAACTTCTGGGAAAGCAAACGCCATGGTCCCTGTCTTCTGGGAACTGAGGTAACAAGACATAAACACTTCAGATGGGACGAAGTGTAGAAGGAGTGGAATTAATAAAGGATTCTAGAACAAGGAGAAATCGAGAACAGCAGGGAGAAATTTGGACAGGGGTCAAAGGAGTCTTCTTGAAGAGACATGATTTGGATCAAACTCTGGAGGATGGGTAGAATTTGGAAAGGAATAGTAGGGGTGTTCCAGGCAGTGAGGATACCATAAACCACTGGGAGATAAGTTGAATGTGTGAACAGAGAAAGACTTCCTCCCAGAGGTAAAGAACCTGTGCTTGAGGAGAGCAGGGCAATATTGTTGGCCTACCTTGATTAGCTAAATGAAGAAGTCACCAGTCTGGAACACAAATGGAAACTCATAGAAAGTGGAGAGTTAAACAGCTTACAGGGGACCTGAAAGCCGTTGTGTTTTTATGATAATTTTTAACATGCTGAAAGTCTAGAAAAATAAACTGTCCCTGTGTATAAATAGGACACAGAAAATGGGAGCTGAGTGTATCTCAGCACTCAAGCACTCAGCCAGGCAGACCGGTGAAGCCAGTGAAAAGGATGTGCTTTCTGGACACGAAAATAGCGTGTTAGTGATGGTGATGATGTTAAGAAGTTCTTTGAGGAGACTCATAAGCAGGCGGATACACCATACACAGCAGTGGCTAGATATAGTATCTTTAGCCTTCTAAACTTCCTTGATACTGTTCTTCATAAAAAGCCATTAAGTTAAGAGGGGACTAATATGTTGAGTTTTTGTGGCTAAGCAGTTGCCTTAGTGAAAGGAAACAAAGGAAGGATCTCCAGCACTTCTCTAACCAGAGAAGAGTTAACTAGTGGTCAGCATTGAGGCCGAGTTTAGAATCTTTGTATCTTCTGAAGGGGAAATCTCCAGATTGTTTCTTAGTAGCAGATTACTTTGGTGACAGAGCTCTGGATTGTTACCGGCCTGATGTATATTCAGATACCAGTTTCACCTGCTCTGTGATTTGGGCTGTTTGACTTTTAAGCCTCTGGGTCCTTGTCCACATGTGGGGACAACAATCTACCCGACAGTTATGAGAAAGTAGCATCACTTACTCATTGTATTGGTTGGCATAGAGCAGGTGTTCAACAAACATTGGGTTAGGGTTAGATCTGTTACAAAAAAAAAGTTGATGAGAAGCAGGTGGCTTTAAGTAAAGAAAATATGAGAGAGAAAGAACAGGACCCTGACCATGGTAGGGTAGGATGTGGAGGGTCTGTTTGGGAAGGGTGGTCTGGGACCTTAAAGGCTTTGAACACAAAATGATATGTTGTGCCCCCTTTTTTGTTTGGCTGATGTTTTGTTTTTGTTACTCTTTGTTTCTTATTTTTACACTGTTTCACCTTTATGGAAAAACTACATTGTTCCCAGCCAGGGGTACTGTGTGCTGTCTAGTCTGTGCTCCTGATGGAATCTGATGGAGTTAACATCGGGAAAGGGGACTAAGTCAGGTGAGAGAGAGAACTCTTTAATGTGAAAAAGCAAAAACTGAGGAAAGAACCTGAGCAGAATTGATGAAATAATTGACCTTAAGGAGAGAAACACTGACTTGACCATAAATCCTCAGGTGTTTTGACAAAGGGCACCGTGAGTAGAATAAACATTGTGTGACTGTTTAGGAGGGCTGTGTCTAGGACTGTGTGTAAGGAGGGCTGTGTGAGATACAGTTCAGACAGGAAGTGCAAGTGGACTTCAGGGGTAAGAACTGCTTTGTGACGGACAGAGCTGTGAGTGGCTATGGCAGAAGCCAGACTCTACCTCCCCTTAAGGCCTGCTCCTGCACATCCTGGAGGCTCTGTTGGGCACCGTGTCCTGACCTCGGTGGACATGTTCCTATCTTTTAGAAACCTGATTTTTTTTCTATTCTTCCTTCCAAAACCTAGAAAATTGTGTTTCTCTCCCACTGAAAGAGAGAACCAAGAAGAGAGGACCTGAGAGTGATGTCACCAGGATGCCAACAGAGTTCGTTCCTGACTTTGCTCACCCCTCACAAAAAGGAAGAGAGGATTAGACCTTCCCAGCCAGCCTCCCCTGTGACAGGAAGGACTTAACAAGATGGCCCGATTGCACTCTCTGAGCCTGGGTCGCTACATGGGAACTGCCCACAGCCCTTTTCTGTTTCATGAAAATGCAGAGGGGAAGATAACTCCACCATGTGACCACAGCCCAGGATTAAATCTCTGGTGCATGAGGGCCCACCTTGAACAGGTGGTTGCCCGTCAGAGCAGAAACTGAGCTCAGGGTTTCAAAGTTTCTTCAGTGGCCATGGATGGCAGAATGGAGGGAGTTCATTCAGCTTGCAGGTGTGCAAAACCCACGGAAAACAAACCAGTTCAAAGAATACTGTGGGCAAACTGTGTAAGTCCGTAACAGCTCTTTGTATAGCAGCCTTCACATCTGCTCCTCACAACAGCCCTTTCAGGAAACAAGGTAGTTGTTCCGGTTCTTATTTTTCAACAGATATAGAAACTGAGAGGCAGGAAACTTAAGGACTTAAGTGATAGTATGTCCGAGGTCCCAGCCTGAAGTTCTTTTTACATCAAGCGAGATATAAGGTGGGAGGCCGGTTGTGAGGTGTCTAAGTGAGTGCTGAAATATCAGTAACTTGTAGAAAAATCTGTGCCTCGTAATTAGGGGCACGGCAGGTTGGACCCATCTGAGCATCCCCCTTTCACTTGTTGCCTGACTGACCCACTTTCCCTGCCTCCAACACCATATAATGGTTGAAGGATTGAGCCAGGCAGGGAGTAAGAGCCGCTGCCCCAGTGTTTGAACTGAGCCAGCAGTGTCCTTCTGCCAGAGCTGGACAGCCGCGATCCTCGAGAGCGCTGGCAGCGGCTCCGGCCCTTCAGGTGAGACGCCCTCCATGGCTCCAGCAGGGCGCCCGGGGGCAGGGGGCAGGCCCCTCGTGGAGACGGGCATGGAAAGCAGTGGCTGGCCATGTCGGTGGTGCAGCTTGAGAGCCTTATCCAGCACTGGGGAATGTTGTCCAGTTTTGGAAACAAAAATTTTCTTTATCTTATAGGCAAGTCTTTGTTGACATCTGTATGATAGTCATTGCTTGTAATTAACTGAAATTGTTACCTGTTTTGTGACCTTTTTGGTCTTTTGATTTGCATTTGAGGGGAGGTGTCTTGGTTTCTGAATAGTTTAGACTTGGACTTGTAACAACTCAGTAATCCTCAGCCTCTGTGACTGGTTTAAGCTGGCGGGAGGGGGGCCGAGAATTATTTACTAAGTACTTCTCACCAAATCCAGATGGAGGGCAAACATACCTGTCTGACCGTGTACTTGTTCTCACCTGTGGCCTCTGCCTGTATGCTCTCTCCCCCCTCAGGTCACTGTTTCCGGGAGTCTGAGACATATATGTGGGTGTTTGAGATCATTCATAGACTGGCTTCTTCCCTATGGTATCTGTACAGTCTAGTTTTAATTAAGAGGAAGGTGGGTCAGAATTATGAAAGTGTTTGAAAATGTGAGGGTTTTTTTTTAATGTTTATTTTTGGCTTTTGGGCCTTTGTTGCTGTGTAGGCTTTTCTCTGGTTGTGGTGCGAGGGCTTCTCACTGTGGTGGCTTCTCTTGTTGCCAGGACTAAAGTAGTTGTGACCCACGGGCTTAGTTGCTCCACAGCATGTGGCCAGGGATTGAACCCATGTCTCCTGCATTGGCAGGAGGATTCTTTACCACTGAGCCACCAGAGAAGCCTGAAAATGTGAGATTTTTACATTCATTTTGAATGTATAATCAGAGGGTGGCTTAGGGGAAGTTTTCTGTTCTCAAATGAAAAGTATTTGTAGGAGGTGTATCAGATTACCAGGGTAAGTTTGCTCTTGGCTGTGTTACAGGTATAGTTACACCGGCAGCCAGGCAGTAGTCACCCACCTGAGCAGACCTACACAAGGAAGTCATGGGGAGAGCCCCCTTCTCAGTAGAAATAGCTCATGTGCTACAGCATGGGCCCTTGTTGTTGATCTGTTGAGGGATATTTTATTTCATTTATGCAGATTTTTAATATTTATTTTTTCATTTGGCTGTGCCAGATCTTTGTTGTGGGATCTTAGTTCCCCCACCAGGAATCAAACCCAGGCCCCCTGCACTAAGTGTGCAGAGTCTTAGCCACCGGACTACCAGGGAAGTCCATGATTTGTTGTTTTTTTAAGATTAATAGATACTTACGGTTTCTCCCCAAATCAAGCTTTAAACTGTTGAGACAGTTCCATTCCTCCTCTTCCCCTCAAGTCTCTGGCCCACAGGCATCTAGTTATGCTAGTTTCTTACGAGAGGGCCTCGAGACACTGGGCGCCTCATCAGGAAGTTGCATGTCCCTTTTTCCTTGTCTTAGTGCAAGTGCTCGCGTACCAATACACTGCTCTGTATCTTGCCATTTTCCACTTAGCCGAGTATCTTAAAGGACCTTCCATTTCATTCTTTATAGTGACCTCACTGATTGCCAGTTAGCTTGTTTTCGGGCATTTACTTCTACAAACAATGTGTAATTAACTTCCTTGAATACAGAAGCAAAGCCAGTTCATTAAACACAACTTGACTAAGCGTGATTTTTTTTTTTTTTTTTTGGACTTCTCAGCCTGTAGCAAATTGGTTGGAAAAAGTGCAGCTCCATCTAGGCATTAGGAGCACACTGAGGGAAATCAAAACTTACAGCTTAAATGAAGCAAAGAAACAGAATGCTCACTTTAAAAACACATAAACCACAGCAACAACCACAAAAAGCCTGTATAGCCCAGAGGCCAGCAGTCCAGCCTCCCTGACGTGCCTGGAAGATTTCATTTACTGAGGAATTATTGAGCACCAGTTGCATGCCAGTCCCTGCCTGGCTGGCCTCAGTAGGGCCTTACTGAAGCTCCAGCTGAAAAGCACACCCTTTTTAAGGAGACAGAGTTTTGCAGTATAGCCTTTGGAGAGAAAATCAGTGAAATGGCCAAAGTGAATGTCAGTACATCGTGCTTTCAGGAGGTAATCCTACTAGGGCTCTGCTGGGCTCGTGTTTTATTTACTGTTTTTCCGAGATGACAGGATGTTTCTCCAGCAGGAGGTGATTTCTTAGATTAACATTTCTCTTGAAGTCATACTTACACTGTCGCTTCTTGCAGCAAACTTATTTTCACTTTTCAAATATGGTCATAAGAGAGGAAAATGTCATTTTAGTATCTCAAATGCTGGTCTTTATTTAGGATGAATGAACTTTGACTGTTACTGTTCTCTTGGCAGAACTCAGTAATCCACTTAAGATGCTTCCACAGAAGATAGGCCTGGGTTCATTGGGGCTTCCTCCACAAATATCCTCACCTTTCCACTTACTCTGAGTCCTGCATTAGTATGACGAGATTGGAGAAGAGGGATTTAGGAATCCCTCTTAGGATTCTTACAGTCCTTTCCCAGGGAGGCTTGATTAAAACCACCCTGTCCGTCTTATGCTAGGAATGCGTGCAGGTCTCAGCATCTGACCTGAAGCTGGGAGAGGGAGGAGGTCTCTTTGAGGACTGTAGGTCTCTAAGATCACTGATACTGAGTATTTGTCACCTCAGAGCTCCCAGTTAATCTGAAAGTTTGACTTGCTTTTCATCTGATTGTGCTGGTGGTTTGGCCTTAACGGTGTAAACACACTTGCTGAATAATATGGGGTCAATTTAATTCCATTTTTCCTCCTTATAGATTGGACCCATGGGTCTATTGTGTCCAGTTTCAGACTTCAGGATGAGATGGTCACTTGGAAGGTACCTGCTTACCTCATCTTTTTGGAAATCTGCAGTGAGACCAACGTCCAGGTCCCCATTCACTGTTTTGTTCTCACTTGTCTTGTTTACCCACAGATAATATGCCTAGTCTTGGTTTGCAGACTGATGGTTCCAGAGGTTGTGTTTATACAGACCCATTATTACGACCACTAGCACAGCACTTGACGCGCAGGTGGCTGCTGCTGGGTGGTAGCACTGTTTTTATGTGCAGAGGCTAGCACTTGACTATTATTAGTGAGTGTTCTCTAGCTTTCTCTAAAGAAAAGAAGCCTAAGTTCATGTAATAGCCCCATTTCTATATCCTTGACCTGACCCACTTTTTCTGAAGGTTATGCTATGAAACCTCTTGAGTTTTACAGGGTAAAATATGTAAATAAACTCTTAACCTTGCCAAGCCTATAATTCTCTCCATTGTACGGTGTTTTGGAAACTGACCGTCATTCAAGGAAACCACAAAAGCCAATGGGGGCAGATTCATGCAGGTTAGTGTGGCAGGCCAGTTATTCCAGGGTTGATGGCTCTTTTCATTCTCACATGTTATGCATTGGTGGTGGGAATCAAAATCTGAAGATTATGTTCCTCTCCCTTTAATCACAGGCAGAGTTGTATTTCTGAAAGCCTCCTTTTGTGACTGCTGCTCTTTTTCTGAACTGTGTGTCACCTGTTTTGTGTGGTTCAGTAGCCGTGGGTACAATCATTCATGAACAAACACAAGCTCCGAGACTGCAGACGTCTGCAGGAGCAGCAGGGTTTTGAAGTTGTTGCCTTTCTTTAGCTCTCGGAGCATTCCTGAGTCTTGGGATTGACAGGTCATCGGTCTGACTGAGGTTTTTGACTGGCAGTGATGCTGCTGTGGTTGATAGAGCCAAGAGCCCTGATTTCCTGGGATCCACATGGAGCCATGTGTGCTGTGTTAGTGAGGGTGGGGGTGCATCTCCAGGTCTCCTTTGTCCTAAGCTAGTGGCAGTGTGTGTGTGTTTCAGCGTGGAAGGCTGGTGAATGATAGTGGAAATGACCCGCAACAGTGACTTTATTTGGAGGATGCTGATTTTGGTGGTGGTGGTGGTGGTTTGACTTGTTTCCAGAAAACATACTTTTAGGCTCAAGAGTCTAGGGGGTGGGCAGTACTATGTTTTGAAAACATGGCAGGCCTGTTTCAAAGACCAGTTAAACTGAGTGGATACTTGCAGTCTGCTGGGATGAGGACTTGGATACTTGTGGCACAAGCAGTGTGGATCATGTCCGTGCTCTGTATGTTTTCTGCCAGTGCCTGGATCAAAGTGGAACAGCTCAAGCCCTATCATGCACATAAGGAGGAAATGATAAAGATCAACAAGGGGAAGCGATTCCAGCAAGCTGTGGACGCCGTGGAGGAGTTCCTCAGGAGAGCCAAAGGGAAGGACCAGGTGAGAGGCCCCATGATTCTCACTTTGTGCCGACTCTGGACTGGTTATTTTTTGCATAGTAACTAACAGATTAAATATCACCCGAACCTGAAACTCTATTCTCATGAAATGCCAGTGGGGAGAGAGCTACTTCAGGTCTAAAGCGTCAGCATTTTGCTGGTCAGATTGAAACTCCATGCATCTGGTTGACCTTTCTGGAATAGATTGTTGGCCTCAGGAAAGTCGTTTGGACCCAGCAGAAGTCCCTCAGCTTTTGAGTACAGCACAGGCCTTCTCCCTTTTATGGAGGTTAGGAGCATGCCTCTGGGATCTGTCCACTGCCTGAATGTAAATCCAGTTTGGGGACTGTGGGCAAATGACTTGAATTTTATTTTACTCTACTTGCCCAAATGTAAGCAGAGATGACAGCAGCGCCTACTTCATAGGATTTTCATGTGGATAACGCATGTATAGAAAGTGCTCACCACCGGGAGTGGCCCGTGTAAATAGGGGTCTCGATGGTAGCAGCCATTGTGGTGGTTATCACTATTATTATTAAACTTACAGACATCATCCCACAGTTCTGCTGATGACAAGAATCGGCGTAATTCCAGTGAGGAGAGAAGTAGGCCAATCTCAGGTGATGAGAAGCGCAAGCTTAGCCTGTCTGAAGGGAAGGTGAAGAAGAACATGGGAGAAGGAAAGAAGAGGGTGCCTTCAGGCTCCTCAGAGCGAGGCTCCAAGTCCCCTCTGAAGAGAGCCCAGGAGCAGAGTCCCCGGAAGCGGGGTCGGCCCCCCAAGGACGAGAAGGTTGGTTCTGTCTCTAGCTTCTGGGACTGGTGACTGTCCTTCGTACAGGGCAGAGTCGAGCTCTCCTGTGTGCTTCAGCTCCCTGAACGGACGTAGGGCCCCCTGCTCTGTGCTGTCCTAAAGAATTCTGCAGACAGGGAAAGGGTACTGCCTGGACGCACAGGCGTGAAATAGGAACACAACTCAGGCATTCGACCAGACACATGGTCAGGAGTAGAAGGGCCACTGAGCCAGCGTGCAAGGGCTGAGCAGGAAAGAAGGGAAGGGCTTCCACGGACGAAGGGCACAGCCCACATGGGCTTGATGTTGGCGGGCATAGTCTCAGTCCTAGTACAGGACGAGGAGGAGGACAGACGGGTAAAGGCAGCTTGTCACTAGGTCGTGGAGAGCCTCCAGGTCTGCTTAAGCAGTGTTGTACTGCCACGGAGTCAGTAGGGTGGCATGAAGGTGTTAGAGCTGGACGTGGAGGTGGCGGTGTTCGCCAGGCTGTGTGTTACGGGTCACAACTGGCAGTGAAGGAAGGCTCAAAGCTGATGAGAAGGGTAACGTCAGGTGTGCATTCATAGTAGGATTTCCTTGGGCAAGGGGAGGGGGACGTTAGCAAATACTGAAAGGAACTATGTGAGAAGCACTTCAGAGGAGGAGTTGGTAAGATTTGGTAACTGGTTACATCTAGGGGATGATGAGAAAAGGGGAAAGGAGATGATTTCAAGTCTGTACCTGGAGAAACTTGCCTTTCTTCTGAGCAGAGGAGCTGGCTTTTGGGGTGAGAGGACCGGTTCTGTGTGTAATGACATTGAGGGATGTCTAGACTACCAGGGAGGCATCCAGGAACGTAGGATGGAAATGTTGGTGTGGGGGAGCGAATATCTAGAGAGGACATTAGATCCCAGAGCCCTGATTGTGGTTGTCTTGAGGGAAAGCCAGGAGAGAGGAGAGGGGAGGGAAGAAGTTGGCTTTGCAGAGAGCATGCCCACAACTCAAGGCTGGAAGAAGTGGGTGGAGCCAACGAAGGGAAGTGAGGCAGAAGTAACATACCTCTCACCTTTCCAGAAAGATCTGTGTGGGTCTTGGGAGCCAAAGGAGGAAGATTTGAGATGGAGCAGGTAATCTGTCAGCACCCAGGGGAAGATTGTTAGAGCAGGATCGGAGACTGAAAGCCACATGGCCGGCACAGACCTGGGATGATGGGGCTGTGATGAATGCTGGATGTCAGATGGAGGCGCACAGGTTGAGACACCAGCGAGACCAGGCAGGGACGGGAAGAGGGTGCTTAAGCAGGAGACTGAGCCGAAGGTGTTAGGGTGGCAGCAGCTGCCGTCTGGCGAGGCCGTGCCCCACCCTCGGGCTCCCAGCCAACTTTTGCCAGATCCTTTGGTTTTTCTCAAGAGAAGCTGGAAATACAGATTTTAAGTGAAATGTTCCTATTTTAAGTATTAGAAGCTCATTCAAATTTTTACAACGCTTCTAAGTACGAAGGAGCATCACTCTGGACTACATTCAGCCTGTCGGCTGCCGCAGTACAACCTCTGTGTTAGAGCAGGCCCTTCTGGCTGCTCAGTGACCTAAGACACGATAGATGAGAGCAGCTGAGTGGTGGGGACCTCCGGCCAGAGTGAGGGGAGCTTAGAAACTGCCGGGTGTGGGGCATGAAGGACTTCCAGGAGATGTGATCTGGATTGATCCGGTTGAGTTGATTTCCTGGGGACCCACAGAAATCTGGGCTGTCGGGTTTTATCTGTTCTCCAAATGCATAGTGTCTGGCATCTCACACCATGGATCTCACCACCTCCTGTGCTCACCCTGAAGAGAAACAGTTTCTTTGGGGGTAAAGGGAAGTATGAAGGAGAGGTAAGGAGGAGGCCCTGGGGTCTCCATGACCTGCTACAGCTGTGCGACCGTGGCCAGCTCCCTTCACCTCAGTTTCCTTGTCTGGTCATTGAAGATAACAGTGCGTCTTAGGTTTAAGAATTAAATGAGTAACACAAGCCAAGCAGATAAGACAGTGCCTGCAACACTATACATTTGACAAACATTGCACATTTATTATTTTTCAGCAGTAGCCTTTGTGCGGTGAGAGTGTGGTGGTTGTAGTGCACTCCTGGGGGCTACTGCCAGTCTTACGTGGAGGGACTCTTCTCACACAAGCGTGTGTGTTGCTATAGTGATTGTCATTTGGCTGCGAGCTCCTCACTGAAGCAGAGTGAGTAGTCTAGCTAGGCAGAGCCCCAGATGAGTGCTGTTCTGAGCTATAATCCTCTGTCCCGTGAGGATTAACGGAAAAGGCTGAGCTTGACGACAGGGGTGTTGATTACGTGTAGGAAGGCCAAGGCTGGGTTTGTGTCCAGCTGCACGGGGGAGCCATGCTCGGGGGGTGCACACTCACCCTCTCTCTGGGGCTCGAGTCCTGAGCGGAGAACTGGGACTCTGGGCACGGACCACAGAGCAAAACAGAACTATCCTGTGGCTCTCCTAAAAATCCAGACTCAGGCAGGGAGTCAGGGGTGGAGGCCTTTGCTCAGTGCTGGGTGGACAGCTGTGTTCCTGCTTTACTGTTGTTCTGTTGTTGTGGTCACTAGGCTAGTGACTATTTACATTTAAATTAATTTACATTCAACACAAATTAAAATCCAGTTACTCAAGTCACACTGGCCACGTGATAGGTGCTCCATAGTAACACGTGCCTAGACCGAGCGGATACAGAACACGTCCATCGTGACTGCAGCTTCTCTGGGGCAGCACTGCTCTGGGCTGCTTTGTTTCGTCTTGCACATCTCCACGCCGGTCTGGAGATCTAGGGATAAAGCTGTACAGCTCGTCTGCTCCTGCCCCTCTGCCCGGCTTACCTCGTGTCCCTGTCCCCATTTGCTGTCTCCCAGCCTCAGTGGTCCTCCTGACACTTCATCTCAGCTATCTAGTGGAGAGCTTGACCTGCTGCACTGAGCTCTTGACTCCCTGCCCCCACGGCGCCTGCCTTCTGTCTGGGGGGAGAATGAACTCCTGGATCCTGACTGCCCCAGGATCTAATTCTGGCTTCATCACTTACTGGCTCTAAAATGTTGGGCCGATCTCCTCACTGCACCACGTGGCTTCCTTAGTTTCTTTTCAGATACGATGGATTCCTTTTGAAGCCAGTACTGTTTTCCTAATGCTCGTTATTTGCAATAAGGAGTTTTCCCTGTGACCTGCTGATCACACTGCAGACCACAGTTGGTCTTTCAGGTTACCTCCATCCTTGAGGAATTTTGGCCCAGGAGCACATTTGTCATTCTGGACCAGAGAAAAGAGAACTTCCCTCTGTGTTGACAAAGACTTGCCCTGTTTCTCCCAATAAGACAGTCATCAGAGCTGTGCCTGGGGAGACCATGGAGCTGGCTAGGATAGTTTGGGACGGAGTGTGACTGAAGGAAGCAAAGCAGTGAAGAGGGGCCCCCAATTGAGGGAGGAAGACAAGTGCTCCTGAGGTGCCACAGTGTTGTGACCACCTGTCTTTCCCTCTGTAGGACCTCAGCATCCCTGAGTCTAGTACTGTGAAGGGGATGATGGCTGGACCCATGGCCACGTTTAAATGGCAGCCGAACGTGAGTGAGGTAATGACCCCTCCCTTGGGCCATGACAAGCCCAGCCTCAGAGCTGGTTTCCCAGCCTGACACTGTGGTGTGCTTTTCCCGACACTTTTTAATTGCCAATGAATACAGAAGTGTGCGAGTCCACCCTGGCGCAGGCTTGCTGTCAAGTTTATTTAACTCGCTCCAGACCGTTTGGCATACCCACTTAACCATCAGGTATATAATCACATATCCATGTTACAGGTTTTCGCTTTGGGGAGTAGTGTTGATTTTTACAAAAGTGGGATCATTCTGCAGTTTTTTCCCACTTGGTACTTTATAGACATACCTTGGTCACGTGCGCGGCTGTGATGTTTGGTCACCTGCACGCTGCCTTACCCTTGGCGTGGGTGCGCCCGCTGCTCCCCTGTTGCTGGGCCTGTGTGTGAAAAGCCCTTGAAAGCCTTGCAGTCGTTGCTTCCTCCTTCCTGTTAATATTAACCCTCTGTGAGCATTTGGCGCCAGGTACGAGGGGTCCAAAATCCTATGACTTGGAGGAGCCTGAGAATTTGGCTTGGTCTGCTGGGTCATCTGAAGTGACTGGTGAATGCTGGATTTGAAAATCACTGGTACACTTTTTAATTATTTTTCCACAGTGTTTGGGAGTAATTTATACACCAGCCTGGCCGAAACATCCATTCTTTTCCACTTGAAGCCAGTTTTCCTCCAGTTGGAATGGGCATTGTTTATGAAAGGCTTAGAACCAGAGTGGGAAACGAGCTCCCAGGTAGTTGTAAGCTCAGCTCCCAAAGGTGTGTCAGCCAGGGGAGAGACTGGTTATCAGTAGGAGGTGACCTCTGGTAGAAGATAATTTGTTTTATTCAATCATTTTCTGATTTCAGCCTGTTAAAGATGCAGACCCTCATTTCCATCACTTCCTGCTCAGCCAAACTGAGAAGGTAAGCTTGTTCCTTGAGGTTCCTGATCCTCCCTTAGGAGCTAGCCTGAGGGGAGAGTGCTGCTTCGCTGGAGCCTCACCCTAGTCCGCTGCCTGTACTCTGTCCAGAGCAACTAGTTAAATTTAAATCACGTAGAGGACCACTCATGAATCAGGCATTGTTAAGATTTAAAAGGAACCCAAAGAAGCTTTTAAAACTTCGTGGCTGTGTGCTTGAGACATTTGTGGTCGCCCTCAGAGTCTAGGACAGAAAGCCAGCCTCAGGAGCCGGCATCCACCCATGGGTGGCCAGTGCTGCTGGATGAAGGCAGTCTTCCATGAGCCCTGGGGGTCGGGGGCGGTTTCCCCAGGTGTCTCCCCAGGGCTGTCGGTTAGGCTGAGCCCTGATAGGATCTGCTGATGGTGTGTGACCTTGGAGTTGACACATCAGGATTCCAAGGCTGGGTACACTGACCACGCCTATAATTTTGGACATATAAACCTCTGATTTTCAGCGTCATCACCAGCAAAAAGCAGCTTGTAGAGCTGCATGAGAACCGAGTGGAGTAATGCAAGTTAAGTTTTCATGTGTTGGAGTTCAGCAAAGTTGGACACCAAATAAGTTTTGATCTTAACTTTCTGTTTTGGGTCTCACCTCAGTAGGGAAATAGTAACTAAGACCAGTTAAATGTTCAGTTTAATAAGTAATTTTTTTTCACTCCCTCTTTATTAGCCAGCTGTCTGTTACCAGGCAATCACAAAGAAGTTGAAAATATGTGAAGAGGTACGTAAGTTCTACGCCTCCTCACTTGTATTCTCACCAGGGCCTGGCATGGGCAGGCCGGCCTGACGACCTGTGTTTCCTCCCCCAGGAGACGGGGTCCACCTCCATCCAGGCCGCAGACAGCACGGCGGTGAATGGCAGCGTCACACCCACAGACAAAAAGTAGGGCCTTCGGGGGAGGGCTTCCTTGGGCTCTGGTTCTGTGGGTCTGGGGGTGACTTCAAGGCAGCTTCTTAAGGGTTGTGTCCCAGCCGTTGCTGGGACTAAGTGGAAAGAGAAAGGGAAAATTGTAATTCTTAACGATTTGCCTGGGAGTAACTTGACTTGCGGAAGACAGAAATTGCCCTGTACATTCGTACCATGAATTTGCTCACTAGTGAGTCTCCTAAGCAGGGAACACTTGGGTCAGTGGTTCTCAGACCTTCCTGAACCACCTGGAAGACCCTTCGTAAAGCACCAGTTGCTGGGCTGCACCCCTAGAGTTTCTGGATCAGTCAGTCTCAGGTGGACCAGTTCCCAGATAAGTGGCTGCTCATCAGGAGACCACACTTGAAGAACTCCTCACCTTGGCCCTGGTGGGGGCAGATGGGAGCAAAAGATGAAGGCAGCCTGTTGTCCTGCCTTCCCCAGTCCTCCCAATGTACCTGCCGGCTGCCCTCCGCCCCACCCAGACAAGTGGGGAGCCTTGACTGCGATCCCCAGGCCTTAGCTGGCATCCACCCTCGCCTTTGCCTGTATTCTGATGCCCCCTTGTGCTTCTGAGTCGTGATGATGAGGGCTCTTAAGGAAGGAGCATTCTCCTAAAGAACGTCTGAATCTCCCATCTGAGTCTTCTGTGCGGTTCTTTCTCAGACTAAAACACTTTTTTTGTGCTGTTGAAGTCACTTGTTCAACCAGATATATTTGGTGAACTTCCATTGTGGTGTGAAGGAGCTGGAGGCATGTGCTAATTAAAGGAGGAATGGGTGTTGCCCATTAAATCAACGAGGAATGTGTTGGCTTATTTTTTTAAAAAATCCAACTCCAGGCTGAGGACAGAGTCCAGTGTTTTCTGCCATCACTCAAATCCTTTTTTATTACGAGTGTAAAGCCAGCTGCTGAGCAGATTAGCTGCGTTGCACCCAGTGCACCTGGTCCACATTTTCCTTGCCTCAAGGACACCGCGAGCAACTGTCAGTGTACAAATGCATATCCCCAGGTCTTCCGGGTGTCCTGGAACACTGAACAAAGGAAAGAGAATTAGTCTGTCATGATTTACAATCCTAGAGAAAACTGGTTGCCACCCACCCAGATAGCTGTGAATAACAGATACCTTTGGTGAGGAGAGTGGTGGGTTCCATTTTCAGCATTTAATTCAGGTGACTTAGAGCAGGCTAGACAGAGAACACGAGAAACATGAGAGTGTTGTATTCCCACAAGGATTGGGGAACCTTTGAGCCCGTTAGCAGAGGTGGCTGCAGATATGGCTCCCAGGAGACTGAAAATACTGAAGGATAACATCGGTCAGAGTGGAGAAGCTGCAGACAACATTAGAGCTGAGAGAGAGACAAGCTGGAAACAAGACCATGAGGTAGTAAATGAAGAAAGAGGCGTTGCTTAACCATGTCTTGTGCAAGGAGAGAGAAAGAATTGTAGGAACCAAGAAGAGACATTTGAGCAAGATAAAATCATCCATTGAACCATGTGGCAGCTATGAGCCCCAAGTTCTGGGGCTGCAGGAAAGAGCAGGCGAGCTGTAGCAAGTGCAGGTAAGCAGCACGTACTGACCACCTGAGTTTTAGTCACAGAAGGAGCATAACGGGCTTGCAGTTAGAAGGTGTGGGGAGAGTAGAGGACGGGCCCAGGTTGAGCAATGGGAAAGAGGTTCAGGAGAAGACTCCACGTACCAGGGAAGACTGACTCCAAAGAGCAGGTGAGGCTTTGAAGAGGCGTGGCGAAGCCCATCCCTGCTGACTGCATGAAGAGAGCAAAGGTGGTGCAGAGCCTGAAGCCAGGAAGGGGAGGTGAGCACCAGGACGTCGGCTTGTGCAGGCAAGGACGGTGGGGGCTCCGCACGTGTGGCGCCTGTTACGTGTCATGGATCCCAGGGTGCTCGAAGTTGGCACCTCAAGGCCTTGCACCTGAGGTGGCTGGCGAGGAACTGTTGCATGCGCTGAAGATAAATGTCTGGCTTCTCACTGCAGTGGAGTTGTAAGCTCAGCCCCTCCATCAAAGCAACAAGGAAATGGTTGGGAAGACTTGCCATAACCTGTATGAGTCATACTTCTTGCAGTGGCAGTTGAGGGTTTAGAAATGCTTGTGTAAACTTCTGAGCACTTCTGAACAGGGCCAGAGTGAGAAAAGGCGCACTCTGCCAGCCCTCCCACTGGCTCTGCGGTCATGGTATCAGCACACTGCAGAGCAGTGTGCGTGGTGGACTGAGGTGAGGTTCCCCAGGTTTAAGAGGAACAGAGCCAGGGTAGTAGTCATAATCCCACCCTGTCCTCCCCTCCACCCTGTTCCCCACTCTGAACTGACCAGTCTGTCTTTCTAGGATAGGATTTTTGGGCCTTGGCCTCATGGGAAGTGGCATTGTCTCCAACTTGCTAAAAATGGGCCACACGGTGACTGTCTGGAACCGGACTGCAGAGAAAGTAAGCATTCATGGTGGCACTTCTTGGGTGTGGTGGGGCCTGGGCCTTGGAGTTGGGGCAACTAAGGATAGGAGTCGCCCTGCTGTCTCTGCTCCACGTTCTGTGTGCATGGAGTAGAAGCCAAGCTCCAAGTCCAGGCAGGGGAGGATGCAGATAAGCCAGCATAGGATGCGATCATAAAAACTAAATATTGAAAATACCCAGGGGTATAACATGAAACAGAAATTTATCCGTCTGTGCCATTACCTGAAATAGGTAACAGGAGGTAAAAGAGAAAAAAACCTGTCAGGTTTTTCCGTGTGTGTGTGTGTGTGAGTGTGTGTGTGTGTGTGTGTGAGTATGTGTGTGTGTGTGATGAATTCATTGATATGGAGAGTGCATCAGCAGATCTGCTTCATCTGAGTTAATGGCCATGCTCTGTTGTGTTTGGATTGTGTTAACAACCCTGTGCCACAGAACATTCTGCGGTGAAGGAGCTGTGCTGTATCTGCACTGGCCTCTATGAGAGCCAGTGACCTCATGTGGCTCTGAAATACTTGGATTCGTGGCTCATGGACTGAAGAATCGAATTTTAAGATTATTTCACTTAAAATTAAGCAGTCCTAGTGGCTACCACGTTGGACAGGACAGGTTCAGGAATTCTTCATCTAAGGTGGTCCGTGGCTTCACGGGGCCTGTGCATACCCTGAAATGGAATTCCAAGTCTTGTGTAATGGAGAGAGGTCATGGCTCCCCTCAAGTTCTCATCCAGGAAAAGGTGAAGAACCATAATCTAAGTACCAGAAAAATAATTCACTGTGCTTGCCAGGGACAGAGAGACAAAGAAGGAACCAGCCTCTTGAGGAACAAGGTGTGGCTGAGCGTGTGTTTGTGAAGTGATGGGTGAGCATCCCATGTATGCAGCAAAGGGAGAGCTGGAGTGAAGGGAGATAGTAGAGCTGATGGATTTAGATTAACAAAAATGTTCCAGGCGAGGTAAGCAGTTCACTGGGTTGAAACAGCCCCTTTTCAAGAATAACAAGGAACTGGTTGGAGAGTAGGTGGAGCCTGGGAGAAAGGGCACTGAAGGCTGTTCTAAGAGATGTGGGCTTCAAGTGCTGGGCATGAGGTAGGCGTTGCAGGACCTGGGTCAGGAGTGAAATCCTGGAGACTGTTGGCAGATACTTTGTGATTCAAGGCCAAGGCAACCAGGAAATCTAGACACACACAGTTGAAGGACATTGGGAAACTCCAAGTGTATGTTCCCATTTGATAGAAGTGCCTCTGGTCAGCTTGTTTCCTTGATTGGAAAGCCTGTTAATAAACATGGCTATGCCTTTCAGATTAATTTATGAGAAGGCAGTACAGCAAAGCAGTTACGAATGTGAGTTTGGAATCAGCTGTTACCCTCTTTCTTCAAAAGAAAAAACCAGAAGAAAACAAAATTTAATATTAATATAGATCTTTTTAGAAGTCTAAAAGAGTTACCAAAGGAAAAGATGAATGGGTGTTGATACTACTTCCCACAACAACAAAAAAGAAAACTTGAAAACAAGGTTTTGTATTCTTAAATTTTCCCACTATCCTAACAATTTTTGTGTTTTTCCCTAGTTTTTCTGTGTGTGTGTGTTTTTATTGAAGTACAGTTGATTTACAATAGTACGTTAGTTTCAGGTGTACAGCACAGTGATTCAGTGTTTGTACAAGTTATGCTGCATTGAAAGTTATTATGAAATAATGACTGTTTTTCTGTGCTGCAAAATGTATCTTCGTAGCTTATTTATTTTATACGTAACAGCTTGTACTGTCCCCTACTCCTGTCTTGCCTCTCCCTGATTCCCTTTCCACACTGGTAGTTTGTTCTAAATCTGTTTCTTTTTTGTTATATTCATTCATTTGTTTTACTTTTTAGGTTCCATATGTAAGTCCTGGAGAAGGAAATGGCAACCCACTCCAGTATTCTTGCCTGGAGAATTCTATGGACTAAGGAGCCTGGTGGGCTACATCCATGGGGTCTCAAAAAGTCAGACACGACTGAGCGACTAACACACACATAAGTGCAGGTGTAGAGTATTTGTCTGTCTCTGTCTGACTTATTTCACTAAGCATAATAGTATTCTCTAGGTCCATCCACGTTGTTGCGCATGGCAGAACTTCTTTTTTTTATGGCTAATATTCCTCTGTGTGTATGTATACCACATACATACACACATAGTATGAATGCATGTTCATCCATTCATCTGTTGATGGGCACTGAGGTTGCTTCCATATTTTGGCTTTTGTAGTGCTGCTTTGAACATGTGGGGTGCATGCAAATTAGTGTTTTTATTTTCTTTAGATATAAAACCAGGAGTGGAATTTCTTATTAAACAAATAGTTTAATAATGATATAAAGATTTTTAAATAGGTCACGAGACAATCAACAAAGGTATTAGATATTTTGTACTTAGAAATAATCAAAATGTATCACACAAAGAAGTTGCTATTTTTGGCTTGTTAAATCACAAGTAGGACAAAACGTTAATATATTTATGGGTACTGTGTTGTTTTTAAATAATGTATTCCATGCTGCTGATCTTATAAAACCATTTTCAGAGCCTGTTTTTTACCCTCAGTTCAGTTCAGTTGCTTGATTGTGTCCAACTCTTTGCAATCCTGTGGACTGCAGCACACCAGGCTTCCCTGTCCATCACCAACTTCTGGAGTTTGCTCAAGCTCATGTCCATTGAGTTGGTGATGCCATCCAACCATCTCATCCTCTGGCATACTCTTCTCCTCCTGCCTTCAATCTTTCCCAGCATCAGGGTCTTTTCCAATGATTCCTTTCTTCACATCAGGTGGTCAGAGTATTGGAGCTTCAGCATCAGTCCTTCCAAAGAATATTCAGGACTGATTTCCTTTAGGATTGACTGGTTTAATCTTACAGTCCAAGGGACTCTCAAGAGTCTTCTCCAACACCACCATTCAAAAGCATCAATTCTTCAGCACTCAGCTTTCTTCACAGTCCAACTCTCACATCCATACATGACCACTGGAAAAACCATAGCCTTGACTAGATGGACCTTGTTGGCAAAGTAATATCTCTGCTTTTCAATATGCTGTCTAGGTTGGTCATAGCTTTTCTTTCAAGGAGCAAGCGTCTTTTAATGTCATGCCTGCAGTCACCATCTGCAGTGATTTTGGAGCCCAAGAAAATAAAGTCTGTCACTGTTTCCATTGTTTCCCCATCTATTTGCCATGAAGTGATGGGACCAGATGCCATGATCTTAGTTTTTTTAATGTTAACTTTCAAGCCAGCTTTTTCACTCTCCTCTTTCACTTTCATCAAGAGGCTCTTCAGTTCCTCTTTGCTTTCTGCCATAAGGGTGGTGTCATTTGCATATCTGAGGTTATTGATATTTCTCCCAGCAATCTTGATTCCAGATTGTGTTTCATCCTGCCCGGCATTTCTCATGATGTACTCTGCATGGAAGTTAAATAAGCTAGTTGACAATATACAGCCTTGACGTACTCCTTTCCCAATTTGGAACCAGTCTGTTGTTCCATATCTGGTTCTAACTGTTGCTTCTTGACCTGCAAGAAGAAGTTTTACCCTTCTTGTTATTTTAGTCATTAAGTCATGCCCCACTCTTTTGCAAAACTATGAACTAGAGCCCACCAGGCTCCTCCATCCATGGAATTTTCCAGGCAAGAGTTCTGGAGTGGATTGCCACTTCCTTCTTCAGGGGATCTTCCAGACCCAGGGATTGAACCTGCATCTCCTGCATTAGCAGGTGGATTCTTTACCACTGAACCACCTGGGAAGTCCCTTACATGTATTTGTTGGGGTCTTTTATAATTGGGCCAGGAGAGCCATTAGGTAAATTCAGATATGTCTCTCAGTGGGGCAAATAAGATACAAAATCATAGGTCCAAATTATTCTAAATACTTTTTTTAGTGCCCATAGAACAAGGAAATAGACCAAGATGTTAACGATATATTCTGTTATGAGATAGTTCAGGTGATTTTATTTTTTTAAAAAGAAGAGTTAGTGCTTTTTGTGCCGCACCCCGACCCCCACCCCGACCCGAAGCAATTCAATAGGAAGTGGCAGCCTGTTGGCCCTAGCCCTGCTTCCCCGGCTCACACAGCACTGGGCAGATTTCACCACAGCTGAGACAGCCACAGAGAGCTGTGGACAATTACTTTTCACGTCCCATTCTTGGTTCAGGAAGCCTCCAGCAGACACTTGTTTTGTGCTTCCTGTGGAGCAGAATGTGGAACGTGCATCCTCGGCACCAAGTTTGCAGACACACAAGACTGTCCTTAAGGGGCTCCCATCCACTTCCCCTCGAGCAGTCAGACCGCCTGCCTTGGGAGGCCACACAGGAGCACTGGGCGCTGTGTCTCTGGCCTGGCTAGTGTGTGTGTTGTGCACTGCCTGCAGCTCACATTAGGATCTGTGACTTTTGCAGTGTGATTTGTTCATCCAGGAGGGGGCCCGCCTAGGAAGAACCCCCGCTGAAGTCGTTTCAACTTGTGACATCACCTTTGCCTGCGTGTCGGACCCAAAGGCAGCCAAGGACGTAAGGATCCCTCCCTCCCCTCAGCGTCTCAGGTTGTGGCCAGGAACGCTGGCTGGCCTCCTCCCCTTGTCCCCTGCACACCGAGTGAGTGTCTGCATGTGGGGGGTTGGGTGTCCCATTTGGGGGCCATCTCCCATTGTGAAGGATGTTTGCGTAGACTGAACACAAGACTTCCTTTAATTCAGAACAAAGAACGACACTGACTGGGGTCCCTGAGGTCTGTGCTGAAATGGTTCCTGACAAGCTCACGTGTTCCTGGTGAGCTGGAAGCTTTGAGGCTGAGTGTGCCTTTGGTCCATGTGCCAAGTTCCTATATTTAGCTGTCACTGTATTTGTATGCTTTAAAAGTTCAAGTGCAGTAGTTATCTTGTTGAACTCGTGACTAAACTAATCCAGGTAAATCCAAAGAAGCCAAAAAATAAATACTGACCTTTCATCTTTTCACTGGGAGGCTTTTATTAAAAAGAAATACACATATATTCTTTTTGAAGGTAAATGGGAACATAACATAAATTCTTCTCTTTCCCTTGCTTATTTACATGCTCTTCTCTTTTGAGCTTTAATAGCTTCTGTTTGAGAAATGAGCCAAAAAAAAATCAGCAGGACATTGACCTTAGATCTGAGGGTCACCTGGGTTCTGGCTGGGAGCCTGGGCTATTGCTTCTCCCTTGTGTCCCCACAGCTGGTGCTGGGCCCCAGTGGCGTGCTTCAGGGGATCCGCCCTGGGAAGTGCTACGTGGACATGTCGACGGTGGACGCTGACACAGTCACCGAGCTGGCCCAGGTAGCAGCCTCGTTCAGGCTGGCCCTCCAGCGTCCTTTCAGTTGGAGCCCAAGGCCCAGGCTCACCGCACCCCAGTGTGGGCCACATAGTTACTCTAGAGCCACAGCAGAGACTATGGGATTCTAGCCTGTTTTCACTCTCTGCCTTCAAGTCTACAGCTAGTCTGCATGGCTGAGACAGGAGAAGTGCTTCTTAGCTGGGAGAGGCGTCAGGTCCCATAGCTGCTAGCCTCTCAGTTGGAAGCAGTCCAATCTGCCAGCAGGGTCTTTGTGGTTTAAATAGCTTTCTGCAGTTGATACTAGCAGGATATTCCCCCACCCTGAGCCTCTGGGCCAAGGTGAGGAGGTGGTGGTGACTTGTGGCCCATGTGTGTTCAAAGAGTGGCTGAAATCAAAGAAGGGCAGTGTCTGTCCTAGAAAGTGTGGTCGGCCAAACCATAGTGTGGTCGTGTTGCTGATATCTTTGTAATGGGAGCCTCTGAGGACCCCCAGCTCCTCGCTGTCTCCTGCATGGGATTCGGGCATCTGGTGGAGGACAGTCTGCTGGTCCTCCCCCAGCATCAGCCCAGCACCTTGGTACACATGTCCGCTATGGGGCTCAGCGTGGAGGGCCTGATGCTCCAGCCCCTGTGTGCTCCTTGCTTCCTGCCCAAGACCTTCGTGAGAGGCACAGCCTCCAGAAGCTGTGACTTTTCTTTCCAGGTGATTGTGTCCAGGGGGGGCCGCTTTCTGGAAGCCCCGGTCTCAGGGAATCAGCAGCTGTCTAATGATGGGATGTTGGTGATCTTAGCGGCCGGAGACAGGGGCTTGTATGAGGACTGCAGCAGCTGCTTCCAGGCAATGGGGAAGACCTCCTTCTTTCTAGGTAACACGCCTGCCCACCCGTCAGGCCACTGCAGGCCTGGAGGCTGGGTGGGCCACATCCCCTCTAGACCACCCTGAGGACAGCGTCAGTCCCGCACGGCCTCTCTGCCTGGGGCCCCCGTGGGAAGGTTTCTTTGACTTGCACAGTCAGTGCCTGCAAGGAGGAAGAGCCAGAAGGGTCAGAGCCAGTTCTGTCAGGGGCAGGTGAATGGGGCCTCCCCTGGGTGTAGAGGTGGGTCCGAGCAGGGGTGAGGGTGGGCAGAAAGTCCCTCCCCGTGGGATTCCTGGGTGTGACCGCAGTTCTTTGCCCTGGGCAGGTGAGGTTGGCAACGCAGCTAAGATGATGCTGATTGTGAACATGGTCCAGGGGAGCTTCATGGCCACCATTGCAGAGGGGCTCACCCTGGCCCAAGTGACAGGCCAGTCCCAGCAGACACTCTTGGACATCCTCAATCAGGGACAGTTGGCCAGCATCTTCCTGGACCAGAAGTGCCAAAGTAAGTTGCCTTTGACCGCTCTTGCTGCGTTTTAGTTTTGGTTCTAGCTGGGGAGCTGGGTCAAGCAGCCATCACAGAGCAGTGTCTTCTTGGGGAGCTCCTTCTGTGTGAATGACACATCCTCTCCAGTCAGTCTGGCCCCCAGTCAAAGTGAAGTGAAAGTCGCTCAGTCGCGTCTGACTCTTTGCGACCTCATGGACTATACAGTCCATGGAATTCTCCAGGCCAGAATACTGGGGTGGGTTGCCTTTCCTTTCTCCAGGGGATCTTCCCAACCCAGGGATCAAACCCAGGTCTCCCTCACCGCAGGCGAATTCTTTACCAGTTGAGCCACAAGGGAAGCCCAAGAATACTGGAGTGGGTAGCCTATCCTTTCTCCAGCGGATCTTCCTGACCCCAAAAATGAACTGGGGTCTCCTGCATTGCAGGCAGATTCTTTACCAGCTGAGCTCTAAGGGAAGCCCCGTAGGATTTGGGGGTGCAGGCTGGGAACTTGTCTCTTGGGTGTCTGAGGAGGAGGAAATGCTAGGTGTTGAGCCCTGACAGTGCTCCAGATGTTTTCTTATTTAGGATCCTTTTAATTCTTCTGGTGGATGCCTTTCCCTCCTCAGATATCCTGCAAGGAAACTTTAAGCCCGATTTCTACCTGAAATACATTCAGAAGGATCTCCGTTTAGCCATTGCGCTAGGTGATGCCGTCAACCATCCGACCCCCATGGCTGCTGCAGCCAATGAGGTAACTGCAGGAGGCTGTGGGTGGGGCCTGCAGAATTCCCTTGTCTCCCTTCCACTGCCCCTCTGCGACTTTGCCTTGGCTTGGCTGTGTCTGACCTCTCCAAGGGGGAGTCTTAGGTTGTTGGTTTTAGGCTTGTGTGTCTCCTCCAGTCCATGCTGACTTCTCTGGGAATTCTTTGACCTGTGGGTTACTTAAAAGTGTGTCAAATATGAGTAAAAATCCTAAAGGATTTCCTAGATATCGAGTGGTTATTGATTTCTAATGTATCTTTGTGGTCAAAAAATACACTCCATATGGCTTTTAACTCTGCATCGATTCAGACTTGTTTTGTGGCCTAGCAGATGGTCTGTCTTGGTGGGTGTGCCATATTCACTTAAGAAGACTGTTTTGCATATATCAGTTAGGTCGAGATAGCTGGTAGTATTTTTTCAGATCATCATTACTGACCTTTTTCTCCAGTTCTTTTAATTGCCAAGAAAGGGATGTTAAAATCTCCAACTATCATTGTGGGATTATTTGTTTCCCCTTTAATTTTGTCCATTTCACTTAGTATCTTTGGAAGTTTTTGTTATTGGGCTCTTAGCCGTTTATGATTGTACTGCCTTCCTGATGAATTTGCCCTTTTGTTATTAAAAAGTGTCCATCTTGATCTTTGTCTTGAAGTCTGTTGTCAGACTTTCATATGGCCACTATAGCCTTCTCAGGTTTACAGTTTCCGTGTGTTATATCTTTTATTTCAATCTGATAGAAGTATAACCTTTCAGAACAACAGCTGAGCAATATTTATTTTTGAATTGCAGTAAGAACCACATTTTGTGAGACACATACATATATAAATCATGTGGATTCATTTTAGAAGTTCTCTCTTCCAAGTGCTATAAGCTGTATACATTTTTATCCAAGTTAAATAGAGGTCTCTAGTGGCTTTTCCTGTAGAGGCAAAGAAATACAGATACACAGTACTGGGGAGCTCCCTGAGGGTCCAGTGGTCAGGACTCTGTGCTCCCACTGGTAGGGGCCTCGGTTTGATCCCTGGTTGGGGGACTAAGGTCCCACAAGCAAGCTGAGCAGTGCAACCAAAAATCAGTAAAAAATACACAGCACCATTCTTCAAACCTGCCTTTTCATAGTTGACTAATCTTCAGTCCTTGAATTCTGTGTCTCTCTCTTCCTTGTCTGTCTGAACATCTGAGTACTTACTTCACTCTTTCAGGCTGCAGTACGATTTCTGGTTCCTCTTGTCTTACCTTCAGGTTCTCTCTTGGCAGTGAAGTTCCTGGCTGTTGTATAGTTTTTCGTTGATGAGTTTGTCTGTAACTGGTTACTTCTGAAGGGTTCTGCGGTATCTTGTGTTGGGAGCACTTCTCTGCCAGGTGGTCTCCACTTGCCCCTCCCTGACTCTACAGGATTCATGGACTTGGAAACAGACATTTTGGTTCATTTCTCAGTGGAGCATGGTGGTTTCTGGCCATTTAGATGTTGTGAGTTTAGGTTTTCCACTGTTTTGGAGTTCAGGATCTTAAGGCTAAGTAGTCCACTACCATAGAGACTTTGTCTTGAAGTCTGTTGGTGTGTGGTCGAATTTGGAGCCTAGTGTTTTATCATTTGATTGCCATTTGTCCCCCTGGCTTTTGTCTGTCTCTTTCTCCTTTCTTTTGGAACATTTGAATGTTTTTTAGCATCCCATTTTTTATCTATTGGCTTTTTTTATGGCTTTTTTTTTTAACAAGTGCATCATCTTTATTTTGTCTTTCCTCTTGGGATTACTGTATGCATCTTAACTTCACGTCCTAGATTGGCCCTCTACGGAAAATGTGTATCCATTTACCACTTCCTCCCTCTCATCCTTGGAAGTGGCTCCTCAGCCTGGACACTGCTGACACTTGCTGTGGGAGCTGTCCAGTGCATTGTAGCATCCCTGTCCTCTACCCGCTGGATGTGACTGCACCCCCTTGGCTGATAGGAGATGTCTCCAGACATTACCAGATGTCGCTCCAGGTGGGGAGCAAAAGGACCCCAGGTTGAGAACCCTTGCTTTAGTGTACAAGTGTCCTATATTTTATGTTTGCTTTTATTTTAAGCCCACCATTGTTGGAGTGTCTCGCTTTAGTAACCATATGAATTCTAAAGATATTCAGAGAAAAGATGTTTCTGTTTCTCTACCATTTCCAGTTCTTTCCTTTCCTTTCTGAAGAATTGAATTTCTCTCGGTATTGTTTTTCGTTCAGCTGGAAGAACTTGCTTTAGCATTTCCTGAACACAGGTCTGCTGGCAACAATTAGTTCTCTTTTATCTGAAAAAGGTCTTTATTTAGCCTTTGTTCTGAGTTCACAGCTATACCTGAGCTGTAATGGACATCAATCATGATGGCTCCAACTGAACTATGTTTAAAAATAGAAAAAAAATACACTTGTGTCCAGCTGCATTTTTTCAACATGACTGGACATGGGCCTGCCCTGATTGAACGATGGCTTTTTTAAGTTTTCTCACACTGTTTCATATTCACCTGGTACCTTTGGAGTGGCTGTTTGTTAATTGCCAAGGACCATTCTAGGCTCTGGGGACATAGTACAGCCCCTTCTCTTCCTTGTAGAGGTTACATTCTAATGGAAGGAGGCACAAGGTAAGCACATAAATGTTTCAACAAGGAAGAATTCCAGAAGGTTAGAATTGTGAATAAAATGGAACAGAGTAAAGGGATGGAGGTGGTCGAGTAAAGTGGCGCAGCTGGTACTTCAGATGGATGACGGGGAAGGCCCTGGAGCTGACGGGGCAGGACAGGGGCAGCAGCCCAGAGAGAATGGGGAAGGCCTCGGAGCGTCTTCAGATGAAGGGATGTGATTGTAACTACTAACCAGTGTTGAGCCCTGAGCACTTTACATCCCTCAGTCCATTTAACCTTCACTGTAACCCTGTTAGCCTCCCCATGAAATCAAGAAGCAGTGCTGGAGGCACAGAGAAACTGAGGTACTTAGTCCAAGGTCAGGCCAGATCTGGGAGATCCAGGAGTCACACCCAGACAGCCTGGGGTCCAGAACCTACCCACCTAACCACACCTAGAACCCCTCTAGGAAGCAGGTCTTCTGTAAGTCAGCTCTGTGGCCAGACTAAACCTGTGTTGTTTTTTTCCAGGTGTACAAAAGAGCCAAGGCACTGGACCAGTCTGACAATGACATGTCTGCCGTGTACCGAGCCTATATACACTAAGTCCTTGACCCCAACCCACCCCTGTCTTCCCTATGACCCCCTCTTCCTCACATGGAGTTGGGGTCCTGGGACTTAACTCTGGACCAGTCCACCTGTCTCCATCTCCTTTTATACAGACTTTGAGACTTGCCATGAGCACAGCACACAGCATCGCTCCTCCCCTGGAGGTCCTGGAGAGAGGAGGGGTGTCAGCAGGAGTGGCCTGTGGGGAGGCTCTTGAGCTGGGCACTGGCCATGGACTAGGTGGCTGTGTGTTCTCACACACACACACCCCACACACAAACACACACACCACACTGGCTCTTGCCCCAGGATAGAAGCTGCCCAGAAACTGCTGCCTGGCTTTTTTGTTTTCCCTTCTTCCGAGCTGTCTTATCTCCGACCCTTCCAGTTGAGGAACTCAAGTCAGCAGTGAGAACTGGAAGCTTTCCCACTGCTTCCCTCAGAGTGAAGAGGCTGTGGTTCTGTCCACTGTCCCCCACTGGATTCCACGCGGAGAGGAGCTCTAGGCTACGATGAGCCAGCAAGACTCTTAAGCAGAGGGTCGCATGGCCCCTCCAACCTCAGGTGACCCGCTGATGAGGATTGTCACGTTTAAGCTACCAGTGTGCAACCAACTCTCCATAAATGCCTTTGTGAGCTGAAAAGAGATGGACACAGTCAAGCAAAGACAGGCCTCTGGCTTTCCAGGGAAAGCGGCAAACAGCCCACCCTAGGCAAACCTCCTGGAAGCCTGCTCTCCTCACTGCTTTTGCGCACCTGTCCCAGATGTCACTGTCACTGTGGAGCCTGGGCTGGGATCCGACTTCCTCACCAGGCTGTTGTAGTATTTGGATTTGCATTCCAGCCCTTGGGAAGGGGTCCTGAGGGCAACCACTGAGGAGTGAATGGGGGAAGGGGCTTCCTTCCTGTTTCCATTATGCCACAGACCCTCCACCTGGTTCTGAAGAGCCACTCTGACCCAGGTCCCCTCACAGCAGTCCCCCCTTTTCCAGCCTGTCCCTGCACAAGTCCTCTGTGTGCCCACCTCTCTCCATTTGCCTCCCTTCCCCCTTTCCTCCCATGGAGACAGTATTTCATTCTGTCTGTTCCTCCGTTGGTCCATACCCAGCCTGACCAATGACGACCATTTCTTAGGCTCTGCTCTTGAAACAGAAATGAGTGTCTTCACTTAAGCCAGCAGCTTGGTCTTCGGTGCTTTCAGGGCCCTGGGGTCTGTCAGGAGAGAAGAGGAGGTCTAGGCTTGACATTACCAGAGCTCACTGACCCTCAGAAGTGAATCTGAGCATTTCTCCTTGGATAGGGGACCAGAGGGGCTTGGAACATGGCATGAGAACAAGGAGAAGTCACCCAAAGGATGTCAGTGTTCTCTCCCCCTGCATGGGTTGGATTCTCCAAAGTCAGGCTGTGCGGAAGTTCAGCATTTGTAGTGAATATATAGTGATAAACACAATTTGAGGTGGCCACGCTGGTGTGTGCCCCTCCCCCTCGCAGCTTTGGCCCTTTTCCACTGATCAGAACCCAGGATAGGGGATCTCAGAAAACATGGGGGTGGGGAGGGCAGGGGAGATGCCTGTGGTTTTTGACACAGTTGTTAATTTCACTGGGATTTTGAATTCTGTATGAACACAAAGCCTGTTCTAATCCTAGCGGGACACGGGGGTGGGGGTGGGGGAAGATGCTGTAATGAAACTGGTTAGTCAATGTTGTCTTAATATTGTTGACAATTCTGTAAAGTTCCTTTTTATGAATATTTCTGTTTAAGCTATTTCACCTTTGTTTTGAGATCCTTCTCTCTTAAAAGGAGAAAATGTGACACTTGTGAAAAGCTTGTAAGAAAGCCCCTCCTCCACCACTCCCTTTTTTTTTTTTTCGTTTAAACCTTTAAATGACAAATCTAGGTAATTAAGGTTGTGAATTTTTATTTTTGCTTTGTTTTTAATGAACATTTGTCTTTCAGAATAGGATTGTGTGATAATGTTTAAATGGCAAAAACATGATTTTGTGCAATTAACAAAAAGCTACTGCAAGCAAAATAAAAACGTTTCTTGGTAACACAACTGTGACCTTGGTGGGGTGGTCTGCGCCCTGACACCGAGCACCACGCGGGAGAGGAGGGGGTTGTCCCTCCGGGACCAACGGAGCTACGAGACAAGACCGGGGTAGAACAGGCTACCCAGGCGGCCAGTCGCCGGGTGCGGCGAGAGCTAGCCATACCGTCGGCCAATCGCCGAGCGTGCCCAGTACAGGGCGTCCTATCAGAGCCGAGGAGGGGCGGGACGAGCGAGCGCCGCGCCCAGGCGGGTGAACGGCTGCGGATGCTGCAGCCAGAGCTCGCGGCGCCGCGGAGTTCGGGGCGAGCCGGCGGGGGCAGGTCCGCGGCGCTCGCGGCGTTGCGAGCTGGAGGCGTGGCGGGTGCCCGCGCAGCCAATCGGCGGCGAGGGTGGGCCCGGGCGCCACCAGCTGACCGCGCACCCGCGACGGTCGCTGGGCAGCGAGCGGCGGCGATGGCGACCGTGATGGCAGCGACGGCGGCGGAGCGGGCGGTGCTGGTGAGGCGCGCGGGCCGGGCCGGGCCGGGCCGGGCCGGGCCGGGAGGGAGGCGGTCGTGGGCCGCGGCGGCTGACAGCGGGCCTATCCCCTCAGGAGGAGGAGTTTCGCTGGCTGTTACACGACGAGGTGCATGCCGTGCTGAGGCAACTGCAGGACATCCTCAAGGTAACCTCGAAGACCTGTGCGGGCGCCCACCCTCCCCCAGCGCGGCTACCTCCTCGGCCTCCTGAGGCTGCTGCGTACCCGACGCGCGGTGTTCAGACCAGGCCCTGCCCTCAGGCCCCGGACTCAGTCCTAGGACTTAAAAAGCGTCTACCCCGGGGCGCCAGCAGATAATTACCCAGTTCCACAAGCCGTCCTGCCAGGGCTGCGGACCTGGATTGAGCCCCGGAGTCGGGGAAGCTACTCTTTGAAATTGACGTTTAACTTCCTATCTGAAGGACCCAGCATTTTGACCTCAGCCAAGTCCTCGATCTCTTTGGGCCTCCCCTTTGCAAAAGGGAGATAGCAGTACCGCCCTCAGGGCTGTTGTGAAGATTAAAAAAAATAGCCAATGGAAATACAAAAAAATGTCCAGGCGGTGCCTGATAAGGCCAGAATTACCGGTTGCCATGACTACTGTCTTGCCAGACTTTGCTCCCCACTTCCAAGCTCGTCAACCAAACGGGGAGGGTGTCTCTGGGTCCTCTCTCCTGTATGGGACACACGGTAGACCCCCAGAGAATGTAGAAGGAGCAGGTATGGGTTCAGGTAGGAACTGAAACTGGCCGTGGGGGAGGGGCCCTGGGAGCGGAGCTTATGGAGCAAAGGCTGGGCTGGAGCCGGTGAACTTTATTTACCCCACTCCCCTTTGCCCCCCAGGAGGCCTCGCTCCGCTTCACTCTGCCAGGCTCAGGCACCGAGGGGCCCACGAAGCAGGAGAACTTCATCTTGGGCAGCTGTGGGTGAGCCTGGGCTGGGTGGAAACCGGGGTGGGGTTGAGGGGTGGACTTCTGGGAGGAGGGACCCTTAGGGATACCTTCTAGGACTGGTGGTGTGGCCACGGCCCAGCCCTGCAGACTGATCCAGCTCCAGCGTCCAGAGGGTGTGCAGTGGGACAGGCTGGACTATCCTGTGAGAGCCCACTGAGAGGCTGGGGTGGTGGGGCAGCTGCAGGTGCTGCTCTGACCCCCACGTGTTGTAGCACAGACCAGGTGAAGGGCGTGCTGACTCTGCAGGGAGATGCGCTGAGCCAGGCGGTGAGTCCCCCGGCCCCTGGCCCCTTCCCATGCCACCAGAGCAGCCAGCGGGCAAGAGTCGGGGGGTGGGGGGAGGCTTCCTGCTTTAGCTCAGCTCTGCCACCCACTAGCTGTGTGACTCTGGGCAGGATCCTTGACCTTTCTGGGCCTCGGTTTCCTTGTTAGAAAATGACAACAAGCCCCGTAACCTGCTTCTGAGATTGATGTTACTCCATTGAGAGGTGGGTGGTGGGTGGTGCTTTGCACACGGCACTACCTATAGCCTGGCCCCGGGGTTAGGCTGGCCCCAGACCAACATCTTAACTCTCTCTGCACTTGATCCTGTAGCCGGTGCCAAGGCCTGGGGGAAGGTCCTCCTCCTCCTCCTCGGGTGGGCATTACGTCCCTTGGCACCTGCAAATGTTCTCCATCTGCCCACAACCACTCACCTCCTCCCTCCCAGCAGAAGCCACCTTTCCCTTTCATTTCTTTGTGGTTCCTCTTGGCCTGAGTTCCTGTTTCCTGTTCCCTGTTTGCCCCAGCCCAAATGGCCATGTTCTTCCCCCTCTCCCACATGGAGTGGCTCGGGCCCGAGCCAACACACACACAGTTTCTGCCCCCCTGGCTCAAGGGCTCAGAGTGGCCAGCGGCAGGAGGACATCCTTCTGCCCGGCTTAGCCCACGCTTGCCTGGCAGGACGTGAACCTGAAGATGCCCAGGAACAACCAGCTGCTGCACTTTGCCTTCCGGGAGGACAAGCAATGGAAACTGCAGCAGGTAACTGGGCCCTTCCCTGGCTGGGGCCCAAGGCACAAGGGCAGGTAGGAATAGGCCCTTGCAGCGCTGAGGCCTCCAGGGCTGGCCGCTGCGGGGCCTTGTGGCTGCAGCAGGCTTACAACGATGTTTCCTAGCAGTGCAGCTGGGGTGGGCAGTGCCTGGTCTCCTAGCCTGTCCTGTAATTGGGTCTGGCTTCTGCCACCTCCCTCTCCCCTCTCACTGGCCACCAGCTGTCTCCACTTCACGGCCTTTGCTTGGGCTTGTCCCTCTGCCTGGAGTCCACTCCCCCAACTTTTGCCACTGCACAGGCTTCAGCTAAAGAGTTGCCTTCCCTCGCCGCCGCCCGCCCACCAATCACCTTGTTTCCTTGTGAAAGCTGAGCAGTCTATTATCTTGTGCCTTTCCTCTGTTACCCTCTGTCCTCCTTTGGAAAGTGAGCTGCAAGGGACCGGGGACTGAGGCCGCCTCACTGCACCAGCCAGGCCCGGCAGGCGGCACCCACCCCAGCCCTTCTAGGAAGATAGGCCCCCTCAGGGTAGGGATCCTAGGTTGGGCCCCCAGAGACCATGGGTGTTCTGAGGCTGGCACCTTTCCCTGCCGAGGCCAAGCCCACTGACCGCTCAGTGGGCCCTGCTTTTAGATCCAAGATGCCAGGAACCACGTGAGCCAAGCCATTTACCTCCTCGCCAACCGAGATGAGAGCTACCAGTTCAGGACGGGAGCAGAGGTCCTCAAGGTGAGCCACCTCAGGAGTGGGAGAGCCCGGTTCCCTGACCACCGATTGGTCCCCTGGGAAGCTCTGCCCCCACCCTCAGGTGAAGCTGAGTGTCAACCCTTCACCTCTCGGTGTACACCATGTCCTTCCAGCCAGTTGAATGGCTCACGGCCCAGGCCCCAGAAACAGATGTGGGTTCTGATCCCAGGGCCTGCACTATGAGCCAGGCCACCTCAAATCCCTTACTTAGCCATTCTGTGCCTCAGTACCCTCACCTGATAAAAGGAGGGGACAAGCTGTCATGCCTGCCATCATGACAACGCGGGTGATGTTGCCTCTAGTAAGCACCCAGTAGATGGGAGCTGCAGGTATTACTGTCAGGAACAGAAAAGCTTCTGTAGTTAACAAAGTGAGTCCACGTGGTGTGAAGGGACAAGATGAGCTCAGGTTCCCTGAGTTCACGCTTTAGCCCTGCCTCCAACTTGCTGTGTGTCCTCGGGTTGTTTGCATGCCATCTCTGGGCCTGATATGAAAACTCGAAACCAGATGGACCAAAGTCCCTTTCAGAACTGTGAGTGTCCTTTGGGGTGTAATGTGCAGCCCAGTAATTCTGCCTTTCCCAGGAGCCAGGTGACCCCAGCAGCAGCTGGGTGAAGAGCTGGAAGCAGTGGGCACTGGGTCTCTGAGAGCTTTGCTCCCACACAGAGGGAGGGGATGAGTCTCCAGAGGTTCCACCATTCCCCAGCCGTGCGGCCTTGGACCTATGGAGCTTCAGTTTCCTTCTTCACCTGTGAAAACAGGGCTCCTGTCCACCTTAAGGCCTCAACTCACCCATCCCAGTGCCTCCTCAAGGAAGCCCTCCCTGACTCCTTACACCCAAACTGAGTTAGGGTCCCTCCTTGTAAGCTCCTTCACTGCCTGAACCCTCATCCTCAAAGCCCTTGGCCCCCTGGGACTGACTTCCGGGCTCCTCCACCCCAACTGGACCAGGACCCCGGGTCCCAGACAATAGAACCTTCCGGATGGGTGGTCAGCAGCACAGATGTCCTGCCCCCACCCCCAGCTGGAGTCCGATCAACCGCATCTTTAGCAAGCCCCCTGCTGCAGAGGTTCAGGGCCTGAGTCTGTGAGCCCCAGGGAAGGAATTGGGAGCTCCCGTAACTTGGTTCCTCCTGATGGGGCTGCCCTGGCAGCCACTGTGACCAGCTCTCCTCCCCCAGCTGATGGACGCCGTGATGCTGCAGCTGACCAGAGCCCGCAACCGGCTCACCACTCCCGCCACCCTCACTCTGCCGGAGATTGCTGCCAGCGGCCTCACGGTCAGTGCCTCAGGCCCACCCCTGCTCCAGGAGAGGCGGGAGGGACACAGGGGTGCCAGGGCGTCCTGCAGGCCCCAGATTGTTGACAGAGTTCTCTGTGCGGTTTTCTTGGATTGGGTCTTTGGCTTCCATTCTGAATCCCCAAAATATATCTCCCCCCACCCCTCAGACGGGTCACTGGTGTCCAAGCCCAGTGGTGCAGTAAGTTACCCGGAGCACCTGGCAAGAATCAGAAGGCCCCAGTCCACGGGCTGGGGACTGGGATTCCCCCCATAATGGTTGGAGGGGCGGGGGTGGGACATGCCTGCTGGCCCTCATCCCCCCTGGATGCCCGGCCCTCCCCCAACAGCGGATGTTCGCCCCCACCCTGCCTTCTGACCTCCTGGTCAACGTCTACATCAACCTCAACAAGCTCTGCCTCACCGTGTACCAGCTGCACACCCTGCAGCCCAATTCCACCAAGGTGAGCCCCCACCCAGCCTGCCCTCGCCCACCCTGTGGTCCCAGGCCTGACCCCACCTGATGCTTTCTTGTTTAGAACTTCCGCCCAGCCGGAGGCGCCGTATTGCACAGCCCCGGGGCCATGTTGTAAGTATGCTACCTGAGAGGGGTCTCAGGAGCGCCCCCGCCCCTCCTAGGGTGGGGCCCTGGCCCTCTGGGCCGCCCTCAGGGCCCCTCTCGTCTCCCCTCAGCGAGTGGGGCACGCAGCGCCTGGAGGTGAGCCACGTGCACAAGGTGGAGTCAGTGATCCCCTGGCTCAACGACGCCCTGGTCTTCTTCACTGTCTCCCTGCAGCTCTGCCAGCAGCTCAAGGATAAGGTGGGGACACGGGGTCAGGGCCGGGCTGGACCTCACCCCGAGGAGGCCAGCCAGTCCACGGGCCATTCAGCCCCTTTTGGGGTGGGGGCGGGGATGCCAAGGGCTCCTTGTGTGTCTCCAAAGCACCCCCTGATCTTAAGATCTGTTACACTCTCTGTGCACATCAGTCAGGGGTGGGCCATGATGTCACTCAGTAGCACTGTCTTCCGGCTGCTTGGCCCTTGGGTGACAGGCTGCAGCAGGGCAGATCCCCGGCCCGACCCCTCATCACGTCCTCCGTCTCCCTCCTCCCCAGATCTCTGTGTTCTCCAGCTACTGGAGCTGCAGGCCTTTCTGAACAGAGCGCCCAAGAGCCTGTCCCCTGGGAGTTGAGCCCAGGACGTCCATCCTCCCTACACACACCCCCACCCGAGCGCCGGCCAGGGCCGGGTACTGCAGGCTATTTATTTCCCCCTTCACACGACCCTGCCTGTCACCCCTGCACAGACAGGATGGAACACGATCCGCTGGGAGGAAGGGACGCCGATGGGCTTTTTGTTTTGGATGGGGGAGGTGAGGAGGCACAAAGTGGCCTCCAGTCCACACCCTGGCCTCCCAACAGGGCAAAAGCCTCTGGACTTGGGCTGGAGCCAGGCTCTCCTTCCTTCCCCCTTTACCTTCTGCCTGGCCCCACCCCTAGGAGGGCGAGGGGCAGCCACACACCCCCTCACGCTTGAGCCTGAGGGGTGGGCTGGGAGAGAATAAGGACAGAAGCCCCCCACCACAAGCTATAGTGTCCTTGACTGCATTCACTCAGCAGCCCTGGTCGGGTGTCCAAGAAATAAAGATTGTCCGACTTTGCCTGGAGCCCTTCTGTCTGTCTGTCTGGGTGGGGACCTGGCCAAGGGCCCCTGATAGTGAGCCAGGCCGAGTACCCAGAGACTTGGCCTCCCAGGTACTGAGGGGCTGAGTGGGCTGGTGAACAGACAGTGGCTGGGTGGCTACAGCATGTCACCTAAGGTCTCCTGGTAACAGCCATGCCAGCTGAAGGCTGGGGAACCCAGTAGGCTCTCGGTGAAGCCGTAAGGACCCGCACTGCCCACCCTGATGGGACGAGCTCTAGACTCAGGCTTTGGCTGAACAAGGTTTTGTTATTACTCTCCAGCAGGGCAAAGACAGGGAGGCAGGGACTGTCCGCATTAAGGGTCCAGGCGAAGTTATCAAATCCCTGGGGTAGGGGTGGATTCCTGCAAGAGAGGCACAGTCGGGCCAGTGACTTCACTCCTTGGCCCCCTGCCCAACCTACTGCAGCTCCTCGCTGTCCCAGTGCCCGCCCGGCCCTGGTGCTCGGAACTCACCTTCTGGGACCCGAAGGAGCAGCTTTGTCAGCAGGGTGTGCAGGGAATACAGCTGCCACAGCCGGGAATACAACTGCCACAGCAGGGAATACAACCGCCACAGCAGGGAATACAGCCGCCACAGCCGGGAATACAGCTGCCACAGCTGGGAATACAGCTGCCACAGCCGGGAATACAGCCGCCACAGCCGGGAATACAGCCGCCACAGCCGGGAATACAGCCGCCACAGCTGGAGTTGATGACAAACAGCAGCAGGAGCAACACGACCACTGTGGGCAGGACGGGGGTCCAGATAAGGCCCTGGGCCTGGGAGGCTGATGGGGGCCGGGGCTGAGCGGCACTCACCGAGGCCGAAGACAAAGGCGATGGTCCACTTGGAGTGGAAGAGCAGGATCGTCCACTCCATCTCAGCTGGGAGGTCCTGGCTGCCACCTGCTCCAGCCACCCCCAACAGAGGGCCCCTCAGAATCTTGGCTTCACTGGGGCTGCTGCAGGCCAGCCCTTGCACTGTCCTCCCACACCACCCCCTGGAGTCTGACCCCTACCCTGCTTCTCTCCTGCACCTCCCCTGACCCTGGCCTAGGCAACCCCCTTCCCACCCGCCCCCCAAAGCAGCCCCATCCCCGGACCCCCACCTACCTTGGAACTGCCCCGGGCGGCTCCTAGGTCCAGGGAGCACAGATTGCCTCCAGCTTCCAGGTCCACAGGACCTGAGGCCTTAGCAACCTGCCCCGCCTCCCACCACTCCCCCAGCACAACCCCACCCCCCAGGAGCTCAAGAGAGGGCGGGCCCTGTGCCCCACAGCTGTGCTTTCTGCCTCTGAACCTCCGCAAGTGCTGCGGGAGCAGGCAAGAGGCCACAGGCCTGGTGGCCTTTTTACTCTGGGTCACTTTTTCTCAAAAGACCAGAGTAGCAACCTGGGACAGCCTGGCCCTCAGCCTCTGTTGGCTTCACAGGTGAAAAAAAGACAGAAAAAGACGGTGGTGGGTTGGAGGGATCAGTTCAGGTCAGTAGCTCAGTCGTGTCCAACTCGGCGACCCCACGGACTGCAGCACATCAGGCCTCCCTGTCCATCACCAACTCCCGGAGTTTATCCAAACTCATGTCCATTGCGTCGGTGATACCATCCAACCATCTCATCCTCTGGCATCCCCTTCTCCTCCTGCCCTCAATCTTTGCCAGCATCAGGGTCTTTTTCAATGAGTCAGTTCTTTGCATCAGGTGGCCAAAGTATTGGAGTTTCACCTTCAACATCAGTCCTTCCAGTGAACACCCAGGACTGATCTTTAGGGTGGACTCTGGATCTCTCTGCAAGTCCCAGGGACTCTCAAGAGTCTTCTCCAACACCACAGTTCAAAAGCATCAATTCTTCGGCGCTCAGCTTTCTTTACAGTCCAACTCACATCCATTCATGACTACTGGAAAAACCATAGCCTTGACTAGATGGACCTTTGTTGGCAAAGTAATGTCTCTGCTTTTTAACATGCTGTCTAGGTTGGTCATAACTTTCCTTCTAAGGAGTAAGCGTCTTTTAATTTCATGGGTTAGAGGGATGCTGCTGCTGCTAAGTCACTTCAGTCGTGTCTGACTCTTAGCGACCCCATGGACTGCAGCCTACCAGGCTCCTCCATCCATGGCATTTTCCAGGCAAGAGTACTGGAGTGGGGTGCCATTGCCTTTTCCGGTTAGAGGGATAGAGAGAGGTAAAATTGGAGACAAGGAGGTGAGGGGAGGGAGAAGCAGTTAACCTGTCCACCACCCGTGCCTGGGCAGACGTCTTGTGCCTGGTGGCACAGCTGTAGCCTCCAGGGTTCTCGCTGTTCTGACCCTCACAATGACCCCGCAAGATGATAGTTAAGGTCACTTGCATGAGCTCTCTCCCCAGAAACTGGGGCCTGGGGGCCCCTGACACAGCAGCTGGAGGCAGCTCTCACCGGCCCCCTGTCCCCATAGCAGGGGCCAGGCCATGTCAGCACTTGGGACTGGCTGTAAACCAGGTGGACACATCTGCGTGTCCCTTGAGCTTACAGTCTTGCTGGGAAAACATGTTGGCTAGCATTAGGCTCTGCCTGACCCTACATGGGTTCACCTTTGTTTACTGCACTTTCACAGATGGTGTGTTTTTTTGACAGATTGAAGGTTTGTGCCAGCTTGAGTTGAGTGAGTCTTGTTGGTAGCATTTTTCCAGCAGCATTTGGAAACTTTTTCATCATTACTATATTTGTTAGGGCACTCTGTGATTAGTGGTCTTTGATGTTGTTTTGGATTTTTCAGCAAAGTATTTTTTAGTTAAAATTTGTACATTTAGACACAATGCTGTTGCACACTTAATAGACTACAGTATAGTGCAAACAGCTTTTATGTGCCCTGGGAAACCAAAAAATCCATGAGAATCATTTTATTGTAGTATTTGCTTTATTGTGAGATTCCCGCTCCAGAATTCTTGCCTGGAGAATCCCATGGACAGAGGAGTCTGGCAGGCTACAATCCATGGGGCTGCAAAAAGTCGGACACGACTGAGAGACTAACACTTGCTTTATCGTAGTGGTCTTGAACTGAGAAGAATGGCTGTACGTACATTACCCAGTTGATTCCTCACGGCAGTCCTCAAGCAGGTATATTTGCTAGTCCCATTTTACAGATGTGTACACTGAGGTCTTGAGGAGTTCACCAGCTAGTTCAGGTCATACATGTAATGTGTTCATTTCCTGTTGTTGCTGTGACATACTACTGTATACCAACTTAGTGACATATTGCAAGTGTATCATCTTACAGTTCTGGAGGTCAAGGTCTAAAATGACTGAGTAGGACGGCTTTCCTCCTGTAGATCCCCCAGGGGAGAATCCATTCCTCGGCTTTTCTAGAGGCCTCGCACCCCTGTTCCTTGGTTCATACCCCATCCCCATCCTCACACCTCTGGCTCTGCCCTTCCTGCCTCCCTCTCATAAGCATCCCTGTGATTGGTTCATAGGATCATCTCCCCATCAAAATCCTTAGTCACATCTGCAAAGTCCCTTTTGCCACGTAAGGTAACATATTCAGGAGTTCAGATGAGAATGTCTTTGGGCACCATGATTCTTCTGATCACACCCAGCGAGCAGGGAACTCAGAACCCAGACTCAGGGATTCAAACCTCAAACCCCGGAGCCCTTGACCACTGTAACAAAGTCTCCTGTGCTGGGATCCTTGTCTTAAACCCTCCATACCCCGCCCCCAGCCCCGCCCATCCCATTCTGAAATCTCAGATTGGTGTTGCCCAGGAGCGGTAGCTTTGAAATGACTATTCTAGTGCAAAACGGAAGGGATGCAGCCACTGTAGAAACCAGTTTCTGGCAGTTCCTTGAAAAGTTACGCATGGAGTTGTCAGGACCTGACAGTTCCACTCCACTCCATGTCCACACAGGAACTTGTATGCAAATATTCACAGCATCATTTTTCACAGTAGCCCAAAAGTGGAAACACCCCCAAAATATCTGTTAACTGATGAATGAATAAACACAACGTGGTCACTCCACGGGCTTCCCATGGAGTGGGAAGGTGGCTCATTGGGTAAAGAATCCGCCTGCAATGCAGGAAATGCAGGCAGACTCGAGTTTGATCCCTGGGTCAGGAAAATCCCCTGGAGGAGGGCATTGCAACTCACTCCAGTATTATTACCCGGAGAATCCCATGGACAGAGGAGCCTGGCGGGCTGCAGTCCATAGGGTCGCAAAGAGTCGGACACGACTGAAGCGACTGAACATGCAGCCAGGGTCTCTCCATGTAATTTAATATTATTCGGCCCTGCAAAGGAATGAGGCATCAACCAACACACACTACAAAGTGGAGGAACATTGGAAAGACGGGTGAAAGAAGCCAGACAGAAAAGGCCATGATTACGTTTATAGGAAATGTCCAGAGGAAGGGAATCCATAGAGACAGAAAGTACTGTTTGCCAAGGTCTAGGGCAGGGGTTGGGAAGGGGTTGCTTAGTGGTGATGGAATTCCCTTTTGGGGTGGTGAACATGTCATGGAGTTGGATAGGGGTGGTAGCTCTGCAGCATTGTGAATGCGGCAAAGCACAGATCTGTGCATGTTAAAATGGCTAGCGGTTAATTTTATGTTCTGTGGATTTTACCTCAATTGAAAAAAAAAAGCAAGGAGGGGAGGTTAACAACTGGTCCCTGCCCACCCCTCGGCCTGACCAGTTAGGCAGGGGCCACTGTCTTCTCCTCTCCCTGCTGACTCTCAGTCTTCCTGTCTAGACCTCCAGGTGCTTCATTTGTTTATTTTCATTAAAGAAAATCTGAGGTACTCTTGAGTCATCAAAAGACAAAAAATTACCGGTACAACCCCCACCCCCCAGCAAGATCCAAGCAGAGCGATGATGGGGGACAGGCCACAGCAGGACACGTTTCTAACCGGTCAGACCCCGGACTGGGGTCCTGTTCCCAGCCCTAACACCCACCTGTGTGTGACCGGAGGCCCAGCCCCAACCCCTCTCTGCCTCAGTTTCCTCATCTTAAATGGGTGAGTGGAGATCTCCCCCCTCGGGCCTCTGTGAGGGTTGAATGCAGTAATCGATACAAATGTTCCCTTGGCACAATGACCGCAGTAGAAAACGCGCACTAAATGGCCACGTGTCACTCACCCCACCTGTGCGTGCGATCCCCTCCAGTCTTGGTTCTTTGGATACGCTGGGCTCACCTGCCCTCTGCCGTCTGCTCTGATCACTTTGCCCTCAGCTTTTCCCAGTCCCTGTGGGGCTTCCCTGGTGGCCCAGATGGTAAAGAATCTGCCTGCAATGCAATGTTCGATCCCTGAGTGGGGAAGACCCCTTGGAGAAGGGAATGTCTACCCATTCCAGTATTCTTACCTGGAGAATCCCATGGATAGAGGCACCTGGCGGGCTGCAGTCCACGGGGTCACAGAGAGACAGACACGACTGAACGACTAACATTTTTTCCCCAGTCCACAAGGCCCAGTGCCTTGAATGGTCCCTGTGGGCGTCTTCCCACCAGAATCCCACATCACTCACATGTGACACTGCCACAGAAAGTGTTTTCTGGGCAGAGGCGCTGATTTGCTTATTCCCAGAGGCAGATCCTTCTCCCGTGCCAGGTGGGTCCCCATGTCAGTGGTGCTGTTGGGTCGTCCTCACAGATCATCCTCCTCTGTGTGGAGGAGGAGGCCAGGCTCGCCAAGTCCCTCTAGCTGTGGCGTCCGTCGTAGCTTGAGGGAGTTCTCCAACGGGAGCAGCATCGTGTTCTGGGCAGGCTCTGTCCCAGGCTCCAACAAGCCCCACTCCTGTCCTCCAGGCCCTGAAGGTGACATTTAAGCCTCTGTCTTCAGATGTGTGGATGGTAGGGGAGCAGAAGACAAGGCAGGCAGGCAGGGACAGAGGTTGCTGGGGCTCAGGACAGAGGAGGCGAGTGGGTCAGGCAGAGGGGCTGAGTCTCAGTGAGAAGAATGGGCACGACAAGCCACCACATGCTCCTGGAAATGGTCTGACTGGCATGCATCCACGCCTGACCCTCTGCTGTGGCTGCTGTTGCACCGCGACAGTGGAGTCAAAGAGCAGTTGCAACAGAGATCTTATGATGGGCAGAACTTAAAATCTATACTATCTGGCTTTTTACAGAAAACATTTGCATACATCTGAGACAGAAGATTGCTTGTGGCTTAGAAACTCAGGTGCCAGGAAACAGGCAAGAAAGAACTTAGTGAAGCAGACTTATTATGAGAAGGATCTTATTGGGGAGGCGTTAGGGAGAGGTGAGGACTCTGGCAAACTGGAGAGCATGTAGCCCATCTAAAGAGGGTGGCGAGGGACTTCCCTGGAGGTCCGGTGGTTAGGACTCAGCACTTTCATTGCCAGGACCTGGATTCAATCCCCGGTCATGGAACTAAGATCCTGCAAGCCATGCAGCATGGCCAAAAAACAAATAAGTAAATAAAATAATAAAGAGGGCAGCTTGAGTCAGCTGTGGGCTGGACCCAGAGTTGCCAGGGATTATAAATCTCTTTGCTGTTCAGTCGCTAAGTCATATCCGAATCTTTGTGACCCCATGGACTGCAGCACACCAGGCTTCCCTGTCCTTCATCCCCTGGAGCTTGCTCAAACTCATGTCTATTGAGTTGGTGATGTGTCAGTCTGTCGGTCGGTGAGATATACCAGAAATCTAGACATCGATGTGAACAAGAAAAGAGACTGTAGAGGTGAGCATGTGGACACAGCTCCCAGTTCTGCCACTTCCTCACTGTGTGACCTTGAACCGCTCTCTGGACCCTTATGTAAGCTGGGGCTTCCCAGGTGGCACTACTGGTAAAGAACTGCCTGCCTGCCAACGCAGGAGACAGAAGAGATGAGCGCGTTCAGTCCCTGGTTCGGCAAGACCACCCCCCCCCCCCACCCCGGAGGAGGACAGGGCAACCCACTCCAGTGTTCTTGCCTGGAGAATCCCATGGACAGAGGAGCGATGGGCTACAGTCCTTAGGGTCACCAAGTCAGACACAACTGAAGCGACTTAACACACTCAGGTCTAGTAACAACACTTACTCCCATGAAGACCATTGACAGGTTAACATCCTAAGGCTCCTAGAACAGTTGTTAACACAGACACAACACAGAGCGTGTTGACAGAATGACACCAACAATGGACGAGCCAAAGAAAACACACACCCAGGTGTGCTTTCCGCTGTCTTTTCTGGTCACGGGTTTCCTTCCCTGACAGAGTGGTTTAAGGGCATGGAAGCCAGAGGAACCCTGGGCAGTCCCGCTGTGCCTCTTACCAGTGACCTTGAGCAAGGGAGTTGCCCCGGGGCCCTGGCTTCCTGTCTATAGAACCAGGCCGGTGTCATTGTGAGGGTTACAGGGTACTGGCCTGAAAGGGCCTGGAGGCATGACTTACCTGTCCCTGTCCCCGGCCCCCTGCTGCAGCGGAGCCCTGGGTGGGGGGGTGGGGCGGGGTTCAGGGGAAGCAGGTGGAGCTCAGATTCTTCAGTTAACTGTCACCTGTCCCCTCCCCCTCACCACACACACCAGGGTCTGCCAGGACAGGGCAGTCCCCCAAGGCTTCCACAGGGACCCAAGGCCACCAGGTGCCACACGAGGCTGCCTCTCTCCATCTGTGTCCCCACCATGGGTCCAGCCCCTGGCTTTTGCCAGACGGGCCACACAGCTGCGGGAGCCTGCCTGGGCCGAGGGTGGGGGAGGGACAGATTCCTGGGGCTGGTGCATCTCAGAAAAGGGGTTCAGTCTCCCTTGAGAGGCAATGCCCCCAGGCACCCCGTGCCAAGCTCCATGGGCCATGGGGACTTAGCGGGATACATAGGTCAGGGGATGTGAAGCATGGGAATGTCTGGGAGCAGGTCTCAGGAGTCGGGGTTCAGAGATGAGAATTCAGATGGTCCCCCTCTGGAGCCCCAGCGACCCCCTTCTTCCCACCCTGACCCAGATGACAGGCATCGTTGTTCCTTGGCCCCATGGACCCCTTGAGGCAGTCCCCCTCACCCAGTTCGTCACGGGCCTCCAGCCCAAGGACCCTCTCCTGCGAGAGGCTTGGTTATGTGGGCATCGAGGCTGTGCTAGACCAACTCAAGATCAAGGCCATGAAGATGGGGTTTGAGTTCAACATCATGGTGGTGGGTGAGTGAGGGGTCGGGGCTCACAGGAGGACTGAGCCACGGACACCACCCTGTGGGCCTGGGCGTGTCACCTCTCGGAGCCTCAGTCTCCCCATCTGTAAAGTGGTCCTGACAGGTGTACCTCAAAGGGGTGTGGTAGGTAGAGAAGTAGGAAATGCTGAGTCATGAAAAGACAAAAATCACCCAAGAAGCCCTGACTAAAGCCAATCAGAACATGCAAAGAGGAGGCTGTGTGTGGCAGGAAGTGGGGGCACCCAGACTTAGATGCTGGTCCCAGGATTTTAATGCCCACCAGTGTGTGACCTGGGCCCCTGACCCCTCGCTGCCTCAGTTTCCTCATGGGGTTTAGCATAGTGCCTGCCATCTAGGAGGCTCCCCATGGGTCAGCTGACCTGGAATTGCATTTTTATACATGCAAAATTTGGTCGGTCAAAAGCTACACTTCTCTGACTTCCCTGGTGGCCCAGTGGTTAAGACTCCAAGCTCCCAATGCAAGGGGCCCACGTTCCATTCCTGGTTGGGGAACTAAGATCCCAGTTGCCACACAGTGCAGCCAAAAAAGTAAATCAATATTTTTTTTAAAAAAAGACATCAGTTAAAAAAAGAAAACTACACTTCTCACAAAATAAACTGGATGCAATGGAACACGAAATGTCAGATATATAGCACCAACTAAGCGTATTATTCTAAGGAGGGGGCACCCAATAGAAATGTCATGAGAGTCACATCCATAATTTTAAATTTCCTAGTAGCTTCCTTTAAAAAAAGAGAAACGAGAGAGATTGATTTTAATCATCTTTTTTACTTAACCCAATACGTTCCAAAAATACTATCATCTTGACATATAATACATAGAAAACATTATCCACGAGATTGTTTGCATTCTTGTTATCATATCAAGTTTGCAAAATATGGTTTATTCCTGTACACTGACAGTGCATCTTGGTACAGATTGGCGCGTGACCGTATTGCCGGAAACAATAGCCAAGGGTGGCTCCCACTCTGAATATCGAAGCCCAAAGGGCAATTTCAGCTGTAGATACAAACGTGCATCCTGCCCTGTGATGTAGGATGTTTCCTACTGCAGGACAAGGTCTGTGGAATTGAGAAGCCAGCACAGCAGGGAGAATGGACCATCTACAAGTACAGACAGCACGGAGATTGTCGTTTTTCAGTCACTCAGTCATGTTGGACTCTTTGCGACCCTATGGACTGCAGGACGCCTCGCTTCCCTGTCCTTCACTACCTCCCAGAGTTTGCTCACACTCGTGTCCATTGAGTCGGTGCTGCCATCCAACCATGTCATCCTCTGTCATTCCCTTCTCCTCCCGCCCTCAATCTTTCCCAGCATCAGGGTCTTTTCCAACAAGCTGGCTCTTTGCATCAGGTGGCCAAAGTATTGGAGCTTCAGCATCAGTCCTTCCAATGAATAGTCAGGGAATATTCAGCATGAGGGAATCTCACCAAGAGAAGCCAGAGACGAAAGAGCACGTGCTGTGTGATTCCCAAGTAGAGGGTGGGTGGGCAGAGCTGCTCCTTGATGGTGCAAGTCAGGAGAGTGGCTGTTAACAAAGATGTGACTGGAGTGGTCTTGGGTAGAACCACGTGTTCTGTCTCTTCACCTGGTGCTGCATCTGTCAGTTGTTTCATTTGTAAAAAGGCACTGACCTGCGCATCCGCAGAGGAATGGATAAACACAGTGTGGTCTACCCATCAGGTGGAGTATTACTCAGCCATGAAAAAGTATGAGGTCATGGTGCATGCTACAGTGTGGATGATGCTGAGTGGGAGCAACCAGATACAAAAGGACAAGTATTGCATGATCCCACTTCTATGAAGCATCCAGGGAATTCCCTGCAGGGCCTGTGGTTAGGACTCTGCGGTTTCAGTGACGAGGGCCTGGGTTCGAGCCCTTGTTAGGGAAATAATATCCCACAAGCTGCACAGCATGTCCACAAGAAAACGGGAAAAAAAGAAGTATGTACACAATAGGCAAATCCATGAATAGAAAGCAGATTAGTGATTGGGGAGCGTGTGACTAATGAATGTAGAGTTTTTGTTGGGTTGATGAAAATGTTTTGGTGCTAGAGAGAGATGGCGTTTGAACAGCACTGTGAATGCACTCAATGCCCCTGAACTGTACACTTTCAGTGGTTAATGTTAATTCTTATTATATGTGTAAAATAATTTTTATTTATTCATATTTTATATAACTTATATTTTATTTAAAAATAATGTTTTAATTTATTTCTGCCTCAATAAAAAATGGGGAAGGCATTGAGCTGGAGACTGGATAATACATGCTTTTCTGTGTTTATGTTATACTTAAAAAATGGTTGACTTTCTGAAAGAGTTTATTTGAGAGTTTCAGAAACATGCCTAGCTCTTCTGCCATTGTTGCTGCCCTGTGGTTACTCGCAGGACAGAGCGGGCTGGGAAAGTCCACCATGGTGAACACGCTCTTCAAGTCCAAGATATGGAAGTCCACGATGCCGGGTCTGAGGGTGCCCATGCCCCAGACGCTGCAGCTGCACTCTGTGACTCATGGTGAGTGAGCCCCCGTCACCCCACCCCCACCCTACCCACCCAGGCCCACTCTTCCTCTCCACTCTTCCCCACAGTCATCGAGGAGAATGGCGTGAAGCTTAAGCTGACCGTGACCGACACACCTGGCTTTGGGGACCAAATCAACAATGACAAGTGGTAAGTCCTCAGGGGAGGAAGGGAGGGCCAAGCCCTGGCTGCCCCTGCCCCTGCCCCTCCAGTCTCCAGGAAACATCAGGCCTGGAGCCACCTGGATGTGGCAACTTTGAGGCTCAGTTTATTCACCTGTACAATGGGTGTGTGCAGCCCTCCTCCCAGGATCATAGGGAGTCAAGTATGTAAAGGTCTTAGCTTGCTCTTAGCTTGCTGATGAAGGCATCTCTGATGAGTATGGCAAGGCAATAGAAGCCCACACTCCAGAATCAGGACCCCTGGGTTAAACTACTTGCCGGGTGTACAACCTGGGCCAGGCTGCAGATGCTCTCTGAGCCTCGGCTTCCTTTTTTGTAACTTGGGGATGACGACATCCCCTGTCCAGAGTTGTTCTAGGCTCTCAAGGAGATGAAACACACTCAAAGAAGCACCTGGGTGAGGCCTGGGATTCTTCATCCATAGACACCTGGCCTCCACCCCTTCCCCAAGGGACCCCGCTAACCTACACAGCTCTTTTGCTTGAATTAGAAAAAGGCAGTAGCATCCTTCACAGACAGGAGCCTGCATGGGATTCATCCCTACATAGCCTCATGGCGGGTTGCCTTTGTGCAGTGCGCAAACTGCACATCTGTACAGGGAAGCCCTGCAAGGGCAGAACACCCAGAGGACCTGGGGGGTGGTGGTGGGGACTCCCGGCAAGTTTCTGAGGCTGGGCCATCTCCCGCCCCAGCTGGGACCCCATCCTGGGCTACATCAATGAGCAGTACGAGCGGTACCTGCAAGAGGAGATCCTCATCACCCGCCAGCGACACATCCCCGACACGCGAGTGCACTGCTGCATATACTTTGTGCCACCCACTGGGCACTGGTGAGGTGGCTGAGCCGGCGGGCGGAGGAGGAAGGGACCCTGGCATGGGCTGTGGGCTGGCACCCGCTCATCGTGCCCTCACCACCATCGCTGCCCCACCTGAGCAGCCTGAGGCCCCTGGATCTTGAGTTCCTGCAGCGGCTCTGCCGGGCTGTGAACGTGGTGCCCGTGATAGCCCGGGCCGACAGCCTGACCATTGAGGAGCGAGAGGCCTTCAGGCACAGGGTGATCTGGGCACCTGGGAATGAGTTTGGGGTCGGTGGGGGTGTGGAGGGGGCAGAGTTCACCTTAGAGTGGGCTGAGGTCACCTGTGTGTGGTCCGCAGATCCAGGATGACCTGAAGACTCACAGCATCGAGGTGTACCCTCAGAAGTCCTTTGACGAGGACGTCAATGACAAGATCCTCAACAGCAAGATCCGGGTAGGAGGCCATCTGAGGTGGGGAGGCTGGTGGGACTGTGTCTGGGTGATGCACTGTCCATTCATTCTTTTTTTTTTTTTTTATACTTTACAATATTGTATTGGTTTTGACAAATATCAAAATGAATCCACCACAGGTATACATGTGTTTCCCATCCTGAACCCTCCTCCCTCCTCCCTCCCCATACCATCCGTCTGGGTCGTCCCAGTGCACCAGCCCCAAGCATCCAGTATCACGCATTGAACCTGGACTAGCGACTCGTTCCCTATATGATATTATACGTATTTCAATGCCATTCTCCCAAATCATCCCACTCTCTCCCTCTCCCCATTCATTCTTTCCATCTGAAGATTTGTCTCTCTGCAACTTGGGGAAAGGTCATAGATTTCTGGCAGACACAAATCTCCACTCGCAAACAAGGTGAGCAAGAAATTGGTCATATCAACAACACCCAGAATGGAAGAAAATGTGCTCAAATGATATATTTGATAAGGGACGTGTATCTTGAATATAAAAAGAACTGTTACAGATCAACACTAAAAGACAGGTGGGACTTCCCTGGTGGTTCAGTGGTTGAGAATCTGCCTTGCAATGCAGGGGACATGGGTTCGATCCCTGGTCTGGGAAGATTCCACATGCCCCACCCCACCCCTGGGGCGACTAAGCCCATGCACCACAAGTACTGGGCCCACGCTCTAGAGCCCATGAGTCACAGACGTTGAGCCCATGAGCCACAACCACTGAAGCCTGCATGTCCCAGAGCCTGTGCTCTGCAACAAGAGAAGCCACAGCAATCAGAAGCCCGTGCACCACAACGAGAGAGTAGCCCCTGCTCGTCCCAACTAGAGAAAGCTGGCACCAAGCAACAAAGACCCAGGGCAACAAAGACCCAGGGCAACAAAGACCCAGGGCAAAAATAAGTTACCCAAAAAAAGAACTCTGACAAGCCAACAATAAAAGACAAATAGCTCAATTTAAAAATGGACAAGGAGCTTCCCTGGTGGCTCAGGGGTAAAGAATCTGCCTACCAGTGCAGGAGACTCGGGTTCAATCCCTGGTCTGGGAAGATCCCACATACCACGGAGCAAGCCCATGTGCCACAACTACCGAGTCTTCACTTAGAGCCCGGGAGCCGCAACTACAGAGCCCAAGTACCACAATTACCGAAGCCTGCTGACCCTAGAGCCTGTGTGCCACAAGAGAAGTCAAAATGGACAGAGACCTCCCCCGCCATCCATTGGTTAAGACTCATGCTTCCGGTGCAGGGGGCGTGGGTTCAACCCCTGGTCAGGGAACTAAGATCCCACAAGGCATGGCAAAAGAAAAAGATAATGACAAGTGCTAGTGAGGGTGTGGAGAGACCAGAACTTTCACACACTGCTTGTGGGAATGTCAGACGGTGCAGCCACTTCGGAAAATGGTCTGGCAGTTCTTCAAAGATTAAACACTGTTATGATATGGCCCAACAATTCCACTCTCAAAAGAAATGGAAATCTCATGGCATTTTAAGACCAAAAAGAAAAAAAATAAGTAAATGAAAACCTATTTTGGTATAAAAACTCATACACAAATGTTCACATAACAGAACATTTAGAATGATCTGTAACAAAAAGTGGAGACAATCTAAATGTCCATTAACCTGTGAATGGACAGACAAATGTGGTCTATCCATACAAGGGACTATTCCTCAGCCATCAAACGGAATAAAGTTCTGACAGATTCTACCATGTGGATAAACCTTGAAAACGTGATGTTAAAGTCAGACACAGACGCTATGTGTTATATGATTCTGTTACATGAAATGTCCAGGATGGGCAAATCTACAGAGATAGAAAATAGATTTGTGGGACTTGTACTGGCGAAGGATTCCAAATGGGTCACAGTCGCAGCCGCTCCCCACGGAGGGAGCGTAGGCGGTCCCGGTCCACATCCCGGGAAAGAGAATGCAGGCGCCAAGAAAGGTCCCGGTCCCAGGAGCAAGATCGGAGAAGCCGTTCCTGGTCCCCACACAGAAGTTGTTCCAGGTCCCCAAGACGACATAGATCCACATCTCCTTCCCCTTCTCGACTGAAAGAAAGAAGAGATGAGGAAAAGAAAGAAACAAAAAGCAACAAAAAGCAAAGAACGTCAGATAACTGAGGAAGACTTAGAGGGCAAAACAGAGGAAGAAATAGAAATGATGAAGTTAATGGGATTTGCCTCCTTTGACTCCACAAAAGGGAAAAAGGTGGATGGCTCTGTAAATGCCTATGCCATAAATGTATCTCAGAAGAGAAAGTATAGGCAGTACATGAACCGAAAAGGTGGATTCAGCAGACCTTTGGATTTCATTGCATGAGCTGAAATGTTGAAGAATGATGTTTTTTCCCTCATCTTGATCAGAACAATGGATTTTTGTATTTAATATGCATCAAAAACAAGATCAGAGTCCTTCCTCCTTGTAAAGTAAGAAAATTTTATTTATGATGTGTGTAGTTCACTTACCCAGCCTCAAAAAAAAAAAGAAGTTAAATATTACATTTTTTTCCTTTAGGAAATATCATTTGGGGCAGTCGTCAACCCCATTTTTTGGTCCTTATTCCTATGGAAACTGTATATGTTTTTTTCTTGGATGCTCTTTATGACTTTTTAAAATACATAAAAGTAATCTGGAAGTAAGTTTCTCAAATAAAGCAATAATTTCTAAAAAAAAAAAAAGAAAGAAAGAAAATAGATTTGTGGTTTCCAGGGGCTGGGAGGTTTACAGTGAGATGGGGAGTGACTGCTAAAGGGTTCCGGCTTTCATTTGGGGTGAAGAAAGCGCCCTGGAGTTAGATTGTGGTGACGGTTGCACAATCTTGTGAGTATACTGAACTGAACCTCTAAAGGGAAGAATGTTATAGTGTGTAAATTATATCTCAATAAAGTTATAGAAAGAAAGAGAGAGAGAGAGAGAAAAGGATGGAAGGAAGGAAATAACTCATATCTTCATTTTCCCTGAAGCAACTGAATTCCACGTCCAAGCCCCAGTCTCCCTGTCCTTGTGGTACTTCAAAGTCAGTCTGTCTTGTTCCTAAAAAGCACCTGGGTGAGGCCTGGGATTCTTCGTCCATAGACACCTGGCCTCCACTGCCTTCCCTAGGGACCCCGCTAACGTACACAGCACTTTTGCTCAGATTAGAAAAAAGCAGTAGCAGCCTCCACAGACAGGAACGTGCATGGGATTCAGCCCTATACAGCCTCGTGGAGGGTTGCCTTTGTGCAGTGCACAAAATGCACATCTGTACATGGAAGCCTTGCTTCCTGTCTGGCCCCCAGTTCCTCCACACAGTCTCTCTTTCCGCTCCCCACTGGAGCAGTGAACAGTATTTCCTGTGAAAGATCCAAAGAGCTTTGACCTTCTGCTTTCTGTCCCAAGGCCAGCAAAGACAGCAGCCTGGTCACAACTGGATTAGAGCTGGGGGAATAAAGAAAAGTTTTTCAAATTAACCTCTCAATAAGTCATCCAGACATATAACATCTGTTGAGGGTCGAATACTGGCTGGTGCCTAATAAGTGTGCAACAGATAGCTATTTTTTAAATATTTATTTAATAATACTGGGTCTTAGATGCCTCACAGGAACTCCTAATTGGGGCATGTGGGATCTAATTCCCCAGCCAGGCATCAAATCCGGTCCCCTGCATTGAGAGCTCGGAATCTCAGCCCCTGGACCACCAGGGAAGTGCCCAACACATAGCTATTTGCCAGGGTCCAGCCCCAGTTGGATCCAGGGATTCCCTCGGGAGGACGGCATCAGCAACTGAGAGAAATAGAGAAAGAGATAAGGAAAGAATTTTGTAGTTAAGAAGATAGAGGAGAGAAAAGAGGCTGATATTCCTTGGTTTACGCAGAAAGCCAATAAAGCCCCAGCACAGGACTTGCTCTGTTCACGGAGGCCGCAGGTGCCCTCTTGAATAGCTGAAGGTGCCCAGCCTTAGGCACCTTCTCGAGTGGGTCTTAGAAGCCCAGGCAGGAAAGTGAACGCAGAGGGCCCCTGCGCTCCAGGGAATCAGCCTGAAAAGGAAAAGGAAAGAGAAAGAACAACATGGGGAGACCAAGCTTGATGAGCATGGCCCACACTTTATTTTCCAAAGTAGTTTTTATACCTTAAGTTGTGCATAGAGGATAATGGGGTGGTTGGGTTGGGGGGCAGGTAGAGTCATGCAAGGTCAGCAGTCCTTGATCCTTATCGAAGCCAGGCTTTCTTTCTGCAAACATATCATATGCAAAAGCTTTAGGTGATTTACATCAACTTCTGGCCAGGAGGACTGTTAACATTTTATGACCCTTTCTTCAGAAAACTTACTTTTCTCTAAAGGTGATTATTCTAAAGTCAGGCGCCACCCTCTGAAAGCATTAGATAAAGCTGCATTCCTATAGGGCAAAATCGTGGTGGGCTATAACAAGAAAAGAATTAACTCAAGGGTCCAAGGTTACAAACATTAAAGCTACTACTTACATTTCTATACCAACTATATTAATCAATACACTCCCAGGGACACAGTAGGTAAGGGATATGGAAACTTGGCAGCAAGCATTAGCTCAACAAAGAAATCCTCTACTAGTTCTAACAATTTTAACTCTATGAGAAGCTCTGCATTGTTAGAATATCTTAAGCTTCCCGTGCCTCTCGTGGTTGGGAGGCTGTGAGCAATCACATGCATAGCTGCAGGAGTCCGAACAAACCTGTCAGGCAAGCTAGAAAGTCTTCAGAGGGGATTGAATCGAAACACTCCTATTATGCCCAGGAGACTTATTAACTAGAGTTTTAAGTTGATTTTCTTACAGAGAAAGGTGGTTGGGGATAGCCCCCAGTTAATGTCAGAGGAGTTGGTAAAAGTCATAAAATAGTAAAACAGACAGATTCTGGTTTTGGGGTAGATGCTCGGGCAGGGCCAGGGAGCCTCTCGAGCCCTGACTCGCCTTGCCCATCAGGGCTCTCCTGCATGACCTTGTCACGGGTAGGAACTCCTGTGCTGGCTCCTGGCAGTTATTATTAGCATCAATTTATTCCCCATCACAGCCTAATTCTTAAAAATAAAAACAAACCCCCATGCTGCACTTGAAAGCCTAATCTCCACTTGCAGCCACGAATGGGCTTCCCTAGTAGCTCAGTTGGTAAAGAATCTACCTGCAATGCAGGAGACCCTGGTTCGATTCCTGGATTGGAAAGATCCACTGGAGAAGGGATAGGCTACCCACTCCAGTATTCTTGGGCTTCCCTTGTGGCTCAGCTGGTTAAGAATCCGCCCACAATACAGGAGACCTGAGTTTGATCCCTGGGTTGGGAAGATCCCCTGGAGAAGGGAAAGGCTACCCACTCCAGTATTCTGGCCTGGAGAATTCCATGGACTGTATAGTCCATGGGATTGCAAAGAGTCGGACATGACTGAGCGACTTTCACTTTCTAGCCATGAACAAGCAAGAAACTGGAATTTACAAAAGGCCTTAGCAAATCTTTTTTTTTTTTTTTGGTGAAGGGCCAGACAATGGTATTTTAGACTTTGCTGCAATTACTCAGCTCTCCCAAAGTAGTATGAAAGCAAAATAGACAAGAGTAAATGAATGGCCAGGGCTGTATGCCCATGAATTTGACTGCTTTGGTCCAGGAGCCATAGGTTGCTAGCCCCTGGCTTACAATGTTCTCTCTTTCAAATTTCTTTTATTGAAGTATCGTTTATTTACAGTGTTGTGTTAATTTCTGGCTTACAGTAAAATGATTCAGTTACATATATAATTTTCCATTATGGTTACAGGATATTGAATACAGTTCCCTGTGGTATACAGTAGGACCTTGTTTTTATCCATTCTATATATAATAGTTTGCATCTGCTAATCCAAACTCCCAACCCCCCCTCCCCGACCCTCCTTCTCCTTGGTAACCACAGCTCTGTGCTCCACATCTGTGAGTCTGTTTCCTAGGTAGATTCATTTGTGTCATATTTTGGATTCCACATATAAGTAATATCACATGGTATTTGTCTTTCTCTTTCCGACTTACTTCATTTAGTATGATATGGCATTGCTTCATTCTTTTTATGCCTGAGTGATATTCCATTGTGCGTGTGTGTGTGTGTGTGTGTGTGTACACACCCCACATCGTCTTTATCCATTCATCTGTCAAAGGGTGTTATGCTGGTTCCATGTCTTGGCTATTGTAAACAGTGCTGTCATGAACATAGGGGTGTATGCATCCTCAAATTATAGTGCAAAATTGTCTCTTTTAGCCTTATAAAAATGGTTAAAGGTGATTGCTTTTCCTGTTTCACAGGTAAGAGATAGGACATGAATGGAATTGACATCACTAATGTACTCTGAGTAACGCTTGGTTTCCAAGACTTGTCCTGCTAAGCCTTTCATCATGCTAAGCCCTTCCCAAATATTCAGAGCCCTGCATCAGTGCTATCGAGTCTCCCATTTTACAGATGAGGAAACCAAAGCACCGATCAGAGTCTGTGCCCTCCGACTTCAGACATCTTGCTCCTCTTGCCACTTTCTGTCCCCACAAAGGGCAGAATCCTAAAGGTTCATACCTCTCTCTCCACGTCCCCAGTGGGGCCAACCCTCCCATCTTGTCTCCTCCCTGCAGGAGCGGATCCCCTTCGCTGTGGTTGGGGCTGACCGAGAGCACATGGTGAACGGGAGGTGTGTCCTGGGCCGGAAGACGAAGTGGGGCATCATTGAAGGTCAGTTCAGGGACCCTAGGGAGGGCTCAAGGGAGAACAGATTGAAAAGTGAGGCTCAGCCTCTTGCCCTTGCCATCCTTACACCCACCAGAGAGCCGGGTAGGGGTTTAAGCCCAGAGCTGGAAAACAGGCAGACCTGGGATCAATTTCCTTTGTGCTTCTGGGTGTCCCTGGGCAAGATACCCAACTCCCTGTTTCCTCACAATCAAATGGGTATCATGAAATCCTCAGCCTCACAGAGTGGGTGGAGGGGGAAGAACCACAACTTTGCATTGAAACCTGGCACCCAGGAGGCACCCTATTCATTCACCAGAATTTATTGTGGGCCTACTATGTGCCGGGCGCACTACGTGCAGTTCCTGAAGGGATACAGTGAAAGTGGGACCAACAAGGTCCTTGTGCCCACAGAGGTGGCCAGACAAGGACAGGTGGGGGTGCACAGAGAAGGAAACGTGTGGGGTCGGGGGGCACCTGAAGGAGCAGAGGGAAGTCCTGTGACTCAACAGCCGTCTATAGGAGCCACCTGTACCAAGGGCTGGGGACACAGCAATGAATGAATGAATGAATGGGAGGGGGGTTAACACAGGGAGAAATGTGGGGAGGGGCAAGCAGCGGCCGGGGGGGGGGGTGCAGCATACAGCCCACACTCAGGGTTTGGTGCCGTGTCTTGCAGTGGAGAACATGGCCCACTGTGAGTTCCCCCTCCTGAGAGACCTGCTCATCCGGTGAGCCAGTGGGGAACCCGGGAGGCTGTGGGGGCCCCGGGGGATGCCCACAGCCTGCCCCACTGACCTGCTGCCCATCTCCCAGCTCCCACCTCCAAGACCTGAAGGACATCACCCACAATGTCCACTATGAGAACTACCGCATCATCAGACTGAAAGAAAGCCACGCACTGCCCCAAGGGCCTGGCTGGGTGAACCTGGCCCCCGCCCCACCCCCCGCCCCCACAGGCACCCGGGCCAGTCCCGGGCCTGCGAAGATGTGCCGGTGGGCCGAGGACAACTCAGACGAGGATTTCTAAATGAGTGCTGGGTGGCCCCGCCAACACGCAGCTGTGTACTTGAGCATGTATTAAAGGTGGACATTGCTTTTTATGAAAAGCTGTGCTTTGAAAACATGAGGCATTTTGTAAATGACTTCTTTGAGCTATCCTCCAATAAAAGTATGGTTCTTTCTAAAGTAATAGTGTGAGACCCCAGGCCCTCGGGAGTCTTGAAGACCTGCGAGGGCTTGTCTTGGACAACTGGCCCCCTCTTCTGCCCAGAACCGGGGTCAAGGTCCAGATCAGGCGCAGCCCTCGGTCACAATGCCTCCCTCCCACACAGGCGTCATAAGATGTGACCTGGAGCAAGCTGCTTCCTCTGGTGGGCCTCAGTTTCCTCATCTACGAAATGGGGATGAGACTATCCCCACACTACAGTGCTGCTGTGCAGATAAAACGAAGTGACTCAGGGAATGTGGCTACCACCTAGGAGACACAGTTCTCAGAGGCGACGGGATAGCACATACCACCAGTCCAGGGAAGAGGCTGTGCCCCATAGGATGTGTGAGCACTTGCCAGGGCTCTCGGGATCCCTGCAAAGGAAATGGATCCCTGCAAAGGAAATGGACTTCACCAAAGTCCTCACGGTACACCTGAGCTCCCCCAGGGCCCGGGCAGGGGTGAGCACCAGAAAGTGACCCTGGGGAGCATCAGTGGTGTCCCAGCTCCTGGTCGAAGCACTCCTCATCACCGGGGCAATCTTTCTTGGGGTGGGGGGTAGGTATTCCAAGTGTTACTGAAAGAAGAGGTGTGTCCAGCTGCTCACCGCTCAAAAGCCAATACCAGCCAGGTGGATGGAAAGGAAAGTGTGCTGTATTTCAGATGCCAGTAACTGGGGCTGGGGGAGGGAGGATGTCTGTCCAAAGGCTGACTCTCCCCGCCCCACCCCCACCACTGGCCTCCAGTGGGACATGAGCTTTTCTAGACAGATGGACGGGGCTACATGCAGAACCAGCAGCCAGCTCTGACAGTCATCTTCAGATTGGTCACTGGTGGTCTGACCAGCGTCATCTTGGTTGTTTTAGGTAAGTTAGTCTTCAGTTTCAGGGTCCATTTGTTCCCATTTCTTTGAGGCCAATTTTCAGAATTGTGGCAGCTTCTGTGGTGGGTGCAGTCTGGTCATCATGTAGTTAACTTCTCCACCTGGTGTTTCAGTATCTCTAAGACAGCTTGGCAATCCACTCCAGTACTCTTGCCTGGAAAATCCCATGGACGGAGATGCCTGGTAGGCTACAGCCCACAGGGTCGCAAAGAGTTGGACCTGACTGAGTGACTTCACTTTTCAAGACAGCTCTCAGGATGTGGCTCAGAATATTATCTATAGCTCTTGAGAAAGAACGAACGGTCCTTGACTATTCTTAATGACTACATCATTATTATTTGGTCTCCTTTGACCATTTTCCTTTGTTTCTGCATTTCTCATTTCTCTGATTAAACTTGTTTTTTGACTAAAGTTTTCCACGGACAGAGGCGGGCAGAGGACATGGAGGGTAAGGACCACAGGATCCAGCTCCGTTTCACAGGGACAGTGGTCTTGTTCTCTGCTGACAACTTTCCCTCCAGTTCTGGAAGCTCTTGCCATGCCCACAGAGATGCTGCAGTGCATGCCTGGCATAGACTCAGTTGTGGGCCCAGTAACAGTAATGACTGTACACAGATTTCTTCTGCATTTCCTGACCTGTATCAGCTGGGTGAGGGCGGAGTGGGAGTGGGGCCTCAGCTGACACATCTCGGGATTCCCCAGGTCCAGCAAGTGTGAATGACATGTCCAGCTCTGCCCCTTTTTATTTTTATTTTTTTTTTCTGCCCCTTTTTAACTGAAGGACTTTGGGACTTTAGCAAGTCACCTGACAACCTAGATTCCACTTCCTCCTGCAGAAAACACGGACAGTACCCCCAACCTACTCTCCCAGGGTGTATGAAGACAAGCCTGCTCACAGATGCCTAGGTCCCATAAGGGCCATTTATCTGAATACTTTGTTCCATTTTATAGGCATGGGGGGTTCCCGTTGTGCTGCATGCTAATCAGGTCCTTGTCATAATGATAAAGTCATCGTATCAACTAACAATGTTGTTGTTTAGTCCCTAAGTCACGTCTGACTCATTTGCAACCTCACAGACTGTAGCCCACCAGGCTCTTCATCCATGGGATTTCCCAGGCAAGAATACTGGAGCTGGTTGCCATTTCCTTCTCCAGGGGATCTTCCCAACCCAGGGATCAAACCCTGGTCTCCTGCAGTGACAGGCACATTTTTTTGTTTTTAACCACTGAGCCACCAGGGAAGTCCAATAACTAACAATAGTGGGCCTTTTTAAAAACAGGGAATCACAGATGAAGTTAGTTGCAAAGCAGAAAGAGACGGAGAGGTAGAGACCAAGTGTACGGTCGCTGCTGCTGCGTCGCTTCCGTCGTGTCCGACTCGGTGCGACCCCGTAGACGGCAGCCCACCAGGCTCCCCGGTCCCTGGGATTCTCCAATATCGGCTTCCCTGGTGGCCTAGTGGTTAGGATTCAGCACTTTCACGGCCCGGGTTCAATTCCTGGTCGGGGAACTGAGATTCCACAAGCCGCTTGCTCAGCAGAGCTAAAATAAAAAAAATAAAAAAAAACAGGCAAACAAAAACTTGCATTTTATGCCACCTGCACTCTTTCCCTACCACATCTCTCTCCAGACCCTGCCCCATCACCAGGGATAAACATCATCTTGAATTAGGTGTTTACCTGAATTCCACCTTTCTTTACCCTCTACCACCTATGTTGTTGTTTAATTACTAAGTCATGGCCAATATACATTTAGGGATACCACACGTGTATATATTCCTAAATCATACACAGCATCGTTCTGTGTGTTCTTATAATTCATGGAAATGATTTCATTCTGTCACTTGCTTTTTAGCTCAACATAATCTCTGTGAGATTTATCCATCCATCATTCTACTGATCGACACTGAGACTGTTTTCAGGTTTTTATCATTACAAACATTGCTCTAAACACAGAAGCAATCTTTATTATTTTAAAAACGAGAATGTATTAAGCTATATATTAAGCCTTTATTGGGCTTCCCCAGTGGTTCAGCAGTAAAGGCTCCACCTACAGTGCAGGAGGCATAAGAGATATGGTTTCAATCCTTGGGTTGGGACGATCCCCTGGAGGAAGGCATGGCAACCCACTCCAGTACTCATGCCTGGAGAATCCCATGAACAGAGGAGCCTGGTGGGCTACAGTCCACAGGGTGGCACAGAATCGGACACGACTGAAGTGCTTTAGCACAAGCCTTTATTATGTATTAGGCATTTTGCTGCTAAGTCACTTCAGTCGTATCCGACTCTGTGCGACCCCACAGACGGCAGCCCACCAGGCTTCACCATCCCTGGGATTCTCCAGGCAAGAACACTGGAGTGGGTTGCCATTTCCTTCTCCAATGCATGAAAGTGAAAAGTGAAAGGGAAGTTGCTCAGTCGTGTCCGACTATTGCATATTTAAACCACAAGTTTACCTACCCCGGGTGTTACTATCCTAATTTTACTAATGTGTTATTCTTGTCTTCTCCCTCCTTCACCCCAACCCAATCACTTCCAGGGGCCTGTGGACTCTGCTTCAGGAATCTGGATCAGATCCCTCCCTGAGTGACTACCACCATCACCAGTATTACTTCAACTTCAGACCTCAGGGCTTCCCTCATAGTTCAGATGGTAAAGAATCTGTCTCCAATATTGGAGACCTGGGTTCGATCCCTGGGTCGGGAAGATCCCTGGAGAAGGGAATGGCTACCCACTCAGAATTCTTGCCTGGAGAATCCCGTGGACAGAGGAGCCTGGTGGGCTACAGTCCATGGGGGTTCAAAAGAGCTGGACAGATGGAGTGACTAACACTTTCACTTTCAGACCCAGGAGCTTCCAGCTGGTTTCACTGATCCCCTCTGGTCTCCCCGACATCTGTATTCCACCAAGCTTCCTCTCCTACCAGGACACTATCCTGCTTAAAAGCCCAAACTACTCCTTTCTCCTGGCTCTTGGGATATAACATTCAATCCTCCTGGGAGCCTTCCAGAGACCCCTGATTGGTCCCACCTCTTCAGCCTTGTCTCCCAAGGTTGGCGCCCTGCACCGGGACCACACTGGTCTCCTTTCTGTCTTGCAAATGCACCCCGATCTCTCGGTCCTCAGGATCTTCACACTTGCGGTTCCTTCTGTGTGGGCCCTTTCCCCACAAATCCCCAGGCTAACTCTAAGTTACCTTCCCTCTGACACATTCACCCTAAGAGGATCAGGTCCCCTCTCCTCTACTGCTTTGGCAGCATTTACCAAAGGTGACTAAACAATTATTTGGGCAATTATTTGTCCAGTGTATACCTTTTTCTTGGTAGAATATAAGTTTTATGAAAGAAAGCACTTGAGCATCACCGCCGAAACCCCAGCGCCTAGCAGAGCCGGCGGATAGGATCGCTCAATTGGCGGCTTTTAAAAAATATATGTATGAATGGATGAAAGGATTTTGAACGAATTAATGTCCCCCATTCACAGATGTGGAAACGGAGAATAGGAGCACGCAAGGGACCGGCAACGACAATGTGGCGCCCAGAGGCTGATGCCCCTTTTCGCCCGCCCCTCACCGGGTCACCTCCAGGAAAGACCCTTAAAGCAACACGACCCCGCGCCCGGCCGCAGGTAGCCCTCTCGGCATCTGCCTGAACGGCGCCGCGCGGCGCACTCTGGGAAATGTAGTCTAGTTGTCTCCCCGATTCCGGGGTCCGCGACTTCCGCTTCCCGCGGGCACCAGCCTTGGGTCTGAGTTGCCGCACCGGGCGCGCTGGCCTTCGCTGTGTAGCGAGGTACTGTCTCCTTTAGTTGTGCGCTGCGGCTCCTTCCCGGGCGCAGCCGTTAGGGCAGAGGTGAGTTCCGTGCGGTCGCAGCCGTTAGGGCAGAGGCGGGAGTCGAACCTGGAGTGCCTCCTCTTGCTGGCCTCTCTTGCCGGTGAGGTCCAGGCCGCGCCTCAGAGCGAGTTCAGAGTCAAGGGTGGTAAACTGAGTCAGGTCTCAGGTTGTCAGCGTTGTTATTTCGGGCTACAGTGGATTAGCCCGGGACTTATGACTTCCCTGGTGGCTCACACGGTAAAACGTCTGTCCACAATGCGGGAGACCCGGGTTCGATCCCTGGATCGGGAGAATCCTCTGGAGAAGGAAATGGCTATCCACTCCAGTACTATTGCCTGGAAAATCCCATGGACAGAGGAGCCTGGTAGGCTACAGTCCATGGGGTCGCAAAGAGTCGGACACGACTGAGCGACTTCACTCACTCACTTACTTATGAACTGGAGTTCTGGAATGAAAAATTTGTGTTCCAGTCTCATTGCTATCACTTCACAACCATATTATCCTCCGTGGGCTCTATACCTAAAACTCGTGGAGCTTCAGGGTTATTATTATTTTTAACATGTAAAATAGAGATACAGCACCTTTGGCGTTAGTAACTTAGGAACAAACAGTGGAAATGGGTATTGCCCCGTGCTGAGAAATTGGTGGCCTTTATTATTCTTGTATCGGGGAGAAGAAGCAGGCAGGACAAGGAATTGGGGTTGGAAGTTGTTGGGGTCTTGAGGAGGGTGGGTCTTGACTCCGGAGGCCGTTGTCTCCCTGGCAGAGGGTAGGCAAAAGCACTTGACATCTCTTTCAGAGGCTTAGCCTGAACAACTTCGGCCTTTGGAAAAGAGAGTCTCCAGAGGCCACTTTGCTCCAAAGGTTACTTTTTTCTCCAAAGCAGTCTTCTCTGTCAGGGATAGGGAGGCGGGTTACCCTGGACCAGTTGGCAAAGGGTCTCTTCTTGACCAGACTCTACTTGGGCTCCTCTGAACTCTCTTCTCAGCTAGGCCCTGATTTCTGGGCTTCCGTGTTTATTTCTTCATTGTTTGCTTGTGGCCACTTTAGCCAGAACCACCCGCCTCCCCCAAATAAATTGGGTTCCTTATCCTTCAGCATCCTCCAGGTGATGTCTCATCATCATGACTTTCCTTCAGCAAGAAACCCTTCTTATTCCTTACGTTTCCTTTTACTAATTTTCCATCCACTACCACCCACCCCCCAACCTCAGTCCCAGCCCTGCACCTTGGCTGTAAGTTCCCACCTTTCCTTGTATTAGGAGTTGGACTTGATCTCTCTCTCCATTGTAGCATAATAGGGAAGAACCTTTGTAGTCTATTGCAGTCTAGAGATGCTAGACTGCATCTAGGGATGTTGCCTATAAGCTTAAATTATCCATAATGACCCATCTCTGGGAATGCTGCCTTCCAAGTAAGGAGCATTAAGCTCAAATAGCTTTGTTTAGGGCTTCCCAGGCAACTCAGTGGTTAAAGAATCCCCATGTCAATGCAGGAGATGCAAGAGAGGCTGGTTCAATCCCTGGGTCCAGAAGATTCCCCCGGAGGAGGAAATGGCAACCCACTGTAGTATTCTTGCCCGAAAAATCCCATGGACAGAGGAGCCTGGCTGGCTACAGTCCATGGGGTCACAGAGAGTTGGATATGACTGAGGACTAAGCACACAGGCACCTTTGTTTAGCTCACTAGAAATATCCTTACCAGACCCACGTGTGAATGACTGCAAGAAATTAACACATCCGCTCAGGAGGCTGACCAGAACCAGGAAATGTATGATTTTACACCCTCCCCTTTTTAGTATAAATGAAGCCTCAATTCTAACTAAGGCAAGGTGGTTATTCGGGACACAAGTCTGCCATGTTCTCAGTCTGCCAGCTTTTCGAATCAAGTTGCTGTTCTTGCCCCAACAATTCGCCTCAATTTATTGGCCATTTGTGTGGCGAGCAGTACAAGCTTGGACTCGGTAACAGCAGTGATCCCTAACAAGTGGCATCAATAATTTCTTTTCTTAGAAGTGGCTTAAGAAGCTCCATTCCTCAGCTGTGGCTCTCTGTGTGTTAGTCTCTCTCACAGACTGGCTTTCCTCTTTGTGGTTGGCTTCAGCCCGCAGCAGATTCTTGGAGGGAAGCTAGACATTTTACCTCTATTTCTCTTCCCTAGCTCTGGCCTCTTGCCCTTTTAAGGAAGCCTTTGGAAAAAATACTGAAGCCAAGGAGGTGCTGGCTTCCCTTCCTGAAGTGGAGGCCAGATGAATGAATGGTCCTTTGTCTGAATATTTTCTACCTAAAAGAGCAGCTGCATTGACTTTCTCTTCCCCCTGGTGTGTTTTTCTGCAAAGCAGTATCATCACCTGCATCATTTTTTTGTCTGTGTATAGACTTACTGGTGGCTCAGATGGCAAGGAATCTGCCTCCAATGCAGGAGACACAGGTTCAGTCCCTGGGTTGAAAAGATCCCCTGGAGAAGGGAATGTGGCTGCCCACTCCAGTATTCTTGCCTGGAGAATTCCATGAACAGAGGAGCCTGGCGGCCTACAGTCCATGGGGTTGCAGAGTTGGACATGACTGAGCGACTAACACACACAGGCATACCTTGCAGATACTGCCAGTTTGGTTCCAGACCACCGCAAAAAGAGGCTATCACCATAAAGTAAGTCATATAAATTTTTGGTTTTCCAGTGCATATAAAAGTCAGGTTTATATTATACTGTAGTCTATTAAGTATGCAATCAGTTCAGTTCAGTCGTTCAGTCGTGTCTGACTCTTTGTGACCATGAATCGTGGCACGCCAGGCCTCCCTGTCCATCACCAACTCCCAAAGTTCACTCAGACTCACGTCCATCGAGTTAGTGTTGCCATCCACAGCCATCTCATCCTCTGTCGTCCCCTTCTCCTCCTGCCCCCAATCCCTCCCAGCATCAGGGTCTTTTCCAATGAGTCAACTCTTTGCATAAGGTGGCCAAAGTACTGGAGTTTCAGCTTCAGCATCAGTCCTTCCAATGAACACCCAGGACTGATCTCCTTTAGGATTGACTGGTTGGATCTCCTTGCAGTCCAGGGGACTCTGAAGAGTCTTCTCCAACACCACAGTTCAAAAGCATCAATTCTTCGGCGCTCAGCTTTTTTCATAGTCCAACTCACATCCATACATGACCGCTGGAAAAACCATAGCCTTGACTAGATGGACCTTTGTTGGCAAAGTAATATCTCTGCTTTTGAATATGCTATCTAGGTTGGTCATAACTTTCCTTCCAAGGAGTAAGCGTCTTTTAATTTCGTGGCTGCAATCACCATCTGCAGTGATTTTGGAGCCCCCAAAAATAAAATCTGACACTGTTTCTACTGTTTCCCCATCTATTTGCCATGAAGTGATGGGACCAGATGCCATGATCTTCGTTTTCTGAATGTTGAGCTTTAGGCCAACTTTTTCACTCTCCTCTTTCACTTTTATCAAGAGGCTCTTTAGTTCTTCTTCACCTTTTGCCGTAAGGGTGGTGTCATCTGCATATCTGAGGTTATTGATATTTCTCCCAGCAATCTTGATTCCAGCTTGTGCTTCTTCCAGCCCAGCGTTTCTCGTGATGTACTCTGCATATAAGTATGCCATAGCGTATGTCTAAAAGATGTACATATCTTAATTTAGAAAAATATTGCTAAAAAATGCTACCATCATCTGACAATACAGGGTTTCCTTCACAACCCTTTTCCTTCCTTTCCTTTTACAAACCTTCAATTTGGAAAAAACATAATGTATGCAAAGCACAATAAAATGCAATAAAATGAAGTCTACCTATACATCTTTGTGCCAGAAACAGCCCAGAAATGTGTTAGTGGGTTTGGTTTATCTCACACAGGATTTAATCCCATTTTGAGTCTGCATTTAAACTTGTTAGTTTTCACCTAAAAATCCAAATATTTCGATTCTGGGAAGTGACCAAATTGGCAGGCAGTGTTGGGCCTGCGTCTCCCACTGCTTCCTGAGGCCTTGTATCTGCTCCATCTGTCACCCGGCACTGTTACGTTTCTTATAGAGGGAAATTCTCCACACTCAAGTCACTCTCACACACAGTAATACAGAAGAAAGCCCAAGAGGGACGTGTTTAAAGAAAAATGGGAGAGAGCACCTGTCTTTGTAGAAAGCAAGAATATTCCAGAATGTTTAGTATCTGTGTCAAAAACCCGTTTTTACCTTCCTCTCTGACCCTTGTGGGTATTTGAGCAGGTGACCCCAGGCCCAGAGTGGGTGATAGTCTGAGGGGGACTTTTGCCATTCCAGGGACTGGTGGTGTTTGTGGGTTCTGTGTGTTATGGACTGAACTGTGACCCCCAGAACTCACACTGCAGCCCTAACATGACTGTATCTGGAGACAGGGTCTATCAGTTCAGTTCAGTCACTCAGTCATGTCCGACTCTGCGACCCCATGAATCACAGCACGCCAGGCCTCCCTGTCCATCACCAACTCCCGGAGTTCACTCAGACTCACGTCCATCGAGTCAGTGATGCCATCCAGCCATCTCATCCTCTGTTGTCCCCTTCTCCTCCTGCCCCCAATCCCTCCCAGCATCAGAGTCTTTTCCAATGAGTCAACTCTTCACATGAGGTGGCCAAAGTACTGGAGTTTCAGCTTCAGCATCATTCCCTCCAAAGAAATCCCAGGGCTGATCTCCTTCAGAATGGACTGGTTGGATCTCCTTGCAGTCCAAGGGACTCTCAAGAGTCTTCTCCAACACCACAGTTCAAAAGCATCAATTCTTCGGCGCTCAGCCTTCACAGTCCAACTCTCACATCCATACATGACCACAGGAAAAACTATAGCCTTGACTAGACAGGGTCTATAGGAGGTAATTAATATGAAAAGAAGAGAGAGAGCACCTTTTCTTCCTACCAAGTGAGGGCACAGAGGAGGCACCATCCATGAGCCAAGAGGAGAGTCTTCACCAGGAACCGAATCTGCTGGCACCTTAATCTTGGACTTCCTGCCTCCAGAACTGTGAGATATAAATGTCTGTTGATTAAGCCCCCTGTCTCTGGTATTCTGTTATGGCAGCCCAGCAGATTCTAACACTGTGTTTTTCCCAAGAGAAGCATGTGAATCATCACCCTGTCCTGAGCCACAACTGAGCCGACCTTGAACAGGAGACTTTCCAGACTTGACTTTACATCTCCACGGGTGAGGATTTCCAAGCACGCCTGGTGGTCCTTGAGTCCCTTCCTCCAGACTCCAGCCTTTCTCCGTGAATCTGTATCCTTTGCATCCTTCATGCTTTGCATACCTGTTGTCACTCATCTGCTTCTTATTTAACTTGCTGACTTCAGGGAAAAGACACTTTCAAATGCTCGGTGGTTCGAGGTGTAAATGGTATCTCCTGCCTTCCTGTTACAGAGAAGGCAATGGCACCCCATTCCAGTACTCTTGCCTGGAAAATCCCATGGATGGAGGAGCTTGGAGGGCTGCAGTCCATGGGGGTCACTAAGAGTCAGACACAGCTGAAGCAACTTAGCAGCAGCAGCAGCCTCCCTGTTAACTGATGAATCCTCTTTTGTGTCTAAAATTTCACGATGGAACCAAAACACAGCCAGACTCCAAGGAGAGATTTCATAGTATTGCACAGCACACTCTTATTCTTCATCCTTCCTGTTAATGAAGATAATAACAAGACATTTGCTGTTCACTGAGTGCTCCTGTGTTTCAGTCTAGGGCAAAATATTTTAATGTATTCTGTCATTTAATTCTATTATAGTAAGTATTCTCTAAGAAATAGGTACCATTAACCCCCATTTATATTATTGTCAGAATTAAGGTGTTTTTTTTTTTTTTTTAATTTTTATTTATTTTTGGCTGTGCTGGGTCTTTGTTGCTGGGCACAGGTTTTCTCTAGTTGGGGCGAGCAAAGTTTACTCTTCATTGCAGCTCAAGGGATTCTCATCGCGGTGGTTTCTGGTACCAAGCACCAGCTCTAGGCACGTGGGTTTAGTGGTTGCAGCCCACAGGCTTAGTTGCCTCACGGCATGTGGAACCTTACCAGACCAGGTTTTGAACCTGTGTCCCCTGCATTGGCAGGCAAATTCTTAACCACTGGACCATCAGGGAAGTCCTGGAATCAAGTTGGTGATGAGGCTGGGCAACAGAGTTCAGTGTCTAAAGAACAGATTCCACCCACTTATTTATTTGATTTCTCAGCAAATAGTTACTGAGCCTCTACCATTAGTATATGCTAAGCAGATCTACTTAGTGTGTTGAGAAAACTAGAGGGGCCCTGCTTGGGCAGCTCAAAGGAGAATCTTGGGACAAGACTAGAGTCTTCCAAGAAATAGCTTGCATATGTACTCTGAGTCAAAGCTTCAATTACCTGGGTGGCATTCAAGTTTACCTTTACAAGAGTGTTCTAAGGAGCAGAGTCTGAAGCACACTTGCCCGAGTTTGTCTTGGCTCTTACACTTTCCTAGCTGTGTGGCCTTAGGCAGGGGTCTGCACCTCTCTGAGCCTCAGTTTACTTAACTAAAATGTGGGTCACAATGATGTTTACATGATTGTCATTGTGAGGATTTAAGTAAGTAAAAACATGAGCTCCATGGACTTAGGAAGTACTTAAAAAACCTTAGGTTTTATTGTTAGCTTGCAAAGGCCTTAGAAAAAGTATAACAAAACACCAATTACATATCAGTTTTGGAAAACTGTGGTTCTCTGATGACTATCTGATATAGTTGAATTATGGACTGTAGCCTGCCAGGCTCCTTTGTACATGAATTCTCCAGGTCAGAATACTGGAGTGGGTAGCCATCCCCTTCTCCAGGGGATCCTCCCAGCCCAGGGATTGACCCCAGGTCTCCCGCATTGCAGGTGAATTCTTTACTGTTTGAGCCACCAGGGAAGCCCAGGAATACTGCAGTGGGTATCCTATCCCTTCTCCAGTGGATCTTCCCAACCCAGGAATCAAACTGGGGTCTCCTGCATTGCATGCAGATTCTTTACCATCTGAGCTACCAGGGAAGCCCATAAAAAAACGCCCATCACGTATCAAGTTTTGAAAACTGTAGTTCTCTGACGACTCAGAGAATTCAGTAGGATTAGGTAAACTGTTTGACTTGTACTGAGTTGTTGGCCCTTAGTTATTTGGGCTTTGGGAAATTACTAGCACAGATGACTCAGACCCACAGAGAGATGGGTCACAGACCATCTCTTCCCAGCCATAATTAAGTCGTAGGAGTAAGTGTGAGCTGAACCAGTGCCCAGTATGTGACAATGGACTGTGTGCCACCTGTCGGAAGATGATCTCCCCCTGCCTTCAGAGAAGGGCGTGTGTACCTTTCACGTGTGTGTACCTCACGTGTTGTTGGCCTGCTTCCACGACTGTGAGGCTGCCATTTTATTTATTTATTTTTAATATCTATTTATTTATTCGGCTATGCTGGGTCTTAGGTGTGGCATGTGGGATCTAGTTCCCTCACCAGGAACTGAACCCAGGGCCCCTGCATTGGAAGGGCAGAGTCTTAGCCACTGGACTACAAGAGAAGTCCTATGGCTCGCATTTTAAATCGAACTATTTTGTAAACTCCATAAATGGTACGAAAACAAGCTACATTTATAAGTGTAAATAGTTATATGTGATTATAGATACATGTGCAGCAATAAATACTTTTCCTTTAGACTCTACATGGTGCTTGGCACTTTAATGAATTGTGAACCTCTTACAGGAACACCACAGCCCCAGGTATCTGAGATCCACAAATCTGGAGGCCTGCAAGCTTCATCCCAGTATGGTTGCAGGTCATGAGCTGGTGTTTATGGAGCATCTGTTACATGCTAGACATCATCAGAGGGCCTTTACAAGCTCAATCTCATCGAATCCCATCTGTCATCTCTCAGAAGCTGGAGCTATAACAATCCCCATTTTACAGATGAGGTAAAAGGTAAGGCTTACCCAGTTACTAAGTGGCAGAGCCAGGATCTGAAGCACTGGTTTGGGTGTATGTCAGTGTAGGTCCAAATTCATACTGGTGTACTGGTGTGCATTGGTTATGGAGTGAATGTGTATCCCCCTCAAAATAGATTTAAGAAAGAAATCCTGGGCAAAGTAGAAATGTATCCTTTAAAACTCTGTTGGCTGCAGTCACTGAAAACTGCCCAGAGAAGAGAGGACCAGGACTATGTCAGTCAGGCCGTGGTCACCACATGGACTTTGCTGACTTGTGTGTATCTGGCCCCGAGGAGATGATACAAGACACAAGGCCAGGGCCCCGCAGCTAAGCAGGAGGCCATTAGAAACTGGAAGGTGTGGGGCAACGTTGAGGATGGTGGTGTCCCCACCCGTCTGCCCCTCTAGACAGAGCCCAGCGTGTCTCTTCTGTTCTGTTCCTTTTCCCTGTTCTCTCTTCCTCCCCTGCTACATACCTCTGTGACTTGTTCAAATTTCCCCTTTCCACTCCCCGCTGAGGCTGACAGAATGGCAGGCTGCTTGTGCTCAGCCTGAGTGCCAGTGCTCTGGACCGCCCCACACCTTGGTTTTGGTTCCCTCCAAGAGCCTGGCTTTCCTGACCAGCAGTCCAAGATTGTAAGGGGAAAATGCAGCACATGTGGTCCTGCCTTGCTTGAAGCCCCACCACGAGGCTGCCCTGAATCTGGTGTCTTCCCTTAAAGAGGCGTCCCACTATGCAGGGGTGGTCCCCAGAAGCCAGGGGGTGGGCAGCCCAGCATCTTGTTCTGCCTGCGTGCTCACAAGAAAAAATGGATGTTGGTTGTAGCGGGGGAAGTGGAACGTGAGCGAAAATGGAAAATGCGAGAATGAAGTGGATGGAAAGAAGGAAGCCAGTGGAAGGTGCTAGGCCTGGGGATGCCAGTGCTGAAGGACTCAGGGTCGTCTGGTGGTTAGTCAATGATTTTATGGAGCTCTTACTACTCACCGCCAGGCACGCAAGCCTCACCGTGATCCTCTACCTGCTCAGAGCTCCCTATCTGCCTACACTTCCCTCCTCCAAGCTCCACAGGGACACAGGTGACTGTCCAGTTCACCTCCTGTTCATGGTGCCTGCAGAGCAGAGCCCAATAAATACATATTTGTTGATCAAATTAACAAATGAAGAAATAAGCAGTTGATAACCAAGATGCACCAAACAAGTAATTTTGTCAGTCTTCATCTTCCAGCCTCTAAAATTGGGGTTGAACTAAGATACCTGAATTCCAGCCTCACCCCAGCTCTGCACCTACTGGTTGTGTCTTTGGGCAGGTCACTGACCCTCTGCACCTGTGTGTGTTGTTGCTGTTTAGTTGCTAAGTTGGCTAAGTTGTGTCCAACTCTTTGGCGACCCCATGGACTGTAGCCCTCCAGGCTCCTCTGTCTGGGTTTTCCCAGGCAAGAATATTGGAGTGGGTTCCCATTTTCTCCTCCAGGGGATCTTCCCCACCCAGGGATCAAACCCAGGTCCCCTGCATTGCAGCAGGTTCTTTACCGTTCTTGCCACCAGGGAAGCCCTGCACCTCTGTTTACTGACCTTATAAAACAGGGATAATAAAACCACCTTTGTTTCAAAGAGGAACCGATTTAATAATTACAAAGCATTTAGAACAGAGCCTGGCATATACATTGTACTGTGTAAGTAAAACAGTAAATTTCCAGGGTCCCCTCCACCTCGAGACTTTCTCAGGTCGGGGGCAGTGGTAGAACGAAAGCTGGGAGGATGGCCAAGTAGGTGGGTAGCCTCTGGAGCACTCACACATGCGCACTGAAGGTGCAGGGCTGTTACCGCCTACAATGCCTACTGGAGTGGATAGCCTATCCCTTCTCCAGTGGACCCAGGAACCGGGGTTCCCTGCACTGCAGGCGGATTCTTGACCAGCTGAGCTACCAGGGAAGCCCACAGCGCCTCGCAGGACCATTCTAACCCAGGGCGTGGCTTAACCGGGGGAGGACTACATTACCCACAGTGCATCCCGCCGGGCCTCAGTTCAGATCAGTCGTCTCCGACTCTGCGACCCCCCGTGGACCGCCGACCGCCAGGTTTCTCTGAACTGAGCGGGTCCCACCTCGCGGAGCAGAGTCGCTACGTAGTTCGTTTCTTTGCGTGAAAGTCGGTTCAGCCAATAGTGAAAGGGCTGCGTTACCGAAAATGCCTCCCTTTGGCCCGCCCTCCAAGACCCATTCCCATTCAACAGCGAGCTGGAACGAGCGAGGACTACGTTACCCATAATGCTTCCCGTGGCCGCCCCTCGCGGCCTTGCTCTCCAGCTCGACGCGCGGCTCAGCCAATGGTCGCTTCTGAGCGTCCGGGTCTGTGATGCACGGATGCTGGTCCTAGTTTCTGGACCGCCTAGACCTCCGTACCCACTGTTCCACTCCGGTTCCACCCCGCAGCACCGGCTCGCCGCGAGCTCCCCACGAGTCGCAGCGCTGTCGGTGAGTGCGGACGCAGGGTCCCCGCTCGAGCTTCTCTGTCCGCGGCGCTTGATGGAGCGTGGTTCGTGTTCGGCCTCTGTCCTAGCTGTCCCTCTTGCTGAAGGGGCGAGACGGGAAAGCGGGTCGGCCAGGGAGCCCTGACCCTGTCAAGACACTGGAGGGAGAGGGGCTGTGGTGGGGCTCGTGGAGCCCGAAATCCGGGTTCAGGTTGGGATACAATCTAAGCCCGCCTGGGCAGAGAGGTCCCAGATTCTCATTACATTTTCAAAGGACCTCGTCCAAAAATGGCAAACTGTGAAAATGAAAACTCAGCGTTTCTCGAATTCTGACCACGTTGCAGACTCTGTTAAAGAAAACCCTTTTAAAACATCCTGTTTAGTCCTCTCAGCAACCTCCTCTTTCACTTGAAGAACTGAGACCCAGAGATTAAGAAATTCTCCTGGGAATTATGGGGTTAGTAGTGAAGACAGGTTGATCTACTTTAACTTTTTCTTTTGCCAATAAGGGGGAGTTGGCCTTGGGGCCAGGGCAGGGGCTTATGGGCGCAGACGCTTATCCAACCTCTGTGCTGCACCCCATATGAGTTTAACTGTCTCTCCACAGAGACCTGAAAACATCTTTCCCAGTGTCTGGCCAGAGGTGCAGGGAGAGACAGGCGTTATCTCCAGGCCGGAGAAAGGGCAAGGGCTGCCAGGAGCAATGGCGACCTCTCCCGGCCCCCAGCCTCTGGCTCCCCTGGAGCAGGATGAGGGTGATATCCTCGTTGTCAAAGTGGAGGACGACTGCTGCTGGGAAGAGGAGCCCTCCCTGGAGGCGGAAGACCCTAGCCCTGAAACCTTTCGCCAGCTCTTCCGGCTGTTCTGCTACCAGGAGGTGGCGGGACCTCGGGAGGCCCTGAGCCGCCTCTGGGAGCTCTGCTGCCGCTGGCTGAGGCCCGAGCTGCGCACCAAGGAGCAGATCCTGGAGCTGCTGGTTCTGGAGCAGTTCCTGACGGTGCTGCCGGGGGAGATCCAGGCCCGGGTGCGGGAGCAGCAGCCAGAGAGTGGTGAGGAGGCCGTGGTCCTCGTGGAAGGGCTGCAGCGGGAGCCCAGGAAGCAGAGGCCGCGGGTGAGGTGGGGGGCATTTGGGCCCTGAGGTGAGGAATTGGGGCCCTGCTCCTGAGGTCTGCATTTGTAGGTTCCATGGGCTCTGGGCTGACACTGAAGAAGGTAGCTGCAGTTTCCCAGCCGTGGCTAGTGTGCATGCATCTGTTGTTTCACCACTGTTGTCCCAGTCGCCCTTTCTGAGCTATATGGTTTGGTTCCTTAACACCATCCCAACATACACAGGTTTTGATGGGAGGGAGGCTGGAGGCCTTTTAAGGCTGGACCTTGAGAGTTGAAAAGATTCCCAAACGGGGAAGAGCCCTGGGAAGAAAGACCAGGTGCTGATGGGTGCCCTGGTTGGAGCCCCAGTGTCTCCAGAGCCATACCATTCAATACAGTAGCCACCATGTGTGGTTTTTCTCATAGTTAAATAAAATGGAAAATAAATTCGTAGGTTGTACTTTACCACCTTCCAGAGGCTCAGTCGTCACATGTGGCCAAGTGCTACTTGCTGGACAAGGATAGCACAGATATGGGGCACTTCCATCATCATGGAACATTCTCCAGAGAGCACCACTCTTGAGCACTCTCCTCCTCCTCAGCAAATTTGGGGAGTAGTGGGGAGTCTCTTACAAATCTCTTCTGCTTGGGTCAGATTGATTCCTTCTGACTAGATACTTGGCAGACTCCGCAGGTCACCTTCTTCCCGTGGCAGTGCCATTGGCTGCACACTGCTGTTCTTTTGCATCTGTCAAAAGAGAGCAGCACCCACCCCACCACCAAAAAAAAAAAACAAACCCTGACCACAAGGTGAGTCGAATGCAATAAGCAAATCCTGCCTTGAGATGGCCAACAGGAATCCAGGAGCCCTTCTCAGACCCCTGGCAGCCTGGGCACCTGGGGTCCCTGGCACGGGCTTTCCTCTGCCACTGTGCGCCGTCACCTCCGGGTGACAGAGCTGTGAAATGTTAAGCCTGGGACAGGGTCCCTGGTGCTGGTTTCACAGTTCCCCAGGGACATCTCTTGTCCTTGGTACAGTTACGGAGGTCAGTGCACTCTGAGACCCAAGTTCGTCTGATTCACCTTCCTTGGAATTAGGAGGTAGATGGTTCCAGAGGGCTTGGAGATGACCTTAAGAAGTGGAACAAGTGCAGTAATTCAGACTTCCAAGACGAAAGCTGGTTAGGGGCTTCCTGGCTCAGTCCTTTCAGGAACACTCACGGAAGGGAGGAAGGGTGAGAGTGTGCTACGGTGTGATGGAGCGAGATGCAGAGTTTCAGGAGTGGAGCAGGCCTCCCCTTCCCCAGCTTGGAAGCCTGACCTCTTCCTGGGTCACTGGCCTTCTCCCTGGGGGCTGGCTGAAGGGCAGCACATGGATGGTTGCAGAGGCCGTCAGACTGAACAAGGCGGCCCAGTGATGAGGCAGAGCCTGGGACCAGGGTGCCCACGATGAAGGGTGGGGCACCTGTGGGCACCCCCAGCCTCCTGGGAGCTGGTGGGCAGATCTCTGTCTGTTGTAGGATCCAGAGTTACTCCCTAATGACGCGCTGTCCCATGGGACAGAGGAGTGGTTCTCAAAACACCAGGTGGAAGCCCAGCCAGAGGAGCTGTCCCTGGGGGAAGGGGCTCAGCACTCCAGCCAGCCGCCCCTAGCCCAGCTGAGCCACAGGCCAAGAGGAGGCCCCTCGCTCTGGCCAAACAGGGGTGAGTAGCTGCCCCTCTCGAGGAAAGTGTAGCCTTGCACCCAGGAAGGGAAAGGGGAAGGACTGTGGCTGGTCAGACCTGCGTGCCTGTGGGCTGGGCGGGCTCCCTACAGGTGAGTGTCCATGAGGGGTGGCTGGACCTGTCCCGCCTTCGCTGCTGTGGCCACGGGTGGGTGACTCTGTACTCTCTCCCCAGGCCCTGCAGCTTCACAGCATCAGGAGACAGCAGCCCTGGCCACATCCTTCCTTTCAGCCTGGTCCCAGGTGAACAGCTTCCCACTCGGCAGCATCCCCATGCATCCCACGCCCTTGTTACAGGCACGCTTCTCTCAAGTGGTCAGGTCTGTGGGTTTTTGAGGCAGACTTTCACCCCCTGGGAAGTCTTACCTGCTCTCAGATGCCACCTGAATATCAGGTTTGTGCTGGAGGATTCTGCGGTCCCAGTGGTAAGCTTGGGCAACCGCTTCAAACCAGCTGTATTTTAAAATCTCCTAGGATCAGGGTAAAATTAGAGAATTTTCCCCCAGACCTGGCCTGACATCCTAATCTCCTTTGTTTCAGTAACAGCTCTGTTGAGATATAATTCACATACCATGCAATTTACCCATTTAAAGTATACAGTGTTTAGTATATTTACACAATCACATTTTAGAACATTTTAATCACCTCCCCAAAATACCCCCCACCCATTAGCAGTCACTCTCCATTTCCTCTCCCTTAGCCCCTGGCAGCCCCCAGTCTCTCTGTGCATTTGCCTCTTCTGGATGTTGTTTGCTTGGGTGTTAATTGTGCTTCCAGGTAACTCTGGTGCTAGACTTGGGTACCACTGGCCTAGAGGCATCCTGAAGTCCCCAGGTCACCCCATTCAGGTCTTGGGGCTGGCTTGAGCTGAGGCAGGGCGGGCTAACTTGTGAACCTGAATAGTGTCAGCTCCAGTGGGTGAGATCTCAGCAGACGCAGCTGCTCCCCGCAGCATGTCTGTTCATGGTCCCTGGCCCTGCGGCATTGGCACGGAGCTTAGTGGTGACAGTGTCCTGAAAAGCAGGGTCCAGCCGTGCCTGAGCTGAGCTTCGGAGGAGGGAGTGGATAACAGCATGCAGAAAGGGAAAGGGTGGGAAGGGAAAAAGGCGGGGGAAGCAGGACCTTCCATCATCACACGAGAGGAGGAGACGGGCGAGCCCACCAGGCTGGCCCCGCCTGCAGGAGCAGGGGCATTGACTCAGCAAGCTGCGTTCCCGCAGGTGCCGGTGACCTTGGAGGACGTGGCGGTGTACCTGTCCCAGGAGGAGTGGGGCTGCCTGGACCTGGCTCAGCAGGACCACAGCTGCGACGTGCTGCTGGAGGATGCAGGTGCCGTGGGGAGACCCTGTCAGACACCGCGCTGTGTCCCAGAGTGGGCAAGTCTCTGGGAGGGTGCCGCTTCCTTTGGGCTTATTGGGGGTGTGTGTTGGTCTCCAGAACCCGAGGCCCCTGGCCACCTCCCTGTTCAGCACTTTCCCTGGCTCCCGCCACCTTTAGGAGCTGCTCTGGCAGTTCTCAAACTTTAGTGGCCTGAAGAATCCCTGGAGAGGCTGTGAACAGTAGGGACTCGTGGGCCTTGTGCCCAGGGGATGGCTGTGTGAGTCAGGGCTGCTCCCTGGCGAGTCTGCTAAGCAGCCGCTGCATGCAGCCTGCACTGCCAGGGCCACCAGGTGTCCTGTTGGTGCCCCGCCTGCATCGAGGGCAGCGTGGCGCTTGCCCCGTCTCAGGCAGATGCCCAGAGCCGCCCTGGGTGCCTTCTTTTCCTCTTCCACCACACGGCTTGTCCAGTGTCAGTTCAGCCTCTGTGCCACCCTTGGCCCCTGTGGGCAGGGCTTCTCTTGACCAGGCTCTGGCTGTCCACGGCCTTTCCTCCCCACCCCATGCTGTCCCTTCTCAGCTGCCCTGCTGCTCTTGACACTTGTTTTCTTCCTGAGATGTTTTCTAAAGGAGTTGAGACCCTGCTTTGTATCAGTTGGAGTTCTCCAGAGAGAAAGAACTATTAGGATGTGTGTGTACGGAGAGATTTATTTTAAGGAATTGGCTCTCATGATTGTGGTGGCTGGCAAGTCTGAAATTTGTACAGCAAGCCAGCTGGCTGGAAACCCAGGTAGGACTTCTAGGCTGCCATCTGGAGGCAGAATTTCTTCTCCAGGAAACCTCAGGTTTTGCTCTTAAGGCCTTCAGCTGATTTGGTGAGGCTCACCCTCAGTGTGGAGGGTAATCTGCTCTATTTGTAGTCATCTGATTATAGATACTAATTACGTCTACAAAATAATCTCCATAGCAACATCTAGACTGGTATTTAGGGACATCTAGACTGGTATTTAGGGAATTCTCTGGTGGCCAATGTGGTTAGGGCTCTGTGCTTTCACTGCCAACAGTCCCTGGTTGGGGAACTAAGATCCTCCAAGCCCCATGGCCAGGAAAAAAAAAAGCTTGCTAGCTTGCTATATAACCAGACGGTGACACCATAGCCTGGCTGGGTTGGCACAGAAAGTTAATGATCAAATACTTTCATTTATATCCTCACTTTTCCCAAACTAACTGTGTACACAACGAGTAGAGATGAAACTTGTCCATTGCCGAGAACGCTGGCCTGCTGGGTGTGCAGCTTGCTGCCCCACCTCTCTCTGCCTCTGTGGTGTCTGCCTCCTGCGTGTTTTGTAACTCTTGGCCGTTTCCCCTCGGTTATGGTGACACCCTGACACCTCAGGGCACCTGGTTTCCCTCCCAGAGTCAGGGAGAGCCGTTGGCCGTGTTTCCTCACTCACTTCCTCCTCTCCGAGCAGCTAGTCTGCACAGAAGCAGAGCGCCTCCCTGTCTTTCAAGGTATTGAGCTTGTCCTCAGGTCACCCCTGACACCCCTTTGCCCTCACGAGGAGGAGGTTGTTGCAGTCCCATGTTCCGTCCCGGCCACACTCACATCCTCTCTTCTCTTTCTCCACGAGCAGGACTCCCCACGCCCGGGCCCTGTCTGACTGCCCTGCAGGGGCAAGGAGAAGACCCGCGGGACTCAGCTCAAGCAGCCTCGGGGCCAAGGGAGGTCTCTGGTGGAGCCAGTTCAGGTAAGGCATCTGCGAGGAGATGGGATCCCAGATGAAAATCTCCCTTCTCCTGGGCTGAGACCTTGGTGACTGTGTCTGTGGGCTTTAAGCTCAAGGGCTTAGAGCAAGTGTTGGCAGGCTTTTTCCAAAAAGGGCCAGAGTGAACAGGTTTTAGGGACCATGCAGTCTCCCTTGCAGTCGATGCCTCAGCTCCACCGTCCTGGTGCAAAAGCAGCCACAGATGGTACAAAAAGACACGGGCATGTGTGTGAAACTTCCCTTGCAAAGACTGACTGAGCCCCGCCTGAAGGGAAGGCGAGGGGAGACAGGGGCTTTAGGGGCTCGAGAGGCACGCCCTCAGGGTCGCAGGAGAGAGTCCTACCAGCTCAGCTGGGACAGTGTGCTGCACGCAGGTGCGACGGGGAGCCTGGTCCCGGGGAAGACATGAGGGGCCGAGTGTCGCCCGGCCAGCAGAGCTCACTCTCCGGGGCCTACACTGTGGGTGGAATTGCAGTCATATGGTCACTTGGTGTGACCATCTGAGGAGCTGCCAGACTCAGTTCTCTGTAAAAGCTCTCCCCAAAGGCCAGGGCTGTGGCTCTGTCATGTCTCAGTTGTACAGACAAGGTGAACGTGAGCTCCAGCCCACGCTTGGCTTCCCCGATGAGCCATTGTGGAAACAGGAGGGGCCCAGGTGGGGGTTCGGGGGGTGGATGTTTCTCGGGGGGCCTATCCCTCCCCTGTTGAGTCATGGGCTTCCACATCCTCAAGTGTGGATGGGACCGTCACAGCCCCATCTCACAGGCCTTGATGAGTTACTGTGTGCTTCTGAGTGTCTGCCCGTGATTTTAGTTCCTGGAATCAAGCTCTGAGTGTTGTGTGCCCGAGGAAGGTGTGGAAGGGCACTTGAAGGCACTGCTATCATCTGCCTCACATGGGCCGCCCCGCCCCTGCCCGCCTTCTCCAAGCGTCCCTGTCCCTCCTCCCCTCCCCATGGAGCCCTCAGCCACTGTGCTCTCTCTGTCTCAGAGCGTGGGAGGCGATTGGAGGATGGCGAGGACTCTGGGGAGGACGCCTCGCTGAGCACAGCATGGGCCCAGGCACTCCCAGATCTGGGTCCGGGGCCCGGCCAGGCCAGACCCCAGCGGCCTCAGGACAGAGTGGGGCTCCTCGGGGTCCGGAAGCCACACACGTGCCCCGAGTGTGGCAAGGCCTTCCGCAAGACGTCGCACCTGACCAAGCACCAGCGCACGCACACAGGCGAGCGGCCCTACCAGTGCCAGGTGTGTGGGAAGCGCTTCGGCGACCGGTCCAACTGCAGCACGCACCAGCGGGTGCACACGGGCGAGAAGCCCTACGCCTGCGCCGAGTGCGGCAAGCGCTTCAGCCAGAGCTCCAGCCTGGTCATCCACCGCAGGACGCACACGGGCGAGCGGCCCTACCAGTGCCAGCTGTGCGGGAAGCGCTTCAACAACAGCTCGCACTTCAGCGCACACCGCAGGACACACACGGGCGAGAAGCCCCACACCTGCCCAGCCTGCGGTAGGGGCTTCCGCCGGGGCACTGACCTCCGCAAGCACCAGCGCACACATGGTGGGGAGCAGCCGCCACGCAGACCCCCAGGGCTCCAGGACACGCCCGGGGCCTGGGCCTGATCATTCGGGGAGCTGCAGGGTCGTTTCATTCCCGGAGTCCATCTCCGGGCGTCTTCAGACTCTGTTCCCGTGGCCCCAATGTGAGCAGGAAGCCGCTGCAGGTGGATCAGGGTCCGGGGCTGCCATGAAGAACACACACGGGGGAGCACCTAACGGCAGCAGGAATTCTCAGGTCAGGGGCCAGAGTCTGAATTCAAGGTGCCTGCGGGCTGCTCCTTCAGGAGGCTTGGGTGGGGTCCGTCTGCGCTCTCCTCCGGGCTTATGGCCACAGGGCTCTGCCACCACCTCCCTATCCCCTTCTGCGTGTCTCCACATGTGCTCCTGTCTTATAAGGGCGCTGTCATTGGATTTAGGGCACACTCAGTCCAGAACGACCTGATCTTAGCTCTTTACATCTACAAGGACCTGTTTCCAAGTGGGGTCCCCGCTAAGGCTCTGACTGTTAACTTGGGGGACACCCTTCAGCCCACTTGGGAGGAAGCCTTGGTGGCTGTGGCCTCTTGCAGCTTTACGTGTCCCCGTCCTCCAAGGGTTTCTCTTTCCTTCCAACCTCGCCACGCTTGCCAGGTGTAGCCCATGGGGGTTCTCCAGCATCACAGTGGTTGGGGGTTCCCCTCACAGATCCATGGCTGTTCTGTTGGATCCACGGCTGTTCTATTGGATGGGCGGCTGATGCGGGAATGCTTCCCTGAGGACCCTTCCTTCTAACCTCCCCTGCTTGCCGGGCAGTCTGGGGGTTTCCCCAGGAGAGGTGCCAGGGCTGCTGTTGTCCGGCCCAGGTGGCCATGTCCCAGGATGCAGGCTGGCCTTGGTTGTGCCACTTTGTCTTTCTGATGTGGTCATGCCTCTGATCGGTTCCCATCTGTGGCCTCACGCATGGCTGAGTGGCTCAATAAGAGGCCTTATTTGCTGTTGTCATGAGTGAAGTGGTGGGGCAGCTCTGAAACCGCTGGGTTTCAGGATGTCCCATCCAATCACTAGACATACTGTTATTTTTCCACACACCCCACACACCCCGGGGGTGTGAGCTGCTCTCCTCTGTTCCCTTAATAAACAGCGTCTGTCAGTTGTCCTGGCACCTGGGCTCTGTCCTGCATGTTCACTGGGGCCACCCAGTTGAGGGATGGCTTCTCCCTTCTGGGCCAGCTTGTGGGGCACGTAGCGTCCACTCAGATCCAGCCACGTCAGTGTCGCCAACGGCCCACCCACCTGCCCCTCACAGACTCACTTCTCACATCCCGTCTGCTGCTGGAGGTAGCTGCCCTCTGCCAGGCCTGAGAGCTGGGCCAGTCCAGTGCCTGTTCCCTGACGTTCTCTGTCCTGTAACAGGACTTCACGTTCTAGATGGAGACTCAGACCTGGGAGCTTGAAGCACCTTGTCCAAGGGGCAGGGCCCACTCTCGGCCCTCACCCTCCTGGCCTGCTGCTTCAGCAGTTAGCAGAGTTGAACCTGGGACAAAGATTTTGTTTTCTGTCACTGTTATGGAAACATCTTGAGTGAACTTACTGCCATTGAAAAGGGTAGAGAGAGTAGGGGAAATGGAATTTTAAAAACAGCCATTGCAGGACTTCCCTGGAAGTCTAGTGGTTAAGACTGCATGCTTTCACTGCAGGGGGCACAGGTTTGATCCCTGGTTGGGGAACCAAGATTCTGCTTGCTGCACAGTCTGGCCTTCTGCCTCCACCCCCACCCCCGCCCCAGTAGTTCTTGCTCTTGAGAACTAGTGACTGGTGGAGGCTGTGTGCCCAGTGCCTGAGCTATGACCGTGCTCTGTGCGCCTTGGAGTGGAGGGTGGGGGCCTCCGCAGCGAGGAGAGGGCCTGGGGGCCCCCGGTGATAGTAGGCTGGCTCCAGTCCCTGCAGGACAGGCTCACCGAGGCCTCGTGTGGCCTCGGAAGCCAGCTCACATCTGACTTGTAATAAAAATGCTCCTTGTTGTCAAGAATGGGGGCTGCGGTGAGGCCCCCGTGGCAAGATCAAGTGGAGTCTGTGGCCCCAATCTTGGCTGCCTGTGGCTGGGCAGGGCCTGCTCTATCTTATGGGGGGCTGGGTGGGAAGGGGGCCCTTGCCCACCCTCAGGGCCTGGCAGCCAGTGGTGACCCCAGCTGAACGCTGGAACACATGCCCAGAGGCCAAGGGTTGTGCTGGGCTGCCTGAAGCCTTGGCACAGGGGGTCCAAGCTGACCACTCTGCTCTTCCCATGGGGCAGACAGGGCGGAGGGGCGCTGAGACCTTGAAAACAAGTTGGAGTCAGAACAGAGTTGTCACAGAGTAGGGCTTCAGCCTGTTGGGAGCAGCTGGGCCAAGAACTGACAAAAGGACTGAAAATTGGTGGCGGTCGGGAATAACGCTAGGAAAGGGTTGGTGAGGGAGACGGCAGAGCCTCCTCAGCTCTTGCTGGTCGTCCACGAGAGTAGGCATGGGTGACAGTTTCCAGCGTTAGAACATTCATGTTCTGTGTTTAAAAGTCAACCCACCTTTACTTTGGAAGGACCCTAGAACATGATTATATACGTGCCGCCTTTGTGTCTTGGTTAAAGAAAAAAAAGCAAATTTCAGTCCACCCTTCCATCCAGACATCTGTGTGTGTGTGTTGTGGTTTGTTCAAAACAGCCAACATCAAGGACCCAGAAAATCAAGCTAAGTTTTCCAAGACCTTTTCAGCCCTGAAATTCTCTAAAGAAGTTTTACTTAAGTTTTGTAGTTACAAGAAAAACAACAAAAAAAAAAACCTTGTATGATGGAAATCAATAAATGCACATTAAAGAGGAAAAAAAATGCAGAAATGGAAAAAGCTGAAAAAGCACCCTAGTCCCACCGTCAGAACAAATCCGTTGTCTCCGTGGTGTTCCCTCCGGCTGCTTTTTGGAGGGTGTGGGGCCGTGTGACACGTCTGCTGTATGTACAGGTCTGCACTGGTGTCCTTGCCGTGAGTGCGTGAAGATGTTCTGATTGATTTCCAGCAGAGGGCTGGCAGCAGAGCCCCAGCTGGGGGTCCCCGTGCTGCAGATGGAGACGGGAGAGTGAGGGGACCACCAGTGCCTTGGTGCTGGTGTCGAAGGCAAGTCAGATCACCTGCTCACCTCCTCAGACCCGAGGCATCTGCAGTTGACCCCAAGGAGGCACCAGGCCTCCCGGGCTGTCGCTGGGACGTCCCCCTGCGGGTCTGGCCTGTGTGCCCCTCTCGGCCCAGAGCGTTACGTGTTGCTTCACCCCAGGGCTGGACCCGGCCGGATCTCCAGGGGCCTGAGCCTTCTGACTGACAGGACTCTTGCCGGCGGGCAGCTGAGGCCAAGCGGACGCCTCCCGAGATGCCCTGAGCTGCTGGAGGAGCCGACTCTTTCCCGTGCAGTCCCTGTGACACGGGAGACGTGACCGCCATCAGCGCTAAGTGGAGCCAACCTCCCAATGCTGTGCCACAATATTGGGGTACTGTGCCCAAAACAGGACACCAGCAGAGGGGAGCCAGGGTGCTTCCGGAGTGTGTGCCTGGTTCTCAAGACACTAAAGAAATCAAGACTGCGGCCTCCCAGCCCGCGCTGTCACACAGCACGTCAGCACATTAAAGGCCTCTGGGAGGACACCTGTGTGGCACTTCTCAACCCCAGTTCGTCTCCCCTTTTTGTGCCTGGGATGTCCAGCCACACACCACGTGGGAAGAAAGCTGCAGTGGACTCTGACACTCCTAAAGGGCAGAATCTGCAAGGTCTGGAAGTCCAAAAGCGACAGAGACTGCCAGAGCGCGTAGTGCAAATTCACCCCACGGCCCTGGGGTGGCCTCCGCTCCTCAGAGACCTGAGCCTTCCCTGAATCTGACGTTTCACTTAGTTGACCTGAGCCTTTCCTCTCTGGCCGTTAACCAATCACGTAGTCCCATCCCTACAATATCTCTTCACCTCTGTTGCCATCACTGGCAGGGAGCAAGTCAATTTGTGGAGCTATTTTTCAGAAAGAAAATGTAATCCCTTCTTGAAACCAAGCTAAGGCATCCTGGGGGTTGTCTGGAGGGGAGCAGGTCAGGCTGGGCTACCCTGCCAGCCTCCCAGAGCAGCCCACACCCTCCTGTGCAGGCTCTGTGTGTGCAAGATGCTGAGAGCAACAACGTTAGAAATTCGAGCTGGGACCAGGTGAGCATCCCCGCCTGTGACGGTGAGGGGCGCCCATGCGGTTACCGTAGCCTGGCTGGGCCCTGCAGGTCTCTCTGAGCTGCTGTCTCTTCCGCCTCCTCGCTGTCAGAGGAGCTGGAGTAGGAGCTGGAGCTGCGGGCAGACGAAAGGTGGGTTCCTCTGGAACCGCACAGTCTACTCTGGCCAGGCGTGGCTCCCGCCAGGGACTTGGAGCACCCAGGGCTCCCGTGTGACACAAGGCAGGAAGGTGGGCAGCCAGCCAAAGCCGCAGGGCCAGTGAGCTTCCTGCAGGTGGTGGAGGGGTGCGGCCAGGGCCGGGTACCCCAGCCTCGGCTGAGTGAGCCCCCTGTGCCCCAGCTTCCCCACTCCCTGCAGGGAGGGCCTGTGGCTGTGGCCCCGTGGGACTGTGGGCCAGGCTCAGTTCCTGGCTGGAAGCCCTTCTCCAGTGAGGAGAGCTCCCAGGACCTGCTGTCCAAGTCCCCTTCCTCCTGAAGCAGCAGGTCCGCCGCAGGGCTGTCAGCGTTTTCTGTACCTCTCCAAGGGCTCCTGGTCCGAAGTCTTCGTTGGCCGCAGGTCAGTGAATATGGTGGGAGGCTCTGCCGGGTTCTTCAGCTGCATGTCCTGGGCTAGCGCCTGGAAGCCCAGCTCCCTGGAAGCACATCTTGGGGGTGGGGGTGGCTGAGTCACTTCCTGGTGGTCACTGTGAGCTGCCCGTGCTGGGCTGAGCACCCCTGTGCAGGACCCTGAGAACAGCCCTCAAGATTCAGGCCAGCGCTGTCCAGTGGAACTCTGAGTGGCGCCTAGATGTTCTGTATCTGCACTTTCCAGTGTGGTAGACACTCACCAAAAGCTATTTAAACTTGCATTTAAGCTAATATAAGTTAGAAATCCCATTCCTCAGCTGCACTAGCCATGTGTAGCCAGTGGCTACTGACTGGACAGTGCAAAGTCCTTTCTACCGGACACATGGGTTGTCAGGGACAGAAGCCTGCTTCAGCTAGCTCAGGCAAGAAAGGGAATTCCTGGCTCTCAGACTTCTAAAAAGGGTGGGACCACCAGAGTGTCGGAAGTTGGGATGCAGCTGGGCCTTAAGGGACCTCAGGGCCCTGTCCCTACCTCTGCCCACCCCATCCCCCAGCTGACCTGGCTGGGGACAGGTGCTTGGGGCTAGCCCAATCAACAGTGGCCAGAGGGAGAGGGTCCTCCCCTAGGGAGGATTCCCATGGGGTGGGAAAGAGCAGGTGCTTTGGGGCCTGAGTCCCAGCTCTGCCACTTATGTCTGGGCAAGTCAACCTCTCAGCCTGTTTCCCCCTCAGTAAAATGGGGGGTAATAGTAATACTGACCTGATCATATTCTTGAGATGAAGAGAAATACACATCAGGTGCCCCGCCTTTAAATCAAGGCACCATAAACGCTGAGAGAAGCTACCACTAGGGAGGATGGGGCCAGGGGCCAACAAAGCCCACCTGCTTCCGCTTTCCCATGGCCGGGCTTCCCGGGGTGTATCAGCAGGCACTCTCCAAGCAGAGGCGGCGGTTCTGGACTGCCTGGCACACAGGAGGCTCAGGCGTTCCATGAGCCGGTCCTGGGTGCTGGGCTCGGTGTGGTCTGCAGAGAGGGCGAAGGCAGCTTGGTGGGGACACGGCCCCCACTTTGACCCACTGCAGCCTGAGCCTCAGGACTCCTCGCGTGGACATGCTGGGCTTATGCACAGAGAAGTGCCAGGGGCCCAGCCCACCCTCTGCGGCTCACAACCTTAGTGCGGCCCCCTCCAGCTCAGCAGGGTGAGGGGCCCCTTCTTTCACAAGCAGGGAGCTGTGTGCACCCCGGGAAGCAGAGGTGACCACGTGTTCACAAAGTAGTCTACTTCCTGGCTCCTGTCTACCTGTCAGAGGGAACCATGCTTAACAGTTCTGTGTGTTTTTTCCTTTTTTTTTTTTTTTTTAAATAGCAACAGGGGGAGTTTCCCTGGTGGTGCAGTAGTTAGCCTTCCAATGCAGGGGTGCAGGTTCAATCCCTGGTAAGGAAGCTAAGATCCACGTGCCTCCTGGCCAAAAACCCAAAAACATAAGAAATAAAAAATGCAAACAAACCCAAAACAGAAACAAAATTGTAACAAATTCTATAAAACCAGCCCACATCCAAGAAAAATCTTTAAAAAAAATTTTTAAATGGCAACAGGATCATCCTCTATAGGTTTTTTTGTTGTTATTTTTGCCTCACTTGGTGGGACAAGACTGAGCAACTTCACTTTCACTTTTCACTTTCATGCTTTGGAGAAGGAAATGGCAATCTGCTTCAGTGTTCTTGCCTGGAGAATCCGAGGGACAGGGGAGCCTGGTGGGCTGCTGTCTATGGGGTCGCACAGAGTCAGACACGACTGAAGCGACTTAGCAGCAGCAGCAGCAGCAGGTGGGATGTGGGATTATAGTGCCCTGACCAAGGATGGAACCCCTGACCAAGAATGGAACCCATGCCCCCATGCAGTGCAAGCGTGGATTCTTAACCTCTGAACCACTAGGAAAGTCCCCCTCTATAGACTTTTTTTCACTGAATATACTTTATATCCTTCTGTGTTGACATAGATGTGTGATGATAGATTGTAGAAGTGGAATAGCTTAATTAAAGGCTTGTGTGCTTTTAAATGAAGAATGGGGGAGTGGTAAAGAATCCACCTGCCAATGCAGGAGATCCCTGGGTCAAGAAGATCCCCTGGAGCATAGTGGAAACCGACTCTAGTATTGTTGCCTGGAAAATTCCATGGTCAGAAGAGCCTGGTGGGCTGCAGTCCATGGGGCTGCAGAGAGTGGAGCAGGAGTGAGACTGAACGCACAGCACACAGACGGATAACAGATCCTGCTACACTGCCGCCCCAGCGGGCAGCCACCGAGGCCCTCAACCCTGCCCCGGAGAGTTTCTCCATATTGTGCTCTAAGGGGTCAAATTACAAACAAACCCCTTTTTAAAAGGAGCCTTTGCTCTGGAACCAGGGGCTGGAAATTGCACCTTCTTTAACTCAGGCCTGCTTCCACTCGCTTTTATGGGCCAGAGTGTCCAAGAGGGATGGGAAACTCTTTTAGGAAACTGCCCAGAGCCAGGCCACAAGCCCAGTGAAGGAGTTACCCCTGGCTTTGTAAACAGAGGCAGTGGAAGCAGGATTCTGTTTAGGAACTGGCTGAAGGGGGCACAAAATGCAGGATTACTTGGCTTCCAGAGGGAAAGAGGAAGGCTGAGGAGGTGGGGAGGAAGGAAAAGGCAGTCACGTATATAGCGGGTGGATGAATGAGTGCATTGGTGAGTGAATGAAAGGATGGATGGATGGGTGGATGAAGTCTAGCGTCCTGCGTGTGTGGGAAGGTGAGGCCTGAGCAGCACAGAGGCACGGCAAGCTGCTGAGGTGACCCTGCCCAGCCCGCCTCCCCGTTTCACTGGGAAGCCCTGGTAGGAGCCGCTTGTGGAGATGTACTGGCCCCCCACCCCATCCCCAGGGCTCAAGCTCAAACCTTGGCCCTGGAGGCGGCCAGCTGCCCACCACGCAGCTCCAGGAGCACCATCTCCCCGGTCCTCTTCTCGCCCAGTCAGACTCAGAAGGACTTGATCCAAATCCCACTCTTCAAGTTCCTGAAATAATTAAAGCAGTGATGATGAGGCTGCCTCGGGATCCCAGGAACAGGAATTCTGGATCCACCGAGGCTGTCCCGGGGCAGAAACCAGGGTTGAGATGAGGCGGCTCACTCACCCACCCCGGCTCACCACACATAGGCTTTGCAGAATGAACCACCCCCGTGAAGGTGGGTGGGGCCTGCCTTTCTTGCCACCCCCTTTCCTCTGCCTTTTTGGGGGCAATACTTCTATTTCTGGCACAAAGACATTGTCTGGCTTGGAGGAAGCTCAGTGTCAGTTTAAAACTAGGTTCAGACAGGTTTAGAATGTTGGGAGGTTAGAACGTTTTGCTTCTTTAAGAAACACAGCAGCAGTTGGGATTGGAGGGCTTGGAAGAGGGCTGTGGGGGCGGTGATGCAGTGGGCACAGAGATGTTAATCAGGAGTAAGGATGTCCTGTTAAGACAGGGGCTGAGGAAAGAATGGAATTGACAGGAGAGAATTGGTGAAAGTGACCTCCAGGTACACTTGATGCCAGTTTTCTCTAGGTTGTTACGAAAATCTGTCAAATAAGGCAACAAAGATAATTTTGTGATGTTTCTATGTCATATGGGGGCATCTTCTAATGAGCCCATCTTTCTCGGGGAGGGCTGGTTTGACTGACCAGGGCTCACCTGTTTGACAACTTTGTAAAACTGAGAAATGCAAGAGTTTTCTTTTCCCTCCATTGGAGCAGCTAAGCCCAAAGGTACCGGTTCTGTTGCCCCATTGAGCCTACTCTACTTAGTGTAGCAATTTAATCTCCACATTCCCCACTCCCCTGTTGAACAAAATCCGTTTCTCACGATCTCTTTGAACCGGCTTTGTCATCTTGCTGGTTCTCGTGGATGATCTAAATAATAGCGTTAATGGGGGCTCACTATTTGTTTGAGAATAAGGGCTTGAACATTTTCAGATGCTGCTTTGTCACAGTCTGCTCTATCTTCTATGTCTTCAAGATGATGCTTGGGATGGGTTTTTTCTTTCTTTCTATTTTAAGAAAGCTGGGGACTACCTGCTCCTCCCTGTTCACTGTAACTCTGAGGATTGTCTGTCTGACAGGTAGGACCTGCTTGCCTGACGGTAGGCCTGGTGCCGTGGGCCTGATGTCATTGCTACGAACTGAATCTGTGTCCCTCCAAAATTCATGTGTTGAACTCCTAATCCCCAGTGTGATGGTATTTGAAGGTGATGAGGTCACGGGGGTGGAGCCCTCATGAATGGGATTGGTGCCCTTAAAAGGAGACTCCAGAGAGCTCCCCCTCGTTCCAAATGAACCAGGAAGCATGCTTTCAACTAGACACCAAACGTGATGGAGCCTTGACCTTGGACCTCCAGATTTCAGACTGTGAAAAATTAGTTTCTGTTGTTTAAGCCCCCTGCCCAAGTCTATGGGACTTTTGAGGGTAAGACAGGTGTAGTGGGGAGGACCACCACCTCGAGGAAGCCTGGGCTGGGAGCACGCCTACCTGGAGGGAAAGGACGGGCAGACACCCTGGGGGCCCCTCTGAAGGCACCTCCACAGCGTCGCAGGCCTTCTCCTTCCCTCGGCTCGCGTCAGGGCAGGCTGGGTTGCGGCCGTCCCAGGTGACTTTGTGGAGGATGTCTTTCTCGATCATCTTCCTCCTCTCCCTCCGCAGGGCTTTGCGGCTGGCTGCATCTGAGCCTTCCTGAGCCTGTGAGGCCGCGCCCAGGGGCTCTGTCTGCAGGCCTGCTTCCTGAGGGGAGCGGGTGGCCTCTCCCTGAGGCCCCTGGCGAGGACTCTGTGACGCACTGGTGTTGAGGGTCCCACCTGCATCATCATCCTGCCGTGGGGGGGTCTCTGCAGACATCCTGAGAAGAGAGCTGCTCTTGCTGGGGGCCCTTCCTTCCAGAGGGGCCGACTCCTGGGGCCGGGGCCATGCGTTCCACTCACCCCAGGGCTCCATGGCGGATTCTACAGGCACTGCAGCTAGCTAGGCAGGAAACAGGTGTTCCTGGTTAGCAGCCTCCAAACATCCCTCGGGGGCGGGGTGGGGGGGTGTGTGGTAAGATGCGCAAGGAACATAAAATCTGCCATGTCAACCATTTTTAAATGTACAGTTCCGTGGCATTGACTCTATTCCTAATGCTGTACAAACCATCCCCACTGTCTATTTCCAAAGGTTTTTCATCACCTGGAACAGAAACCCTGTCCTCCCCTCCCCCAGCCCCTGGTGAGCTCTCATCTACTTCCTGTCTCTATATTTGCCTGGTCCAGACATTTCATAGGCGTGGAATCACACAGTATTTGTCTTGTGTGTCTTTCCACTTGGCTTCGTGTTTCCAAGGCTCCAGTGTTGTGCTGTGTGTCAGGACTGCATTCCTTTTCATGGATGAATTCTATTCTGTTGTATGGATACACTTCATTGTATCCATATTGTCTGTTGTTTATCCAATTGTTTATCCATTTTGTCTGTTGATGGACACTTGGGTTGTTCCACCCTTTTCGCCAGTGTGCACAGGTGCAAGTGGTTAGAGGTAGAAAAGACAACACCCAGGCCTCAACCCCCGTGAGCTAGTACAGGCTTTTCCATCCCAGGTTAAACCATAATTGTCTGGAAGAGTAACTGCCGAGGTAATTGTAGAAATGAAAAAAACACAAAATTAAGTGAAGTGGATATGGTTCCAACTGAACTAACCAGGGCGCTTGGCAGCCTTGGCAGTTTTCCGGTTTAGAGTTATTTCAGGTGTATTTCTAGGCATGGCTGGGGGTGTGGGTGACTTCTGGTGTGGACATGCCCTGGCTGCATGTGATGACCCTGGGTCGGTGCTTGCACTCAGGACTGTGTGTGGTGAGGGGTCAAAGGGAAGAGCAGGGGGTACAATCAGAAAATCATGTCCCTGCCCCCAGCTCTAAGCGTTCTGGGCTCCTGGGAGCATGACGTGCACAAGGCCAGTAGATGTCTGGTGTGTGAACTCCTTGGGCTGTACCTGGAGAAAGGCCCAGGTGATGCTAGACCGGAGGCGTTAATCTCTTTAGAACCACACTGCTTTAGAGCCCAGTGAGGGCCAGGAGCACCCACACCCTATTCTGACGGGACAGTCCAGGGTTCATGGATCCCTGGAGCCTGCATTTAACAGACCTCAGGAGGAGACCCAGAGGAAGTGACCCAGGCCCCAGCGGGGTCGTCGGCCAGTTCCTCTGACAAGTCTGGAATCAGGACAGTTTGATTTCGCTGGAAGATGAACAGCTCCTCGTCCTCGCAGTCTGACTGTGGACAGATGAGAAGGCTTTGGGTTAAACGGCCGGAGGCAGAGCCAGGAGGGCCTCAGCTTCCACCCACCTGCCCTGCCCCGGGCTCTCCGACTGTCTGGGGGGACCAGTTCTCTTCCAAAGGGCCTTGCTGACACCGATTTCAGAGGCTGACTTAGAAATGGGCTCAGCAGCACCACCTGCTGGAGGTGAGATCCAGGGCACCCAGTTCTGGGTTACCTGCCACCGGCTAAGCCCAGTTAATGCCTGGCACAGAATGAGCAGGGCAATGAGGTGACAGCTTGGTACTTCACTTACATGACACAGAGCTCTCCGGTTAGCATCGTGTCTGTCATGGGAGGAAAGGACAGTGGGGGCCTTAGAAGATGTCGGAAGAAGGTGCTTGCTTACCGCAGAGGAATCAGAGTCCAGAGACGGGAGCTGGTGCTTGACGGCCTCAAGGATGGCATCCCAGGGGTTGGGCAGTGAGGGCCGCCCATCTTCATCAGGAGATGCCATGGGGTGCCTCTCAGCGTACCATCATCCAAGGAACCTTGCAGAGGACATGGAGTGAGGTGAGGGGGGTCCCAGAGACAAGGGTCCAGAGCTCAGGGTGCTGACTTTTCAAAGCATACACATACCATCCCTTGCCTTGGGAGGTGTAAACAGATTGGGGACCACATACCCCATCTCCCTTCTAGTTGGCAGGCTCCTGTTACTGAGTGCCAGGCACTGTGCCATCATGTACTGTGTGTGTATGTCCGCGTGCACAATGCAGGATGGAGCCACAGATGAATGGATATGGTGATAGTTTACAATAATATGTAGATATATGTACTTGATATGTGGGTATATGGATATGTACAGAATGATACATATATATATAGATATATGTATAGATATATGATACATATAGATATATGTAAACCATATATGTCCAATATAACATAGATACTATTATTATCTACAGACAGAATTTGTATCAAAGTCAGAGGGGATTTCAAGCCACTACTTTTTACTGCCCCCTTACAAAGGAACAGAATAGACATTTTGGAGTCCCCAGAACACTTTTTTTGGAGTTGACACTCAAATTATCAGGCACTTGGCCAACACACCCCTTTTGTATCCCAGAGTCTTAACAGACCCCCTTCAGGGGTCAAGGAGGCTTAGAAATGTGGGGTGATGGCACTTTAGAGCTGGCGTCTTGAGAGTACTTGCAGCCTGAGAGGCCTCTGTCACTATAAAATGGGAAGAGGACACTCCTGCCCCAGCCCTGGCCCCCAACAAGGGAAGCAGCAGGCGAGGTGAATGGGGGCTTTTTGCTTTTTCTGTGCTCACAAGAGTGGGGCAGGAGCTTGGTGTACCCTGATCTGGGAACAGCAGGGCAGGTCTCGTATATACATCACATGATGTTCTCCGGCTGCAGGGCAGATCAGAGGGCAACAGAATCACCTGGTTGAAGGGGACAACCAGAAACTCTTAAGTTCTCCAGGAGGACAAGGTAACAGAGGAAGAAAAGGCATTACAGGCTGCGGCAAGAGCACCTAAGAGCTCAGAGGAGTGAAAAGTACCCAACGTGTTGGGGAAAGAAATTTTCAGTTGCTGGAGTTTGCGGTGCAAACGGACCAGACCGTGAAGGGTCCTGAACACCAGGTTGAGGAGCGTCGCTCACCGAACGGACTGCCGAAGGCTACGCGAAGCAGCAGCCCCAGTCCGGCAGAATCCTGACGGTTCCTCCACGTCCGTTTCTTGGCTGCAGCCCGTTAGCCCCGCCCACCGCCGGACCGCGGGTTGTTATGACAACTGGACGCCACCGTCCACTCGGGTGGGGCTTTTAAATTCTAAAGTTCGGAAACAGGAAACCATCGCGCGTCCTCCCACCGATTTCCCAGCTCGTTTCCCCAGCCCCCACCCCGTCCACCACCCAACATATATCTCCGCAGCTGCGGCCTCGGTCTCCGCCTCTCTTCCCGGCCTCGACAAGGACGAAAACGGCCCGCCGCCTTTTCGGTCGTGTTCTCCTGCTTGGGCAGCGGCGCGATTACTGAGGCCGTCGCCGCCTTCGGAATCCCGGCTCCGCAGTCTTACATCACTGGACGGCCAACTCCTTCCCACCCACCCCCCCGCTCGTCTTTCGGGACTTAGCGCGTCCTGCCGCTCCTGAAACACGATTTGTTCCCCTGGCCAGCGGAGGGGCGGAGCAAGGCGGACTCCCCCTGCTCATTGGCTGCTGCGGGCGTCACACAGCAAGCCGGGCTAGCTGACCGGAAGGTCCGGGTGCGGGACGGACGAGAAATCCACAGCGCCGGGAGAGGCCGAGGGGCACCCGCGAGCGTCCCGGCGTGCTCCGCGCCTCCCGCAACCACTTCCGGGGCGGGAGCGGGCCGCTGGGTCCGCGCGCTGTGGCGGCGACCGGCGCGTAGGGAACCCGAGCGGGCGCGGCCGAGGGAGCGCGGCGGCGAGCGTCGGTCCAGGGCTGCCCGGGGCCCGAGGCCCAGCGCGGGGAGGCTCCGCGGCGGCCCGGCCCCTGCCTGGTGCTCGCACCTGCTGCCCGTTCGCGGGGCGTCCCAGCCCTGCCGCTGGTTCGCCGCGGAGTTTACAGCTCAGAGCGTCCTCTTCGCAGCTGAGGAGCCGGGACGGAAAGCCACGTGTGGGGTAAGGTTACTGGGAGGAGGCGTCGGCGCTTGGGTAGTTCCCTAGGTTACCCTCCCTGGGGCCGGAGAACGAGGTGGGGATGTCTGGAGGCAGCGGAAGGCCCACGCCCCGGGGCAGGACGCGGTGCCCTCGGGCTTTTACAGACCTCCCTGTGGGCGTGACGGTCACCACCAACGTCATTTGTTGTTGTTATTTACTACTTTGGTGTGCTTTAAAAGTAACAGATACTTAGCATTTTACCAAACGGACAGAACGCAAAGGTGGAAGGAAAATTAAAAGATCTCATTCCCAGTGCTACTTCCTGGAGATAAATTCTAGAAACGATAAGCAAAAGATTTTCGACAAGTATACGTGATATATACCTGGATATGACTTTGTTCCTAAGGAATACCCGGTTGTTTTAGAGCGTCTGGCATGGAGCAGGGTGATAAAGCAGCTTTACGGTCCCTGGGCATCCGCGTTCTCGTTCCATGATTCTGATAGCCCCTCAGCGTTGTGCCCGGTTTCAGACAGTTGAAAGTGAAAGTCGCTCAATCGTGTCTGACTCATGGGGTCTGACAGACCTCATGGACTGTCCATGGAATTCTCTAGGCCAGAATACTGGAGTAAGTAGCCTTTTCTTCTCCAGGGGATTTTCTGAACCCAGGTCTCCCGCACCGCGGACGGATTTTTTTACCGGCTGACCCACAAGGGAAGCCTAAGAATACTGGAGTGGGTAGCCTATCCCTTCTCCAGCTCATCTTCCTGACCCAGGAATCAAACCGGGGTCTCCTGCATTAAGGTGGATTCTTTACTAACTGAGCGAGCCTCCAATAAAAGAGAATGTGGGTCCTACCCTGGAGGAGGCATTTGGAGTAGAAGAGACACCCCCAAAGAAGGCTGAAGGGGTGTTCTGAAAGGAGCGCAGAACTGACACTCAGCTGATTTGGATTCTTGTTCAGGTTTGGCGGCCAGGATCGTTCAGCTGCTGTGGGCGGCAGTCTGCTGCGGCAGGAGTGTGACCATCGCGTTTCATCCCCTGGAACTACCAGGAAGGAAAGACCTAACCGACCCCAGCATCCCCCTCCACAGCGATGTCGGAGCTCAGCGATGAAGCCAGTGAGCCAGAGCTGCTGAACCGCAGCTTGTCCATGTGGCACGGGCTGGGCACGCAGGTCGGCCGGGAGGAGCTAGCTGTCCCCCTGGATCTTCACACAGCGGCTTCCATTGGCCAGTACGAGGTGGTGAAGGAGTGTGTGCAGCGGTAAGAGGTCTTGGGAGGCATTCCTTCCTCTTGGATGTTTGAGCACCATGGCCCAGGTGGAGTCATCAGGAGACTAGTGAGGCCTGGCCCACAGCTGTAGACATTTAACCCATGGGTAGATTATGGACTTCACTGGTGGCTCAGATGGTAAATTGTCTGCCTACAATGTGGGAGACCCAGGTTCACTCCCTGGGTTGGGGAAGATCTCCTGGAGAAGGAAATGGTAACCCACTCTAGTATTCTTGCCTGAAAAATCCCATGGACAGAGAGGAGCCTGGTAGGCTACAGTCCATGGGGTCACAAAAAGTCAGACACGACTGAGTGACTTCACTTCATGTCAGATAAACTGTTCTCTCAGGCGGTTGTCAGGGATGGTTTATGCTGGGCACCAGTGAGGAAGGCAGTTTTGAATAGTGGTATACAATCAGTAGTGTCCTGATTTCAGCGTTGCTGACAAGCTGGGCCAGCTCCTCCTTTGCTCTGTGGGGTGTTTTGTGCACCTCCAGATACAGAGCCACAGAAGGCAATGGCACCCCACTCCAGTACTCTTGCCTGGAAAATCCCATGAACGGAGCAGCCTGGTGGGCTGCAGTCCATGGAGGGGTCGCTGAGAGTCGGACATGACTGAGCGACTTCACTTTCACTTTTCACTTTCATGCATTGGAGAAGGAAATGGCAACCCACTCCAGTGTTCTTGCCTGGAGAATCCCAGGGACGGAGGAGCCTGGTAGGCTTCTGTCTATGGGGTCGCACACAGTTGGACACGACTGAAGTGACTTAGCAGCAGCAGCAGATGCAGAGCAGCACGCCCGGCCTCCCTCCACCCCTGGACGCCAGTAGCCTTTCCCTTCACAGTTATGACAGTCAAAAAATGTCTCTAGGCTTTGCCAACCGTCCTTTGGGGGCAGAACCTCCCCTGGTCGAGGACTGTCTCTGTGGCTGGTGGGAGGAAGGAAGAGCTGACTTTGGGGTAGGAAGAGGGCACAGATGAGAACAAGAAGTTGGAGCATGGAGGCAAACTCAAGGTAGTGTGCAGAGGCAATGGTCCAGAAAGTGGAGTCACCCCGGAACCCTGTGATGTCCTGGGTGGCAGTTGACTCTGCTTCCTGCCAGCACTCCCCACTCTTTCTCTTGGCCTGGCCTGGCCACTGGGTTTGGTAAATCCCACATGTGCGATGCCTGGCGTGTCTAGCATGTCTTGCATTTGTTTAGGAGAGAGTTAGATTTGAATAAGAAGAACGGTGGTGGCTGGACCCCGCTGATGTATGCCTCCTACATTGGACACGATACCATCGTGCACCTCCTGCTCGAGGCGGGGGTCAGTGTGAATGTGCCGACCCCGGAAGGGCAGACTCCACTGATGCTGGCTTCCAGCTGTGGCAACGAGAGCATCGCCTATTTTCTTCTCCAGGTGAGCTGCGAGGGCCTCAGGCCGCTCGGCAGAGAGGGAACCACTGCAGCGCGCCTGGGTAATCACTTCGATTCTTTCAGTGTGATGGCCTAGAGGGTGCCCGCCCTGTACGGAGGAGACGTGGCCTTAACAGGCATTCTCTGTTCTCTTAAAGCAAGGTGCTGAGCTGGAAATGAAAGACATTCAGGGCTGGACTGCCCTCTTCCACTGCACCAGTGCTGGGCACCAGCAGATGGTCAAGTTCCTTTTGGACAGTGGAGCGAACGCCAACGTGAGGTCATTACCAGGTCTTCAGCAGCTGTGGGAGTCGGGTGGTCAGGTCTGACTTTGAGGAGGGCAGCTGGCGAGGTAGCTAGAGGCCAGAGTGCGGGAGCCCCTGCCTCGGTGTGACAGGCTCAAGACCTGGGCTGGTGGGGACAGTGCTGCCCAGGGCAGAGGCACAGGGAGCCTCCTGGCTTTCTCACCTATCTGTTGGGTGACACTCGGTGCAGCACTTTGAGCTCTGTGTGCCTTGTTTTCTTTATCTGAAAAGAGGATGGTAGGGCCTATGTCACGGCGTTATTAGAAGATTTACACGTCCCATCATATGCCAGGGGCCTAACAGTGAGTGACACTTAACTGACGTGTTAAATGCCAGTCCCTTTCTCTTTCTTGTTTTCTGTATGTGTATATGTATATATCATTCCACATACACGTATGAAGTGATACTTCGAAAGCACTCTTGAGTTTTTTAAGCTGGAAGTAGTGGTGCTGTCTAAAGCGTGTCACCGTGATAATCCTCTTTCAACCCAGCATCCACCTGACTCTGCACATCCTGGCTAGTGTCAGCCGGGGTCACACACTGTAGGTTTCCAGCCCATTAAGTAAGAAAAAAAAGGCTTCTCATTAAATTGCAACTCGTTTATTGACATTCTGACTTCAGTGATGCTAAAACCTGAAAGCTCTGTGTCTCCGAACATGAAAACCAGTGGTTGGCTCGCTTCCTGTCTCCTAGACAGGGCGACACTAGTCAGAGCCAGGGGCGCTCTGAAGAGGTGAGCATGCGCCTGGTGCAGGTCAGCTCCGAGTTAAGCGTAAGCAAGCACCAGCTACATATGGTGAGGGCAGCGTCGGTTCTTAGTCCTGGAGTCCCGGGAGGGTTCCTGTAGGGTCTTGATCTGCAAGGTGGGGTATCTGGAGAGGTGGAGAGGAGGTGCTCACTATCTGTGAGCAGTGAGGGGTGACAGCTGCTTTTTGCTGTGGTTAAGTGGAGGTTCAGATCACAGCAAGTGGAAACAGCTGTGAAGGAGCAGAGATGGCAGGTGGATTGTCTTTGGAACAAAAGACTAGCGCTGGGGGTAGAAGCCAAGGGAGCCCTCCAGGCTGGGCAGTGGGGGAAGGTGTCACTGTCGCCGAGGTTTTGTCTGACCGAGGTCCCCATGCAGGGAGCCGGTGTATGGATTCACTCCGCTGATGGAAGCTGCGGCCGCCGGCCATGAGATCATCGTGCAGTATTTTCTGAATCATGTGAGTGACCCTGTTTATTAGCTTGTAATTCCATCACAGCAGCTGAAGCATCTTATCACCGAACTATAAACTGCAGGAGAACTTTCTCCTACACAGAAATAACGGCTCTGCATCCGTTTATTCAGCACATTTTTCACTGAGTGTCTGTGGATACCCAGTGCTGAGTGCCACTTTAGGCATTAGGGGTACAGTCATGAGTCAGTATAGAAACCTATTCTTATAATAACTTCAAAAATACTGTTATTTGAAAAGTGTGGAAAAAATTTTAAAACAGTGAATAGCACTCATCATCCTATCACTTACAAAATTTGTACAGAATCAGGAGGCCACCCCTGTTCCTCAGGATGCCCACTGGGTTGATAAAAGACGACGTCTGTAGACACCTGCAGACACATGGCTTTATCCATTGAACGAAGTGGGATTCTACTGCATGTTTGCTCTGCAGCTTCTGAAAAATAACTTAACGTCGCATAGACATTGTGCTCTTTTATGGTATTCCATACGGTATCCATGCCATAGTTAGTTAAATCAGTTCCTTATTAGTAGAATTGAGGTTTCCAACACTATGCAATTACAGGCAGTGCTCCAGGAAATATCTTGGCACACACAGCTTTAGCATGCATGCAGTTATTTCTGTATGCTGTGTTTCTGTTTTTATAAATTTTTTTAAAAATGTATTTTTAATTGGAGGATAACTGCTTTACAATGTTGTACTGGTTTCCTGCCTGTTGTCATGCTCAGTTATGTCCGACTCTTTGTGACCCCCATGGACTGTAGCCTACTAGGCTCCTCTGTTCATGGGATTCTCCAGGCAAAAATACTGGAATGGGTTGCTCTTTTATATATGTATATGTTTGTGTGTGTGTGTGTGTGTGTGATTTTATTTATTTATTAATCTGTGCTGGGTCTTAGTTGGGCCATGTGGGATCTTAGTTCCCTGACTAGGGATCGAACCAGGTGGGGTCCCTGCATTGGGAGCATGGAGTCTTAGCCGCTGGACCACCAGGGAAATCCCTGGGACTTTTTGCATCATAAAATGTTAACATGCTCTTTCTGAAAAAGAATTTGGGGACAGTACCTGCACATGTAAAAATCTGGACGAGACAGAAGGCGCACATGAGCCTGCCTCTGCCTCCGCCTCAGTCTCCATGCTCTCCCCACGGCTGCTCCCCAGCTTGTTTATTTTAAACTGGATTGTCCTAGCTTGTTCTTCACCAGTGGACATAAAGCTCTCTCCTCTCGTGCGTGGCAGCGTAGTGCTCCCTTGTCGGGTTGAATTAGGTTCTCCAACCCTGGCCTGCAGATGGCATCAGGTTGTGTCTGCCGTCACTCAGTGCCCTGCAGGTCTGCGCACATGCATCACACACATGTGCGACCACGTCTGTACAGTTGGGTACTGCAAGCAGGAGTTTTGGATGTAGCCTAAGGACAGCCTTCACTTGCATGCGGCCAGACTGCTATGCAGAGAGCAGGTCGTACCACCCTGAACCCTGTTCATGGCAGTGAGAACCACTGTGAACAGTGAAGCGCTTTAAACAGACAGAACGGTAACACCAATATAACCCCCATGGATCCAGAGGTAACCACGCTCCCCTGACTTTATAGTCTCCTCACGTGCTGTGTGCAGGCTTGTTTTACACATTTTAAAGATTTATATATATAAATATGTGCTTGTTTCTGCGATGACTCTGTCACTCAGTGCGGTGTGGTGCGTGTGGATGGGGCTCGCTCGTCTCAACCTTCTCCAGAGTCTGCAGCCGGGAGTGGGGCTGCTCTGTGGGTGAGGCTCCTAACTCTCCTTCTGCAAACTGTTCCAGGGAGTCAAAGTGGACACGAGAGACCACAGTGGAGCCACAGCCCGGATGCTGGCCAAGCAGTACGGACACATGAAGATCGTGGGACTGATCGATGCCCACTCACCTTCTCTGCCCAAGAGCCTCTACCGGAGCCCAGGTACCTGTGTCTGTAGCCCAGCCTCTGCTGGCGCCCCTTCTTCCCCTAGGCTGAGGCAGGAGGGACCGCCCAGCTGAGGATGGGTGGGCAGGCGGGAGGAGGGCAGCTCAGACGGGGTGGCTCTGGTTTTGTTCCTTGACTTTGCTGTGGCGTTTGTTGCCATGCAGATGCTTTAGTCATGTGTCAAGTTCATCAGCGTCGTATCGCCTAGAACTGCTTAGACAGAGGAAGGAGGTCGCTGTCTGTCCACCGTGCTGAGTTCTGCTGCCTGACTGGATTCTGTCATTGTTGGGAGTTTATCATGGTTTTATTTATTGATTCTCTAGTGTTTTTTCCGGGTACACTACCATAAAACCTGCACATAGAGAAAAAAATTACTACTTTTTCCCGTGGTTCTTATACCTCTGATTTCTAGGCTTTCATCACACTCAACTCACGCCTCTAGTTCCCTGTTGAATGAGGTGGAGGTAGTGAGTGGACTTTCACTTTGGCCCTAATCTTAGCAGAAATGCAACGTTAGGTAATACGCTGGCTTGCAGAGTAAAATTGCATATATGTCATCATGTTAGGAAAGTATCCATCATTTCCTAAATTCTTGAATGTCTTTATACGTGCCAAATTTTGTCAAAGGTCTTTTTTTTAACATCTGTGGAGATGATTGTGAATTTTCTCCTTAGACCTGTTAGCACAGCATATTAATGAATTTTCTAAAAGTGAATCAACTTTACATTCTTGGCATAAATCCTACTTGGCATATTATAATGTTTTAAAATTATTTTTATTTGGCTGCGCCCAGTCTTATTTGCGGCATGTGGGACCTAGTTCCCTGACCAGGGATCAAACCTGGGCCCCCTGCATTGGGGGGACAGAGTCTTAGCCACTGGACCACCAGAGAAGTCCCTTATTTTCTTAATGTGGTTTTGCAAGTATCTTTTTAATTCTGTGCGGGTATTCATAACTGATACTGCTCTGTGATTCTTTTGTTCTGTCTTTACCAGCTCTAGGTCTCAGTATTGAATTTGCTTCATAAGCAGAACTGGAAGCTCCCCTTCCTTTCTGTGCCCTAGAATGGTGTATGTAGCGTTGGTCCCACGTGGTCCTTGAAGGACTCTCCTGGGACCCTCTCCAAGCCTGGCCTTTGCCCTCGTTTCTCTTGTGTGGTTTTCTTGAAGACCCACTAGTCTCTGTGCAGTGAATGGGGTGTGCTGGGCCCCTGCACTCAGGGAGTGGCTGCCGGCTCCTCCCTGCCCTCTGGACCGCGCTGGGGCGTGGGCTTCGCCTGGTTCTGTCTCTTCCATTGAAGGACGGGGCTGCGGCAGCTCAGCGTCGTGCAGCCACCGTTGCCTTGGCTCCCCTCCCTGAACATTCACGTTTTGTGGCTCCTTCGCCCTCTGCTTGGACGGCCCCAGCGTCCTCCTGGCGGCATGGATCCATTCAGAGCCACTGCCCCAGCTTGGGGGCGCTCAGGCAGTGGCCGGCTGGGCCTGCAGTTCACGGCTCGGTGAGCTGCTCCCCTCCTGTCTAGACAGCACACATGGCCCGGGGATGCGGTGGTCACCAGGGGCTTCTGTCTCTGCCCCAGTCCTCCGGCTCCAGAGTGAGACCCTCCCCAACGGGAGCCTTTACCAATAAGCTGCTGAATTGTGCCCTCTAAGCATCACGATGTTTGGGAAATGATGAAAAGCTATAAAGTGCTGACGACTGTGGGCACACTGAGCTCTTCGGCTCAGATGGGTGGTGATTTGAAAAATTCAGTGAAACAGCACATGAGCCCTCACGTGGCCGTTGTTTCCCAGTACATTGTTGAGGTTGAGAATACACACTTGAGAGGAGGATGGGCTGGACCCCCGTGATGCTCAGCGGTCTTGTGACCCCTTCCCCCTACATCCCTGTGGCCCCCCGAGCACTGGACCCGCCCACTATGGCATTTCTTACAGGTGACAGCCCGGGAACACTTTGCTTAATTTAGGAAAGTCAGTTACGATGATTTTTCTTCCAGCTCATTATGAAGATTAATTTAGTCCATCACTGATCAGGCTGTCTGAATCTTGGTGTTTGACCCACAGAAAAATACGAAGATCTGAGCTCTTCAGACGAGTGTGGCCCTGTCCCTCAGCGACAGAGGCCCTGCCGCAAGAAGGGGCTCAGCATCCACGAGGGGCCGCGAGCCCTGGCCCGCATCACAGCCATCGGACTCGGGGGCCGGGTGCAGCAGCCTTGCTACGGTGAGCGCCCCACGGCCCTGGAGTCCGGGATCCCATCCCAGAGAATGAGCGCTCAGGCTCACGACATGGGGGCCCCGGGAAGCCGGGTGGGGGCAGCCGCTTGAGGACTCAGAATGGGTCACAGGGATGGAGGCACGCTAGGCCCCGGCTGGCTCTTCGGGCTGTCCTTTAAACTTCCTTTCTGTCGGGTAGAATTACAAATAGAACTCTCTCTCCTGGACAAGTGTCGCTGAGCTTAGGTCTGTTCCTCAAGGGGGCGGGTCTCGAGGGGGTGAGAACTGTCAGAAGGTAAACGCACACGGTGGGCCAGAGCCTCAGACCCCAGTGTCCAGGTCCCCCGAGCTTTGTCAGAGTGTCTGCTCCTGAGTGTCACGCACAGTGCTCGTGAGGAGCACGGATGCTGAGTTCTCGGGGCACATGAGGGTTGACACTCTTGTGCTGGTCTGGCCATGTGACCAGATTTAGGTGTGGTGTCTTGCTCATCAGTGACCAGGCCACCCTGGGAACTCCCTCCCAGCTAGGAGACCATCCCAGCCAAGAGACCACATGAGGACTTGATTCCCTTCTCAGACCCTTGGGTAGGGGTCCTGGCGCTGGCTGGAAGCTTGAGGCCTGCCTCCTCCCAGGGCCGGGGGTTGACCAAGAGCTCGTGCCTCAGGCGAGGGTGTGGGCGGTAGTCCTGGCGGCTGGGAGCACAGGACCCTGGGATGAGGTCTGTTCCTTCGGGGGCGCCCAGGCCACCTGTCCCGCCTGCACTGTGGTGGGGGTGGGGTGGGGTGGGGTTGACGGTGGGAGGGAGCGCCCCCCAGTCTCTTAGCTGTGGCCTTTCAGGAGATTGCTTTTCGTCTTACACTGTGTGATAGTTTAACTTTTTGTAAGCACGTATATTCTCTTCCCCAGCAGTTAAAAAACATTTTTGAATGATAAAGGTATAAAAAGGAATTAAGTTACCCCTGGTCCCACCAGCCAGGCGCTCTCGTGCACACACACACACTTCCTGTGGGGGAGGGGGAAGTGAGGTGAGAGTCGCTGTCGTGTCCGACTCTTTGTGACCCTATGGACTATACAGTACATGGAGTTCTCCAGGGGATCTTCCCAACCCAGGGATCGAACCCAGGTCTCCTGCATTGCAGGTGGGTTCTTTACCAGCTGAGCCACCAGTGAAGAGCAGAGAGGGGCAAAGTAGGGGTTAAATGCTTGGGTTTGTGTCTCGCCTCTCCCCCTTGTTTTCTCACAGGCAGATACACTCACAAGTTATACTTCACCAGCTCGCTGTTAACATTTAGCCAGAGCTCCTCAGCTTCCTGCTCAGCCAGGTCGTTTGGCCAGGGGTGTGTGTTTCCAGCTACAGGAACGCTTTGCGGCACAGTTCTTTGGCCCAGCAATCTGTAAACACAGCTTACGGGCTCCTCCTCTTGGCAAGGCGTCAGTGTGGCTGGAGGGAGAGGTGGTCATGCGCCCGTTGGGCACACACTTGTCGGGGACCCCTTGGAGCCTGTCGATGGCGTGGCTTGTCCAGGTCGCGGCAGCAAGTGGACAGTGCCGTCCTGGGGCTCCCCTCCCCGAGGCCCCAAGGAGGAGGTGGTCGCGTGCGGGAGGAAAAATGCCTCCTGCCTTTCATGTGCGGGGGGTTTACGTGCCCCGTTCTGCCCACAGAGCAGGTGCCTCCGCGGGGCTACGTCAGCTTCAACAGCAGCGACGAGCACCCCCTGGAGGGGGGCGGCCTGTGCTACAGGGACGTCACCTCGCCCATCAACGAGCGGGATGTGGAGAGCAGCAGCAGCAGCAGCCGAGGTGCGCTTCCCTAGCCGGCAGGGCGGGGGAGAGGGAGGGCGCTCCTGAGGAGTGTGGCTTGGGGCCACAGTCTCTGAGCAGGTCTGGGGGTCGGTGCAGACAGGTCTCACCCCTGAAGTGGCGAGTCCTCGGGAGTGTGTGCGTGCTCCTGCGCTGCCCGCTCTGCATGACGCCTGGGTCTCCCTGAGAATAAGCAGATGAGCCCTGCTGTGCACAGAGGGCGTGTGGCCCAAGCAGTCAGCACGGAGGCAGGGAGGGCGGGGGCTGGGCTAGGCTGGGCGTTGCCACGGCCAGGCCTGTGGTCAGGCGCCCTCATCTCCCCTCCCTCAGAGGAGCAGGCCTTCTCTGCCAACCCTGTTGCGCGGAGCAGCAGCAGCGAGGGCCTGGCCCGGGCCCCGGGACTCAGCAGCGAGGCCTCCCTGGAGAGCAACGAGGTGACCCTGCCCTGCCCTCCCCTCCCCTCCTTGCCCAGCGTTGTGGGGGCGCCTGATGGCTCAGCCAGGTGAGCGGGGCTGGCAGGCTGTCTCAGAGGCACCTGGAGCTCCGTGGGGCCGCAGTGGCAGGCGGGGCTTTGGTAAAGGGGCCAGACACTGGCGGCGGAGCGGGGAGTGGGGCCTGGAGGGGCCAGCCCAGAGCCACTGTAAACACACACCTCTCACCCAGGATTCGGATCACGTGCGGAGAAGCTCGGTTCGCAAACAAACTAAAAGTTATGTGAAGACCAAGAACCGTTACAGCAGCAATGACAGCCAGTGGGCTCCCAGCGCCGTGACGTCCTGTGCCCTGGGAGCGAGCCCCCAGACTGACAGGCCCCCGTATTCAGGACCCCAGGTAAAGCCGCAGGTGCTCTTGGATTGCTGAGGCATTTATTGGTACTTACTGTGGGCTGGCACTGTTGAGAAGGGTGGGGCGGGATTCTCCACACGACCTAGAAAACTATTCAGGCTGGGAGGGTTCTCGCTGGGGAGAGGGGCCAGGTATCTCTCGCCTCTACGGAGGTTCCTGTCTTGCTCCCTGGTTTCCATGCTTCTCTCAGCCTCCCTGAGCCTGGGGAGGAGAAACGCTGGACCAGCATCAGCACTGATGTCAGGTGACAGGGACAAGCTGCACGAGAGGCAGAGACAAGGTGACACTCAGGACTGTCCACTGAGGGTCACTGGGGCCGCCGCAGAAGAAACCCTGCAGGAAGGCTACAGCTGCAGGGGTGCGAGTGAAGAAAAAATAATCTCTGAGACCCTGGACGCTTTGGTTTTGTGATCCAAGCACTCGTGAATCAAACACCAGGCATTGGTACTTGCGGCCCGGACCTCAGCGATGCCGGGGAGGCTGGGTTTCGACACCACAGACGAGAAGCAGACAGGCGGCACTGGGGCCAAACAGAATGAGCCAGGTAGAAGCCGTGCACTGGTCCCAGCAGAGCATCGGGGCCATCCTTCCTGGGAAAAGCCAGATCTTCCCAGTTTGATCAAAAAACACATCTGTACATCCAAGAAGCCAAATCAACTCTAAGTTGGTTAAACTCCAGCCACATCGATGTGTGACCTGGACACATCACCATCAGTGTCAGAAACAGTCCTGGAGCAAGAGCCTAGTGGCTCAGCACAGACACGGGGACCTCCGGACGGTTTAACAGTGTATTTCTCATCAGTGTCCGCGGGGCCCAGAAAACATGGGGCGACATGTGAACCAGGGACGCGACATCCTGCAAAGCCTCCCGCCAGAGCACAGGGGACGTGGGGACAGCCCCGGGTGGCAGAGACTGAGGGCCACTGCCGCAGCCTGCAGGGCTGTGCTTCCCGCTGAACTGACGAGGCTGGCCTGAACACTGATGGGCTGACCGTGTCCCTGGACGCCCTGAGGACGCGGCTGAGGACACAGAGCGGACGGCCTGGGCTCCCTGCCACGCCTGGGGGTCAGCAGGCTCAGGACGGGCCGGGTGCTGAGCGGGAGGACGGTGGCCCCGCATGCAGGGTGGTCCTTGTCCCGCCCACGTCTTCAGGGCCGCCCATCCTGACGCGGCCTGCTCACCCCCAGGACCTCGCCACGCTGCTGGAGCAGATCGGCTGTCTCAAGTACTTGCAGGTGTTTGAGGAGCAGGATGTGGACCTCCGCATCTTCCTGACCCTCACCGAGAGCGACCTGAAGGAAATTGGCATCACGTGAGTGTGGGCCTCTGTGGCCAGCTGAGGTCGCGGCTCCCAGCGGTGGGGTGGGGTCACCCTATCCGGAAGCCGGCTTCTCCCTGCCGTCAGCTGCCCTCCGTCCACTCCAGCAGCCGCTCCTGGCTCGGATGCCGGCGGCCTGGGTCCCGAGGCCCGAGCTGGCCCAGCGGACACCGCTGTGCTCAGGACACCAGACACTTCCCACCTCGCCCCTGAGAGCATCTGAGCAGCCCGGCTCCCCGTGCTGTAAGAGCCGGGCAGGGCGAGGGGTCACGACTCCCTGGGACACTTAGGTCCTCCCCCCAGGATCCTGGGGGCTCCCTGCCCCTTCAAGGCTGGGCCTCTGCAGAGGACGGTCGGCAGGATGGCCCGCAGGGCCTCTGTGCACGGCAGGTGCTGAGCGGCGTCCTCCCTGATGCAGGTTGTTTGGGCCCAAGAGGAAGATGACGTCCGCCATCGCCCGCTGGCACAGCAGCGCCCGCCCCCCCAGTGATGCCCTGGAGCTGGCCTACGCCGACCGGCTGGAGGCCGAGATGCAGGAGCTTGCCATCCAGCTGCACAAGGTGAGGGTGGGGCAGGGGGCAGCAGAGAGCAGCAGCCGGGCCCATGACAGCTTGGGGGCAGGAGGGGGCGCCCAGGAGGGCGGGCACATGAGGCACACCGTAGGGCTGGGGCAGGGCTGAAGGCGATGGGCCCCCAGACTGGGTGGGGCGGACACAGGCGTGGAGGCCAGGGCGGGGGACCCAACCTGAGGCTCTCTCCCGCCCGCCGCAGCGCTGCGAGGAGGTGGAGGCCATGCGGGGCCTGGTGTCCCAGGAGCAGGAGCTGCGGGCCGTGGTGGAGAGCTGCCTCTTGGAGCAGGACAGTGCCCGCAAGGATGTGCGTGCGCAGCTGCAGGAGGCCCGGGTCCTTGCCCAGGACGCCGCGCTTGTCCTGGACCAGCTGCGGTGAGTGGGTGTCCGGCTGCCCCCGGCCAGTGCCAGGCTCTGTCTCTGTCTCCTCTGAATTTCCCACCAGTGGGTGGTTTTCAGGGCCTCCTGGAGTAGCTGCCACCCCAGGCCGTCCCTCCCCACAGGCAGCAGAGGGGCCCCTGTGGGCATCCCTGGCGGAGGCTCAGAGGAGATCCCCTGGCCTCGCCCCTCACCGCTGCTTGGTGTCCTGTCCGGCAGAGCCTGTCAGGCCGAGCTGTCAGCCCGAGTGAGGCGGGACGAGTTCCTGCGTGAGGCCCCCCTGTGCCCAGGCCTCCCTGCAGCAGGTAAGGAGGGCGGTGTCCCGGCTGTGGGGCAGGCGGATGAGGGTGGGACGCCTCCCAGGCCGGGTCTCGCCGCCTGTCTCTGCACTTGTCATGGGGACGCCTCCCCGGTCCCCTCGTGCTCCACACCCACGTCCTCTCGGTCTCTCCTGGGAGGCCTTGGCTGCCGGCACTGTCCAAGATGCCACAGCCCAGCAGGCCGGGCCCTGGCACACTCAGCCCTGGGGCCAGGCCCCTACTGGCCGGCAGCACTCTGCTTCACAAGCGGGCAGAGAACACACTGACACGCCACGGGGACATGTGGCTCTAGAGGGCCAGTCCTGTTGCAGTGGTTCAGGGTGCCCAGAACCCATGCCCACCTGGCTCTCTGCTCCACAGACCCCAAAGGCTGGCAGGCCTCCTTACAGGCCTTGAGCCTCCCGGAGCTGTCGGGAGCCCTGGAGGAGCGAGTCCAGGAGATGGGTGAGTCCAGGGTCTGCAGCCCACTAGCCATGAGGTCCACCCTGCCTACGCCCCAGCTTGTGAAGCCATGACTGTGCGCTCCTGTCCTCAGGGCGAGTCCTGTGCTCGGTGACGCAGAGCCTGGAGAAGCTGCAGGCGCTGAGCGGGAAGGAGAGCTGGCGGGAGCCGTAGCCAGGGGATGGTGAGTGTCCAGCAGCCACAGGCCCAGAGAGCAGGGTCGGCGGGGCGGCTAAGGGAGCCCCCTCCAGTCTGCCTTTTCCCTTCTCAGAACCGGACGTGGGGTGACTGATCCACCCTGAAGCTGTGTGCCCGAGGACAGGAGGGCAGCGAGCAGGCAGCTGCGGCGGCCAGAGGAGCAGCAGCAGCAGGCGGGCAGGCCAGGGCCAGTGCAGGGCAGCGAGGCAGGATGGGGTCTCTTGTCATCTCGTCAGACCCCGGCTGAAGCCCGGAGCCGGCAGGGCCGCGGGGAGCGTCCCCAGGCCACGCCGAGGTTTGCCCAGGTGGGGTGGCCTGGGGCCCTAGGCAGCGTAGGTCATTTGTGGGAAAATAAAACTTACACTCCGGTGGTGCGGGTTCGGTGCTGGCCTGTGGTCCTGGCTGATGAGGCACAGTGAGGGGAGGGCAGCGCCCGGGTGACCTCCGCTGCCCCATCCCTGGCCCTGCGGCAGGACCACCTGTGCAGAGCCCCTCCTGACAGAGCTACCTAGCGAGTGAAGCGCGCCCCAGAAAATCAGAGGAATGAGGTTCAGGTGTTTTATTACGGAGCCAGTGCTCCTGCCCACACGTGCCAGCGCTGCACCAAGGCTCCAAGGCGGGTGCCCAGGCAGGGCCAGGAACCTGCTGTCCTTACCAGCCAGGCCGGTACCACGGAAACTGTCAGCTTCACTGAGAAGTCTTCCCGTACCTAGGAGACCGCCAGTGGTGACCCTCCTGCCCCGGGGGCTCCGCTGTTGTCACTGCACGCTCAGCTGGTGCTGCCGGACCGTCTCCTGGGGGCGCCCGCATAGCGTGCTGCCAACAGAGGGGAGGCTCTCAAAGCAGGCCAGAGCAGAGCCACCCAGACCGGGAGAGAGGAGGAAGGCCTGTCCGTTTCCATGGAGAGACCACCGGATCAGGCTCACGGCCCAGCGTCCACGGCAGGCAGGGCCACAGTAACCACAGGGAGGTGGCCACAACCTGCCTGGGAGGGGCAGGCAGCCTGGGCTCCATGCTAAAGGGCCCAGAGCCCCACTCAGGCTCAGTCCCTGGGAAGCAGGGAAGGGACACCTCCTGCGTCTACCCCGGACCTGCAGCCAGAACCAAAGAACACACGGCCTCCCTGTGCCTCCAGCAGCTCCTCTACACCTGGGCCCCACGGCCCTGCCTGTCCACAGGGACCAAACCCGAGGAGGTACAGCTGCTCTGAAAACTCACAAGTAAAGCTAACAACCAGAATTCACAGTGTCACCTCCTAGCTCAGGCTAGGGCTGGCTCAGGGCAGGATGCAGGAAAAAGTCAACCTAGCGGTAGCCTCCTCAAGAACAAAAGTGCCCTGAGAACAAACCAGCTTCTCCAGGGCCCTGTGCATGCACCCACGGGCGGTCAGACAGCCCCTGGGCTCCCCCCCAGTCCACAGTGAGATGTGTGGAGTGAGCCTCAGCATGGGTGTGCCCAGGCCACCCCCCAGTAACTGCTCAGGGCATTGGAAGTGACAAGATGCCCACTTCCCCAGTCAGGTGGGGCAAACGTAGCACATGCTAGAAGACATGCCCGCAGGAACACAGCCCACAGGCAGAGAGAGCTGGGAAAGGGGGGGGGGTGGTGCGGGCAGGGGGCAGGGGCAAAAGGGCACAGGAGCACCTCAGGAGGAAGACGGGAGCAGCTTCTCCAGGGCTTTCTTCTGCTTCTCTGTGGCAGCGGCCAGAGCCTCAGCCAGCTTCTCCTCTGGCATCATGTTGAGCACCTTGAGGGCGAACAGGAGCTGGTACTTGGCCGTACTGATGAAGGCGTTGCTCAGGAAGTTGGGAAAGCCCCCGACTCGGTCCTTCTGGGTGTACAGAGGGACACGGACAAGTCCCAGTACCTGTGGACAGGAGACTAGGGTTGGGACCAGGAGTCTGGGGACGGCAGGGCCGTTGCAGGAGGAGCTGGTGAGCCACTAGGCTGGGGACAGGGCAGCCAGGTTGCCCAGGACATAATGTGAGGCCCCGGCACGGGTGGGGGGCAACCGGCTCCCTCGGGAAAGTGCGGCCCCTCCCTTCCCCCAGCGAGTTTCAACCCCCGCCCCCATGCACGTACCCCGTCCCCAAATCCCAGCCCTCAGTCCCTGGCGGGAAGCCCCCAGTCCAGACCCCATGCTCCCTCTTCCACCTGATGAATCCCGAACACCCCAAGTGTCACTCCCAGGCCTTCTAGGCGATGAAACCCACAACTAGAGTCGTCGTGCCCCCACCACGAGAACCCAGACCTCTGTACTCTGCAGTTCACACCCCCCGGAGCAGGCACCGCCCCTTCCCAGCCTCCCACCGATCCCACGCCCCCACTCCCAGGATTGGCAATGGCAGGCAGCAAGGCAGATGGAACACAGCCCCGAGGGCGCCCCGGCCCGCCTCCCACCCTACCCGGCCCCTGGTCCCTCTCCCCACCCCGAAGCTGAGACAGCGTCACCCTCCCAGCCCGGCCAGGGAACCCTCAGGGAGACGTGTTACCCATCGGTGCCTTCCGCGGGGCCAGAGCCAAACCCCGGGGCGGGGGCGGGGCCCGGGGCCCGGGCGGCGGCCCCACCTCCAGGCCATGGTCCCGCGAGTGCACCGCGCTGATCTCCACGGCATGCAGCTGCTCCAGCGTCAGCTGCCGCGCGTACAGGTGCGCCACGACGCGGTGCGGGCCCTCGGTCAGGTGCGAGCTCAAGTAGTCAGCCTCCGTGAGGCGGAGGCAGCCCAGGCCCAGGCCCAGCACCCGGTTCAGTCCGTCCTCCAGCGACCAGAAACGCCGGTCCACGAAGCCCCCGGGGAAGCCCAGCAGCCCGTCGAAGCGCATCTGCATCTGCAACGGAGCGCCGGGTCACGGGCGCGGGTCCGAGCGGCGGTGCCCCGTTCCCTGGGCGCCCGCACGCCCGCGTCCTCACCAGCACCGAGAAGCGCATGGGGATGCGGCCGAAGAGCTGACCCGGGTTCGCGGCGTACAGCATGGCGTGGCACGAGTGGCTCCAGCCGGGGCCCAGGCGCATCGCTTCCACCCGACTGATCCGCTTCAGCTCCGGGACCGCCGCCGCCGACATCTTGGCACCAGCGCCCGCGGCCGGACACCGCCCCATAAGTGCGTGCGCGGCCCGCCCCCGCTCGGCGCGGCCAATCCGCGGGCAGCCGCGCCCCGGCCCCCGCCCCTCCGCCAATCGCCGGCGCGCGTCGCGGCACAGCCGTAGCGGCGCCCCGGCGCGTCGTTGCGAGGCGCAAGGAGCGTGCGCGGGGGAGCGGCGGCGCGCGCCCTAGCCGCCACCCAATAGCCGCGCGCCCAGAGCGTGCCCCGCCCACGGCCCGAGCGGACCAAGGGCCCCAGAGGCCCGACGGCCCGAGCTCACCCGAATGGAGCGCGGACGCCGGGTCCCCGGCGCGGGGGCGGCGCCCGCGGAGTCCAGGCTCAGCCTACCCGCCCTAAGAGGGAAGAAGTCCCAAGATCACTTTGCGCCGGGGCTTCCCCCAGCGCCCCCGGTAGCGCCGCCCTGCGGGATTCCCGCCGCCAGCTCCAGGCTCGACTGGCGCCGGCCTCTGGGGGCTCAGCTGAGCCCTGGCACCACAGGGCGAATCCTCCCCTGCAGGCATGCCAGCCCCATCGTTCTGCCACCGGCTGAGCACTGGAATCCAAGGTTGCTGCCGTCGGCCTGCCTCTAGAAGAGCAGGACAGTGGGGCCCATGGTCCCAGTCCACTCTCAGCTCCGAACTGGGTGGGGGTGCATGCTGAGGAGCCCTGGGGCTCCCTAAGCCCAGCCTGTTGGGACAAAAGTGATTGAAATCCCCGGGCAGGGAGCTTCCCAGCTTGGCAGGGGAAGCACACTGACTGAAACTGCCCACCCTGGTCAGGCACCATAGTTCCTATTTGCATGAGTTGTTTTAGGACAGGAGGTCCTGGTAAGGAACAGGAAACTAATAAGCCACCACCAACTGGGAGAGTTCGGGAAAGGTCAAAAAGTGACACCACATGTCCAACCACCTCTCAGAATCCATCTCACTGGCATCCATCTTGGCTGAACAAGGCGTGTGCCACAAGAAAGGACCCTGAGTCAGAACAACTGGCCGAAGACAACCCGGAAACTAATTACATCACCATAAAACCCGAGACTGCGAGCCCCAAGGCAGTGCAGTCTATCCTGGCTTCCCTTACTCTCTTGTTCTCCGCCCGGGCGCCCCTTCCCGATCAAGTCTCTTGCTTTGTCAGCAGGAGTGTCTCCTCGGACAATTCATTTCCAAGTGTTACACAAGAGCCGACTTTTGGGCCCTGGAAGGGGTTTCTCTTCCTGCAACAAATAGCGACTCTGGACGGGACTCCTTTGCTGCAGCTGACATCCTGACCACTTGGGGTACTCAGGGACCAGCTTGCCTGCCGATGGACCAGACCCAGCGGCCGCAACTGGAACCTTTTTGTCTCTGCTCTGCTCTTGACATGGACAACTGGCCAGAGTGCCCTGACGGGTTAAGGAACAAGAGACTTTACTGACCTTTCTCCCCTTTGCTCCCTTTCCTCTCCTTAATCCTTCCTATCCTACTTTTTTTTTTCTAGGCCCCTGGTCCTGGAAGCAGGAATCTGGTCGAAGGGCCGCAACGTGAGCTGAGGATTGGAGACTGATCACCTCCTCTTGGCAGAGAACTCGAATTCTGGTTCTGTTCTGTTCTGGTTTCTGTTAAGGATGAGCTCCAGTCCCCCCTTCTCTGGAAGCCCAGGGTAAACTCCCGTCTGGTTTCTGTTAAGGCCGAGCTCCAGTCCCCCCTTCTCTGGAAGCCCAGGGTAAAACCCCGTAAGGCCTGGGTATCTGCAGGTGGCAAGAGACATCTATAAGGCCACCCCTTTGGCCCTTCTCTCCCACCTCCTCCCCACTCTTCTTTCAACCTGGCTTCCTTTCCTCCCTTTGAAATCTTTGAAGACCTGAGGTAGTTTCATTTACTCTGTTAGTACTTGGATCTGAAGTTCTGTGTCTCTATAGGAGGTTTTCTTAGAAACTGTAATCTTGTATTTAAGGGAGTGTTTTATGAGAACTTCCAGGTCTACGTGTGTGTTTTATGTTCTGTGTTCTGATTTGTGATGCCCATTTTGCTTTGTGTGGCTACCATTTGGTTTAGACCTGCTGCCATTTTGTTAGAACTTGATTTTCTTTCCCTGTGTCTTGAGACCAGGGTTCTCAGGAACACTTATCTAGACCATCTCTAACTCCTGAGACTGAGGAAAAATGGGAAGAAGTCTTTTTAAAATTTATACATTCCAACTGTTATTTATAAATTAGTGAATTTTATATCTTAATGTATAATTCATGACTAAGTTTAGAAAATGAACCTAGATCTTGCCTTGTATCTGTCTGAATATGTGTATGTCTTGGCATGTCTTTGTTTCTGGATAACATTTTTGAGATTAATTTGTAAATGAGCTCTATTTAATTGACTTAAATAAAAGTAAGCAGCTTACAAATCAGCTAATTCTAAAATAAACTGAATGAATTCCAGGTTCTCATGAAGTGGGAAATATTCAGTATTAAATTAATACCTGGTAACATAGACATCCATCAATATGTATAATATTTCTGTTGTACCTAGGTTTCAGTTAGTTTAGTTGCTCAGTCATGTCCGAATCTTTGCAGCCTCATGGACTGCAGCATGCCAGGCTTCCTTGTCCATCACCAACTCCTGGAGCTTGCTCAAACTCATGTCCATTGAGTCGGTGACACCATTCAATCGCTTCATCCTCTGTTGTCCCCTTCTCCTCCTGCCTTCAATCTTTCCTGGCATCAGGGTCTTTTCCAGTGAGTCAGTTCTTCACATCAGGTGGCCAAAGTACTGGAGCTTACTATAGGTTTAGAGGTCAAAGAAGACTATTCTGATACAAATTTGTCAACAAGAAATGTACCTCATTGTGGAAAATACTTTAGGGAAACTAAGATGTGTCTTCAGTAGAAGGTATGAAAATACTGAAAAGAGTTATACATGATCAGGATTTTCTAAAATTGGATCATAATTAGTTGGATAAATGGATTTTGTTAGGAATGACACAGCCATAGGAAAACTGGTTAGAGCCAACTAGGTCCAGTATGACGGAGTCGACTTTCACTAGCTCTTGAGCCTTGGTATATACACCTATTGTGACATCTCAGCAAGCTAAATGATATACCCATCAGCATTGACTGAATCTGACCAAATGTTCTAAACCCTTTTGATTGATTTTTTTGACAAAACTTCCTAAATCAAATTCTGTTGAAGTTCTTTTGATCTCTAGTTAATTTTGTGGTACTTCAGAGCACCCCTGAAACATCCCATATAGAGGTATTAAACGAATTGTTTATTTGGTTAGTTAAATTACATGGGAAATATTATCAAATGAGTGATAAATCCTCGCAGGTTATAATGTATGGTAAATTTTACTAATATAGATATCCTAGACATTATATGGAGTTCCTAACATGCTGATACGTCCTAGAATTCTAATGAGAAGCCTGATGACTTCACAAAAGTTAACAAAAGGACTGAATGAACCAGCGAATATGCATTTAACTTTTATGGTTTCTATCTGAAAAAATCACAGGTTTGAATCTGTGTTTTGGGGGAGTAGGGAAAACCTTCCCTTCAAACTAATTATGACAAGAATTTGGTAAAATCAGATGTTACAAACAAATAACAATTATATTTTCTATCCGACTCCTCCAGAGATTGGACACTCTTGCTTTCTAGTAATTTTATCAGATGAGTTACGGAAGTTATCTCACTAACAGGTACAGAAATCTCAAGGAATTTTTAAGACATTGAAAACGGAAGAATTCACCTACTTTTGTTAGGTGAAATCTATAATAAGCTTTTGGCATGACTTTCCCAGTCCTGAAAGGTTTTATTTTAAAAGTTTAGTCTGAGACTTTAACAGCAAAGTAAAAAGTCTACGATCAATTGGTTATGTAAACCAGGTTAGGCCAAATTTTTGAGAGCATAACTATTTTGCAAACAAACTAGCCTTAATTTGGTTATATTTGATAAAAATGAGGGTAACTTTAGGGAGAAAAAGATGTTTTGATAAATGTTAAATCTGTTTGTTAATGGAGGTCTGTATCTAGTAAGACTCATTTCCTGGATAGTTCTTTGCTGTAATGTGATATTAATGTAAAATTTAATTGAATTCCTAAAGAACACCCTAAGTTTGTTTCTGAAACTTACCTCAGTAATCTGTCTTTGCATAAAGATCAGATGTCTCATGAGCTGCAACCAGGACTGAAGAAGGACATAGTTTAAGGAACTGTCTCTAACCTGGATGGAAGGACCTTTTTATCAGGTACTCTTAACTAGCTCATGCACAGTGAAATTGAAGGGAAATTGACTCAGACTAATTCCCACTTTCAAAGGCCCCTACAGTGGACTGGTCTATAGAGAGGACAGCTGACTTGATGTCACCTTAAAATGATGCTCAAACAGAGGAGAAACTGCAATACCCAGGACGAGAAGATGACATCAGAGATAAGACAGCTTGCCCAAGATGCTGGACCTGACTAGTATGATCATTTAAAATGTTTTCTTGACTTCTCGGACCTTTGCATATAAATCAAATGCTTTTCTATCATAGGCCTGATCCCATGCTAGTTTTAGAAACAATCCAGTTGTTGGGTTTGTGGCCAATTACCTGTGTCTAGTTCTGGGTTACCCTGGTGAATTTCTCTACTCCAAGGTGCTAACTGGTTGACCCTGAGAAAAGACTGGTTGACTTTAAAAGAAAAGAAAAATTATAGTCAGATCCAGGTCACTATTGATAATCACTAGATAGGATCCCCTCACCTGGCCAATTAATGATGCCTGCTGTGACCCTGGCCATGAGTTTATGTTCAGTTCAGTTCAGTCGCTCAGTCGTGTCCGACTCTTTGTGACCCCATGAATCGCAGCACGCCAGGCCTCCCTGTCCATCACCAACTCCCGGAGTTCACCCAGACTCACGTCCATCGAGTCAGTGACACCATCCAGCCATCTCATCCTCCGTCGTCCCCTTCTCCTCCTTCCCCCAATCCCTCCCAGCATCAGAGTCTTTTCCAATGAGTCAACTCTTTGCATGAAGTGGCCAAAGTACTGGAGTTTCAGCTTTACCATCATTCCTTCCAAAGAAATCCCAGGGCTGATCTCCTTCAGAATGGACTGGTTGGATCTCCTTGCAGTCCAAGGGACTCTCGAGAGTCTTCTCCAACACCACAGTTCAAAAGCATCAATTCTTCGGCGCTCTGCCTTCCTCACAGTCCAACTCTCACATCCATACATGGCCACTTGAAAAACCATAGCCTTGACTAGACAAACCTTTGTTGGCAAAGTAATGTCTCTGCTTTTGAATATGCTATCTAGGTTGGTCATAACTTTCCTTCCAAGGAGTAAGCATCTTTTAATTTCATGGCTGCAATCACCATCTGCAGTGATTTTGGAGCCCCTAAAAATAAAATCTGCCACTGTTTCCACTGTTTCCCCATCTATTTCCCATGAAGTGATGGGATCGGATGCCATGATCTTTGTTTTCTGAATGTTGAGCTTTAAGCCAACTTTTTCACTCTCCACTTTCACTTTCATCAAGAGGCTTTTTAGTTCCTCTTCACTTTCTGCCATAGGGTGGTGTCATCTGCATATCTGAGGTTATTGCTATTTCTCCCGGCAATCTTGATTCCAGCTTGTGCTTCTTCCAGTCCAGCATTTCTCATGATGTACTCTGCATATAAATTAAATAAGCAGGGTGACAATATACAGCCTTGACGTACTCCTTTTCCTATTTGGAACCAGTCTGTTGTTCCATGTCCAGTTCTAACTGTTACTTCCTGACCTGCATACAAATTTCTCAAGAGGCAGATCAGGTGGTCTGGTATTCCCATCTCCTTCAGAATTTTCCACAGTTTATTGTGATCCACACAGTCAAAGGCTTTGGCATAGTCAATAAAGCAGAAATAGATGTTTTTTCTGGAACTCTCTTGCTTTTTCCGTGATCCAGCAGATGTTGGCAATTTGATCTCTGGTTCCTCTGCCTTTTCTAAAACCAGCTTGAACATCAGGAAGTTCATGGTTCACATATTGCTGAAGCCTGGCTTGGAGAATTTTGAGCACTACGTTACTAGCGTGTGAGATGAGTGCAATTGTGCGGTAGTTTGAGCATTCTTTGGCATTGCCTCTCTTTGGGATTGGAATGAAAACTGACCTTTTCCAGTCCTGTGGCCACTGCTGAGTTTTCCAAATGTGCTGGCATATTGAGTGCGGCACTTTCACAGCATCATCTTTCAGGATTTGAAATAGCTCAACTGGAATTCCATCACCTCCACTAGCTTTGTTCGTAGTGATACTTTCTAAGGCCCACTGGACTTCACATTCTAGGATGTCTGGCTCTAGGTGAGTGATCACACCATCGTGATTATCTTGGTCGTGAAGATCTTTTTTGTACAGTTCTGTGTATTCTTGCCACCTCTTCTTAATATCTTCTGCTTCTGTTAGGTCCATACCATTTCTGTCCTTTATTGAGCCCATCTTTGCATGAAACATTCCCTTGGTATCTCTAATTTTCTTGAAAAGATCTCTGGTCTTTCCCATTCTGTTGCTTTACATAAATATTGAGTTTATTGTTGTTCAATTAGAGCAACAAGCAAAGTTTCAGTGAAGGAAAAAAAATCTGCAATTATGGGATGGATTTATGTAGATAACACCAGGCTACAAGACCTTTTAGAACTAACACCCAAGAAAGATGTCCTTTTCATTATAGGGGACTGGAATGCAAAAGTAGGAAGTCAAGAAACACCTGGAGTAACAGGCAAATTTGGCCTTGGAATACGGAATGAAGCAGGGCAAAGACTAATAGAGTTTTGCCAAGAAAATGCACTGGTCATAGCAAACACCCATGGACATCACCAGATGGTCAACACTGAAATCAGATTGATTATGTTCTTTGCAGCCAAAGATGGAGAAGCTCTATACAGTCAGCAAAAACAAGACCGGGAGCTGACTGTGGATCAGATCATGAACTCCTTATTGCCAAATTCAGACTTAAATTGAAGAAAGTAGGGAAAACCACTAGACCATTCAGGTATGACCTAAATCAAATCCCTTATGATTATACAGTGGAAGTGAGAAATAGATTTAAGGGACTAGATCTGATAGATAGAGTGCCTGATGAACTATGGAATGAGGTTCATGACATTGTACAGGAGACAGGGATCAAGACCATCCCCATGGAAAAGAAATGCAAAAAAAGCAAAATGGCTGTCTGGGGAGGCCTTACAAATAGCTGTGAAAAGAAGAGAAGCGAAAAGCAAAGGAGAAAAGGAAAGATATAAGCATCTGAATGCAGAGTTCCAAAGAATAGCAAGGAGAGATTAGAAAGCCTTCCTCAGCGATCAATTTGGAAAGAAATAGAGGAAAACAACAGAATGGGAAAGACTAGAGATCTTTTCAAGAAAATTAGAGATACCAAGGGAACATTTCATGCAAAGAAGGGCTTAATAAAGGACAGAAATGGTATGGACCTAACAGAAGCAGAAGATATTAAGAAGAGGTGGCAAGAATACACAGAACTGTACAAAAAAGATCTTCACGACCAAGATAATCACGATGGTGTGATCACTCACCTACAGCCAGACATCCTGGAATGTGAAGTCAAGTGGGCCTTAGAAAGTATCACTACAAACAAAGCTAGTGGAGGTGAAGGAATTCCAGTTGAGCTATTTCAAATCTGAAAGATGATGCTGTGAAAGTGCTGCACTCAATATGCCAGCACATTTGGAAAACTCAGCAGTGGCCACAGGACTGGAAAAGGTCAGTTTTCATTCCAATCCCAAAGAGAGGCAATGCCAAAGAATGCTCAAACTACCGCACAATTGCACTCATCTCACATGCTAGTAAAGTAATGCTCAAAATTCTCGAAGCCAGGCTTCAGCAATACGTGAACTGTGAACTTCCTGATGTTCAAGCTGGTTTTAGAAAAAGCAGAGGAACCAGAGATCAAATTGCCAACATCCGCTGGATCACAGAAAAAGCAGAGAGTTCCAGAAAAACACCTATTTCTGCTTTATTGATTATGCCAAAGCCTTTGACTGTGTGGATCACAATAAACTGTGGAAAATTCTGAAGGAGATGGGAATACCAGACCACCTGACCTGCCTCTTGAGAAATTTGTATGCAGGTCAGGAAGCAATAGTTAGAACTGGACATGGAACAACAGACTGGGTCCAAATAGGAAAAGGAATACATCAAGGCTGTATATTGTCACCCTCCTTATGGCAGAAAGTGAAGAGGAACCAAAAAGCCTCTTGATGAAAGTCAAAGTGGAGAGTGAAAAAGCTGGCTTAAAGCTCAACGTTCAGAAAACGAAGATCGTGGCATCTGGTGCCATCACTTCATGGGAAATAGATGGGGAAACAGTGGCAGACTTTATTTTTTTGGGCCCCAGAATCACGGCAGATGGTGACTGCAGCCATGAAATTAAAAGACGCTTACTCCTTGGAAGGAAAAGTTATGACCAACCTAGATAGCATATTCAAAAGCAGAGACTACTTTGCCAACAAAGGTCCGTCTAGTCAAGGCTATGGTTTTTCCAGTGGTCATGTATGGATGTGAGAGTTGGACTCTGAAGAAGGCTGAGCACCAAAGAATTGATTCTTTTGAACTGTGGTGTTGGAGAAGACTCTTGAGAGTCCCTTGGACTGCAAGGAGATCCAACCGGTCCATTCTGAAGGAGATCAGCCCTGGGATTTCTTTGGAGGGAATGATGCTGAAACTGAAACTCCAGTACTTTGGCCACCTCATGCAAAGAGCTGACTCATTGGAAAAGACTCTGATGCTGGGAGGGATTGGGGGCAGGAGAAGGGGACGACAGAGGATGAGATGGCTGGATGGCATCACTGACTCGATGGATTTGAGTCTGAGTGAACTCTGGGAGTTGGTGATGAACAGGGAGGCCTGGCGTGCTGCGATTCATGGGGTCACAAAGAGTCGGACACGACTGAGCGACTGAACTGAACTGAACTGATGGTAATTTAGGCATCCGTCTTGGCTGAACAACATGTGCGCCACCAGCAAGGACCCTGAGTCAGAACAATTGGCCAAAGACAACCCAGAAACTAATCCCATCACCATAAAACCCGAGACTGCGAGCCACGTGGCAGAGCAGTTCTCCTGGCTTCCCTTACCCTCCTGCTCTCCGCCCAGGCGCCCCTTCCCAGTAAAGTCTCTTGCTTTGTCAGCAGGAGTGTCTCCTCGGACAATTCATTTCCGAGTGTTACACAAGAGCCCACTTTTGGGCCCTGGAAGGGGTCCCCCTTTTCCTGCAACAAGCCCAGCACACCAAGTACCTTCCACGTCAGACACCACAATGCCAAGTACTGTTCGAGGAAACAGGGTCTCCCCCATCTAAGGGGGGACCTGGGGCTCCAATGAAGGGGGTTTGTCTGAGGGCACCCGGCAGTCAGTGAGAGCCAGGGTCCCACCCTAGACTCCCACCATCTCCCACCCAGTGTCCATGACAGAAAACCTGCGGAAGCGGGCCCGAGTTGCTTACCCGGTGTCAGTACTGAAGAGGAGGTCGCTAGGGCTCAGCAGCATCAGTGGGGCTCCCCTGGAGTTTGTGGGGCCACGCACTCCACCAGCTGGCCCAGCTTCATTTTTCCCCCATGGTGGACACCGATTTGCATCCCAGCCTGCACTCAGAACAGGCGCACCGTGGCACAGGCTCAGTAGAGCTCTGCAGTGAGGGCAAGCCCTGGGCACAGCGAAGGCTGCCCTGGGCAGGGCTGAGCAGGAGAGGGCCAGAGGGCAGGCGAGGGTTGGCAGGACCCACCAGAAATTCACTTGCATTGGGTCCACAGTGGGCTTCCGTCGGGAGATGTCGGGGGTGGGGACCCAACAGGGAGGCTTCGAGGCCTGGCGCACTGCAGTCCATGGGGCCGCACAGAGCAGACGTGACTTAGCGACTGAACAGCAACAGAGAGGCTCTCCCCCACCGAGGCCCTCTGCCAGGGTCAGGGCCTGGCTGGGGCTGCTTACCGGGTTCGAAGGGAGAGCTCATCAAGGGGAGGGGCCAATTCAGAGAGGACGCTGCCTCCAGGCTGCACACATGTTAACAAAGGAGGCGGGTTCATCCGGGGTCAGTGTGCAGGGGCATCAGTGCAGCCCACGCAGGAACCCATGTTACACTGAGCATCCTCCCACACTGCGATCACACCTGACCAGGCACAGCCGAGGGTGGCAGCCTTGCCTGGAGCAGGGACAGGCTGCCGGACTCAGAGGGCCCAGGGGAGCCACTCGGAACCGTGTGCAGAGGAGCCAGGGCCCACCTGACAGGTGGTTCTGGTGGTGGGTATGCCATGGCCCAGCCTTCCCCTACTGGGAGGCTTGCTAGTCAGGGGAGCCAAGGCCAGGCAGGGGGTTCCGGTTGGGTGCCAGCATCCTGGCAGCCAAACCTGCCCCTCTTAATTTGCTCCCCACAGGACGGCTGGAGAAACCTGCTCCCTTGCCAAGAAGCCTCTGATCGCTCCTAGACTGAAACTGCACCCCACACCCCCAACTCTGATGCTTTGGCCACTCAAAGCAGACACGCCAGGCCCACTTTCCAGGCCTGTGTCCCTGCTGGGCCATCCGCCGGGGGGCAGCCTTCAGGGCTCAGCTGGAACGTCTCCTCGGTGAAGCCCTCCCCAATCACGGTTAGACCCGCTCCGTCTCATGACCTGCCAACTCGCTTCCTAACGGTCCCCAGACCTGGGAAAGACTTGGATGACTTGTGTGGCGTCTCGCTGACAGAAGGCAGGCTCCTGGGGGGCCTTGCCCGTTTCGCCCTCTGCTGGCACAGCAGGCACTTGGTTCACAGTAGCGGAATGAACTGGCGATGGGTATGGTGATGTCACTGGCACACCTGGGGGCCTGGGGCTTCACCAGCCTCTCAGGAGGCAGGGCCGAGGTCCGAGGGTCCCTCCCCTCTTTGTTCCAGGCCCACAGTCAGCACGGTGACGGCTGGAAGAGGAACAGCAGCTGTCTTCACAGCCTCCTGGAAGCTGGAAGTTGCTGGCATCTTAGACACAAGGGAACCGGGGCTGCAGCCATGAGCAGGCTCCCACACCACCCGGCCTCCCAGGAGGGAACCCGAGCCTGGCAGAGCTGGGTACGGAGGGAGTGGACAGGATACTGCTGCGTGGTTTTATTACTATAAATATACAGTAAAAACGAACAAAAACTAGCCAGAGTACGTCAAATGATAGCACATGTGAGTCCAAGACAGGCCAGTCTGCACCCTGTCCTGCAGAATCACTGACACCAACACAGATGGTGAGATGTTGGGGTGCTGACCGCGAGAGGAGTGAGCAGCGGGACACGGCCTCCCCGCCTGTGTGTGCAGGTGTGCGTGTGTGTGCATCGCCACGTGTGCACCCAGAAGCACATGGTGGCTGAGAGGGGAGGGCACGCAGGGAGCCAAGGGGCTGGGGCAGGCTGCCCTGGCCGTGGCCTCTGCTCACAGGCTTGACCGGAGAGAAATGGCGTCCACCCTGAGTGCCCCGGGGCGGGGCTGCCAGCTGCCCCGGGACCGTGCTCCCTGGGGCAGCTCCGCAGGGAGCCGGGCCCTCTCTCGCTGGCCGAGGGCTAGCTCCTGGGTGCTGAGACCCACCCGCCAGGCTCAAGACCCTGCACGGGCTGCTGGTCCAGGGCACCAAGGCCAAGCGCCCCCTCGGCCTTTCTGCTGCCCAGAAAATGTATCTTTAAAAGATGAGGTCACCTCAGATGGGACCCACAACCCCCAGGCAGGTGCCACCACAGGAACCCCAAAATGAAGGAATCAAGGAGGGATGATAAGTCACGTCTACATGGCAAAGAGGGCAGAGGGGCCCAGAGGCCCATCACACCCCCCGGGGACAGCAGTGTCACCGGCAAGTGGAACCCCGCCTGGAGGATCTGGTAAGGTGGGCGAGGCTGCCTCTGAGAAGGTGCCAGGCTCAGAGAAGGGCCCGGACAGAACCACTGCCAGTGGCCGGGCCTGCGGGAGGAATGGATGCCCAGCCGGCCGAGCTGAGGGAGGTGCCCCCCAGGCCAGTGGGGAGGGGGAGGCCACACGCACAGTGGGGGACAGGCACTGCTTCCTTCATTGGCTGAGACTCGGACCCCGCTTCCTGCCCTCCCAGAGTCCTGCATCGTTTCCTGTCGAGGCTGCACTTGGTCCACCACTGAATTCTCCACTTTGTTGCGTTCACTGGTGCCAACAGGCCCCACGGGCTTGGGGGCTGTGGAGGCCCATCCAGGCTTCTCGTGGGCAACCAGCCTCCCGGGGCGTGTGGGGGGCGCCCCAGAGCTCGGCGCCCCGGGCAGAAAGCTGCCGTCCTTCATCGTGTACCATCAGCAAACACGTTGACCGTAGAAAAGGGGAGTGGGCGGAGGCAACGGCCAGCTGTCCTCTCGGATGGAGGCTCACACGGCCCCTTGGAGCCGGAGACCACACCGCTGTGCAGACTGGAGGGTCCAGGGTCGCGCTGGGATCTTGGCGGAGGTGGGGGCTCCGTGCTGCCAGCTGGGCCAGGCTCAGAGCGGGGTCAGCTCAGCAGCCCTGGGGTCGGGGCTGGGGCCGCCAAGTGGAGGCTGGGGGTGCCCAGCGATGTGGAGGCTGCGGGGAGTCTCCATGGAGGTGGACCATCCTGCGGGGCCAGAGAGCGAGGGTCAGCGGGCGGCCCGCGGGCTCTGGGCTCCCACAGCCGCCTAGCATGTCCGCAGCGGGGCACATGGCGGGCCCGGCGACCCCGGCCAGCCGAGGGGTGCCCGCCACTGTCCCCTACCCACGCCCGCACTGAGCTTTCTGCTTCTGCCGGGCCACTGTCCCGTCACCACTGGGTTCAGCTGGAACTCGGCACCCCCGGCAGAGGGGCACACGCAGCGGGGCCCGGGACACCCCGGGAGGCACCCCCAGGGTGCTATGAACTACCCCTGTGTTCAGGCCACCCCGGGGCACCGGTGCCCTGGGGTGCCACACCATGTAGGCCCCAGGCAGCTTCAGGGGCAAACCCAGGTGCCCCTGGGGCCAGCAACAACCCTGGGGGGCCCAGCGAGGGGCCTGTCTTCTTAGGAGCTGAGGCTGCACTTGGGAAGCCAGCTCTGCCGTGCAGCCCAGAAGACAAGCACGGTCCTCCACAGCCGGGTCTGAGCCGTTTCCCACTTCCGGAAGTTTTACCCAAGTGGCAACACTATCTTCCAAGGGCGAGGCTGGGGCCAACGTCTTAAAAGTGCCAGGTGCCATTTCAGTTGAAGCTAAGCGTTGTCACAAAAAGCGACCAAGGAAGACAGGAGAGGTCTGTGGGAGGAACGCTGCTGGTGGCAGACCCCGCGGTCGGGCAGCACGGCTGACCGGGAGGGGGGCCAAGTCCTCCAAGGCCGACAGCCGGGGGCGGGACCCCACCACATTCATCTAGAAACCCTGGGCCCTCGAAGGCGCCAGGTTCCTTCTCTCCAGACTTCCCAGCAGGCTGAGGGTGCCTGGAGGAGGGGCAGGGGTCCCCCAGTGCGTCCCCCTCTTTGGGGGTGCTCTCAGAATGGCTTTCAGTAAGATGTCCGTTTGGGCTGTCCGGGGACCACTCAGAGACTGACCCCACAGCATGCTGGTGTTCCAGGAGGTTCCAGAGGTGGGGGACAGGCTAGCTGTCAGCCAACAGTGGGGTCCTGGCTGGCGCTGAGTCACTGATTCTGGGACCCTTGAGGCTACAAGAGCCTGACTGGGCCGCCCGGTCCAGAGGGAAAGTCCTTCGGTTCCAAAGGCTGGTTGGACCCCTCCCGAAGGACCACCTCTCTGGAGCACCCGTGCTGTGGCCTTCGGAAGCCTCTGGATTCAGAATCCAGGGCCCCTGAGAAGACTTCCCCATATGGGGAAGCAGCCCCCCGCCCCGTGTGCGAAGGCGTCACGTACCGGCTTACTCCTCTAAACCAGCGGAGCAGGAGCCGGGCCCCAGGGCTGCCAGAGGAGGAGAGAGATGGAAGCTCAGTTAGCAGGGCACTCAGAGGGGCCGCACGCTCCAGGCAGAGGCGCCGGCAGAGGCGCCGGCGGCTGACTGAGGTGCAGGTGCGGGGGCAGGTGTGATAGGAACAAACGCCACACACACACACAGGCTGACGCACGAGAGGTGCCCAGCGCCTTCCCCGAGAGCGTGCCCGGGCCTGGCGCTAAGGCAGAGGACGCCAGGCCGGGGAAGGACGCGGGCAGGCGGCAGGGACGAGGGGCTGGGTGTGGTGGGGCCCAGCAAGGGCCTCCAGCCCGCGGGGCTTCTGGGGCACCGGGCATCACGGGTCTCTCCGTTTTACGGATTTGCCCGCCCCCCTTTTATCCCATCTGGCAGGTTACACTAAGATCCACTAAATCACGCTCCCTCCACCCAGAGGACACCATGCAATTGCTGAAAAGAAGGCACCCCTAACGTGTGGGGGCTCGCATTCTTAAAGCCACACAGTGCGCGGGAGATGCTCAGGGTCTCTGCTGAAGGAGGAAGCCTGGGGGACAGAGGCCGCGGCGTGGGGGTGGGTGGTCACAGAGGCGATGGGTCCCTGAGGGCCCCGGCCCGCCCCCAGGAGCAGGCAACCAAGCTGGGGGGAAGCGGGTGCAAGACAGCCCAGCGTGGCCCCCGCTCCACTCTGGCATTGAGAACCAAGCCCACCCCGCTGTCCAAACAAGCACCAGGGCCAGCCAGTGGCCTCTGCCACTCTCCCCACCCCACAGCTGGCCAAGATCCATAGGAGGACTGAGACACGCTGGGGGTCCTGACCGCCAGAGGTCCCGGGCCCACTGATGGGCCGGGCCAGCCCTGCAGATGCCTGGACGCTCTGTGGGCCGCTCAAGGGGTGAGAAGTGGGGGTGGTGGCCCTGCACTGGCTAAGTGTGCTCGGGGTGCCCCCCAGTGGCACCCAGGGGCCAGGGCAAGAGGCCATCGGCAGGATCAGGATTCGCTCAAGGCTCCAGGAAGTGGAGCCTTTCCTGACCCCTCCATCCCACTCTACCCAACCAGGTTTTCATCCTCAGGAAACACCAGGTCCTCTGGAGTCCCGAGTTGCTCTAACAGAGCTTTGCCTGTGGGTTCCTCTGGGGGGGCCTGTGTGTGCCGGTGAGCCACCTGCTGCCCTGCTTCCTCACACCAGCACCCCACCTCCAAGCCCCCTCTGTTTGCACAGGCTCCGCTGCTCAGCCAGAAGCCCACGGACAAGAGACCCTTCCACACTGAAGCCCGTCTCAGCCCCCCAGGGCCCGGCCACAGCTCAAGGTGGTGTGGCTCCCGGGGCAGGCGGGGGCAGAGAGGAAGGCCTTCCCCGCCACCAGGAAGGAACCAGGCTCTGAGGCCAACAAGGCTGCTCGTCTCGACTCCAGAACCTCAGGTGTGCCGCCCTTACCTGGCAGGTAGACGTCGGCAGGTGCGCCAGGCTGGCTGCGACCACAGGGCTCGGGGCTGCCATCCTGCAGGACATTCTCGATGGATGGCACGCGGCTCCCTGCAGGGGATGGAGGCAGGTGGGGGGCCTGCGGGCAGGAGGTGGTCCAGCCGTCCCCCCGAGCCCAGACCCTACCCCAATTCCCCCGTTCTCCTGGGACCGAGGCAGACGGTCTATCATATTTTCTTCCTTTTTCCTTTTCTCCTGCCCCCCACACCCCTCCCAGCATGGGGCTCTGTTTTGTTTTTATTAGAAAGACATCCCATGCCCATATTGAAAAGAACGTCTGCTATCTTCCAGAACGGGCAGGTGGGCACACAGCTCCAGGCCCACAGCAGGGCGTTCACGTGGGGAGTGGATCCTCCTCTTCACGTGTCAGACCTCAGCTGGGACCTGCCCTGCATTTCTGGGGCCCTCAGAGTGGCCTGCATCCCGAAACAGGGACCTGGAGGCCCCCGGTCCTGGCGCAGTGTGCAGGCAGGAAGGAGCTGCCGCCACCGGAGGGTGAAGCCGAGGCCTGAGGGGCAGAGGGGCCTGCCTGCACGGTGAGCAGGGAGCGACAGCACTGGACTCCCGGGGGGACACCCCTTCCTGGCACCACTCCCAGGGGCCTGCAGGCCGTGGTCACCCCGTGACTCTCGAGGCCAGGGGCCACGCAGCTGGGAGGGCTCATGACACCAGAGATGGCAGGGTGCTCTGGGGATCTTGACCACACCTGGGCCTCCCCCGACACCAAGCCTGGTGAGCCTCTGTCTCCCTGTCTGATGCGGGGAGGAACCACCGGGATGGCAGAGGGATGGCGTCTCCACGTCGCATCACCTCCCTTGAGGCCCCACCGTGCCTTGGTGGGTCACCGCCCTACCCAGAGTCAGTGCCTGGCAGCGGTAGCTGGGACTGGACCCCAGGGGCCACCGAGTGCTAACGAAACCCTCTGCTCAGGAAGGGCGCCAGGACCCCCGCATGGGGGACACACAGGGGAGGGGCTGGCTGAGCTGTGCACACCCTCTGGCTGTTGGCCACACCAGGCCCGAGTCCCAGAGGCCCCGGTGCGACCCCGCCACGGTGGGACAGGCAGAGCCCCAGGCCAAGAGCATGGGGCACCAACCACAGCAGAACCGTCCAGGGGGGAAGAGAACAAACGGCTGTTGCCACTAAAGGACAGGCAAGGAGGGAAACCGGGCGGCCGAGGGCTGTCCTCCGGGAGACGTGCAGGAACCGCGGTGTGTGGTCGGCCAGCACAGCTCAGAGAACCCTCAGAGGAGCAGGGGCGGAGCACAGCAGGGCTCAGGCCCGGGAGCACTCACCTTGCTTCAGCGACGAAGTCTCATCCACTGTCTCCGTCATGAAGCTCTAAGACACAAGAGACGTGCTTGGACCCTGGTGCTGACATCTGGGCCCTGGACACGGGGGCCCCCACGGCCTTCACCCACGAGCAGTGGGGGCTGGGAGGCCAAAAGGCAGGAGGCGGGGACAGATGGACAGGGAGGGGCCTCACCTCGGGGGAGCTGCTCAGCGCCAGCCCCGCCCCACCCGGCGCGGGCAGAGCCTCTGAGTCATCCTCCTCGTGGATGGGGGACGATGGGGACCGGAGGGTGCTGGGGACAGAGCAGGCAGAGGACAGGTGGGTGAGCTCAACCAAGCCAGCCCCAGGGGCCCCAAAACCCGGGGAAGGGCCAGCACAGGTGCACCAGGCCAAGGAGTGTGTGCAGGAGGCCCCCAGGGCCCTTACAGAAGGGAAGGGAGCCACAGTGGCAAAGCCTGGGGGGAGCGCAGGCGGCGAGAGGACAAGCCCGGGGCCTCCCCATCTGTGGAGCCACTCTAACACGCAGAAGGCGGCGAGGCCGTGGGAGTTCTACAGAACCTGTGCCTCTTTTCTACTGTTCTAGAAAACCCGTGAGCGTCTGAGAAAAACTGAGCCCAGCAGGGCTGGTCACCAGCACCTCCAAGGGCGGCCTGGAGGACCCATGACTGACCCGTGGCCAGATCCCAGGCACGTGGCCCCCGGCTCGTGGGGGGCAGGCGGGGTGGGGGAGGTGCACCTGGCAGGGCCGCACGCCGCCGCAGGGGGCTGCCGGCGCCGGGCTCACCTGTCAGGGGACTTGTTCCGGGGCTTGCCCTTCTGCAGGCTGCTTTCCACCATCCGATCGATTCCGGCAAGTGGACAGCTGGCCTGCGACAGGCCATCTGAGACGCCCGAGTATGTGATCTCCTCATAGAGGGGAGCCGTGGGGACGGCTGGGGGGACGGCCGGGGGCACCGCCCGAAGGCCGTTGAGTGCCTCAAGCAAGGAGATGGGCTCGTAGCCGGGCGGGATGCTGTCGGCGCTCTGCGGAGGGAGGGGCGTGAGGGGCCAGCCGGCCAGGCACCCGCCCACTGCCCATGGCGCCCCCGAGACGGTCTGCTCCCCAGAGCCTGCTCTCTGACCGTCCCCTGTCCACTCCACCTTCCAGGGTCTCATCCCCCGCCCTCGGGGGGCACCCCTGCCCAGGGAGGCCTCGGCCATCAGCCGCGGCCCTGGACATCCAAGTGTCCGTGTGGCACCCAGGATGGAGGCAGAGAAGGCGTCCAGAAGGCCGCCCACCCCGGCCTCAGCCAGCCCCTGCCTGGCTTTCTGCTCCTGCCCGGTGGGCGCAGAGAGTGGGGGGCGCGGTTAGTAAGAGGAAGGGCCGGAGCAGGAGGGCAGCAAAGCCATGGGAGAAGCCGCTGGGAGCACGCGGTCCAGGCCAAGAGGACCCGCCCGACACAGGGGTCGGGCCTGGAGACCCTCTGGGGCTGCGCAAGCACTGCTGGGCCGACACAGGCTCCCGGGGTCTAATGGGCCCAGGACTGGTAGCCCACGCTGGGAGGATCCAACCAACGGGCTAAGTTCAGGGCTAAAGGCGAAGGGAGCGGGAGGCCAGGCACCAAGGGAGTTAGCTGGGTCGCCAGGGCCGTGGGTGGGACGGCCACCTGCCATCAGCTTGTGAGCGAGGTGAAGGGCAGCGTGCTCTCCTCGGAAGCCCTGCCTGCCCCGCTGGCCTGCAGGAGGTGACAGGGTGACCCTGGGGGCCGGGCGGGCAGAGGAGCCAGCTGGGGCTTCCTGTCCTCAGCGGGTACCTCTGGGCCACCTGGGACCATGGCGCCTGCATCTGCTCCCAGGCCGCCTGCAGGTTCATGTTATTACTCTGATCTCCCTCACCCCTCGGAACAGGGGGAAGAAAAGGAAATCTCTGTGTCTAAGCTGACCCTTGGGGACCCTGACTCTCTGCCTTTTACCAAGGGGGGTCCAGGCAGAGGCCCGGCCCGGCAGCTACTCACTAGCTGGCCCCTGCCTGCCCCCACCCCGAGATGCAGGGAAAACGAGAGAAATACGAGTGTCGGCCCGCAGGGCAGGGGTGCAGGGTGAGCAAGCGTGAGGGACGTTCGCAACAAGAGCGGCAGCCTTAATTCCACCTCCGACGTCATTCCACTGCCAGCAAGAAAAAAAAGGGAAACAGGACACTCGGGAGGAAGCAGAGCTGGCGAGAGGGGTGCCGGGGCTTCGTGCCGACAGACCTTGTGTTCTGCTTGTTCCACAAAACTCCCTTCCTGGGCGGGCACGCCGGGACTGGGGAGAGTGGGTCTGACAGGTTAAAGGAACTGGACACACTGGCCTGGGTGAAAGTGCATGCCCGTCACTGCAGTCATCGGGGCACGGGGCAGAGACGAAGCCACGGGGCCAGACACACTTACTGTTTCCCCTTTAGGTTTCTTGCTGGCCAGTGAGGCGGGGTGCGACTTTGATTTTTTAAAGGGACACTGTCAAGATAAAAATCATAGGTTTTACTGCTGCCACCCCCCGTGCGGCGCCGAGCGGGCTGGACGGGGTCTCCCTGGCCTTCTGGCCTCCGGGCAGGCCGGGAGCCAGCACTTTGCAAACTCTACCAGCCTCTGAGCCGCGGGGACCTGGCTGAGCACAGGTTCTACCTCGGGGCCTGGGTAGGCTGGGCCTCTGCGTCCTGTTGGCACTGGAGGAGCCGGTCCCTGTCCCTCGCGGCCACTCCTGGTCTGGGCTACCCCCCACCCCTAGCTGAGCAGCAGGTCCTGGCTGGGGCGGGCATGACAGTGGCCAAGCACGCCCCACGAAGGGGCCCAGCTGGGCACAGAGAAGGGACCTGGAGGCCCCAACACAGCCTGGTCGACTCATTGCCAAGCCTGACTCCTAAAGATGGAGTTAAAGCCCCTGATCGCTCCCATTCGGTGCTGATCTTAAGATTCACCGCAGAAAATGGCTCACGTGGGCTCTGGTGCTTCGTGGAAACCGCTCCTGCAGGGAACGTGGTGGAGAACGAGGGCCACTTACTTGGGATCATAACCTCCAGAGAGGGCGGCGCTGGCCCTCGGGAGCGTGCGACGTTAACCATCCGTGCCCCGGGCTGCCCTGCACTGTGGGAGGCGCCTCAGCCCTCTGGACAAGAGGGACAAACATGGGAGGGTCCCACCTGACCCTCGGACACCAGGGCAGAAACCGGGAGCGGCGGCAGTAAGAACCCACTGCCCGAGCCCCACCCTCCGTGGAGCAGCCAGACTCCTGCCTCGGGGTGGGAACCCCAGCACAGTTCTCTCCACCAGAAACATGGGCAGTACTGGAGAAAGTGCTCACTGCTCTGAAATAAAGTCCACCGGTAAATGACCGAGGGCCTGGTTTCAGAGCTAGAAGCCCTGGTGCCCACAGGCCTCGCAGGATAAACAGTGTGGCTGGCCAGGGAGAAATGGGGAGATGGGTACCCCCCACAAGGGGCATCCTTGCCCCTCGTCCAGAGGCACACAGCACCTTCAGATACTGAAAGAGAAGCTAGAAAGCTGAGTCTCCAGGAGGATTCTCAGACTTAAACACTGGCCCAGTTCTCAAACACTGGGGCAGAACTCATCACACCTGCTGGCCCAGGGCAGGCACCGTCTGTGGGGATGCCAGGCCGGGCAGTGTTGGCTCATCTCCCTTTTAGAGCATTGGCAGGGCCTCTGAGAATCACGGGATCCAAACAACTGAATCGAGAGCCAAGAAAACAGGCTCACAGGCCGACAACGCTCGAAGCCAGTGGGGACCCGAGAGCCGGGCCTGCCCCACGTCCATCCCGCATCTTCTGCCCCTTTGCCCACCTCGGCGACCCCCAAACCCCTGCCCCGTCTCTCCACATTCCTTCTGCTTCTCCTCCTGCCCTTCTCTCAGGACCACCCTGTCAACCTTCATCCCCATCCGCCTATGTCTGTTTGTGTCTGTCTCCCTCCCCTTCTCTCGAGGTTCCTGAAGCCTGATCTAACTCCCCTCGTCCGCTGCAGCAAGGTCTGACCCACGGTTCCTCGGGAGCAGGTCCAGCGGACGGCTGCAAGTGCCCTCCTGTGTGCCTGGGCAGGGGCTGGGAGGGCAGGGAGCAGGGGAGGACACGCCACTGCCGCCCTTCGGAGGAGAATTCTCTTCCTAAGAGCACACAATGCCCCTGGCTGTCTGGTGTGATGGAACAGAGGTGACCGACACCATGACTCAGGCTCAGCCAAAGATCACCTGCATCTCAGAACCTTGCTATTGGAAGAAGCAATGTCCTCGGGGCAGCCAGCGCTCACGGGGCCAGGGCCGGGGCCAACCCCCCAACTCAGCCTCACAGCTGCCCCCTGGGACCAGGCAGGTGAGCCAGGGGCCCCGAAAGCTCGCAGGGCACAGCCCTAAGGGCAGAGCCTGGGCAGTCCCCTGCTGACCCACCAGGCCCACTGTCCTCGCTGTCAGAATGTGAGGGCGGGGCCTTACAGTGGACGGGGCTTCTCCCAGGCCCCACCCCTGCCCACTCCAGCTCTGACACAGAAAGGAAGAAGCACTCACAGAATGCTCGTCGTGGTCCATGCTCTGGGCCAAAACGGGGCTGAAGGAGATGGGGGACAGGGCCCCCGGCTTCTTGCGCACCGCCCGGATCTGCAGAAGAGCCCGGAACGCTGCGGGGAAGGGATGGGTTCAGGTCAGGTGGGGGCGGCACCCTGAGACCCTGCTGAGTTTCGCTGACCCTGACGACCACCCACCCCGCAGTGATCCCAGAAGAGGCCCGGGTTAAGGTTAAAGGAGAAAAAAAAAAGAAGGGAAAGAATATAAGTTGATTCCTCCCCGTAGAAAGCCAGAGGCTCCAGGGAAACATGCCACCTTCTTGGAATCGAATATAAGAATGAATTCCTAAGGACCATGATTCTCAGACACGAGGAGTTTCAGTCAGTCCAATACAGCCGATGAAACAGATGACCACCATTCTATTTTAGTTTTCAGGTGGATGAAGAATTTGTTTTGTGAAAAGTACGGTAGTCATGAAATAACACTTGTTATTGAAAACGAAACAAACGATTTAATCACAACAAAAGCCTTCAAAATGCCCTGCCTTGGTCTCCTTTGACTGTATATACAAACTGAACGCCTTTAAGCTGGAATGCAATTCACTAAAAACAGAAGTAAATCCAATCGGGAAACAAAGGAAAATGACATGTTATTGATACTTACTGAATGTAAGTTAGGTTTTTGAATATGCTATTCATAGGGCAAAGAGCACTTAGTTACAAAGACCAATTTGCATTAAAAAAAAAAAAAACCTGGACTTTTTGGGTTTTTTACTAGGCTTCAGGGGACCAGCTTGTAGGATCTCAGTCCCCACCAGGGATTAAACCTGGGTCACAGCAGTGAAAGCCTGGAGCTCTAACCACTAGGCTACCAGGGAACTCCCTGAGCTTTGCTATTTGTAACTCACACTTTCTTTTTCTCTGCCAGGGCTTCCCAAGGCCATGAATATTGATTAACTGCTCTGGAGCATGATTTTAACGTAGCTGTAAACTATCCATCAAGAGAGCTTTCCAGTGAACAGTCACTGACCAAAGAACTAAACACAGCAACAAAAACATGCTTTTATGACCCGAATTTCAAATCTACCGATGCATTGCTTCTGAAAGCAACAATGCACCTGACAGCCCCCTATGACTGGAAAAAAAAAAAAAAGCCATCCTTTATTTATTCAGAGAGAATGTCCCGCAGTGGCCACATGAGGGCGCCCTCGCTGCCCACACCCAGCACCCACCAGGACCCGGCCAGGACCCCAGAGACACCAGCAGGACCCACCCCCTGAGGACGTTCCTTCTCTGCTGGAGGATGGATGTTTTACTCAGAATTCAGCCTGATATGACAACTTCCTCCAGATGCTCCAGGAAACCAAACTAAACTCCGTGATAGTTTACACTCAGCACACTTTCCACTTTATTGTCGTGTCTTATCAGACGCATTTGAAAAGACCCTGATGCTGGGAAAGATTGACGGCAGAAGAAAGGACGACAGAGGATGAGATGGTTGGATGCCATCACCAACTCGATGGACATGAGTTTGAATAAGCTCCAGGAGTTGGTGATGGAGGCCTGGCGTGCTGCGGTCCATGGGGTCGCAAAGAGTCCGACATGACTGAGCAGCTGAACTGAACTGAACTGCTCCGAGTCTGTCCCACATACTCCTTGAGAAGCTGAGTCGCTGATCGCGTCTGGGCAGCTCCCTGCACACACCGGCCGCCAGTCCCTCCTAGACCGGGTCCGACCTCCCTGGAGGTGCCGGCCATGACCGCAGGGGCCCTGCCTGTGCCCCCCTCCACCACCCGCCCCACTCACGCAGCCGGCAGATGGGGCAGTTGCTGGCCTGGTAGCGCAGCGTGTCTGCACAGGAGTTGCAGAGGCAGAGGTGGCGGCAGGGCAGGATCAGCGTGTCCCGCAGGTCAGACAGGCACACCACGCACTCGTTGCTGTTGTCGCTGTTCTCCTCGTCCGAGGGCTGCGGGGACACGAGGCACCCAGGGTCAGTGGCTCCTGAGGCCAGAGGTCAGGGGCTGTGGGGGCCAAGTTAAGCCCCTGGGGGAAGAGGAAGGTCACCGAGGAGCAGGGTGCCCCCCCATCCACCCCCCAAATCGAGAGGACTCAGGTCTCCTGTTTCCCACAATTAAGGGGGTCTGTGCCCCCACACCCAGGCTCTGTGGGCCACCAGGCTCCCCTCACGGATGTCGCACCGCAAGCTGAGCCACTGCTGTAGGGGGGAAAGGCCAGGGCCACCTGGGCAAGGTCTGGGGGCAGGAGCAGGCCCGGCGTCCCAGGCTGCCCTGACAGCCAGAGCCCAGTGATGGGAAGGAGGCAGCACATTTGCTGGAAAAAGGACAAAACGTCCCACAGACTCTGATGACTCAAGAATGAAGGAAAAGTGATGGAGCCTGGGGTCCTGGGGCCTCCAGGGGAAGGCACGTCAGGGCCCTGGCCAGGATGGGGGAGCCAAGCAGGTCACCACCTCCTAGCAGCCAGCGGAGCGCGGAGGGCACGTGGCCTGGCCCACCTGCGGGGTCGCGAGCACGCACCTTGGTCTCCTGGTTGTTCTTGTTCTCGATGCCATAGATCTCCTGCAGCAAGTAGCTAACCCGGTCCACCTGCAGGGCAGAGCGGCCTCTGGGCACTCGCCCCCACAAGGGCTCCTCTGCAACCCCCGGCCCGACACCCCCTCCCAGAGGCCGGGCTCGGGTCCTGGGGGCAGGCCTGGGCGTCTACTCTGTCCAGCCCCGCCCCCCTCCCCCCTCCCAGCAGGGAGCAGATACTGCTGGAGACGGGCAGGGCGAGGTGCCCACGGGAAGCATGGACACTGGGCTCGCCAGGCCCTGCCCAGCCCAGAGGGCATGGAGCCAAGCTCTACTGGGGCTGGTGACCACACCTTCTGCTCACCTTATCAGGCCCAACCCCACAGGAAAACGACTCCAGACCCTCCTGTCACCCTCCCCGCTCCAAGACGGACCAGAGTCAGGCCTCGAGCTGACTACGTTTCAAAGTGCCCTGAGTTGCTGCATTTCCCACCACACGGACAACCAAGACCCTCCTGAGAGCCATGGTGTGCCAGTCAGCTCTCCTGAAACCCGTGCCTGGACCACCACTGGGGTCTCCTGCCCTCCAGCCACCTCCAGGCGTTGGCCCTCCCAGGGTTCTCGCGAGCCCTCTCTTAAAAAACTGACCGCCGCCAGCCCGGGCCGTGGCTGACATGCCTGAGCAGCGGCACACGAGGACAACCTGATCATCACAGCTCTGGAGAAAGACCCCACCGGGGCCACAGTTAAACCAGCCTCTGGGCTCGGCTCAGGGCCCCGGCCTCTAAATCCTCACAGAGCGTACTGCAGCAGGAGACCACCAGGGTAATTCTTCCTGGGGCTGGAACATGGAGTTACTGACTCCAAAGAAAGGCCGTACTGGTCTACAGCTCCCATGGGTTCCAAGAGATTCCATCCTTGCCTTAAATACAGATCAAGTCAATTCAAGTCTCTATTCAACATGGAGGTCATTTCAGCAAGTTGGAAGGATGAAGGAGGAAAACTGCAGTGTTTCTTTCCTAACTTCTTCCTTCCCTCCCTCCCTCCCTCCCTCCCTTCTTTCATTCTGTCCATTCACATGTTCAGCTAACATTTACGCAACGCTAAGTTTAAGCTGGACAAGACTCAGGACTACAGTGGTCAACGCAGGTATGTGGTGGGTACGCAGTACACGCAGACACACGCCGTGACTCTGACCCTGACCTTCTGGAGCCCAGGGCCCACTGCAGCCGTGTCACCAGCTAATTCCGCAGCAGCCATGGTGGCCTCGCAGAATAACCCATAGAGATCACAGGGTCACGTCAAATCAAAACAGCTCCCAGTGTTCCCTCTGACGGACTTACGATTTGCTTCTGCTTTAAAGGCTTCACGGAGAAGCTGCCGTCCACGTGCTGTGGGGGAGAAAGACCCAGACGTCAACCCGGCCGTGCTCAGGCCCACCCTCGGTCAACCCACATCGCCGGGTGATAAAAGGACCCCACTGAAGACTCAAGAGTCAGGCCAGGGATCCTCACATCAACCCTCTGACCTGGCTTCGAAACTACCCAGACAATCTTCTAAATATACTGCCACCTGGGTTCCACCCTGATCTACAAAATCCAGCTCTCCCTGGGTAGTTAGTTCTCCAGGAGGCTCAAGTTCACCACCATCAGCCTCGTCCCGACGACGGTGCCTCCCTAGAGCGAGAAGCAGCACTTGGACAGCAAGAACTAAGACGGGTGGCTCCAGCCCTCAGAAAACCTGGTCTAATCGTGAAGACAGCCCGAGGGCATCACATGCCCACATCAGCAGGGAAGCCCAATGCTCAGAGCCATGAGGACAGGCGGGCCAGGCGGGGTCTGGGAGCCACACCGCTCCGAGCCACGGTTCATCAATCACAGAACCTGGTCTGAGCTCCTGCTCCCCAAACACTCCTTCTGAGTCCACCGAGACCAGCACCCGGACTTTTCTGTAAGCCTGGCAGGTTCTGAGCCAAGTTTCTAGTATACTGCACCCCAAAAATAAGGCCGTTTCTCGCAGGGCTCTAAATGCAAAGCACAGAACGAAACGTCTGCCAGCGACGGCCCATCGCCGGCCAGAGCACACAGATGGGGAAACAGTCACCGTCCCTTCCGACCAGGCCAGCCTGGGGAGTGTAGCTGGGGGTACCAGAGAGGGAGAGGGCTGCCCCTGCTCCTCACTAGAGGGGCCTCAGGCTGGCTGACCGACCTTCCGGGGGCAACGGGAAAGGCCCGGATCACAGGGAGGAGCCGGGCTCACACAGGAGGCTCTCAGGGCTGGACACACAGCTGAGGGAGCCAGGGTCCCACAGGACGTGCAGGTCTGAGCCCGGTGTCCTCGTCGGGTCCTGCTCCTCAGCCACCTGGGCCACAGGCTGATGCTGAAATCTGCCCGGTGCTGGCTGATGTCCACAGGTGGTGGGGGTCGGCCGTGGCCGACGACTTCCAGCACGGCTCAGTGAGCAGGCACCCTGTCCCCACACCGCCAAACCCTCACTCGCTGTGTGCATGGATACACAGAACTGCCTGGCCCCCAGGAACAACAGAGCCAGCGAGAGGACCATCCTGAGACCCCGAGACTCCCTCGTGCAGAGTTGGCGGTGAAGGTGACTATAATACGTAGCCCCACCACACACTGAACACATGAACAGCCAGGGCCTGGACTCGGGTCTGGGTGGGAAGAAAGGGGCAAACACCTAAGCTCAAACACGTGTAACGCCAGTAAGTGAATCCTTCCGTGTAAATGGTATCTTTCTATGTGGGGCACCCCCAACTCAGGGCCCCCAGGAGGGCGTGAGCCTCACATCCAGGGCCGTGCCAGGCAGACAACAGACCCTCGGCCACCCCACCAGCATTCACTGGGCGCCTACTGTGTGCAGGACACGACAGTAAAGAGAGTCAGCGGGGCAGTAAGGAGCAGGATGGGACTTACCTTTTCGAAGGCGGCCAAGAGCACGTGGGCATGGCCGGTCACTTCCACAACTGCCCGGGAGAGAGAAGGGTGGTCAGAGCCGGCCTCCGCCGCCCCAGCCCCAGCCCTGGGCTTCTTCTCTCAAGACGGCGCTTCCCCAGCTCGCAGCCTGCATGTGGAGCCCACCCCACCGGGGACCCCGTGGCCCACGGCAGCGGGAGGTGGCGGTTGGCACTGTCCGGGTGCTGACGGCCTTTGTAGCTCCCCCGCAGGGTGGATGCCAGCGCCACTGGCCTGTCTGCCCTGGGCTCCACCCCGGGGGAGCGGGGTCGGCACTGCCCGCGGGCAATGGGGCGCCTGGAACCCTCAGCCTGCTAAGCCACATGGGCACTGTCTCTGGACCGAACCCTGCCGCCCCCGACGGATGGGGTGAGAAGGTCCTCGTGCCTGGAAAGGGTGTTGAGGGGAGATGCCACTCACCATCCCCCTCATCCACCACGGCCTGGATGACCACTGGAAACACGCCCCGGTCCAGGTCAAAGTTCAGCTGAGGAGGGAAGGAGGGAACAGTGGTCACAGCAAGCTGGAGGAGCGGGTGCCCTGAGTGGGGGTGTTGTGGCAGTGGGGCCAAAGCACGCAGACGCCAGTTCTTCTCTGCGGGAAATGGAGTAAAAGGGCGCACCTGTGCTCTGCGCGTAACTTGGGGCCACGGGGCACGTCTATGCCACCTTTTCCAGAATGTCCTCACCTGCCCTCCCAGCCCCGGGACCTCCACACTGCCCACGTGCGGCCCCCCAACCCTGGACGGTCCCAGAAACACAAGCACTCGCGCCGGCCCCCTGCGACGGGCGCCCCCTGACACAGCAGCGTTGTCACGGCGCGGCCGCCGCCCAGGGAGGCCAAGCCAGGCCACACCGTCTCCCCCACCTGCTCACGGACGCCGGGCTGCGTGGGTTGGCCTCTGCCTGACCCTGCCCGGTGCACCTCCAGGTACCGGGTGCCGTGGCGACCCCGTGTCTAACCTTGGGAAGAACAGCTCCCGCCTGGCCCAGCAGAGACGGACGCAGAGTAGAGGAGCCCGTGTGGCTGTCTGGGCTTGCAGAAGGGACTCCCCTCACCATCCCTCCCCTCCAGCTTAAACACGCCTGCGATCCCCACTGCCCTCCCGCTGCCGACCACGCTCCACCCATGTGTCCACCCGGTGTGGCCCTACGTCTGTGCACCAGTGGGGCGTCACACGGAGCCCACGGGGCGTCACACGAAGCCCACGGGGCATCACACGGAGCTGGCGGGGAGTCACACGGAGCCCGCGGGGCAGAGGTGCTCAGTGAACACACCTGCCTCAGGGGGGTGCCCGGCGGGTCCCCAGCTGCAGCGGGGCGGGGGGAGCCAGTGCTGGGACGGGGCAGATAGCCTGGCCAGGTTCGGGTCTGGCTCTGCAGTGCGAGCCTCTGGTCCGAGTCCTGACCCAAAGACTGTGAGCTGGGAGGGCAAGCGGGCCACGGCCGGAGGGTGGCACGTCCCCGAGCATCCTGGGACGCAGGCTGGGACCACACATCTCGCCTAGTGTCAGGCGCCAGCTGAGAGCGTGGTCAGCTCAGCAGGGGCACACCTGTCCTGACGACATGGGACCCGGCACGCAGCCATCCAGCTTTTCATGATCGATACCAGTGGGTTCCTGATTTTCTTCAGCCAGACTGAGGTGCTTCTGCCACTTGTGAACAAAGAAGCCCTGACACAAACCCGGCTTTGAAGGCCCCTGCAGCTTCCCTAGTGCTCCTGTAAGCATTCAGTGCCCAGAGTGCAGGGCAGCGCCCAACATGGGACATCTGTCCAACAGATGGACCCTGCAGACCCCGAGGGTGACTACACTGGCTGACTGGGGCTAAGCCAGAGGACTGGGGTGGTGACGACAGGGCACCTCGACCCCGCCGCCCCCGAGACATCAGGACCTGGTTGGGGGGGACCCAGGGAGCAAGGACCACCTCCCCTGAGACTCCTGCTCCCCAGAGCTCAGCACGAGCCACAACCCGGAGCCAGAGCCAGGCCTGCAGGGAGAGGACAGAGACACCCGCCCACCCAGAGGGTCTGCGGGATCTTTTCTTAAAATGCTTTTTTGTCGTGCCAAACGGCATGTGGGATCTTAGTTCCCCAACCAGGGATAGACCCCGCACCCGCTGCGGTGGAAGCACGGAGTCTTAACCACTGGACCACCAGGGAAGTCCCGGGAGATGAGGATTTTTAACGCAGGGGGCGAGGCTTTCTTAGGGAATATGGGGGCCAGGTTAGGAGCTGGAGCAGCAACTAACACCAGAGGGAGTCCTGCTAGACTCTGCTGTCACAGAGGAGCCACCAGACAAGGGTCTGCAAGCCCCAGGCCAGACGGACACGGGGAAACGTGGGAAGGCAAGGGGCTAGGGGAGGCGGGGACATGGCTGTGACTGAAACAAACGGAGGCCCATGAGGGTCTGGTGGGGAAACTTTGAAGAAGCCCCACCAGCCACAAGGAGACCTGTAGGTACCGACTTGGAAGACCACACCGTGGTGCAAGAATAAAACAGAACGACAGGCGTGCGTGGCAGGCGGCCACGTGGGAAATCTCTATACCTTCCTCTTAATTTTGATAACCTAAAATCACTCTAAAAAAGCCTTTAAAAAACAAACTAAAACAAAAATAAATGAAAACACACATCTAAAGACTTGCATGCAAACATTCACGGCAGCATTATTCATGGCAGCCAAAAGGTGGAAGCAAGCCACATATCCATCACCAGCCAGTGAATGGACAAACGAAACACGGTCGCGTCCATCCCGCGGGACGCTATGCGGTCACACAAAGGGACGAAGGACCGATATATGCCACAGTGTGGACACGACGTGGACGAGCCTTGAAGATGTGACGCTGAGTGACAGAAGCCAGACACCAAAGGTCACATCTTGTACAACTGCATTCACGAGAAATGTCCAGGACAGACAAATCCAAAGAGACAGGAAGTGGACGAGTGGATGCTGGGGGCTGGAGGAGGAACGAGGCGGGACTGCTAATGGGCAGAGGGTTTCTCTTGGGGGTGACGATCATGTTCTGGAGCCAATAAGGCAGTGACAGTGGCCACACAAGTCTGTGAAGGCAGTAAATTCCATCCAACTGTACACAAGCTTCCCAGGCGGCGCTAGTCGTAAAGAGCCCGCCTGCCAATGCAGGAGACATAAAGAGATGTGAGTTCGATCCCTAAGTCAGGAAGATCCCCTGGAGGAGGGCATGGCAACCCACTCCAGTGTTCTTGTCTGGAGAATCCCATGCACCGAGAAGCCTGGCGGGCTACAGTCCATGGGGTCGCAAAGAGTCAGACACGACTGAAGCAACTTAGCACACATGAATATTGTTATCATCTTTAAAGACGCAAACCTGGGGGAAAATGGCTTAAAAAAGGGAGGACGGCAGGTCTCTGACTCCACGATGCTCGCGGCCGAGGGGACATCTGGCTGCGTCTGGAGGCACTGAGTGTCACTAGTGCAGCAAGTGACGCTCCTGACACCCGGCGAGTGGGGGCCAGGAATGGTGTCCCCACCAGAACCCAAATGTCAACAGCACCGAGGCTGAGAAACCCCGGCACAAAGGAGAAGCCTGGGCTTGGTGCCAGAGTATCTGTCACGTCCCTAACACCTGCCAACGCCCCCTCCATGCCCACAGCAGGCAAGGACGTCATGCCAGAACGTGACAGCATGGCTCTGTTCCCCATACAGCCTAACTTCTGGAACCTTCTATTTATGGCAGAGCTGAGCCGTTTCCCAGCTACAGTGATGACTGATGAAATTTCCACTTAAAAATACACGTAACAGAAGGAGGCATGGGCATGACTGCGAGTGGGTGCAGGGCGTCCCCCCAGGTGATGAGAATGTCCCAGAACTGCCCCACGGTCATGCCCTGTGAACCGTCTGTCACTGATGTAAGCCTATGCTGTGTGTATTTTATCATGGTAAAAAATGCGTGCCAAGAGCCCTGCCTGGCGGTCCAGCGGTTAAGACTCTGCACTTCCAATGGAGGGGACACAGGTTCAATCCCTGGTCAGGAAACCAAGATCCCACATGCTGCACAGTGCGACCAAAGCAAACAAACAAACAAAAACCCACACGTAAGAAAAACTGAGCCTATTTCAGGAACGTGTTAGCGGAGGTAACGATCAGAAAAGAAGAGACGAGGACAGTGTCCCAGGATAGCAGCTCTGGACAGGCTGAGTCCACACCTTGGACCCGCCAGGCCTCACGCTGACAGGCCAGGGACGTGGTTCTCCGACGCCTTGAGAGAGGAAAAGGGGGCGGACCCGAGGAGCACTCAAGGCCGGCTTGGCACGCAGCCTCTCACGGCCGCGACCATCCGGTCCTGCCAACGCCCAGACCGACCGTGCTCCACTGTCCAGGCACCCGGCGGGGTCCAGATCCCGGTCAGCAGCCACAGCTGACGCTTACCGACCACTGAGGAATCTGAGCAACAAGCCACTGCACTGGGCCCCCGCCCAGGGCAGGAACGTGGGGCCCAGCCGGGAGGCTTGTTACCTCGTCGTCCTTCCACTCCGAGAAGTCGATCTTGAAGGAGGGCAGCGAGAACTGCTGGCTCACACCACGCTTGTAGTGGACGGTCTCGGACTGCAGGGCCGGGCTCTTGGGGCTGTACCTAAAGGGGCCGCATGAGAAAGGACGGTGAGACGCGCTGCCCGGCCCCGAGCCCGCACCTGCCGCCTTCCCAGGCTGGGCTGCACCTCTGCAGGCAGCTTTCATGGTCTGTGTGCTTTTCTGAATGAATGGGGGACAAAAAGTGCACAGCGACCCGTCCCCTGCCTCACGCTTGCCCCGAGCCAACTGCTTCTCTGCCCCGTCTGCAACCAGGGAAGTCAAGGCATAATCACACCTGTAGGTGCAGGAACTACTTTTTAGTACTCAGGCTGCAGTCCACCTGTACTCTGCTCGCGTGCCTGAAACTGTCCCACAGACATCACGGACACAGATGCCGTGTTCTGAGGACCCTGCGTGGGCTCCACCGCAGTTCTACTCTGACTGATGGGATCAGACCCCCGCTGGTGGACACCGGGCGGTCACCAGCATTTTACTATTTCAACGTCTTGACCACGTATGCGAGCACAACCCCAGATAAACTCCCAGGAAAGGAACAGCCGGGTCAGGCAGCACACTCTCTTCCCATCCTAATAAAACCCTGGCTTCCCCCTCTGCAGGGGTCCCACACACGACCCTCACCTGCCTCCCTCCGCCCCACCCACAGCCGCGGTCCCCAGGGCCTCGCTCCATCTCCAGGACAAAGGACACTCTCGAGGGTCTTGGCGCGTCTTCTTTGACACTGGCCCTGGGGTGGGGGCGGGGGCGGGCAGGTTGCTGTTACATGATCAGGGACTCAAAGGCTGGGCTCTCAGCACTGACCACCCCACTTCCGACCACATCTGCCCTCTGAGGGGACTCCTCCAGCAGGACGGGGATGGGTCTGCTGGCCCTGCCCGGGGGCTGGCCCTGCTGGAGGCAGCGCCGCTGTGGTCCTGCTCAAGTTGCAGACTTTGGACCCTCAGGGCCAGCAGGACCCTTATTTCAAATAAAACCTCCGCCCCGACAGCTCAAGCACGGGACACAGACAGAGCAGAGCGCCTGGGCCCGGAGCCACGGGGGGACTCACGCAGCAGTCCCGTTCAGGAACTCCTCCACCGCCTGGCAGTAGACAGTGATGGCCACCCGGGCGTCGGCGTCGAAGGTGAACTCCAGGCTGTAGAGGACGCGGGGCTTCTCGCCGTCCTCAGTGGGGCTGTCGGCGCCGTCCTTGTACCTGTGGGGGACGCGGAGGGACAGGGCAGGTGAGCGGCCACGCCTCTGGGGCGTTCCCACCCTGCAGGGGACAGGACTCCTCTCCCTCGGGAGCCCCGGAGGCAGGGGCCTGGCTGTGCCCCACCTTTTGGGGAACGTGGAGGCCATGCTGGGTTTGGACGACGAGGCCCAGCGTTGCAGGGTCCCCTTTCCTTTGCCTCCTGCCCCGGAAAGGGAGGCTGATGCGTTCTCATGGTTTGGGGACGGCCCAGGCACCTCTGGTCTCCCAGGTTGGAGGCGGTTTCTCAGCCCCCCAAGATCTGGGCTGCATCGCCCAGGGCGGTGGGGGTGTCCTGTGAGCTGTGGGGTGCTGAGCAGCAACCCCGATTCCTGCTTGCCAGGGGGCCAGCGGGACTGCCCCCCACCAGCCCCAGTTGTGACAACCAAGACTGTGTCCAGACCTGGCCCACAGCCCCGGGGCACAGTGGCCGGCTAAGACCCTGGGTTACAGGCTGCAGTGCCCCAGGCTGAACCTGGTGGCCCCGCCCCATCCTCAGCTCTGGATTCCAGGCCTGATTCTGCACGCGGGCGGGCAGGCTGGGAGCCACTCTCTCCCAGACATAGGGCACCCCTGGGGCGGGGCGGGGCGCGGGGGCTCACCTCACGAGCCGGAGGGAGTCTTTGCGGATGTTCACCAGGCTCCTCAGCGTCTTCACGGGCTCGTGGGGCGCGGGCGTGACATAAGGGAACTAGGAAGGAAAGGGAATCGCAGGGGAGTCCAGGGCTCAGCAGAGGACAGAAAACAGGGCTTCATCGAGGCGACGGCCAGCCCTGCCTGGTCACCCCTGGGCCCTCACGCCGACCACAGGACAGCGCCACCCTCATCCGCATCCGAGGAAACCACAGAGGACGCGGCCAGCACAGGGCATGGCTGGAACCAGAACCACCCCGAGGTGTCTGGGTCCCCAGTTCCAGGAAGGACCCTCCGCTGAGTCCCCGGGGCAGAGGTTAGGGCTGGGACCAGGATAATGGTCAGTACAGATTCTGGCGGGGACATGTGCTCGCTCTCTCTCACACACACACACACATACACGTGCTGTAAGACTGGCAGTCTCTGGAAGGCGTGGGAGTGAGGTCAATCTTGGTGACAATACACTGAGTCTTGGGAAATGCTGTCACTGGGAGGCCAAGTAACGGGCACCCAGCATTTCTGCATTAGCGCAGGTGATGCTACGGTGGTCTCGAGATGAAAGTCACACGAGAACGCGTCTGCAGGAGGCCTGTGGGCCAGGCCCTGGGTCAGAGCCAAGGCTGCAGAGACACAGAGGCAGGTCCTGCCTGCTGTCATGGACGCGGGGGACGGGGGTGAGCAGCTCAGCAGGGCGTGGAGGCCCGCCAGCTCTGTGAGTGGGGGGCCATCACTCTGGGTCCCGGGCCCTTGCCCCCCATCAGTTAAAAGAATCTGGACTCTGTATCAACCAAAGGAGGCTCCACAGCTAAAACAGCCCACAACTCAGCAGCCTTAGGGGCTGAGTCATGGCTCCTGAGAGAGGGCCCCCGCCTGACCCCTCGCTGGTACTGGGGACCATTATCTCAGGACGCAAACCCCAGGGCAGGTCCCTGCTCAGCAACCCCCCACGGCCCTCATTCTCTCACTTTCTACTCTCCATCTACTGAACACTCCCTTCTTTATCATCTGTCCCCTGCCTCCAGCCCCTGGGAGAGTCCTGGGCACACGGCAGGTGCCCAAGGGTGGAGAAGGAAGGGACAACAGCGTGAGAAGTCACTTCTCTGGGGACTCGTGGGGGACTTGCAGAAATGGCGCTGGCCATCTTTCTGCATTTCTGTTTGGGTCTTGTCTCTTCCCACTGCTCTACAGAACATGGACCTCCTCTTTTCTCTTTAAAGACAATCACCCGTGGGGCCTGGGATGAGTCTCAGATGAGACTCTGAGTCTCAGCGGCCTCCGGGGGCCCAGGCCTCACGCGCACGTCTTGACGGCACCTCTGTCCCGTGGGGGGGAAGGCCTGGTGCCCGCTGGCAGCCGGTGGCCTCGCCATGCCGCCCACGTGCCCAGCCCCCACGAGACCCACCTGGACTGGGCGATTGCCCAGGAAGTTCAGGTCCATGTTCTCTCCAAAGAGGTAACCTTCAGGGTGGGGGGTATCGAATTTCTCACCTCCCATGAAAAAGTGCGATGCGAAGTAGTTTCCTGGTTAAAAAGAAAGGAGGCGTGGCTGTAGACGACGAGGCCCAGCGCGGCCCACTGGGAGCATCTCGCGGCCCCGCAGCTCCGCCTGAGAGGGGCCGCTCCACACACGGCCCCGGCCCCTCCACAGGCCTGGGCGCCCCCGCCCCACTCAGGGACTCACCCCGCTCCGACACCACTTCCTTCTGCAGCAGGTTGAGCTCTGTGCCCGGCAAGGACATGTCCCAGCCCCAACCCCTGGCACGTGTGTGCCTGACCTTGTATGGAGATACGTGCAGATGTAAGTTCAGAGGAGGTCAGACAGGATGGGGGTCCTAAACCCAGAGACACCGGTCTCTAAGACAAAGAGGGCGAGGCGGACACAGACACCAAGCGGGGCAGGCCCTGTGAGGACGGAGCAGAGGCTGGAGCGAGGGAGCCACAAGGCAAGGAAGCCTGGAGCCGCCGGAAGCCTGGGGACAAGAAAGGAGCCTTCCGCAGAGGCTTCAGAAAAAACCAACCCTGTGGACACTCGATTTAGGATCTCTGGCCTCCAGAGCAGTGAACATAAATTCTGCTGTTTTAAATCACCCAGTCTGAGGCACCTCATTACAGCAGCCATAGGAAATGAGTGGGCTTCCCTGGTGGCTTAGACGGTGAAGAATCTGCCTGCAGTGCAGGAGACCAGGGTTCGATCCCTGGGTCAGGAAGATCCCCTGGAGAAGGAAACGGCAACCCACTCCAGTATTCTTGCCTGGAGAATCCGGTGGACAGAGGAGCCCGGTGGGCTGCAGTCCATGGGGTCACAAGGAGTCTGACACGACTGAGTGACTAACACACACACCCCCCCCAGGAAATGACACCTTCTCTGACCCCCAGACTAAGTCAGCACCCTCCTCCACCTCAAATCTGAACCCCAAGGACCTTTTGTACCTCAGCACTGACCACAGTTTAAACCGTGTGGATCTGAGTTACCTCGTTCCTACCCGACTCCCTGCAGGAGACCTGAGGCTATATACCCGCAGAATGCATGCACGCATGCTAAGTCACTTCAGTCGTGTCCGACTCTGTGTGACCCCATTCACGGCAGCCCACCAGGCTTCTCTGTCCCTGGGATTCTCCAGGCAAGAATAGTGGAGTGGGTTGCCATGAGTATCTAAGCACTAAATCCACATTTCTTATAAAAATAGATGGACGGGGCCTCAAACATGGGTCAGCTTCAAAGGACTGAGCTCACAGCCTCACTGGGGGAAAGGCTCAGAGTACCACCTCCGCCAAGCTCTCCGATCTGATACCTGCCCACTGTCGCCCTTTTCTCTCTGACACAGAGAAAGGCAGGGTGGCCACAGGGCCCTGTGGAGTGTGAGCCAGAGGGAATTCTGGGCCCTCGAGCTCTGCTGGGTGCCCGGCATGGATCCCAGTGTCCCTCCTAAGAAACGCAGCCTTGGTTACAGGGGACACAGCCAAGGTTGCCTAGGCCGGAAGGCTCAGAACCAGGAGTCCAGCCTGGTGGCTCCATCTGGCAGAGAACACAGATAGGACCGTATGAGGCCACGGTGTACTCCGAGGCCACGGTGTACTCCCAGCCCACGTGTGGACCAGGAATCAGAGCAAACCACAGTAAGAGAAAAGGAATACAGTGGTGACAAGTTAAAGAAACATCACAGCCCTGATTCACGGAGCATCACACGTATGTGCTCACTCGTCATGTTCAACTCTTCGTGATCCTGTGGACTCTAGCCCCCCAGGCTCCTCTGTCCACAGAAGTCTCCAGACAAGAATACTGGATTGAGTTGCCATTTTCTTCTCCAGGGGATCTTCACGACCCAGAGAGAGAACCCAGGTCTCTTGCATTCCTACCAACAATGTAACTAGTTTCCCTTTTCTCCACACCCTCTCCAGCCTCTGTTGTTATATCAAGTATGTGTGAAAGTCACTCAGTCGTGTCCGACTCTTTGCGACCCCAAGGACTGTATAGTTCATGAAATTCAAGTGTATCAACTATATTTTTTAAAATTATGGCTAAAACAAATCCACGCCTCCGTCCCCTCTCTGCTGCACGGCCGAGGGACAGTCGGCCTTGAACAGCTTGCCCCACCTCTGCCCGAGGGACTCAGACTCTGCCCTACTCACGGGCGTCCCAGTGACCTGGGTGACAAAACAAACGGCCACCAAAACAGAGACCGAGCGCGCCTTCCTGGGAGGCTCCCGGCACCCCGCGCGCGGCCATTTTCCTTTATACACGTCAGCCGTGGAAGGACAGGTCAGGTGTAAAGCCTACCCATGTTCATCGTCTTCCAGGACGAGGAAAATCACGGTTGTTTCCATGACGACCCGTGGAGGCCGGCAGCGGACTTCTGGGGTTCCTTTCTGTGTTGTGTGTTCACTTTCACACGTCTGGCTGTACACATGTGTGTGACCATCATTTACAAACGAAAATTGGAAACATTTTAGTTTCTTAAACGAACTAACCCTGCTAAGGAGCTAGGTGCCAGGACGTGCAAAGATCTCCTTGGGATCAGAGTCAAAAGGCAAAGTGCTGGTCAGCGTGGAGAACGAGCCTGACTCAAGTGGAATGAGAGGGGTGGGCAGGATCCACACCACACAGTCAGGCATCTTCGAGGAGGTGCAGAGAGTAGGAACGTAAACCAGCCCCCTCTATGTTCTCCCCAAAACATCGGCTGTGCACCCACAGTGCTATCAAGACCCGAGTTGATCAGGAGACCAGAGTCTGAGACCCCACTGCAGAGTGAATGTTTGTGTCCCCCCCCGAATTCACATGTTGAAACCCAAGCCCCAACATGATGGTGTCAGGACGTGGGGCCTTCGGGAGGTGATCATGTCATGAGGAGCTCTGATGAACGGGGTCAGCGCCCTTGTAAATGAGGCCCCACAGAGCCCCCCACCCCTCCTGCCATCGGGGACACAGAAGGCAGCCATCTATGAACCAGGAAGAGGGCCCCCAGACAAGGAATCTGCTCGCATGCTGCGTTCTGGCAGCCCCAGGGGACGAGGACCGACCCCAGGGCCAGAGTGTCCAGATGTCTGGACCCACATGTGCGCGTGCTCAGCCACTCAGTCACACTTTCCAAAGGTCATTTCATTAATATAAACTCGGGTGTGGTTGCAAAGGGTCTGTTAAGAAGATTAAAAGACACCCATTACACGATATCACTCTTCCCCAAGGAAATTCCAAGGGTTTAAGGAATTCTGTGCCAGAAACAGGTGAAGACCAAATGTACATTTCTTATTACAAATCACGACACCCCTGCCAGGTAAACTGTGATATGGACTGAGACACCCGGGGGCCCTGCTAAGAAACGCAGCTGCCCTGGAACCTGGGCGGCCAGGTGTGGGCTTCACTCAGCCACCCAGGTGTCTGTCTGGACAGAGGGGAGCAGGAAAGGCGAGAAGGCCAGGAACGGTCCATCCATTCCCCTGGCCGAAAATCCTTTTCGCTTTACCACTGCACAGAAGTTCCTGGCTTGCTGACACCCGCTGCCGTCACACCCTAGCTGGGCCTGCACCCCAGGGGTCAGGAAAGCACTGTCCGCAGAGAGGGCTGACCACGGAAAGCCTCTCCAGGGCCATGAGATCACCTGCCAGGTGGGAGACAGCCCCTCGGACTACGAGCCTATGCCCCAAAACTCAGAGGAGCCAAACCCCAGGGCCCACCCGCCGCGATCGGCCTGCTCAGGGATTCCCCAGGGTCGTGGTCACACATGTGCACAGAACAGTTCTTCTGCTCCCCACGCTCAGGTTGGGGAACTCGGTGCAGCCCAACCTCCTGGGGCCTCAGCATCCCCAGTAACACAAGGCCTCGGTCAACAACACCGGCTTCAAATGGAGGGCTGCTGGGAACGCCCTGAGGACAGGAGGAGCCGATTGTGCAAAGGAGCTTTGCGTGGGTGAGGAGATACCTGATAAACACCAGTGCTTCCTGGCCTCCCTGCCACGTGAAAGCCGTACCAGAGCGGACAGCGTAAGTGAAAAGCTCTCACCCGCCCTCCATGGAGGGAAGAACATTGAGTTGAGAAGGGTTCTGATGGAGCAAAGCCTCTGCTTTGGTGAATCCCCACTTCTTTTGGGGGGAGAGGTCACACACACACACTTCTTTGGTGGACACGGCCTCCACACACGGAGCTGGGCCCTAGCGGCCACCAGCACACTCAAGTCCCAGCCGCTGACACAGCTAGGGGGCTGCAGTCATCACCTGACCGTGCCGGGCCGTTCCCAGATTCTGCCCCCAGCCCCGGGAGCTGGCCCAGGACCGCAGACTTGGTCCCTGAGGGCCCTGGGGGTGAAGCCAACTCTGTGCCTGTCACGGAAGGGCGACACTGAGGCCCAGGCGTCTGGGGCTCCGTGGTCTCCTCTTCCTGGCTTCCCGTGCTGGGTTCCCCATCCTGGGTTCCAGAGACCGCCCCCACCCCCGCCCCCGCCCCCGCCAGGCTGTCAGCGCATGTTCCACTGGGAGAGCTGGTGTAAGCGCCAGTCTCCAAAGAACTCACAACGAAATAAACAGCACTTAGGAAAACGCTCCTGCCACTGAGTGAGGAGACAGAGGAAATCCAGTATTATTTCTTTTTTAAATATGCAAAAAAACCCACAAAAAGAGGAAGAGAAATGAATGGCAATTTACATACAAAAACATACCCAGTCTAAGTAAAAATAAATAAACTAAAACTACCACAAGATATCCACGGCTAACATCAAAAAGAAGAGCGACGTAACAGAACACGCACTCACACACACACAGGTGAGAATGCAGAACCCCTGCAGCTCTGGTGGGGGTGTGAACGGGCCCCCACCACACTATAAAAGCTTCGGACTCTGCACACACACAGGGCCAGACCCATGGCCAAGAATGAAAACAGCCCAAGGGACGGGCGTTCAGGGCTGTGTCAGGACAGACACAGAAAGCAGCATCGCGGCTGCCAGGGGCTGGGGGAGGCGGCAATGGGACGGAGTTTCAGCTCCGCAGGAGGGCGACGGTGGGGCTGGCCACACTGCCATGGACGCGTGCTGAATGCCTCGGAACTACACATTTACAACGGGCAGGATGGTAATTGTCACGTGGAATTCACCGCAATTATTTTAAAAAGTGAAAAAGCCAAGGGCACCCAAGGAAATCAGACTGGTGGGCACAGAAGCCAGTCACAAGAGTGTCCTCAGCGGCATCACTCGCGAGCCTGAACTAGAGCTCCCGCAGCACCCTCCACGCGAGCTCACTGCTGTACTCACAGATGCACCCACAGACGCCAGGGCGTCACGTGGCAGAGACCGGAAACGCTGCCGCCTGCCCACAGCCTCAGCCTTCGCGTTGCCCGACATGCAGCCAAGAGCGTCTGTTTCCATTTACACCAAGTTCAGGAGCAGGCACGACTCATCTCCGCTGGAGCCCGAGAGGGCCTCCCAGGGAGGAGGGGGCAGAGACTGGGGAGGGGCACCGGGGGCTTCAGGGGCCGTGGCTGCTCGAGTCCACCAGTCCGCCCGCCGGGTGACGACCCAGCACATGAAAGCCCCTGCCCTGTGCGTCTCCCCAGTGTGTGACACTGTGACCGTGGACATACATGTGCACATGGACATACGTGTGTACACACTGCATGTTTCCGCAGCACCGAACTGAACACAGTTCCTCCTTTCAGGTCCTCCTAAAGCATCGAGGGCACCCGGTCACTCAGGGCCATCACAGGATCGCAGGGACAGGACCCCCAGGGTAACAGAAAGTGGAGGCTATCTGAACAGTGGACCCCAGGGCTGACCGAGGGGACCCAGCACCCCCTCCGGAGGCCAACATCTCAGGCACCGGGCACGGAGGACCAAGCCAACACCGCGTGGGATGAAAGGATAAGAAACCACCATTCGCCAGCCGTGCCCCTGCTCCCAGCTCAGGGTCAGTTGGCCAGTGATCTCTAGACAGCGAGGGACCCCCACTCCACTCCACACCATCAACTCATCTGCAGACGGGCAGGGTGCAGGCCGGGCTCCCCCAGCTCCCAGGAGCCGAGCAGATGCCAGGACAGTTGGCAGAACTGAGCGATTCCACTGCTGTTCACTGAGCCTGCGCCCAACGTTGCGGGGGCGGCATGCAAGGCCCCACTGCCCTTTGTTTCACAAAATAACACGGAAACGTGAGGCCCGACGCCTGTGCCAGACCACACGGGAACACACAGGAATGGCCCCATGCCGGCGGCCAGACTGGGGGGTGAGGCGGGCGGCAGTGGTCACCGCCCGGCAGGTCATCCAGGAAGTGCAGGACTTTCCCAGGAAGCTGCCAGGCCTGGGAACACTCGGGCCGAGGCCAGGTCCCGCCCGCCAGCTCCCATGGACTCGCAGAGTCTGGACTGAGGGGCCCGGGCACCAGAGGTTAACTTAACGCTACAGGCGTGGAAGTGGGGCCTCAGTGCAGGCGACCGGCCCAAGGTCACGGGGCAGCTCAGGGCACAGGGCCTCTGGACCCCGAATCCAGGCCCCTCCTGCCATGGCTCCACAGGCAGGAGGCGACTCCCTCTCCCAAGGCTGGGCCGAGCTCCGCCTGTGCCCACCCAGTGCATGTGGTCAGCACAGCTAGGCCACCCCAACCGTGAGGAAGTGCACACCCATACCCTTTTGACCCTGGGTAGCCGGGCCCTCCATGCCACAGCCAACCTCCAGGCACGGAATGAAAAGTCCACTGGTCAGCCGGCCTGCCCAGCACAAGCCCGGGCTTCCTCCCCTGATGCCAGCTGAGGGGGCAACACAGCAGAGCCCAGGAGCCACATAAAGGATGCACGGACCCCCAGAACCCCGAGGGCAAGCGCCACGATGAACCGCAGCCCCAGTGGGCACAGGGCACAAGCATCCACCGCCAAGGTGTCTAAACCCGAGCAACCCACAGCTTCTCCCTCAGCGAGACAGGTCCTCGCGTGCCCACCGCCACCTGCAAGGGCTTTTGCTTCCTCTTCTACCTAAAGCAGAAAGGTTCCTTGTTGCTGCATAACAAAAAACGTCACCGAGGCTCAGAAGATACCGCTTGTTTATACAGCTCTTTCAATGACAGAATCCAAACTGAGTTCACGTGAGCCAAAGCTCAGAACCGGCTCTGCCACGTGAACGGTGCAGGGCGCACGATGCCAGCCACAATGGCATAGAGCTCTGAGACCACCGAGAGCAGGTGCAGCCCCTTCCCCACCCCCACCCCTCCACCACCAACCTCGGGGCTCTGAATGTAAGCTCACGGCCCCCAGGACATTGATGGGGCCCAGGGACCCAGAGGGTCCCCTGGGGGATACAGAGAGTACTCCCTCGTCTGGAACACCTGCCTTGGTTCTTCCCTTTAGGCACCAACTAACCAGAGTCAGCAAGGCCCCAATCCAGAAGGGCAAACCCAACACAGGTGGCAGCGGTCACGAGCAGACACCTCTAGATGCCACCAACACAGAAGCATACACCCAAAGTCTCCTGGCACGCACCTTGGGCCCCTCATCATGTGGCAGGCCCAGAAGTCCATGGACCCCCGGCTGCCACCTCGGGAATAAGATGCAGCCCAGCGACTTCTCTGGTGGTCCAGTGGCTAGGTCTCCGAGCTCCCAATGCCTGGGGCCTGGGTTCAACCCCTGATCAGGGAACTAGACCCCACATGCCACAACTAAGACCCCGTGCAGTCACATAAATAAACCTTGAAAAAGGGAAAAAGTGAGCAGCCTGCACACTACAGAAGGGGGTGTTTTCTACAAGGCTGGCTGCACAAGCATTTATTAAACACCTGCTGTGTGCAGGCCCGGGTGCTGGGAGACAATGGGCACAGTCTGATTTCTAGCTCCTTTGCCAAAGAGAACAAAAGTCTAGCGTCATGAGGACATGGCAACGTTCCAACGAGATAGTGAAAGTGTTAGTCACTCAGTCAAGTCTGACTCTTTGTGACTCCATGGGCCGTAGCCCGCCAGGCTCCTCTGTCCCTGGAATTCTCCAGGCAAGAATACTGGAGTGGGTAGCCATTCCCTTCTCCAGGGGATCTTCCAGACCCAGGGATCAAACCTGGGTCTCCTGTGTTACACATTCCTTACCGTCTGAGCTACTAGGAAAGTCCCTCTGATGAGATAAAGGAGGTGAAAATGCTCTGAAAGGACACGCACCTGACCCACAAAAGGCTCAGGTCCGGGGCGTATTTCACGTCCACCTGAGGTGCTGGTGGGTCAGGTGGCTGGCGCCCCTCCTGGGTGACCCATCCCTGCCATGACCTCCCTCAAACACCAGGGCAGGGCCGCAAAGAAGCACAGGGCTGGGAAGACACGCGAGTAACCCAGTAGGAGGAACAGCCAACCATGGAGCAGCAGCCCATGGCCAGGCGCTCCTGTGGGGACCCTGTGCGCCCCAGGCTCCCCCGGCAACAGCACCCTTCTCCCTCAGGGCTCCAGCCAGGTGTCTAACGCCTGCTCTAGCCCTCGGCTGGGGACCGGCCACCTGTGTGAAGGGGGCAAGGGACAGCAGGGCAACAGCGTGCAGAAATTTACCATCAACTGATCTCCGATGAAGGTACAAAGGCAATTTGATGGGAAAAGAGAAGTCTTTTCAACAAATGCTGCTGAAGTAACTGAATATCCATATGCCGGAAATAAAAATACAAAAACCGAGATCTTGACCTCAAACTATACGTTAAAAGAATTAACTCAAACTGGACCACAAACCTTAATGTTTCAGCTAAAACTATAAAATTTTAAGGAAAAAAACAGAGGAGAAAAATCTCTGTGGCCCTGAGCTAGGCAAAGATCTTTAAGGTATAATTCCAAAAACATTAAACGTTAAGGCAATTGGGGAATTCCTTGGCAGTCCAGTGGTTAGGACTCCACATTCTCACTGCCAAGGGCCCAGATTCAATCCTTCCTTGGGGAACGATCCAACAAGCCACAGGGTGTGGCTAAAAAAAAAAAAAAAAAAAAGAAACATGATAAACTGGACTTAACCAAAATTTAAAACTTCTGCTCAAAAGGCACCATTAAGAAAATGAAAAAGACAACCACAGACTGCGGGAAAACATTTACAAATCACAGAGCTGATACATGAATTGTATCATCGTATCCAGAACCCATAAAGAACTCTCCCCACTCAATAATAAGACAATGCAACTTCTGAAAAGTGAACTAGCCTAGTAGAGCCACGCCCACCCCATCCCTAACCTGCCCCCCAACCCCGCACGCAAAGGATATACAAAGGCCAATAAGCGCAGGAGAAGACCTCAACAGCATTAGTCATCAGGAAAATGCAAATCAAAACCACGCGATACCACTGCACACCCACTAGGACGACTCTAATTAAAAAGGTAGACGATAACAAGGGTTGATAAGAATGCAGGGAATTTGGAACCCTCACACACTGCTGATGGGAATAAACGAAGCAACCATTATATTATGGAAAACAGTTCGGCAGTTCCTCAAAAGGTTAAACAGATGACCCAACCCTTCCACTCCCCGGTATATACCCAACAGAACTGAACACACCACACACATGGCCACGAATGTTGACAGCGGCATTATTCCTAAGAGCCACAAGGGGAAAACACCTCAAGTGTACGTTAGCTGGTGAACAGATAAACAAAACGCACTACAGCCACACAGTAAAGTACAATGTGGGTGAGCCTCAAAAACATCATGCCAAGTGGAAGAAGCCAGACACACACACAAAAGGCTGATTCCAGCATCCGAAATGTCCAGGAAGGACTAACTTTAAAGACAGAACACAGATCAGGGATGGGGCGGGGGTGGGGGTGACGGCGGAGAGCGCCTGTGAACGGCAGGAGGCAAGGAGACGTTGAGGGGTGATGGGAAGGTCTGAAACTGACTGTGCTGACGGCGTCAGGATTCTGTAAGCTTACAGAAAGTCGTCAGACCACAGGTTTACAAAGAATGAGTTGTACGGCACAGGACTGATACTGCAATAAAGCTGTTACGAGTAAAATAAATAAATACAATGAAAACAAAGTGAATGCGGTTAAATTCAAGTTACGTACGTTAGTATTACAGTGTGCGCTGAAAATTTTGAAGTAAAAGAAAATTGGACAGGAGATTTTTAAAAGTCCTCACCCCACCCAACCCCCCCCCACACAAATGATTATTGCAATAATCATTTCCCTGATATATATATATACACCCATGTCAAATCATTACACTATATACTTAAAAGTTATACAATGTTATGTGTCAATTATATCTCAATAAAGTCAGAAAAAAATTGGACAGTGTTACAGACGTGTTAAAAATAAATATTAACAGGGGTTCTTGGGTGGCTCAGTAGTAAAGAATCCATCTGCCAATGTAGGAGACATAGGTTCAAGCCGTGGACTGCAGCCAGCCAGGCTCCTCTGTCCATAGGACTTTCCAGGCAAGAACACTGAAGTGGGTTGCCGTGTCCTCCTCCAGGGGATCTTCCCAACCCAGGGATCGAACCCACATCCCTGGTGTCTCCTGCATTGGCAGGCTGCTTCTTTACAGCTGAGCCACCAGGGAAGCCCAACTGAGCCCATACGCCACAACTACTGAGCCTGGAAACCCCAAGTACTGAAGCCTGGGAATGCTTAGCGCTGGTGCTCTGCAACAAGAGAGCCACTGCAGTGAGAAGCCCAAGTCCCCCAACTTGAGAGTATCCCCCACTCACTGCAACTAGAGAAAAGCCCACGCAGCAACAAAGACCCAGCTCAGCCAAAAATAAATTAATAAATAACATTTTTTTAAAAAGATCTCAAGCAAATTCTAGCTCCCAATGATTGTCCATAACCGAATCAACAAAATTGGCAGAGACCTGAAAAGATAACAACTTTCTCATAAACTGATTGTACAGTCCAGAAGTCCCGAAAATCATATCAACCCCCCCTTTCATCCCCAGCCCACTCTTGAGGAAACATACTCAAGTCCTGCTTAGGTCGCCGACTGCCTCCCAGAACAAGATGGCCTGAGAGAGAAGGAAGCAGAAAGGGCAGCCTTTGGACTGGACAGGCCCAGGAAGGCACTAATCTCGCTGGCAGCAAAACCAAGGTGCACATGGCATTCACCTGAGTGCCAGCCCCAGTCGATTAGTTGTGGCTGACTCGGGCGTCCAGGATCGGTAGGGGTGTCTGGACTGATTAACAAGGTCAGCCACGCAGAACACAAAAGCAGTGCTCTAAGTGCCTTGCATTTGTGATTTCTTCTCCAAGTGTCCAACTGAAGGGACATGAGGTTTGCTCTGGTCCCAGGTGACCACCTTAAACTTATTGCTGTCTCTGCCAAGCCACAGCTAACTGCTATTAGAGTCTGAATGCATCACCTAATTTCCTCTATAAGCCAACATAGCAGCTAACAACTTGTGAAGACGTCTTAGGTGCTAAGCACTGTATGAGGATCAGCCCATTTTACAGATGAGGAAACTGACCCAGCGGGCTAGGTGGCTTGTCTAAGACTAGGAAGACTCAGCCAAAGGTGATCAGGAAGAAGATCAGAGATGGAAGAGGATGACTTCAAATAACTGCTCCATCAGGTCTGGGATGTCAGCCTCCAGGGGATCCCCACACCAGCCGGGGCTTCCCTGTAATGTGCCAGGGACCAAGAAGGCATGGAGATCTCCCACGCCTATCAGGAACAGGGCTCTCTGGCCCAGCTCTGACCGACCCCAGCTGTGCTGGTCCCCACCCTGTTTATTTCTGGTGGTCCCAGACACTTACCTTCTTTCCCCTTCCAAAATGAGAGCAGAGCAGTTCTCAAATTTGAGTGGACAGTCAACTCACCCTGACAATGGGTTTTAGATGCAGGTTCCTAGGCCCCCAGCAGACCCCTAGGAAATCTGAGGCAGGACCTAAGGAACACACCTTAAACAAGCTTCCCCATGGTCCTGGACCATACTCAGGGGACACGTGGCCTGGGGGATGCCCACAGGCCAACTGAGAGGCCAAGAAACCACCAACAGGATACAATGCTGCAGAAGCCAGAATCAAAGGCCCCAGTCTGAAAGTCCCCACGAGGCCCAAATACCCTGTCCTCCTACCCAGCAAACGACCAGATGAGGAGATGGAGCATGAGGAAGCCGAGCTAAACCCCCAGGTCAGGCCACTCTGATGGTGACATCAGAGGCAGGAGAACAGTGTGTGTGTGTGTGGAGTGGGGGGAGCTGGGGGCTGAGGTGGGGAGAGGGACAGCTGGCCTGGGAGCCAAACTCCTGGTCCAGCTCTGAGACCCTGGGAAAGTCACTTCCTCCCTGGTGGCCCACATCTCTCAGGCACAAAAACGGTTGGCTGGAGAACCTGGTAGGTCCCCTCCAACTATCCCCTGGTTCTTCAGCAGCGACTCCCAGCTCCTCTCCCAAGGGCAGTAATGCCTCCTTGGGCCCAGGCCCACTCCCCAGCGCCTTCCCACCCACCCACTAAATACACGAGCCAGGCCACGGGAGAGCTAAACCTCTGTCCAGACGGGACAGAGAGGGGACCGTACAGAACCCTGGCCGGATCTCCACACCGAGCCACCGAAGAAGGCGAAAATTGGAGATGGAGTGATGTCGATCCCTTTGACAATGACCACTTTGTAAGCGCAAGCAAAGAGCCGGGCACGGGGTTGTCCTTGCCAGCTGCGCGCCCCAAAACCTCACCTGGTCCTTGGGGAGGTTTCCTATCGAGTGTCTCCCGGGTGTGCAGCCATGGGAGCGTGCAGCGCGCAGGGGCGAACTGACTGACCCAAGGTCACCCGGCCGGGCAGCGGCAGTCAGAGCCGGGCCGACCCTCGCCCCAGGGTCCGGGTGGAGGTCGCGTGGAGCCCCAGACAGGGAAGCTGCAGGAAGGGCCGCGGGGCTGAGCAGAGCCCCCAGCCCACCCTCCGCCGCGGGGCCCGCGGCAAGGCCCCGCTGCCCGCTGCCCAAGCGCTCCAGCCCGCGCGCCTCGCCGTCCGCGCCCGGGGCAGGAGCCCCGGGCGGGGCCAGGGCTGGAGTCGGGGCGGCCACTCACCGGACTTTGGGGGGTAGCGATAGGCCGAGTTCGCTTGGATATCTATGTCCTCCACGCCCGCGATGCGGCGGCTCAGGATGGAGCCCATGATGGGCGGCGGGCCGGGCCGAGGCTGGGGCGGCGGCGGCGGCGGTGGCGTCCTCACGCGGACATGGCCCGGACCAGGCCGCACGGACGCTCGCCCACGGCCGCGGGCGCACGGCCTCCCCGAGCCCCCACCCCCGGCTCGGCCCGGGGCCCGACGCCACGGCAGCCCTCCTCCCCCCCGGAGCGCGAAGCACCTCGGGAAATGGAGTCCCCTCGTCGCAGTGGGGGCCGAGCGGCGGCGTGGAAAGCCCAACGGGGAACTACACTTCCCAGGAAGCTCCGCGCCCGGGCTCTCCGAAGTTGTTGACAAACCCTCCGGGACAAACCAAATGGACCTGAGTCCAGAGGGGAGAGACCATCAACCACCCTGCAAAGTATCCAGCCCTTTGCATTCCAAAGCATGAGACTAACATCATAAGTCTTTGGCTTTTTAACAGTTTGTTCGTACATACACCTTTCGAGGAACCAACCCCTTCCATTTACTCTCTCTTTGAAATACCTCCCTGAGCTACCATGGTTCTCCCCACTTCCCAGGGTTTGATCTCCTGGCCCTGCCAGCAGAGGGCAGACCCTCACCTGCCACCCGGCAGAAAGGAGCTGGGGGTGGAACCCAAGGTTGCTTGGAGGAGTGCCCACATGGGAAGCGAAGCACCTTGTCCAGAACTGAAGGCATCTCACCGTCTCCACGTCCAGGACAATTATTTTGAAGACATCAAGTCCCTCGCAGAGGCAGTAAACCTCTCCCCATTTTAAAGACAGGGAAACTGAAGCACAAAGAAGAGAGGGCTTAAGGGTGCTTAAGCCAAGTTCAAAGAATCCGGGTTAGACCCTAACTGAACCGCCAGGGAATTCCCCAACTTTCCATTTGAATAAATATTTATAAATAAACAAAAAGAATCAGGGTTAGAGTTAAAGCCTCCTCACAGGTTGTAAGGTGCTTTCCTGGCTTTTAATTCGCGCAGAACTCTGTAAGCAGGCAAGTGAGGATCTGTTTTTGCCAACTTTTCAGTTGAGAAACGGCTCTTCTGAGAAGAAAGTGGCTTCCCAAGACAAGCCTGTTCTATTAAGAAAGGAGCTGGGGGACTTCTCTGGTGGTCTGGTGCCTAAGACGCTGTGGTCCCAACGCAGGGGGCCCAGGTTCCATCCCTGGTCAGGAAACTGGATCCCACATAGTGCAACTAAGAGTGTGCATGCCTCAACTAAAACACTACACATGCCTCAGTGTAGACTGAAAGATCCTGTGTGCCACAACCAAGACCCTGTGCAGCCAAACAAGTAAGTTATATGTATATGTATAAAGGAGCTAGGGAGGGCAGAGGCTGGCTACGAGTCTTAGATGGTAAATTCACCACTGTCCACATTAAAGTGAGTCTTAACACTGATTTCAGGACTCCAGAATCCAACCTTCCTATTTTTTTTTCTTTCTAGAAGTTAAATATAGCAAGTACAATTGTGTTTATTCCTTCATCTTTCCTAATATTGAAAAGCCATATTATATCCAATTTTTACTCATGAGCCTAGTCAAAAAAAAAAAAAAAAATGTTACAGGTCTCATTGTCACCACTGCAGTAAAATTACAGTGATGGAAGCAAAACCTGTGTTCTCAACGTAGCCACATTAACAGTTTTATGGACACCATGAACAAGTGCCCATTTTCAGAAGAATGAGGCTTCAACCTTCCTATTTTCATGGGGCCTGGGAAGCCAAAAGTCAAAGGAAGTGAAGGACTTGTGTGATTGTAAGGGAGAGTGCAGGTCTTGGGGGAGCCTGATCTAACTAACCTCTCTGCCGTGCAGGCAAGAACCCCGTTTACTGAGCAGCTACTATGTGCCAGATGTTGGTGTTGAACCCTATCCACAAATTCTCTGCTGTAGGTTCTGTTTTCATTCCCAAGAAAACAGAAACAGGAACAGGAAAGGGGCTGGCAGAAATGAAGTATCCCACTCAGTTTGCATAGTAGATAAGTGGTAATAAAGCTGGAATTTGAACCAGGCCACTCCTTTTAATGTCACATTCCCCTGTCACCCCCAGCCCCCATCACCCAGACACAGGAATGCTCCAGTACCAGATTTCTTGTCTCTTGCTCCTAGATAGGCCTGAAGATACCTCCACCCCATGCGACCATTCTTCCTTCACTTCAAATTTTTTTCTGTTGAATCACATAACGTTGTTCAATCATACATACACAAACAGATAATACCAACACAGCATTCAATTGATCGGTCTCCCTGCTTGCGGGGAGGGAAGGAGGGTATTGTGGCTCCAGATGTTCCCACTGACAAATAATTCTAAGAGAATGTCCTCCCTACAGATCATGGCCAGGGCAGTCATTTCCATGGGCTGATATTGGATCAATTAAAACACTCCTCTCAATAGAGCTTTGGACTTCAGGTATATTTTTCTGTGCTTATCCATGTCCCAGTGGGAGATGGGCACTTCCTGATTTGATACTGGTTCTACTATCAACATCTTGGCTGATTCATTTATTCACTCAACAAATATTTATCATGCAGCTACTATATGAAAAGCAGTGAGCCAGGCAAAGAGCCAGGCAATAGAGATTAAATGGTGAAACCACCAGATACAGAACATCTAGTGAGGAAGCAGACACTAAAGGTGAGCAAGTTTTACACGCAGCGGGTGCTATAGGGGAGTGGCCTGAGGTGCAGTGAAATACTAGGAGAGACCTACTATTGCTAGGGGAGTCAGGGAAGGTTTCTCTGAGGAGGTGATATTTAAGCTAGGACTTGAAATACAAGGAAGAGCCAACCAGGCAAACTCTGAGGGAGTGGGTCAGCCCAGATTCCAGGCAAGGATAACCACCTGTGCAACGGCCCTGAGGCAGCAGGCCCTGAGAAGCTGAGTGAGATCGATGAGCTCAAAGGCCAGTGCAACTAGAATCTAGGAGGCATGGAGAGTTCAGGGACAGGGATCAGAGGTCAGGCGGTGGCCACATCTTAAGGCCCCTCAGTTGTTCAGGGATTTCCTGGTAGCTCAACTGGTAAAGAATCCACCTGCAATGCAGGAGACCCCAGTTTGATTCCTGGGTCAGGAAGATCCATTGGAGAAGGGATAGGCTACCCTCACTCCAGTATTCTTGGGCTTCCTTGGTGGCTCAGCTGGTAAAGAATCCGCCTGCAATGTGGGAGGCCTGCATTTGATCCCTGCGTTGGGAAGATCCCCTGGAGAAGGAAACCGCTACCCACTGTAGTATTCGCAAAGAGTTGGACCAACTGAGTCACTTTCACTTTTAGTTAGGCAGCATCTGGTCCTTTTAAACACAAAGGAAGACCCCAGCCACACTCAGGGCCTCAGAGTGTAAGTCCCTCAAGCCCCTAGACTTCTCAAGCCTTCTGAGGGTGCATGATCCCTGACTAATTCTAGGCACCCTGTGGATCTGTGATAAATACATCTGTGGAGTGATTGAAAAAATGAACTCGGAGAGAAGGAGACTGGGATCCCGGGCCTTCCATAAACTGGTAGTGCCAACTTTCCCAAGGGCCTCAACCTCCCTGGACCTCAGGTAAAAAGAAGGCACTGCCGGAAATGCCCTTTATACCGCCCTCCCCCCATCTACTGGCCCCAGCTGTCAGGCCCCATCTGAGCCTGCTAAGAAATCCAAAGTCCACTCTCTAGCCAGTCTGATCCTGGCTGAAAACAAGGTTGTTTTTTCCCTTCCCCAAGGCCCCTTGGAAAACAAGTTGGCCGGGGGGCCACAGCAGGCAGAAGTGGGGGCCACAGGGGGCAGAAGGGTGACCTTTGCTCCTGCTGTCCCCACCTGCCCCACCCCAGCCAGCGGGCTGGCTTGGAAAAGTGCCTTCAGGGCTGCGCAAGTCTGGGCAGGTACCCGAATGGTGCTCAAATGAGGGTGAAGGACGCACAGGGAGGTACTTCCTGCCTTTCTAAGCAAGAAAAGTCCCCAGTGGGCCCTGCCAGGACAGCGCCCACCCTCCTGTGCCAGGAACACACCTTGCTGGCCCACTGGTGCCTGGTCTTCTCCACTGGCTCTGAACACTGTCAAGAGTGTAAGGAGGTCTGGATCCCAGCCTCAGTTTCCTTATCTCTAAAATGGGCCTTGAGTTCCCTACAGTTGTCCAGATGGAAGCACAGAGGTGCTAGAAACGGTGTTCTAAGCACCACAGGCATTAATGCCCCAGAGCAGTCCTGGGAGAACTATGAGGATTCTACAAATCAGGAAACTGAAGTTTAGAGCCAATTGTGCAACAAGGCCCTGGGCAGGGACGGGCTCCCCTGGAACCAGATAATACCCAGAACATCGCCTAACAGTACTGAACCTCTCTACCACCATTTGGTCTCCATACTGTTCAGCCACAGTGATTCTAACGCGGATAACGGATCAGATGTACCAAAACCCCTCAATGGCCTTTAACCCGCCATCTCCAGGGCCTGTCCCTGCTTCCTGAAGACACTTCCCACACTGGCAAATTCTACACCTGTCCTAGGGACTTTTGACACACGTCACACTCCACCCTAGGCACCATCCAACCCTTCTACTAGAGTTTGTTCTCTGCATGCCTGGGGCCAGGTGAGAGCCAGACACAGAGTAAGGGCCCAATAAAGAGTTGCTCAACTACTGAAACGGGTCCAGGCAGCGCGGGGAACCGGAATAAGCTCAGAGCCGGGGCAACCGAGCCCCGAGCCTCAGCTCCAAATACGCTGGGCCTCTCCCAGGCTCCCCGCACACCCGACCGGCGACCTCAACCGGAAACGGCGTGTGTGGAGCTGTAAACACAGCCCGCAACCAACCCCCACCCCCACGCGCTTTTCAGCCCCGCCCCCGCCCTCCACGTGATGCGCCCCCGCCTGCCCCTACTCAGTGCCCGCCCCCGCCGCTGCCTCATTGGGCAGCCAGCTTTGTTTACCTTATATGGCCAGGTCCTAACACCTCGCGGCCATCCATTGGCCAAGGAGCTGCCTCACTCACTTGACGTCACTCGGGACTGAAAGATGCAAATAAACCGGGGCATCCTGGGAGTGGAAGTTCGGGGGCCGCCCCGGAACTGGCTCCGAGCGGTCCTAGCGCCCGCACATTAAGAGTCGAGATTTCCGGCCAAGCGCACGAGATTTTGCGTGGGAAAGTGAGAGCGTCGCGCGGAGGGGTACCCCGGGGCTCCAGAGACTGCGGGCCTCCCTTGTCAGTCCCAGCCCTCAGCGCTTCCTCCAGCGTTCTTCAGGCCTCCTGTGCCTGGTCCAGCATCGGGCCAGGGAGGGAGGGACCAGCGTTACAAGTGGGAGATGCAGGCTTCCAGTCCACGGG